>NC_057936.1:51480039-52218789 GCF_018555375.3 Anguilla rostrata | reverse complement strand
AGCAAAATAAATTGACTCTATCGGTATGCAATGTAGGCTATTGCATCAACTATTTCATTTATAAGGGTTGCAATTGCTCCCTAATTGTTTGATCAGTCAAGTGATTGCAGCAATCCAACGCCTACAGTGACCCCAACAGGGACTGAGATGGAAATGCATGTGGAAATAATTTTAGGTCACGTACCCCAGATGAACTGGTGTCCTTAATGAGATGGCAAAACAACATAATTCAATGTGCCTTAAGGAAACACAGCTCTCTACGTGAATAATATCTGTGAATGTTGACCGGAAAGATCCAAATGAGAGGGAAGCTGAGAGAAGCTGTCATCAGAGGACGGCGCGATGAAAGTCGCAGACAGCCGTCATTAAAATTCCGTCCAGTGAGCAGCGCAAAGCGATAACCCCCGGTACTTTGTCAGGCCATCTACTTTGAGAAATGGCTTCAATCTGCATCCATTAACAAAGATATGGATCATCAGAAGTGAAAAACATATATGACAATGCCCTCAGGCAATTAAATCAGAGGTCATTCCCAGGAACACCTGCATAAAAAATGAATATCAATCACGCTCATCTTAGAACAAACTACAGTTTGTCTTACACTCTCATACATTTAACAGGGATAAATTATGCAAAATAGAAACAATAAATGTTGGTGTTTGTGGGGGTTTGCTCCATAGTGATTCTACTGAGGCTTGATCAAATTAAGGCATAAACACATAAATCCGTAAGTGGTGTAACTTGATTGTGAGATAGCACTTCCTGTACATAAATATTTTATCTGCTTGAGCCTCGTAAGCAAATTAGACGTATTTCTGGTAAATTAAGATTCAGCTTCCACTCTGTCAGAGAATACATGACTTGATCAATGTAAACTCAAATCTGATCATTTTTAGTTAGAGTGCACCATGTAACAAACAAACAAAAACCGTCTTCCAAATAAACTATCAACACAGCAATTGGAAGCTGCACCATTTTTTTCTAGAAAATTATCATGAAAGTGTTTATGTCACTGTGATTGCAAAGGCACACATTTTTTGCTCGATCAGACTGTAAACTCACTGTAAAGACCAGGGAAGTTGTATTTTTATTGGTTTAAGTTCATGTTCAATAACTACTTGCTTTTGTTGCCGTATATCTAGCTAGGTAGGTCATTTTCAAATTCATTGAATTTAGCTAAGTATGCCTCTTACATTACATCAACTGAGTTAATGGAGTGAGTGATTAATGTTACTAATTTGAATGAATTTACAGGAAAAAATAAATTAAAAGAATTGATGTTGTCTGTATTGTACATTTACCAAGCTTTATTAGTTTAGGTTCATCTTTAAAAAGTAATTTGAGGCCATCTTAGCTAATGGGAAGCACAATTATTTTTGTACCATATGTCTCCAACCAGTTGCTGTTACAAACATTACTATGTTGTTGATACTGCTCTTTCATGGGCGGTGATATCGATGATAATGTTTCAAATACATGGTTTATGGTCTCTCTACCCTCCATTCTGCTCAGGGAGTGCCATGGCGACATGGCATATTCTATCAGTACGGTGACATGGCATATTCTATCAGTACGGAAATGAGGTGAACCCATATGGAGAAAAATGTGCACCATTCATAATTGTCAGTGCCGAATGTTCTCTCGCCTACCTTTGACCATAATATAAATTTTCCAGCTTCAGACTCAGCTATCAAGCCTCATGCTATGGTGGTTTAGCTAATCATTTCACACCCCAGCTGTCTTTGTACCATGGATAGCAAACCTCCCCATTCTAGTCCATGCCAGTTTAAGCTGATTCATGCTTTACTCTATTATTTCCTTCCACCCCACCCCATGCTTCTCAAAAAAAATACCTGCAAGTTAGGTGAATTTCATTCTCTACTACATGGTCATAGAGGTAGATAACATCCACTGTTATGACTGTGCTGAGGGAACCGTGCCAAGCTTACTCAGCTACTGTTTCGTCTAAAAGGACTATTTTGTAACAATGAGCCATTTTTTATATTTCGTACATTTTTAGAAAATGTGTTTTAAATGACTAGAGGGTGTGCACTATATTATAGGTGCTGTTAAGTGGGACTTCTTCACTGGTGGAAAAAGCAGAACCCTGAAAAAAAAATGTTCAGAGCTGCTATTGACTCTTTCATTCTGCTGAAAGATGGACATTTGGAGTCTTAGAAATGGATGCATTTGAAACTCTGCCTGGTTTCTAGGCGTCCTGAGGATTGATACTGTTAAGTCCCTGTTGTTAGATTGACTTTCTACGAGGTTTGTGGCGAGCTAGCTTGAGAAAAAAGCACTTGAGAATAATTGACTTCAGATGAAATTTGTCCATCTTCCCAGCCAGGTAATGTTTAAGCCTAGATTTATTCCAGAGACAGTGTCTAACTCTACCCTGGCTGACAATACAAGCAACAGGACATCTGTTTCTTTCTGAAACGTTCTTTTCATAGAGGTGGAATTGTAATATTGCAAACCTGTAGAAATGCAAACAATCGTAGCATCACATACTATGGTCTATGTCTATGTGTGTACCTATTTCACAATCTCTATAATGGGTGTACATTGTTGAATGAACTCTTCCAAGTTATTTTTCAAGGGCTGTCACATTAAACCCATTACAAAATGACAATAAACAATTCTACAAGCTCATATTTACCTTATGAAGAATTGCTGCAAGGAATCACTAGGCAGCAAAAGGGTGCAAAGTTTATGCTTACAAAGGTATCTTACAAGGAGATATTTTTTTTTCTAGACATAATTTGTCCTCATTTTCTTCTTGCTGTCATTTGATACCTGAGATGCCACCGAAGGTGTCTGCAACCTATACTTCGCGTCTGAGGAAATACATCTTGTACAGAATGAACTGCCACATAAATGAAAACAGATTGTGAGGCCAACCATGCAACACCTTGGTCCTCCATTATTGGTC
Source organism: Anguilla rostrata (assembly GCF_018555375.3). NCBI lineage: Eukaryota > Metazoa > Chordata > Actinopteri > Anguilliformes > Anguillidae > Anguilla > Anguilla rostrata. The sequence goes on along the minus strand of NC_057936.1, from coordinate 52,215,857 downwards.
TGGCATGTTGAGAGAGGATGACAGATGAGACAATTCATTTTCGTTGGCTTATGACCCTAAGGTGTAACTTGAGTGTGTGCTGTGCTCGGTGCTGGAGATGTCCAGAATCACACACTCAAAATCATTTGCTTTCAGTGTAGTTAAAGCAGCAATATAAGAACAAAAAATGGGTTTGCTGTCCACCCTGCATTATAATTGGACACACATTCAGCAGATGTTTAAGAGTGGATCTGTGCGTGATTCTCATGAGATAGGGTTCTTACAACTGCAATCTGAAAAGGGATACTATGACAAAACATTTGTTTTGACAGCATTTGTTACACCATTGTTGTATAAGGTTCACCATTACCATTTTTTAATCTATGTGCATAATACAGATGGCTTTTGTTCAGATTACTAACATTATTTTGAACAGTATAAGACATGGGAGGCAAATGGCGCATCTGGTTCTAAAATCAGAACGACGAAGCCTCAATGCAAAAACCTAGTGTGGGGTCTGAGCACATACAGTACACAGAGGAAACTGCATTTTCTCTGAACAATTGTTTTAGAATGAAATAAGTAAATCCAATTTATTTGAGCCTTCAGAATTACAAAATATCAGCATAAAATAAACAGCAAAACAGCACATATGTAGTATGAAGGGCGACAATAATTCTGGACCTGACTCTCCACAAACACAAGCACACACACACACACACGTTTTGTAATCTGTCTTGTGAGCTAGCCATGCCATCAGCATCTGTTTGACATACGGTAAAAACCTAATTTGTTGAAGCTCTTTTTAGAATGACTAAACTGTTTTGAAAAGGCCTGAGCATTTTTATTTTTGGTGCAATATTTGTCAAGTACTGAATGTTGGTAAAAAAGCTCAAGGGATTATTTCAGAAAACAAACAAGGGCGGATACCTCTGAGAATAGGGCACATATCATCTGTTCAGCTGTTTTTTCATCATAGCATACCAAGAGACACTATTAAATGATTAGACAGGATAGCTTCATACATACAAATGTAGATTACTTCATATGATATGATTCAATATGATAACACACACACACACACACACACACACACACACACACACGCACAATGCACATCCATGAAACAAGATGACATAAACCTTTTTCCTACATTGATTAGTGGTAGCACAGCACAGGCTTCATGGACTCCATTTACTGTTGGAGCTACCCTTTCAATCATTAACTCGTCTGAATCAATCGAAAGACAGCTCTCCATTCACACCACTATAATTGGCTCAAATCAGTGAGACCCTGATTAGTAAGTGCAAGCTCCCAACATTGTTATTCCTTCACTACTTGTAAGCACTGAATCTTTTTCCATGACAAAGCTGAGAATATATGTATAATACAGTTAGATATTCTCTTTCATTGTAAGTCACTCTGACCATCTGCTAACAGAACATAATATATTGACCTTTGTAAAACCACAAGCTTGCATGATTTCCTTGTTTAAAACTAAACTGTGACCGCTAGCAACTCCCTTATACATTGTAAAATTCTCCTTTTCTCACTCTGGAAAATAATAGTGATTAATATATTTATAATAACTATGATCGGACTATATAAATATAAAGGTACAATTAATTGTCTGACTGGCTTAAAATTTCATAGAAAAGGATTTTTACTTCTTGCGATTCAGCCTGCTGTGTTGTATTATCCTGTTTCTTCAGAGCTTTGATTTCAGTAATCTATTGTCCATCGGTAACACTGAATAACTCCCCAAAAGTTGTAAGCTATTGAATGTGTTTGACCTTACAAATCTTAGATTTACAAAAAATGTTTTCAGTTTTTCCAACCCGCAAATTACTAATGAATAAAAACTGGAAAAAAAAAACTCAGGGACCACATCCTTGTCCTTAAAAATGTTTCTTGAAATCAATTATTTTTGGTATAAAAGGCTAGTAACAGATATAATTTTGCTTCTTCACTGTAGAAGCAAACCTAAATGATCCAATTAACTTTTCTAATAATGTTTCATCTCATGCCTCATCAAATTCTACTACTGCCACGATATAACAGAACTGAATCTGATCTATAATACACGTATACTGTAAGTTAGAGAATTTAATTCACTGTTACATAAAAATAGAGACTGTGACTGTGCCAAGTAGCCAAGTGTTCCAATGACCTTGATATGCACTTTTCTGCATTGCTTTGGATACAAGCATCTGCTAAATAAATGTAATATAATGTAAGTAGCCACGTTCCTGTTTGTGTGTCTGTAGAATGGCAACATGCAGTACATTAATCAGATCAGTACAGCTGGAGAAAGCATCCAGTGCTGCATTATTTTTAAAACGGTGAGGTACTGTCAGCAGGTATTTCTGTCCACTGTACATGTGATGTGGGAATATCATGAATCCTTGCAGTGTTGTAGGTCACAAACTCTAATGATCACCATCACTAAAAATACTACCTGAACATCTCACAGGAAATGTACGTTAGCTGTTCCAGTCTCATTGTGTCGGCAATGCAGCCTTTCGATTATTATTTGAGGCTACTTTTAGAATGTTTGCCTCACAGAAGGCTTGTGGGATCGTGCCTTAAAGACAGAGATGAGGTCAAGGATATTGAAGTTTGAAACATGCCGGAGTATCTCCGCTTTCAAGATTGACAATTTGATATACTCTGTCCACACCATCTGCTTTTATAGCTTAAATAAAGACAGCTGGTCAAATATATCATTCTGTTGACAATTACCTCATAATTTATGAGTAAACAAACACCTAATGCTAATAGGATCTGACTGAAAAAACCAGGTATGAGACACTGCAATGGAAATGCATATTTTAAATATTAAGTCTAAATATGCCCTTCGAGGACTTCATGCTCACTAAAAAGTAAATTGGCAGGTTGAAGAATAATAATTTAATTTTCTGTGAAGTAAACAGAGATGAGAAAAGATGACATTCAGCCATGTCTCATCCTCAATAAACAGCGGTTTATATCGCTTCATTCTAGACACCCATATCAAAATAATATATTTAATGTAAATGTATTGACTGAAAAGACAATGCAATGTCAATGTAAAACCTTTGGTGTGAATGATTCCATTTATTTAATTCAAAACATAGTTTTAGTTTCATCCCTTTGAATGCAGAGATAATCAAACTTCATTTGAATAAAAATCCACTTAATGTTCCCCTCCTTCAGTTCTCCTATGTGATACATTTCTGCCAAAGCTGTTTTTCATTAAATGTGCAAAACCATATTATAAAGTAGGGATATTGCAGATGATAACCCATTTGCCCACATTTGCAATCTACCCTTAGGAACAATGCATTGTGTGTTCATAATGATTTTATAAATCATCTTTGAAGTACTAAAAGTGAAGTACCAGCTCTGATGCTCCCTCGCCAACAGGCACCTTTTTAAAAGAAGGATGTGTTTCTTGATAAAATGCAACGGAACTTAGGACAGTCGAACTATAGTTCACTCCAGGGACCCTGGCCCTGGAATGCCACAGAGTATGATGTATTTTGTTATTTCTCACCATTTATTAGATCAATTAAAGTAATTTATGACACAAATATTTGACAATTTCCATGTAAAAAAAACCCCCAAGGCTCTCCATTACTCGGCTTGGGGAACCCTGGTCTAGTCTTTTGGACTTAAGGATCGTTTTTTACATTCAACAGAATAGGTTTCTACTGAATTGCCTCTGTGTGTAGGGGGTCCAAGTAAGAGCCAAGAATGGGACTGATTTTTCCAAAGTACAATTCTATGCCTACTTATACAACTTTGATGCAATCACAGAGAATCTGGTGTTACAAAAGCCAATAAGTAATTCATTTTGAAGCTTGAAATGAGAGAAGTACTTTTCAAGCTAATTTAGAACACTTAAAAATGACAATCATTAGTAATTTCCATGCAAAAATCTGCTTTGGTGAATGTATGACAAGGCAACCTTTCATACAGATAAATCAACTGAAATCCCCACTTCTGGAAAAATCATTAATTGAATGCCTAGTGTAGCATACACAGAGTATTCTAATGCTATGCATTAACATTGAAAGTTGGAAAATGTATTGTAAGGCTGCAACAGGAATGTTGTCCCCTTAAAATTAATGGTCACAACATACAAAATTTATGTACTCTACATGAATAATCAGTTAGCATTCTGCAAATTTTACACGACTTCCTCTTCATATTATTGTTTGGTTTAAAGAAACATATATCCTCGTGCAGGAATGTTGTCATACAGTATTTTACTGTTCCTTGGGGCAACAGCTTATCCATTTTAATGCGGTACACAGTTGGAAATCAAAAGAGTGTAATCTTCATTTTTGTGTTTACTGAGGTTTTTGCTGTTGCTACTTTTTTCTAAATGAAACTATATCCCATTCTGTTTCTTGCATCAAAATTCCCAGCTGTATGAATGGTCTGCATAAGGAAACCCAGAGAGCAGCTTCACTCTCTAGTCTCAGCGAAATTTTCAGTCTGTAGGAAACCCCCCTCCCTGAAGATGAGCTCCCTGCCTTCCCTCTTCCTCGCCAATTCCATCAACACCCAGGGTTGTTTGCAAACGGTTGAATAAAGACTTTTACAAAGCATTTAAAGCACATCTTTATCAGAGAACAAAGGGTCTTAACTCTTCCAAAGTAATCATTCTGTGCCACACTAACAAATGACCTTCAATTTTTACATCATTAGAATTTTAAATGTATTCACTGTGAGGAAAAACAATGAACAAAGAAGTCTTTGTGAATAGAAGTCTTTGAGCAATCTATGTTATAAAATGAGTAATATCATTCTCACCATTTCCCTGAACAGTAATAGAAGTTTCCTTTATGGTCTATGAGTAAAGATTTGTATGTAACTACCATTGGTCAACGGCAGCTTTCAATACACAAAAGAACTTGCAGGCAGCAATATAGCAGGATTTATTAGAATGTACGTGAGGTGAATTTCATTTGCAGAAGCTGTAACTGCTTGGTTAAGCATATCAAAAAAAACTGTAATGAAGTCCTTACAGAGGGTAAAACTGAATGAATCTTGTTGCATTGTAATACAGCCAACCGTTTCCCTACTCCAGTGAACAGATGTTTGGACTCCAGCTGATACTCTCATAGTTATAATAGGTTGTGTCTACTTAATGCAGTATACATCACTTCAATGAGACACCCATTTAGATGATTTCACGTATTTCTACTGCAACCACTGAAACTGTGATTAAAACATGAAAGGTGATGTGTCTGAATTTATACTACATTGTAAACAAAAGCAGTATGCAAATTAATTAATTCAGAATTCATAATTTGTGTTTTGCTGCAGCATTAAATGCTTAAATAAAAGCACAGCCGTGAAGGTTCCTGGACAATCAATTAAGGAAATTAAAAAGCAAACCATGTGAGCCGCGAGGGATTTTAGACTCCCAAATTGTGTGTGTGTGTGTGTGTGTGTGTGTGTGTGTGTGTGTATGTGTGTGTGTGTGTGTGTGTGTGTGTGTTTGAGTTGTGTGGATATGTGTACGTGTGTGTGTTTAATGACATTCAGGTACAAAAATGATTTTCATTGCAGAGGGCTGGATGGCTACACAGTTTACATTAGAGTTTAATTTTAATTAGAAATGGATTAATCCCTGAAAAACAAATACAGTTTGATTATGTGTTTTATAGTTTGATCTTAATCATATTTTAGACCTTGATGAAATAAATTAACTAAATTGCATTAACACTCACTGAGGAAAAGTGCCACAGAATACATCGTTTAAAACTACCCAGTACAGGTTGGCATGTTAATATTAAGTTAAAAATAGACTTAAAAAGTAATATTTAAAAAATTATGGAGCAGTGATACTGTGGCCTAAATTTCTCAGGTAATAGCTACAAGTGAAATTGTTCAAACCATGAATAATGCCAGGTATATTCATGACCAATCAGACTCGAAGGCTTAAAGTATCATGACTACTAACCAATCAAACAGACAATTGTGGGCCACTTGTCCAGTAACTCAAATTAAATTGATGCTCTCTTGGTTGGGAATTGAGGCCTCTTGCTTGGTGGCCAACCATACCTTACATATAAAATGACCCATGTCTGAATCATAATTAAGCATCTACACATTAATCACTTCTAGACAGCTGGATCAGAAAATTTGCCAATGAGGGATAGTAAATGTACTATGGTAGGTACAGTATTGATGGGATCATTTTGCGGGACACTGACACTTTGTCAGTAATCACTTGTATTGCTGGTAAAATCAGAGCACAGGAGGCATCTTCAGGATCAGTCAGACTCCTATTTTGAATTAAACAATCATTTCATTTTCAAAAAGCTTTGCCTAAACTTTTTTGTTTTGTATTTTCCCAGGCCCGAGAAGAAGACAACAAAAAGCTTTTTCTTTCCTTTTTTCACCCATTGCAAATTCAAATCAAATGCCATTATGAACCATTGATCCAGGGTGTCCTGGCTCAACTTGTACTGGGAGGAAAGATCATTAGTGCCACAACCTGCCAGTTTTAACTAGACCAAGGGTAGGGATTTACAGTATGTTCAAGTGTCAAAGGATGAGGGATGTGCATTAACCACACACATCACTAGTACAGTGTTTAAAGGACAAAACAATCTTACAGGCGATATACAGGCAACACAGAAAATATTTCTACAGATTTCAGCAATGTTTTTTCATGTTTTACACCTATTATTATATTCATGAAAACTAAGAATTATGATGCACAGTATATTAACTGTAGCCTCATTTAACACTGTTATTCATGGCCTTTGCTAGCCACTCTGCACAACAAGAGAAATGAGCTCACTCAAACAGTATGGTCCCTAAGGTCCCCAGCCAAGGGAAATAATCACATTCTTATTGAAGCTCCTGGTGGTCATATCATGTTCTGCAGAGGACGTTCACATTCTCCAAAACAGTCACCCCAAACCCCAGCACCAAAATATACACCCCTATGTCTATATCAATTTATACATCCATATATCTATATTTCTATCAATTGACACATTGCAGTATCTATATATCAATATATACTGTACATCCCATGTCAACAAGGACACCACAGTGATAAATATATACTGTGAATAAATTGCCCATGTGGGACAATTTTAACAATTTGCAAGGAGCTAAGATGTAGGTACAGGATACAGGTTTAGAATGATTTTAAAAGAAGTGTGTCTCTAAATATATTTTACATGTGAGTGTGCTGTGCCTCAACGTCTTTGCAAAATATCAGGTTATTGATGATTACACCTTTGAAATTCTTGTTCAGGTGCCTTTCAATAAGGCTGAATTAAGGCAAAAGTAATCAGGTTACAACATTGTGTCATTAAGAACATTAGATTTTACCAGAATGCCCAAGCGTATGATTAAGACTGCTAAATGACACAACGTGTAGCAACCAGTTTAATCCGAAAACTGAAAACTAGAAAGAAAACCGTGATCAGCAAAACAAATCAAGAGTGCTCATACTGTATATAATCCTTGGAAAGCAATTAAAGAATAAAAAATAAAAAAACTGTGCAATCAGGTTTCAAACAACGTTTACAGCTAATAGAAAGAACCCATAAAAAACACCTACTGGCTTGGGTGAAAGGGCACTGTGATGCAACAAAAGGTTATTGGCAGTCGAGTTCCAAACCAGTGCCTAATACTGCCCAGTGATACAACTATCAATTCCGACACATACCCAGACTGACCCAAAGAACTGGCTGGTGGCTTAGCTCAGACACCTGTTATGTTACTTCATCGACTCTGAAGACCACTATTGAAGAAGAAGCACTGCACATTAACCTCCTTTGATGCGGTCTGGCCTTGGCTGTGTGATTAATTACAATACATGGTTAATGTGCTGGTGCAAGGCTACTCAAAGGTCACTTCCATAATTCAGCTGCATAATCATCTCAACCCCATTCCAATTAGTTTTGCTACCCTAATTACTCTCCGATTGCCCTCTACCTGGGCCCAAGCTTTTTTTAAAATTTTTTGCTCATTTCCTTTTTTATTCTATTAAAAGATACTCATTACATGATACACATCATAATTGTTTTCAAAGGGGTTATCACTCACTATGACATTCCTGCCTGGCAGCGGAATTTAATCATTCTCACCATACCGAGTTGTATTACAGATTTAAGAGAGCATATATTATGCTGGTTCTATTTATATGTGTGTGTTTCCTATTTAATCTCAGGTTTAAATAAAAAATAAGCAGTATTGATGTGGTTAAAGTTCTCAGAAAGCCAAATGACATTTACATCAGACACTGATGTGTAATCATAATCATTTTAAAGGTAGGTTTTCAAGGTGAGGTTTTTGTTATAAAGGTATGCTTTCTAATTTCTAAAGTGAATTATCACCTGCAAACAGTCCTGGTGTAGACTGCTGTGATTTAGTTTACACTAAGGTTACCAAACCAAAAACAAATATTAAAAACAAGAATGCACTACACCAGGCTGATACAGACTCTTCGTAGGACATCCATACTGCTAAATCCTGTCAGTTTCCTGTTTAAAAACAGTAGTTAACTTATTAGGGTTCTTAGGGAAGGGTTCATCACTGTTATGAATAAGTTATTTGGTTTTTTCCACATTAATCAAAACGACACTGGACCCACACCATTGTTTCAGGGAGGAGACCTGATCAAAATATTCATCTCCATAATCATCCCTGTGAAGAAGATCAACAAATGCCATGTTATCTGCATACTTAAATAAAGTGGATGTTTATTCTCCATTTTCAGTTAATTTGAATAAATTGGCAATACCAGAGGTGATAAAACGTAGCTCTGAGGGGCTCCTCCACTTTAAACCACCTTATCAGTAAAGAGTCATCTTTAATACACTGTCTTTGGCGGATTGGTTAAAAAGTCCTTGATCCAATGAATGAGGCTTTCATTGACATTCAGGTCCAGGAGTCACCGTAGAAGTATACGAGTCTGCATGGTATAAACACTGAGCTAAAATCGATAAATAAAATCCGTACAAAGGTTTTAGTCTGATGTAAATGTTTGGTGACCATGCTAACCATAGAGTTGCATCCTCAGTGCTTTAAAAGCAAGCTGTAAGGGGCCAAGTTGGTCTGCTATGGAGGAGGCTATGGATGCAATGAGATTTTTTTTTTTCATTAAGCTCACAACCATGCTACACTCTCAGAAAAAAAGGTACCATTCAGTACTTAGAAAGGTACAATCAATTGTCACTGTGGCAGTACCCCTTGAAGGTACAGAACTGTACCTTTACCAGAAAAAAGGTACCATTCAGTACCTAGAAAGGTACAATCGCTTGTCACTTTAGAGGTACAGTTTTGTACTTCTACAGAATTTGTACCCTTGTGTACCTTTATTTCTGAGCGTGTAAGAACAAGATCTGAAGCCATGATTGTTCATAATTTGTGCACAAATGGTTTCACTTGATGCATAGATGGAGCTATGGATTTGCACTGACCTTACTGGTGCATAATCATTTGATTACATCATTAGTAAAACAGGTGAGTAGCACAGGCGGTTAGTTTATTTCTTGTGTTAAATGTTAAGCCTGGTGAAAACATGGCGAGATAATATTGACAGGAACAAATTCGCCTTGGCCTTTCATAGACTGGTGACCTCTCCAGGGTGTACTCCTACCTTTCACCCAATATCTGCTGGGATTGGCTCTAGCCACCAGCAAGAAAATGGATGGGCAAATGAACAAATTTTCCCCCCCAATCATGAGATCATCTCTTTTTTGGCCATGGAACTGTGTGTCGGAGGCTGGACAAAGTCAGCATACTGTCACTTGCCAAGTTGCCATCTGGAATGCTCACAGCCAGCAATTTCTAACTTGGTAAGGCTTTTCAGCTTATCAATGCTAGGCTACAATCTGAGTAGCTACGGGTCAATACATTGCACCAAGCCACTATGTGTCATATTCAGGGATGGGACAATAATCAATGTAACTACATAGCTTGGTAAAAACATTCACAGTAATTTAATCATCATAAATTTAGATCACAGTCATTACGAAAATAAGGGCTGTTACACCTTAGCGTTGGTCAACTACCGATAAAACTGAAGAAGAGTAATAATCAGCCATGGACGTAGGGGGAGGTCTTCTTATTCTCAAACACTCAGTAGGTACGGCAACATAAAGGAAGCTTTATTCTTTGTACCATGGTGAAAGACAAAAGGTCATACTTTGCAGCAGCAGAAGATAAAGTAACGAGGAAGCTGCACAGTTATTATTTTGCTTAAAAGCAGGCCCGAGTGTCTACATTTGCTTCAATTATTTTATTGATATTTCTGATATTTATTTTTTTAAACTAGTGGCCAGAATGTTAACATTTTACATATGTTTAACATTTTAGAAACATATGTTTTCTGATTGGGGTAAATGTGTATTGTCTTAATCATTGAAGTATGTTTTAATACTCTTTTAAGACTTTTGATTAATTTCAATAATTATCAAGATAATATTGTATATTATGAAAATGTTGGCCAAGATAATTGTACTACACATTTTAAAATATCAGCACAAACCCTGTTCATATTTATGATTGTCTTCACACTGCCATTTCCACTGTATCAGAAATATCAATTACCAACAACCCCCGCATCACAAGTTCAGCCATGAGGTGATGGCTACACAGTCATTGTTTGGATAGAAGATGACCACATAGGGGCCCAGAACAAAAGAATGAGGAGAACTCTACAGCAGTGGAGCTGAATTTCTCTTTAACAGCCAGTGAATGTGATGAATGTACACAGAATGATTTATAGCTAATGAGGAACTGGCTCCATTGCTGGCAATCCCTCCACAGGTGTTCCTCACAACATCGCATTCTGTCTCGTCAACGTTGTCGGCTGTAACTTTTTGCCAGGTTAGAAACTGCTCGCTGTGAACACCCCAGAAGGGGAGCGACAGAACGCTAATTAAGTTAATCTTCCACGAAGCTAATGGCTCAAAGGTGTTTTCATGGTAACCAGAGCATATAAGAGAAAGAAGTCAGACAAATCACAAGGTCTAAAGCTAGGGCAATACTATGGTTTCTACATCGCTTTAACAGTTATTTTCAGTTGGTAGCAAGCCAAGGTAGAGATAATGTAGCATGAACAAATTTAAGCTATACCCCCTCCACATTTCCCTCCAGGTATACACAGCACTGAAGACTGCTGCCATTTTCTCAGGCTTCACAAACACCCCTGGTGAGCCCCTGAGCTTTACCACTTGCTATCGCAATCTTTACTCCTCATTTATTACTTTGATTTTCTTTTGCATTGTACACAGCTGCAGAAATTTCTTCTTTATGCACAAAGAAATGAACGATTAGCCGTACAACTTCTTATCTAAGCAGGTGGGCTGAGAAAATACGAAAATACTTTTTTTTTACTTCTCCCAGAGCATGAGCAGATACAGTTCAATAAAATGTTGTTCCTTTCGGGGTTAGGAATGAGAGCAATTCAACATGTTTTCATAGCACTCTATTGATACCAGTGTCCATTTTGTAAAATATAGTTGTACTGTTTGTAATAAACTATACAGACCACAACATACACAAATGTTCTATGGAAGTGTATGAGTCCTTGTCCTTTACAGCGAACATATATAAAGCATCACTAAATGACATTAAAATTAAATGTTATTGATGTGTCATAGAATAAGTAACATTTATTAATCGTCTGTATTTACAGAACCTATTTGATAAAATGTTTTTTATATGATTGCTTGCAGTGTTAATAACACACACATAGGCACACACACACACACACGCATACACAGACACTCTGAGTCTGGAAAAAAGATGCCCAGGGAACTCTGCATGGTTCTCACCTCAAACTCATCACAGAATTGAGCAAAATCAGCATTTCTTCCCAATGAGGAATCCAAGTTGATTAATTGCAGTCTCAATTACCCTTTTACACAGATGGCCCATCGGGTTGAAGGTTGATGGAGAGTAGTACCGCTGTGCTTACCCACGTTATAAAAATATGTCTGACAAAGGACCTCACTCCGGCTATCCTTCACATATCCTTCCTTCAAAGTACAACCATTCATCACCAAATTCATGTTTAACACTCACAAAAAATGACTGGAGTATCCCACCTAGATACACAGCACTAGGAAGCTGATGAATGGTTTAATAAACTTTGAGGGGAGACTATAGAAACTCAACATCTTGGTCTGAGGCATTTAGCATGTATATAGTAAAAGAGGAAACACAACTTGCTAAACAAAGTGAACGCATTATAAATTCAGACATACTGTACATTATCAAAGCATTATATATATATATGCTCACCTGTCTGTTGTTATAAAAATGAATCAAATGCTTATTAATTAATAACAATTAAAATGTTTTTTTTTTGTAAAATCTTATCTGTGTTTGACATGTCTGTGATGTTCATGTATGCCTTTGTGATTTTTTTCAAAAATCTTTCCAGTGACGGCAATAGCATTTGCAAGTATGTGTACATTCCCAGCCTGACCGAGGCTGCAAAACAGCAGGTTAACACTGCAATCTGACAGTTAGAACCACAAAATCTACAGAGACATACAGTTCAAAATGAATTTACTGTACAACAAATCTTTTTTACATTGATAATGTGTAAAGCTGCTAAATTGGTTCGACTAACAAGGGGAGCCCATACAATAAAAGGAACATTTTTTGCCAGAGACCTAAATATCTACATCTTGATTGTCTGACTTTGTCCAAGGAGCTGGCCCTTTCTCCCAGATGGTGTATGAAGAGGGCACTGCATCGGGACGTATGGCTAGGCACACGGCCTGCTTACGCAGCACAGCAGACAAAGAAGCCCAGAAAAAAAAAGGAGGTCCAGGACTTTTTTTTTGGAATGCAACCAACCATGCAAATAAATGAAGCAACAGATAAACAATTGATAAAGTCATGCAAATCAGTCTTGTGGTATATCTCCCAAAAAGCTGTTTTTTTTCCACAAATAGTTCCAGGACTCAAAGAGGCATTTTAAACTCCTCTTCGATTTTCCCCCTGGTTTTTCACCTCAGTTAATCGGTTTCCAGTCTGCCTCCTACCCACACAGAAGCTGAGAATTGAGTCCTTGAAAGTGGATTTTTAAAGAAACATCCGGCACCTACGGAGACATGGTGTCCTTTCTCTGGGCTCATTGTATGGCTTTCTGTAAGTAGGCAGCAGACGATGAACCGGAGGAAGAAGGTTCCACACAGAATGTTGAAAATCTCATTACAAACCACAAAGCAAAAAAGAGACAGCTTTATTTAAAAGAAATTCAATTGTCCTTCTGTCCATCCCAGGTGAAGAACGCAGGAAGCACAACACATCTTAATAGTCATCATAGGTTTTGAGATCTGTGAAGTAGGCATTGGTGTAAGTCTTCCCAGCCAGGTGGGGGTTGAAGTACTTATTTCGCTCTTCCAGAATCAAGTTATTTTTATTGAAAGCCTGCAAATAAAATAAAGAGAGACTGTCAGTAACCGCTGAATATTTCATCAGATGATTTATTTGATACGATGAAATTTCATTAAGTAAATAACAGAACCGAAGGGTCTGCATGAAAATATGATAATCCACACAAATGGGTTTCAGAAATATTACTTCTACTTACGTGTGTGTGTGTATGTGCGCGTGTGTCTGTATGTGTGTGAACATAAAAACAATTGAAGCGTAATTACTGATCATTCCACTCAATCTTTTTTTTGTACAAAGGAAGTTAGTATAAAATTAATGTGGGTTATCATATACTTCCAGGACATCCCTCATAACTCACAACAGTTACACTACTCATATGAAAATTAATGTCAGAATCATGTGTAAAAATGACGTGATCTTATTTTCCAATATGCAACTTCACTCTGGTGTATATTTACCATCTAAATATGTGTGATTTGACCTATTGCTATTGTACTGCTCCATTATATTCTGCAAATGAAATTCAGCAGCTACATGCAAACATGAAGTACTGAATTCCGATTAACTCCTTAACTCTTTTGATACATCCATGACAAAATTGTTCAGCAAGCAAACAAAAACAAAAAGTAGTACATCTCACTGAAATTTACATTTCAGTCGGCCAGTTTTTGAATATTCCAGAGATTCACTTTCCTCTGGAGTCTGTCAAAACCAAGTGAATTTTAGGGAAAGTTACACTCTATAAAAGGCAAAGCTATATTCGACTGAGCTTTATTCTCACAAGCACTAAAATTAATTGCAGTCTGTGATAAGGGGCTAAAAGGCTACTTTAAATCTTCTGTCGTAATAAATGGCTTGAGAATTGATATTTTAGAATATCAATTCTCATGCCACATAGCTAAAAGATGCAATTTAACAAAAATGATTCACACAGTATCAGAAGAATAATCATTTTTGCTTTCAGAATTATGGTTATGCATTATGCAGAGAATGTTAAACATGCTAAACATGTTTAACTGCAGTTTGAAAATTATTATACTGAGTTTTTTCACTGTATTCCACTGTCTTGTCATTTCTGTAAAATGAATGACCACACAAATTTAGTAGATATCTTATTCTCTTGTACTGTAGCTCAGCATCCACATAATGGTCACTTAAGAAACAAGGCATACAGCTTATATGCCTGTATTATAATTGATCTATTAATCACGAGTCTACTGTTAATGTATGTCATGCCATTTTAAAGTTACTTTTGTAATGATAATGTTTTTTCCAAATGTTGTTTGCATTAATACACACATGCCTACTTGGAGGTGAATCACCATTATTGGCCGTGAGATTTGTCTTCCATTGGTATAACTATGATTGTACACATATTTGTTGCAACTTGCTACAGAATGAATTTTAAAATCTGGCTTAATTGAACTATACCTTTTAAAGATGACTTGGCAGTTTTGATCCAGGGTTAGTCTTACAGGCAATTATTTTGTATTAATCTACTGTAGTCATTACCATAGAACTTGCAATGGATTCATCATCATGAGTTGGTTAGTCATTGTAACTGATAAAAGATGTGATATCACCTGAAAATTGTGATGATGCACAATGCCAATATTTAAATCTGGGACCATAGATCCATGTCAATAATTCTGAATGCATTAAATTTACAATCAGTTTTAGCCCTTATGGTATATGGTGTCTAGATAACATGTGAAGGGAGAAAACCTAAACCTGTGATAAATAAATGTATAAATTGCTAATTGATATATAATTTATTTTTCATCAGCAACATTGTATACTTCTGAGACCCTGCAGAAAAAAAAATATATATATATTTCGGCATAATTCAAGTGTTGGATGACAAAAACATCCAAACATCCATTTTTTTAAAACATTACTTATTTCATATTTACTGAATGTCCCATTGTTTTGCAGGTTTCAGTATAGCAGAATATATGGTTCTTGAGTTTAAGACCTGAGACTCAGGTCCCCTACAGGGGACAAAAATGAATTTCCAGATCTTAGGAGGATATTTTTTTTTTTTGGGGGTACCTTGTAAAAAAAATAATTTTAAACTGTGTGGCTGGAGCCTTCTAGGTTAATTCAATCAAATCTAGTGAATTGTATCTTAACATACAGTGAAGAGTGACTATGATCGAATGGTAAATAAAGAATGTAATACTATAAACTCTTCTGTGCCATTCTAATTGTGAGCACGATCTCCATTATAGTAGTTGTTTGTGCCATGTATTCCTAAGAACTACAGTGCTAACAGCAGTATAACTACATGCAGTGTAATTTTGTATTAATTCCTTCACTTTTATGGCAAATGACAAAAGCAAATGGACCAGTACAGCGGCACTCATTATTAAGCAAAGGAAGAAGAAAGAGGACAAGACGCATGCAATGCTTTGTCTAATTACTCAAATTGCCTATGTCAAGACCAAAGACCAAAAATGCAACAGCAAATTAAAAGCCAAAAAAGCTCAAATAAAAGCAATAGATTTGTGCACTGGAGTCAAATGGAGTTTGAATGGTGCCGTACTGAAAACAAATCAAATGGTAACAAAAATACACTGCCTTCTCACAAGTTTACAACAGGCCCTATGAGGATGGCATGGAAAGGATGGTGTTTTTCTGTAAATAGAACTCATCTGCGCAGACCTGCCACAAACAAGAGGGCCACAGGAAGTGATGGAATTCGGAAGAGGTCGGATAGGTCAGGAGGTGGAATGTTGTTGGTCAGAGTTAGTAGAAAATCTCCAGGCCCCTGGACATTCCAATGTTAGAGGACAAAGGTTGGCGCATGCTGTGGTCGTCCAAAGGCAACAGTACGGAAACATCGGGCTGTGAAGAGGAACGGGGAGAAGGACCCTCAGGAGGTTTGCACGCGCACTGGGGCCAAAGTAGCTGCAAACCCTTTACTTTGGCGCATATTTTCTGAGCGCCAGTCATGGACTTCGGAGACGCTAAATTGGCCTCCTGGAACGCGACTAGAGGGAGCGGCCTTAGCGGGTAGCCGTCAGCCCTCGGACACATAGTCGATGCATCATCTGCAAGTCAAATTGAGACCATGCTCCGCAATGGTGGGTGGTTTCACTTTGACATGTCCTCAATCACAAATGCTGATGTGTCAGAGGCTGACACACTGCTCTCTAAATGGTGTTCCCAACAGCCCCCCACCTCCCCTCCAGACAGCAGAAAGCCATCCACAACGCAAGGCGCATCCCAGACGTACCTGTGCCAATCTATTTTTGTCCGAGCAGGTAGAAAAAAATAAGTACTTGTAATTACTGAGCTGAAGAACTGGACCAATTTACAATCCGAATAAAATTCATTTTAAAATCTTTGAAAGAATTCAGAACTCATTTTTTTTTCTTTTTTTGTCATAAAATTCAGAGGAGAAAGTTCATTTAAATAAAGCCAATATACATAATTTAAACTGGTTTAGGTTACACGTGCTTAACAGTGCATAAAATGAACCACTTCATTTCATTTCCATTATAGTGAAATTGTACTCATAAAAGCTTGTCTAGAACGGAACACACATTGGCTGAAGAAATAATGAGAGAAACGCATTCCCTTAATAAATATGATTCCATGCTGTCTGGAGGTTGCATGGCGTATTCATACGGTACTCCTCATATACGATTCATAAGCAGGGTGCATGTTCTGTTGCAAACAGGACAAAAACGGAAAAAGGGACCACACATTGCTTGTTAATAGCAGTTATAGAGGGTCAAATTATAATTAGAGGGCACTGCGTGCATTCTAATTGACTCCTAATTGACTTATGAGAAAGCAGTGTATGACTTACATTGAAACCCTAAGTGCATTACACCATGATACAGGGTCCTATGTCATCAGTAAGACCAAGCTCCAAAACCAGACCCCACAGTATGTGCATCTAGTAGAACCATGTAGAGAAAGTGAGGTGGAGACTGACCTTGATGGCTTCCACAGAGTCGTACTTATCCAGCTTGTTGATGTGGTTGGTGATGCTCGTGTTGAGTGGAGCAGCAGATATGGGGTGAATGACTGTTGCATCATGGGACTGCTGCTGGTACCTCTGGCAGTATGTGTAAACCAATAAAGTGATAAGGCAGCCTAGAATCGAGCTGCTAAGACCAACTGCAATCATGTGGAACAAGTTGAAATCTGCAGAAGAAGGGATTTAAAACAAATATTTACATCCACAGTACTTTACTAAGTCATTTTCACACAAAAAACATCCATTTATATAAATTCTTTTTTTAAAACTAGCATGTTTTTTTGCATGGAAAATGGCACAAACATCTTCAAACGTGATATAATTATTTACATGAGGATATTGCACTAGATAAAATTACCTCCACACCGTTTTTCTTCTCTACTAGAGCGTGCAATGGATGTTTCTAAAAAAGAACAGAAATGGAAATATGCTGATAATAAAATCCGTAAAAGACTTGAAAAATACAGACAAATGGTGGCTAAATCAAAATAAAAAAACGTATTGATTAAAACATCACCTATAGTGCTCTGTGATAAGTAGCATGAGTCTCATTAGAAAAAGATTAAAGTACAAGGTTTTTCTAAGAAGCCTTAATATGCAATATCACAGAATGAACGATATTACCAAATGTAGAGGTGCATAAAATTAAAATTTATATACTCAGAATTAATTTCCTCAGATACAGTTTAGATTACATTATTATGGTTTGTTTTGGGGATCCTCAAAAATATGGATTTTCCTTTTTCAGATAACACAAACTCATTATTCATGCTAGCGTTTCAGAATTACGTCACAGATACTAAAGTAAGAACATCGATCAGCGCAATGCATTTTTTTCTTCATTCAGCTCATCAGACAGGAAGGGGAAGAGATTAACCCTGGAAAGGTGAAATCGAAGTATCGGCACTGGCATTACTGCCTGTGGACGAGTGGAGCGTGCCCTGTGTGTGTGTGCGTGGCGGTCAAAAAGGCTCGTCCATTTCACAGACCTGGGATGAAGTTGGAGTGGAAGACGCAGGCCCTGGTCTCGGTGCTGTTCCCTGAGCACTGGTTCCCCGTGGGGAAGAGCACGTCGCAGTGACGCAACCGCGTCTGCGTGCCCGAGGGCCCGCACTGCGACCACTCCGACCACACCGACCAGCTCTCTGCGCAGAAGGGGTGGGGGAGAGGGACAGGCAGGGTAGTGTCAGGTCAGCACACTGGACACGCACCGAGGACACCCACCGTCTGCTTGATGAACGACCCACCGCAGTGCACTTAATGATGTGTTTAATGCGATTTTCAATATCAGTGATGGTTAAACTAAACTAATCAATCAACTTTATTACAAGCAGGGCTGAGTGTGTACCTTAAAGGTGACAGAGGTCAGTGCCAAGGACACACAGTTAATAATTAAGTATTGCACTCCGGCCTGTGTAATTCAACCGCCCTTTGCTTTCTCATACGTGCTGACACACACTAAATTTACTGACATTCACCTGCCTCATCTGCCTTCATTTAACTAACATTTATTATCTTCAAACACACAGCAATCAGCTGCACAGCATGTTTTCCAATAAACCTCTGGCATTTCCATTTAGCACATCACAAGAACGTGGCATTTCTGCACTAATGGAAAGCAGAATTAAAGTGTGTGTGTGTGTGTGTGTGTATGTGCATGGGTGTGCATGTGTGTGTGTGTGTGAGGTGTTGTGTGCATGTGCGTGGTGTGCGTGGATGTGTGGGGTGTGTGTGCGTGTGTGCGTGTGTGCGTGTGTGTGCGTGTGTGTATGGTGTGGTGTGCTGTGGTGGTGTGCGGTGGTGCGTTATGCGTGTGTGTGTGTGTGTGGTGAGCGCGTGTGTGTGTGTGTATACCTGGGCAGGGCTGGGTGTTGCACAGCGCCTCCTCTGTGTGCAGACCCAGGCAGATGTCCCCACCATAGGCTGGTGGGGGGTTGCTGCAGGTGCGCGTTCGCATGTAATGCCCTCCTCCGCACGTCACTGAGCACTTGGACCAGGCAGACCAGCAGGACCATCTCCCGTCCACTGTGGGAGTGAAACAGACGTCAGCAAGGAGGGAAAGCAGCTGCCAACCGCCATAATAAGAGTTTTAGTTTAAGGCCTGATGTATCTGTGGCATTTCCTCGTTCTAATTAATCAGCCACATCCTTTGTCTCAATATGTTTCGCTGAATTTGCGTAGAAATGATTCCACAGTACTTTTGAACACCCCTGCTGCTTGGGCTAAAAGGGATTTGAGGACCGAAAACATGGGCTTTGAGCAAAAATGAATTATTACCCAGCTGAGAGGAACAAACAACATAAACAAAGTAATTACTCATGCAAGTCCTATTATTACAAGTCAAGTAACAGGAAAATCATTTGGCTGTATAAAAGTGGAAGCCCTTCAACTACTTAACACAAAAAAAAAAAAAACGTTTTCCTTGTTTGCGATTTGGTCTATTCTTTTGTCTGCTTTTATTCATTTAACATACTAGGTAAATTGTCTAGGGTAAGAGGGTCTGGGTTCTTTCCAAGTGCAGAGGAAGGGGGGGGGGGTTGACTGCACACTGATGACAGCTTTCAGGTCTGTTTCTCCCAGGCACCCAGGCCCCTACTGCCATGCTAATTAATGAAGGCAAACGAGCCATCAAGGGTTCTTTTTAAACAATGCCAAGCGCAAAACCATCAGCAGTGGGGCCAGGAAAACAGGAGTAACAGCCTTTTACAAAGCATTTCAAATGTCTTTCTGCCAACTGAACTGCAACGTTCAAAATACAGTCAAGTGCTGGCCAGAATCAGAGAAATAACAAATAAATCATCTCTGAACACACACGTCTGAAGAAAGGCTGTAAATGACTGTAAATTCTTCATATTTTACTGAGTACACCTGCAATGACCTTATCTTTTAGAACATAATGTGCACATAGAAGTTATTATAACAGTCAAAAAACACCATTCTACAAGATTTTTTAGATTATATGCTGCTTTTCAAATTCATTTTAATTATGTTACTGTTATATCAAAGCCTTTTCCTTCCAGTGCTTTAACATTCTCCCAGACACATGCAAACCTGAAATGGAAGCCCCAGTGAATTCTGAATAAAATGTCTCTCACCTTATTATAAGTGAAATAATCCCTTTTCAGGACCATTTCAAAATTGGTTTTTAAAAGGTATTACTGGCAGAGAAGGCATAATAGAACTGCCCGATGCTTTTTGCCATCGCTCTGTAATTTCTCTGTTGCAAAGTGACAGATCAGTCAATTTCTGCCAGTGTATGACCGATCATCTCATCTCTGGAAGGAGCTCCAGCAACAACCAGAGATTAATTAGTTTTAAAACGAGTGAAATATCAGCTAGAAAACTTTTTCCCACCAAAATAACAAATGTATTTTAAAATGACTGACTTAACAGTATATGTACACCTACTACGAAGTGCGCAGAAAGGAAAAAAAACACACCTTCACGCTAGTGCTAAATCTGTTAATGTTATAATCTTTTAATTAATTTAAAATAAGCACACTACTTATAAGTATGGACTGATGGTCAGAAGATTTATTTTACTTCATTGGCTCTGTTGAATAGGCTGAATGCAGAGTATAGCCATGAAGTCTGATTGTATATGCAATAGCCCACAGTGAAAAAAAAAAACCTGGTTTAATCTCATATGTATGTCATATGTCCGCAGTGGCTTGGCCTTTCTGCAACGAAATGGGGGGGGGCTACCAAGTGCCATTGTGACCAAGTATGGCCAAGTCTGGAATGTAGCCTCTTGTTTTGGTCACTTGCGCTCAACGATATCTAAATAATATCCAGCCTCAAGACTAGGAGAATGTAATCAAAGCAGAGTGAGGGGTTGCTTGACTTACTTGATTTTTTTTTTGTAATAAATTATGGAAATGTATGGATGTACTCACCAAAATTGGCGGCTGTACAAACACGGTTAACTATTGGCTGATGAAACTGTCTGCTTTACAGCCTGTCAGCAGATATACTGATTGATAGTTGTTGCAGCTGAGGAACTGTAATATTACGGCACTTGTGAATTGCGGTTGCTTCTGTGCTAGCCGAGTCATTAATAACAATTTGAAACAAATTCCTCATTGTCTCATTTTGCCACACCTTTCTCCAGGTGTTCTTTTATACTTAAGCAGCATATTTCCATTTAGACAGCACATTTCCTCCCATAGCAGGATGAGACCCCACTAAGGGTAATTACAGAGCTCTCTTCCAAGTATGAAAATGGATTAAGCACACTGTCTCAGGCATCTGACTACAGAATGCAGCTCCTCATCACTTAAGGCTTTATTATCTTCATATGTAATTACATACAATGATGCTATTGGGATTTGCCCGAAGTTCTGGCTATAAATTCTTCCTACTGGAGTGTCTCTTTTATTTTGTCCCCAACATTGCTCCAATTTATAAGGGTAATGGAATTTTTTTCCAATTAATGATGTGTGCTCTTTCAACAGGAAAAGCATTGATTGTGTTCTGAAAAACTTTGGCCCTCATGTATTTAAGGAAATAAAGTCCGTCTTTTCCCAATGGACCAAAGGACAAATAAAAGTCATAAAACTGCACAATTATTCTGATTGCCTCACGAGAACCCTGCGTGAATCATGACTCAGAATTAAATAGACACCACTCCACATCCCACGCAGGTGCATGTACAAACACACAGGATCACGCATACACGCACACACACAGATACACAAGCACACACCACAGCCAACCCTAGACTTTTAGGGGCCCTAGGCAAAAAAATAATTTGGGGGCCCCTCTAAAACATTGGCTACTTCCAATTCTAATGCTTGGAAAACAATGCTGCTGCTGGGGTCCTGGGCAATAAGGCGGGGCCCGAAGGGCGGGGCCTGATCTGCCTAGTGGGAGGGGCGATGCTGCATGCATGCGCTGCGTGTGCCCGCCTACCTGAGAACAAGCACAGCACAGAAACCAGACAAAGGAGTTTCAGACAGGTGGGGGGCAGGACTTTCACCTGGGCAGGGGGTGATGTTGCACTCCTGGTACTCCAGCGCAGGCCCGAGGCAGGGGATGCCCCCGTATTTGGGCTCGGGGTTGTTGCAGGTGCGCTTGCGGCTGCGGATCCCCCGGCTGCAGTCCCGGCTGCACTGGGACCAGGAGCTCCAGGCCGACCAGCCGCCGTTGACCGTGTGAGCGCTGATCCTGCCTGAGCGGAGGAGGTCTCCTGGGGACGCGGAGCAGAGGACGCAGGAGTGTAAGACACAAAGTCTGCAGGGTTAACGCAACTGCAATAGCGAAACATTCACCGGGCCACTTGTACATGTCTGATAATGAACCAGATTCCCCTACAGCTCTGATCCATGAACCTGGGTCTGGTTCTCTGTGAGCAGGATATTAATCACAAAATACAATACAGCCTTTATTGAGATCACTCACTAAGATATTGACCAATAAGCTACGTAGCAAGATGTGTGTGTGTGTGTGTGTGTATGTGTGTGTGTGTGATTGTATGTATTTCATTAGAAGGATCTAATTATTTGTGTACAAAATAAAACATTCATAAAAAGGTAATGCACCTTAACAATTTGAGTTACATGTAGTCCACCTATTCCTTACAGTACATAAAATGATCTACCTTAAACTGCATACATGTGGCATTTGTATGCAAAACATTTATTTTTGATCCTCTCTGTTTAAGACTCAGCTAACACAAATGAACATTATTTGCTTTCACCTCAGTGGTTCAACTTCTTTTCACATCAAAAACAAAGAAATACAACTTGTTTTACAACTTAAAAATTCCGATTGGAATTTCAGCTTGACGGCAGTCTTGTTGCTTGAATAATATGTTTGATGTAGAACAAAATTGTATCTGGCAAATGGGTCCTGCCAAACTCACTGAGCTGAGTGAATACATTTACCCTGGCATGTGGAATACTATGCAGCCTGAGTGTGAATGGGCTGGACACATCTAGAAACCTGCACTATGTAAGGGCGCTGTGAATGGATGTTCCTGCAATGTTTTGTAAATGTACCTCCAGTTCCATCATCATTTACAAAACTGTTATGTTGTAATGATACCCAAGTATTACAGTGTTCAAATTTTGAATACAATACATTTCCATCCAACGAGAGAAAAAGAGTGCAGTGAGAAAATAAGGTAAGAAGGGAAAATAGGGTGAATGGGGGGTTCCAACAGTGTCATGGGAGAGGGGATTATGAGTGCTTTTAACAAATCACAGAGACAACAGACAGCTAGCTTCCTCTGTGAAGTGGCCTGATGACAGTCCCAGGGAGCTAAGCTCTTTCATTATTGATTCAGAGAAGGCAGCGGTTTGTCAGCCTCTCAACAGCGATCTGTTCTCGTCATCAAGACTCCTACCGGTCTCTGAGGCCACGGGGTGTTTTGTAATCCTCTCACAGCTCAAAGTTGAGTGCAGGTTGCCGACGGTGAATGGCTCGCGTCCAGGGTGTGAAACAGTGTGTTACCCTGTGGCTAAATGTACATAACCACCAACTGCCATTTCTGTAATGAATCTGATCCTTCCCCTATCATGTAAGTACAGCATAAAGTGCCTTTGGAAGAAAGATATAGGCACAGATATAATTATGCTGTCTAATGTATATGAATGCACCAATTTGGGACAGACTACAAAAAAGAGAACACACCAGCTGACAAAACTTTACAAGCCTTGATTATAAGGTCTCCACTGCCTTGTTCTCCTGTTGCAGTTTCTATCTGGCAGCTTTCATCACATGGACAGTGAGATCAGTGATACTGTAGCCCTCTCAGGAGAGAGGCTACATTACTCTGTCCATAATCCAGAAAATTAATAGCACTTAAGGGCTACCGCACACATCCTTGGAGCAATTCCCTGAGCTGTCTCAAACTGTCAAATGCTACACCGTAGAAGTCTACGAAAATGCTTATTAAAAGTTAAGGAGAGCGCAATTAACGTCGACGCCCTGGCAGATTTGAGATTGAGGCTGGGCGGCACTTCACTAACGCTCAACAAATGAGGATAATCAGAACGACCAGTGATATATGTATACGGCCAAGTAAAAAGTGGAAGTGTGAGCAAGACAAGAGATCAATACAACCTATACCACAAGAGAATTAAGGGGCTTGTGTGAGATTTTTTAACCCTAGTGCCTCTTCAATGTCCCGGATTCAAAAATAAATCATCTGTATAACTGTAAAACCATTTTTGATCAGAAGTCTCATTACCATGGATGGTAGCTTCTAGTAGCTCAGAGGCCAAAGCAGGAAAGGGGCTGTAAATGGTCCTACTAGTTAGACATACTGCCTGACTCAGATATGGGGGCACAGGGGGAAGGACTAATCTTGTATTTTCAAAGGCTTGTCCTCGAATGGCCTGGTCTGATCCAGGAACAGATCAAAAAGTTTACAGAATTATTTATCGTGAGAAAAACAAAGCTGTCATTCTTGGCAAGGGAAAACTGCAGTTCCTCACTAGTCTTGTGATTTGGCTTTCTCAGTCATTGATATAGCTAAATCCACAAGACCTAGGGAATGAAGGCTTGACTTCACATAATTTCATGTATGACATTTGTTTCCTCTCTTTCATTGGAAGCACAAAATGGCATTTTTAAAGCCATAGAGGTATTTCTCGACCAGATCCAACAATAAAATTTATAACAACATTAAAACAGTAGTTTGTTTCAACACAGGGGTTACAAAGGGAGTAATGCCCCATAACAAAATAAGATAATTTATTACTGCAGATTATCTTTGGTAGGTATAAAGTACATGTAAGCAATACATCTCAATTCTATGTTTAAATTTTACTTTTCAACAAAATATTTTGGCCAAGGAAAATAAAGGTTGGCCACGACAATCTGAATGACAGTTGGGGAAAGGAAAATGAAAAAATAATTAAATCAATACAGAATCTACTTTTTCTTAACATGCAGGTAATAAACAAAACTGAATAATTCCCAGACTACATTACAGATGGGACAAACAATGAGACATGTTTAAGCTATGCTAGAATAATAAAGGATAAAGATATTTCAAAAGAACTGTCAAATAAACAAATCAAGCAAACAGCACATTCAACATGTAGTGCCAAATTAACATAATTACACTTGCACACATATTATTTTGTGATTATCATTGAAGTAAGGACATGTAAAAGGGCGGTTGGCAATGCTTAGATGAAAACTGAAGCATTTTTAATTAGAATTAATCTAATTTAAGGACGGCTAACATCAGTGAACATAATAAACTACAAATTAAAATCTACCACCCGTGGAAATAAATAAACGAGCGAAAAATGATAAGTATCATGCCTTATCAGCATTGGAGCAGGTCTGCATTGGCCAGTCTTAAAAGCTGTGACTACAAATGAAAATTCACACTGAAATGTCAGCCTGCTTTGATACCTGTGATCCTAACTTTTCAAAAGAACTATTTACATAAAAGAAAAAAGGCAAATATTTGAAATGTGTGATAAAATATCATTCATTTGGAAGTTATCTGGTCAGCCAGCAGATGTAGTGACAGTTCTTAGCATTACCTGCTGAATACTGGGGATCTAAATGCCAACTATACAGATAAGTTTTATAGAAATTACCGTCATCTCAAATGGAACCTATGGCAAAACCATGTTCTCTGCCATTGTAAAATGTTCAAGTTTTCCAAGAATTAAGATGGATGAGATGGCTAGCTGGCCGTGATGTCACATTTCCATGCAATGCACTGTCACATCTCATTGACAGTCACTCCTCCTAACCTTTCACAAGATGACAGTTAAGTCTGTTTCCTTATTTGTTTCTGTCTTGAAAGAGAAGCCACAGAAATACTGAATCTCTGACCAAGAACAGAAAGCTTTCACATCCTGTTGAAGAATTCCAATTCAATTTTGATTTAATTCAATTAGCTGGAAATCAGTTTTCCCATGTGCGCATAAACTCACCTAGTAAGTAGCATTCACAAATGCAATATTATTGATGTAAAATTCCAACAATTCTAGCCAGGTAACTACATATTGAAATAAGCATCCTGTTGCATGCATACATTAAATAAAGAAATCTTTATACTATATAACACCATTTACAACCAGGTTTTCACACTTCTCTTAATGATCACATTAAAGACAAAACCATGCCACTTCACATGTATAAACACAGTAGACACAAAATTGTCCGCAAATATATGTTAGAATTACTTCTACTTAATACTACCTCAACAGCCACGGCAAATGATTCCATGCCGAATAGATTCCTCTATATATGTATATTTAGCATCATGCTAATTTAGCTTCTGATTGCTTCAGACCTTGTGGGCTACTGTACATTACACTCCATCCAAGATTAAACCATCACAATTTTTTATCACAATTGAATGCAAGCCTTTTTTCTTTACAAAAAGAAAACAACATGAACGTGCATTTACTGTAATGGTGAGCCAAAATATCCAGACCACATTCCTTGTAAATAAAGCCCTTGAGATTTGGGGCCTTCTGCCCCCTGAGCCATCCTCTTGTCGTCAGAGTAACCACTAGCATAACTAATGTTTCCCAGGCACTATTTCAGCAGTGCGGTAGTCTGTTACTTTGCCATCTTCAGCTGATGACAGGTTATAGATTCAAAATCAATAAAAAGGGCACATTGTTAACCCTAAATCTTTATCAGATGGCGGTGAATCCCTTTTGGTGCTCATTTTCTCCAAAGCCATAGGTCTTACAATATCAGTGACATCAATACACACCTTCCATGTGAAGGTAATTATGTGAATGTGCCCTTTAATGCTGATATAAGTTAACCCCTGTCCTGGAGCGCTTGTTCCAGGGACATCTGTCATGTAATAGAGTCAGAGGGAGAGTAAAACTGTCATTAAACAGAGCTGTGCATATGGCAGCAATCGATGAAACGTGGCCCGTTGTGATCTCAAACTGATTGAAACAAAGGTTCGAATCGAGGTGAGGCCAACCTCCACTTTTTCAACGAGGTCTGTTGAGGGAGCTGAATCTTTTTGCTGATCACTGATGTTAACTCGACACCTCCTGGCATTGTCATCTTTAGGGGTGCTGTATCGTGGATGCAAAGCAAAACTCAACCCATTCAAGCAACGCATTGCCATCTGCTTGTCCAGTCATTAAATTCACCGGAGCAAAAGACTGGTGGGCGACTTCTTTGTGTTAAAATGAACACTGAGTGCTTTCTAATCCCATCAAATGCTTTGAGTTGCCACTGCAGTTTCTGTTAAAACTATAGTTAAAGTTGTACTACGGCTTTTTACAAAATACACATGGTTTTTGTTACATTTTAGTCCTGTAGTATACTCAAAGATGAACCAAGAATAAATGAACTTGTTTGAGGTCTGGCTATCACACATTTTAACTCCCAACTAGGTTTGACACTTTTCTGTGGCAACAACCCCCAAAGGCATTATCATCAAAGCAAGATGAAAGTAGACTCTGTAAATGATACCAATCTGAAGGAACAGGAGTTATTCACCATGCGTGGGAATTCTTTGTAAATAACATTAGCTCACATTAGTGTGATCAAGCTATATGGGCGGGAGGTTCCCTTGAGGGAGGGACGGACAGGAGAGAGACGCTTTCCTTTGAGCCATGAGTAAAAAGTGGCTGTTTCTTCTCCACGGGCTATTACATTACTGGTTTCTCTGATGCTGTAAGGTGCCTTGGCACAAGAGTGTCAATTAGTGATGCGTTTACACAAGTAACTGAACTACAAAGGGTCTCCGGTTGAGTTGAGATGTCACAATGTGTGAGCCGAAGGAAGGAAAGGAGACCTGCACAGCAAGTCATTTTTTCCCTTATTAAAATTACTGGTTATGATGAGAAGCTTATTAGCAGAGCACATCAATCACTTTATGATCAGGTCATCTGGCAGTGTCCTGAGAAACTGTTAGAAATTACGAATGAGCACCAAACTCACTGTGAGTGGTAGCCGCTGGAAGGAACCTCTATGAAAAGTCAAGGTGAGGGTGAAAAGAGGGATTATGGCTTTGGTGGGCACAGACTTTGTCAAGGTGAGTACTGATGTCACTGATATTGTAAGACCTATGACTTCAGGAAAAATGAGCGCCTAAAGGGACTCAGTGCCATCTGAAGATTTAGGGTTAACAATGTGCCCTTTTTATTGATTTTGAATCTATAACCTGTCATCAGCCAACGATGGTAAAAGACTGAATGAACAGAGTGCAGAAGAAAAGCACAACAGACAATAACACTAGCTTGAGACACAAAAAAGGCAAACTGTATATTGTGGAAAAAAATAGTTGATTTACCGATAAATACTCGAAAAACCTGGAGCCAACTGTGCCATTAAAAAAAGGCTATTTACAAATTTATCTCCCAAAACAAAGATCTGTTTTATGGCCCTGCTCCATATTGACAAAAGCAGCCAAAGTCTGGGCCCACCAAAGTCATAATCCTACACTATCAGATAAAAGCTCTTCAGAGACACACGCTCTAGATAAAGAGAACCCCCTTGGAACAGCCAGAAAAAACAACAACAAAAACACACCTCGTAATTATAATGACCTCAACACCACCAAAGCTACGTGTGGGGATCATAAGAAGCCGACCTGAAATTAAACAAAGTACTCCAGACTAAAGAAATGCTACAGCCCTACATGTTAACTCAAGTTTAAAACACCAAAAGAAAGACAGATCCAGCCACTGAAGCACGTAGGCAAAAAACAGAGCCGGGGGACTGGGGTTGTGTTTCCTGCAGCCCTGGGGACGACAGACACCTACTGTCAAATAATTATCACCTATTGTAACAAACCTAATCGTTTCTGCACTTTCAAGAAGGTGCCTGATCATTAAAAACTGCTTCTTTGAAGGAGAGCACACTGAGGAAGCAGAGCTGGGTTGTTGCTGTACTGTTTGTTATTTTGTTTGCATCCTGTTGCTGGATTCAAACAGGGTGGAGAGATATGGACTTGACTGCACCAGTGATACTTATCAAAGGTTGTTTGTGCATTTTCAATGACACGTTTGTGGAAGGTCATTTAAACTGGTACCTGAGGTGGAGAGCAGCTGGTGAACTGAGAGAAGGAGAAACAGAGAGAGAGCGAGCAAGAGAGAGAGAGAGAGAGGGAGGAAGAGAGAAAGAGAGCATGCTCACCATCAGTGGAGCAGCCGGTGGATCCATCACTTGAACAGTAGCGCATCTCGATCCTTTGCCGGCCCACCTCCAGCAGGCCAGGGTCAGGCACTCGGGCCTTGCAGGTGTATCTGAAGCGCTGTTCATAATGGCCGCCATTGTCCGAGATGTTGACCGGAGTCCAGGGAGTCCAGGGCGTGGTTTTCTTCAGGTCGGGGCAGGGGAGGGAGTTACAGGATTGGTACTCCTTAAAGACAAGGAAACACAAAGCCTGTGATTACCCAGTAATTACCGATTAAATGAGACATGTTCAAATTCAGAATGACCCCGGTGCTCTCCATCAAGCTCCGCCACAGCCTCCGGTTTCGCGTACCGTTTTGCTGGCTCAAGTGAAATATTTCCATTACGGCCTTTGCTGAACGTGGCAAGTAGCAGACAGGCAGAAAAGGTCATTGATCAAGTTTAATTTATAAAAGAGTGTAGAGGGGGCAGAGCGGGAATAGTGCTGAAGAATAATGAGGAAAGCGGTGTTGCTATGCACCACCTGAAAATTACATTTCGATCTCATGCCCAGCAGAAATTTCTGACGACCAGCAAACAAGCTCATCGCCGTGGTGAAAATGAAAAGCAGCCCTGAAGCATCAGGTCTTCGCTCTGTCTGTCACGCTGGCTAGCAAGTATGCCATCTTCATAACAGAGACCACCGTTGTGCTGTTTTTATGGTTTTCACTTCTGTCCCTTTTAATAGTTTTTCTCAATCAGCCTTCCTCCATCTCTGCTAACACTCACCTCTGATCTTCCCTCCCTCTCTAGTTTTTGTCACTCAATTGCCCCCCTCTCTCTATATATATATACATTTTATTTATTTATTTTTTTAAAGACTTTTTTATTTATTTTTCTGGACAGAGTCAGGGATTCTTCGTACATTGTTTCACAGTCTGTGATTATATACTGAGTCATAAAATATTACAACCTGCCTGAGGGACAATGCCTTTATTATTATTTTTCTCTGACAATTTAATAGATACAAACTCAATGGAAGGGAACGAGTGGAAGGTAAATTATACGTTCATTAGGTTGAGAAGGTGATACTGCTGTATCCTCCTATACATGTATTTATGCAGAGCAGACCTTGAGTGACTGCCAGACCTTGACAAAATAAGATAAAAAGTCCTCTTTGTTCATCCGTCAAGTTGTCACAGCGTGCAGATTTGAACACTCAGCCTATGCTCCCTAAAGCTACAGTAACCTGAGCAAAAGCCCAAGGTTAAAGACACCGGGAGATTTTTCTTCCAAATGACGCAACATTTATTCGGAAGACAAATGAGCCCTGTCACAAGTTGCTTGCTTTCACACCACATAACTTTGTAATCATCTCTTTTCATTAATATTTAACAACTTCAAATATCAGGGCAGTCCCACAAAATGTTTTCTCGCACCTAGGCCTCTCGTGGAACGGAACTGTGCGGAACCAACTTCCTGTGACAAACAGCAGTTTTTTTTGGTTTTGCAATTTCCAGAGGAAAGGGATGAAACCGCTCCCTTCTGCATCGTTGCTTTCTTACTCGTGTGTCATCTAAGGATAGATGGAACATATTTTGTCACAAACTCAGCAGGACACAAAGGGAGCTTCAGCCCAGGGCTTTGGAGGTAATTAGGGGCTTACTCCACATAAGGTTGCCACGGACCTATGTGATTACATTTTTTATCAAATATTTGTGTTTTTCTTGTCTTAGGTCAGGTGTATATCCCTTAGATGGCAAGATGACACTGAACACTATGCTAGCTGCCCTGCCTAGGATGTTCCGCTGGCGCTAATAACTTTGCTATTCATTTACTGAACAAATTGTGTAAACAATTTTTTTTTGTGTAAACAGTTGCTTCTTGTTGAGATTATACTTTGTTGAATGGGTATGCTAATGTACAGTAAACAAAACATCATGGGAACTGAGATCAAGTCATATTATAAATAACTAGGGATGGGGTCAGATGTGCATTGAGAAATGTTTCAGTATTGGTATTGTGGAGAAAGTAATTTTGCCACCACATCTAACAAAGGTAATATAACACAATAGTACTTGTGGGCGTCCTTTCAGAATCTCCTCTGGGTGAAATGCCTCAGAATGCAGAATGAGTACATGGTCGACTGAACAAGCGTCATCTAGCTTGGCATGACTTCCTCATTTAGTTCCCCTGCCTGTTTGAGGTTATTAATTATCCAGTCAGTCAAAACAATGAGAACTGCAGAAACACCTCTGTGAATATGCATCGAAATGATCTGTTTGACGCTTACATGTACCACAGGTACAAGGAATACTGGGAAGTCACCAATCCAGTGAGATCAGCAATGTCATCTTATAGGTATTCATACGCTATACTGACAAATCTAGTTCTTTAAAGGTGTTTCCTGTCAAATAAGTTACACGTCAGCAACAAAAACCCAAGCCACTTCTAAGTATTGTTATGCAGGAAATATTTTCATTTTCTCCTGTGGCTTTTGTGCTCCACAAGCTGATAAAAGTTATTAAGGCTAAAAAAAAACAAGGATCATCGGCATTTTTACACCCCACTACACCAAGCTGTTACGGCTCCATTTCTGAGAAATTAGCAAAAAGTCGTACCTCTGCAGAAGTCGCTGAGTTGTGACGAGTGCCATGTGGAACATAAAATTGGATTAAATTAAGCGCTCATTCCGGCGACAGCACCCACTGCTGGGGCTATTCGTTCACATTATCAATGCCAAATGGGACGTCTGTCTGCCGTTCTGATTGGCCGTTCACCTTTTAAAGTAGTACTGTGCTGAACCTTGGGCTAGCAGCAAGGACTGCGGTTCAGCCGGGACACGGTGAATTCGATACGGCGTGTGGTGCACTGGGAGCCTTCAGACCTTGCCGGAACATCAAAGCCCCCCGCATATGTCTGCCAGCTGCGTGGCCGCGCCTCGCCACGAACTGGGCCGCTGAAAGAGGCCCTGCGGTGTTTCCCCATAACTCGCTTATACATTTTCGCATTCCTCGTCCTCGCTTGCTTATTTTTCTGCCGGTTGTTTGAAACTGAGTTTTTTTTGGGGGGGGGGGCGGGGCGGGATTACTGTAGCTTGTGGGGGCGCCTTCCTGTCCTTGTTTTATAAATCTCCGCGAGGCGGATCTCAGGGGGGCTGGCCCTGCACAGCGGCCGATTGTTCGTCTGCGGGCTCCCCTTGTCCGGCCGCTGATGAGGAATTGGCTGCTGGGTCCCTGGGGCTTTTTAACATCATTACGTTGCCGGCAAGATTTATTTCATTGGGAACAGAGGGACTGAGTCAACAGATCCCTGCGTACGGGAGAGCTACAGGAGGCGCTTAGTATACATTCCAACAACTGTACACATCTCGGTGGCATCGCACTTCATCGCATTGAATGTTTACAAACGGGAGCATTAAGAGAAATCAATTACCGAGGGGGTTTTGCTTAATTTTTCCTTTTTTAGTATTGGAGAGTAGCTCTCATGGGACTGTCACATAAACGCTATGAACAGCAGAAGAACGAACAAAATCAACACTCGATTAACTGGAGCCTTCTAGTTAGTAGACATGCCCTCCAAATATGCACACAAATCCCCCTGCAATATTTCACCCTAGGCATAGGGGTGGCCAAATTCTATACAGAGGTCCTAACGATCAAGGATCAAGTGACAGTATCATAATGTACTTCATTAGCTTCCATTGAGAATTTTAAACTACTATCTACCATCCTATTAGATTAATTTATTCATATTATATTATAATTAATTGGAGGTAAATTATAACATTTGCAATGCTTTAAAATATTTTAAACCAGTTGCAGTTTATGACAGCTATTTATTTCATAACCTCACAATACCATGAGTGCAACACTACACTTGAACAGTTCTGCATGAGAGGTTTTTAAAATCATTGGAGAGCATAAAACACACAACACAAGTCTGGCCACATGGGACACTGAAAGGTGACTTTTATAGCATATATTCAAAAAGTGCTGCCAAAACCAAACTGATGAGGATGCAAAACTGTGATGGAAACTCTCTGTCGTCAGGGGAAGGGCAAAGAGAGTGCTTCGAACACAGCAAAATCAGATTACAAACAGGCAGAAGGTCAATGAAAAATGTAGCAATAACACCTTCGCGTCAGCCTAATGCTAACATGGAAATATAATGCATGTGTCTGCGTACGATAGGCAAGGCTTATTCTACCAGGCTGATAAAAACACAATAATAGTGTTAATTCTAATACAACATTCATTGATGCAATTTTCACAACCCCAGTCCTATGTAGATGGAAATGTATTGTAGTACAGTTTGGTGAGTTAATTCACTCATGCATGAAGTTGACCATTCTCCACCAGTGTCACATATTCAAATATTGAGCAGTTTTCATTCTATTTCAGTAGTAAATAACTGTAATAACATAACTGCAATCAGGTCATTATGAGCCAGCATTTTTACAAAGCTGTTAAGCTTACTGTCAACATACACAAAGATTACAGGAAGCAAATAAGTTATTATGTTTATATTGCAGCAATATAATTTGCAATAAACATTTATGCATTTGGAATAATGTATTGTAATGTATTAATGGGAAAACAAGTACCCCAAAACATTCATGAATTCAATAATCTCCGATTTGGAGAAATCTCTGATATGAATAAACATCTCCTAAACTGTATATAAATTGAAGTCATCGTTTCGAAAAATGCTTTGGCTCAATGATACTATTCAGATTATACCACGTCCCTGGCAATTCGTCTCCGCAGCTACAGACAGATGTTAACAGTCTGTGGCCAATATACATCAGACAAACACCCTGAGGAAACCTCAGATGGTAACAGTAAGATCATCTGCAACCAAAACAAGCCATGTCTGAGATGCAGGCAGTGACCTTCAGACATGCTGAGGCTCCCGATGTAGTTTCTGAAGGGAAGGTAGTATAGATGTGCACCACCATCAGCAGGAAGGCAAAACTCACTACTTCTAATTTAATCTCTTCTAATTAACGTGCATCTTCCAAAGTACGAAACTAATATGAACAGATGGTGCAGTATTCTTAAACGAATTTCAAAAAACTTTCAGATGTAAAATCTTTTTTGAAAGATACATTTCATTTGACGGAAGGAAGATGTTGCCAAGAAAGCCTTTAGATATATTTCATTTTCCAGTGATTTTTGTCTGTTTTGCCATTATTCACATAGATGTTTGTCTTGATGGGGACATCAATATTCCAAAGGAGCAGTTGATCAGACAGAGCCTTTGACAGTTTTCCAAGAAAAATGACTGGAATGGAATTACACCCAGATTTGTCTGACAACCCCATTTTAAATCCATGCTGTCTTGGTAAAGAGGAGATGATGTGTGCCCAAGAATCTCAGTTATAGAAGAGCTGCGAGAAAGATGTGAAAGGCATTGACCTCACCCCACCCACCCACTGCCTCTCTCTGTTTAATTTGTTGCTTCCATGACTCTGATCTCCTCTGTGTGCACACGAGGCTGTTAAAATAGAGATTCTCTGCAGTAGCAGGGAAATGGCTTGGGCAAAGATGCTTAGATGCACAGTGGATACTGACACACGCCGCTTTTTCCGAATATCACATGCCATTCCAAGGCTGTCCTAGGTATCTGTGAAATATTCCGGTGTGTGAAACACCGACTGCCCCGCAACACACCGGAAAGAGAGGCACGGCTCCTCGGCTGTTCCCGCTCTCCTTTACCCGTCCCCATGCAGTGTTCTGTCACGGCCTGTCACTGCCATTGACTGAGGCCTGCCACGTGCTCCTATATTCTTTGTGATCAGAAAAGTGCCACTGAAGCAGACATTTACCAAAAGTGCTCGCTTCCATTGTTTTCAAGTTTTCATTTTGATGTGTTCCCCTCTGTGTGCACCCCCCCCCCCTTCCCCAACCTATGCACCCTCCTCCCCACCCAGGTCTTTCGCATCTGCTCCCATTTCGGAATGGTAAAGGATACCGTGGTCATGTGACTCATTTTTAATTTTGGAATGCTAATGACAGAGAGAGTGGAAATAGCATTAAAATAACAAGCAGCACCACCTCCCTTGTAATCCAAGCTGAGGTCCGCATGGCTGAAGTGTTTTCCCTGTCTTTTCCTCATTCCACAGAGGGACCACTGTTATTTTTTCACAGCTAGTATTTTCAGAAACCAAAAGAAAAATACGAGTGCACAATATTTTTTCAATTTTTTTTTCCAGGGCGCTTTTATGATCCGGGACTATGAATAGCTACAGCTATTGACTGCAACTTTTCATAGTCCAGGAAATGTCTAATTAATATAGTGGGCGATAGAAATACTGCAGAGTCGGACTTGATCTCTGGAGTAAAGTTCAGGGTGCTATTTTGGCCCGGCACCACCGCGTCCAGCCGCAGGGGTTGGCCATCACCCGTGTCACAGTTCGAGGAGAGGACCTACCAGGCTGCAGCCGGGGCACTCGTTCCCGTTCTCGCAAGTCCGGCGGCGGGTCTGGAGGCCGCCCCCACAGGGCACTGTGCAGCGTTCCCATGGAGACCAGCTTGACCAGTACACGTGCGGCGGACAGGGAAGGTGCTCATTGCAGTATCTGTGAGGAGAAGGAAATGCACGGTTTTCACGGAAGGTCTTGCATACTCTCACATGAGTGTGTGTGTGTGTGTGTGTGTGACCCCATTCCTCACATAAAGCACATTCCAATCTTCATTCCCCTAGTACATGTCAAATACTACATGGGATAACTAAGTACAG
Organism: Anguilla rostrata; assembly: GCF_018555375.3. Lineage (NCBI taxonomy): Eukaryota > Metazoa > Chordata > Actinopteri > Anguilliformes > Anguillidae > Anguilla > Anguilla rostrata. The sequence goes on along the minus strand of NC_057936.1, from coordinate 52,179,700 downwards.
CTTAACCATGTAATTCTAAATTCTAACATTTCTTAGAATGTCAGCGTTTCCATCAGGGAAATAAATCAGCTGTTGAGATCTATACTTTACTCTGAACAGGCCGCCGGAAAGCATCTCTACGTAAAAACATGACTTAGGCCAAATGGCCCCAATTAAGGTGTCTTAATAAAACAGCGGTGGTCATTATTTTCCTGAATACCTGTTACAATCTGGGGCCCTGGTGATACTCTAATGGAGCACAGCCCTTTAATGAGAACGTGTTAAACCGAGCTCTCTGTTTAACAGAAGGCTACTGACAAACCTTTCTGAGCATGTGCCATAATGCCACTCTCTGCTCGGTCTACTGTACCTGCATCAGCAGCCACATGACGGTGTTCAGTACAGCGTGACAGAGGGGGCTGTGCGGGGGAGGCTGACACAGAGTTCTCCGCACTTGTGCCATTTCACTTTACAGTAAATCAGCGGTCGCCTAGAAACAGACCGCAATCCCCTAACTCTAATTAAAAATGGAGCGTAATGAAGCTGTAAAGAGTTCATCATAATTGACCCATGAGTTTTGGTTCTACGAAACAGAATAGCTTGAAAAGATTACAGTTACTGATACAGCAAAGCAAGACTAACAAGAGAACAGATTAAAACCAGCGACTAGAGCCTCTTAAATCAATGAGCTGGCGCTTAAATAAATAGAACATCTGATAGTGGTAAAAAGTTGTTTCTTATTTCATCCATAGCATATTACTCCTATTAGAATTCTATGCTTGCACGTGTGCAGCAGCATCGTCATTAGCCATGTTCTTTCTATTATTCCTTTTCATTTTCATTTCAAGGGCTGCAAAGCATTAGTTCATGAGGCAGATATGCTAAAGAGAACCTTGGCTGGGATCCAATCAACATTTGTCCTTTAGTCCAATCAATGTTTGTCCTTTTGTCCAATCAATATCAGCTCACCACGAAATGCATTGTTTCTTCATGGATGCAGTTTGTTTAGCCTTTTCTTTAAAAAAGCGACACTAAGTTGGTATTAAGAACAACTGTTGATTAAATCCAAGCCTTTGTTTACTCATGAATGACGTGTATAAGTTTAATTTCAGAATCACTGCTCATTTGGCATTAACAAAAACCGTAAAATGGTACTTAAATGGAAAGTTTAATATATTATCAGAGCTTCAGATGGCCACAACAGGAACAACATAAGCCTATAAAACAAATTACTTCCTTTAAATGAGTGCAATTTACATCAAAAAGCTTTTTGATCCTAACTCACGCTAAAAAATAAGGACTGTTACAGGGACCATCTAATCATCTAAGCACAGACAGCTGTAAACCTTGTTTATGTATACACATGTATGATAACCCATAAAACCAACCAATTGGCCTTTAATGATATTTATGAGCAGGAATATCAAAATGAAATGACGTCTGCTGTCTCCATATATGTTCATACACTCCCAGGGACTAATAAATGGCACCGGAGACAGATTTAATATCTTAATAGTAATTTAATTTCAAAAGAAACTGACGCATTCGGTTAATTTGTGAGAACTTGTCCAAATGTTTAACGTCAAGACTCTTTTTCCGAGCAAAAGAAAAAAGTATTTTACACTCAGTATTTAAGGACAAAAGGCTTTTCTCTTAATGACTGTCACAAAATAAAGACTCCCTATAAAGTCAATTTACTCGCTCACATTTTATTGCATTCCTCTTCAACGACTCCACATTAAATTTTGAGCGCTGTTGAAAGCTGTGAGGTGGGAGAAGTAAATAACCCACATCCCTGTAGAGGTGTCATCCATCAGTTCCATCATGGGTGCCATACAGTGCACAATAAGATCCTGCTAAAATCTTACCCTCTGCTCATTAAAATATGCAAATGATTTCATTCATTGAAATTCCAACTGCCAGCGCAAATACTAGAAAAAACTGTGGCATATGTCAAATGCTATAATCAAAAATAAAAAGCTTGAGAGTGGAAAAAAAGAATGCATACTTTTATGCCCTACAATGAACCAAAAAATGAAAACATGAACCTCTCTCTTGCAAGCTTCAGCCAAATGTAGTCCCTCACAGTATTTCAACCGTTATGACAACATTAGCTTTTCCTTAAAATCGCTCCCGGCACTGAAAGCTATTGGAAACAAATGTGTAGAGTGCGTTTGGCTCTGTGGTTGGGTGAGAGCTGCTTGCATGCTGTGGACTCTGAGAGACCCTGACTGGGACTGGGGGCTTCAGCCCCAAGGGTATCACAAAATCTGGTCTCCCTAACAAAGAACGTGCCTTTGTCTGGCCGCCAGTGGAGCCGCATGCTAAGGCTTCCGCTACGGCTGCAACCGCTGCCATCTGGTACTGGAGCAGCAGGAAAAGGGGTCTCTGTTTTTTGGGGACAGAACTGCGTAAGCGTGCAACTCCTGTGCACGCGAGCTGAATGGCGTCCAAAAAATTTTTTTTCTGTGTGTGTGTGCGATGCGAAGCCAGAGTCTAGTTTTGACAATAAGTACTTTTGAAACCAACCAGCCTGTTTCCTTTTGCAGCAAAGACAGGGGAAGAAAATGCATAAAAAAGAAAAGGGAATGTACTTTTGACCGACTACTCCTAAGGGAAATTGACTAAGCATCTTTCCTCCATGAATGCAGCTGTCCTTAGATGTGATGAATCCTGACACCCCTGCAAACTCCAGGTATGCTTTCACAGTTATTATCCACCACTGGGAAACTCAAGGTATCTTATTAACGGACACAGCAGTGTGAAAACTACACATTTGCTGGCAAAGTGCCAATGCGAGCTTCCACCTGACTGGCTTCAGTGCTTTTTGTGGTTATTCCTGGCTCATACTTAAGACACATTGGGCCATTGGGTTCTGGGGATTCGACAATGGCTCAACTTCTTTGACAGAAAACTCTGTCTTTTATAATGAGGAAATAAATCTGTTATAAATGGTAAAATGGAAATCCTGTTCCATCAAAGCTCTGTGCATTTGTGTCTATGGAAACCCTTGTGATGGGATGAACATATAAAAAATGAGAAAGCCTATGTCCACCCTGCTCTCTCCTAAGGAAACTGCTGGTATTCTATGGAACTTCAGCAGGGTGGCAAATTCATCTGGAACAGTGCAGTGGTAGAAATAGAAACACTAGAATGATTGTCCACATTTAAAAATGAACACTTCAAGGTCATATTCAAGGTCAGAATCAAGTCATAAGAGTCTGACCAAATTAAAATGTGATAGCATGTCGACAAGGGACATTGCTGTGCCTCAATGTGGTAGTTAGCTATGACCTTTAATTTTAGACTACCTCCATATGAAATCTGTATGATTTACTTTATAATATGCTTGATTGTTACAGTAAATGTCCCCAAAAAATGTTAATGTTAAACTTTACATCTGAGAATGCGGCCTTCTAATTACACCACATTATTACTTTTCAGATGAAAGGGTGTATTTATATTGGACCAGATTGTAACAAACTACATTGGAAAAGTCAAGCTCATTCATAATTATAAACAATACAATGTCTACAAGCCATACTCTTTAAAACATCATGAAATACAAACATACAGGTCTATTCCAGCACAATCAAAAACAAGACAATGGTAATCTGGCAGAGACTTAAATGCTAAACAAAATGTCAACATTAAATGCAGGACTGTTTCATGCATTATTTTGAATGTCAGACCTCTGTACTTTGAGAATCAATGACTACTCAATGTGTAAAAATGCTGAACAGGGATGAAGTCCATATATACCTGCAAAGAATCACTCATGACCATAGCGTATGCACGCTTTTTATGAATAAATGAAACATTGAATTTATATCACGCTTTTACAAGATGCTCAAAGGGCTTTACGTTGATACGGCCTCTCATACCACCAATGTGTATCACTCACCTGGGTGATGTACAGCAGCCATTTTGCACCAGAACGCTCACCGCACATTCGCAAAGGCGGAGATCAATTTTTAGCAAATTAAATCATAGGATGATTAGGAGGCAGGTTAATAGAGCCAGATTGGGAATTTAGCCAGGACACCAGGACACCAGGACACCAGGACACCAGGGAACCCCCTACTCTGTGTCATGGGGTCTTTATTGATCACAGTGAGTCAGAACCTCGATTTAACGTCTTATCTGAAAGATGGCATCTGCTACAGCACAGTGTCCCCTTCACTGCACTGGGGCATTGGGGTTTTATTTGACCAGAGGGAAGACTGCCCCCAGCTGGCCCACCAACACCACTTCCAGCAGCAGCTTAGTTTCCCCAGGTGGTCTTCCATCCAAGGACAAACCAAGCCCACACTTGCTTAGCTTCAGCCATTCAGCAGGATCAGTATGCCTGCTGGCTTCATAATCTCAATTTTCACAAATAGAAGTCTGTGGGTTACTAAGACACTGCAAAAATTATTTTGAGCTCCTTATTTCAGAAATAACAATGCCTCCACACATCATAAAAACTGTGTTGTATATACAGCTCACACAAATGAGACATCCTGGCATCACCACCATTTCCTTTAACTGGGTGCCAGTGATTCTAACTGAAATAACGCATGAAATGGCACTGCCTTTATGAGTGTGTTCAATAGCAGGCCCTTGAATGTGGCATGACCACACTCGGGCAGTGACTGGAGCGTACCTCTCCTCGCGGTTCTGGCCCACGCACACTCTGCCCCCGTGGCGGGGGGTGGGGTTGCTGCAGGAGCGCTGTCGGACCTGGAACCCGATGCCGCAGCTGGTGCTGCAGGGCGACCAGGATGTCCAGGGTGTCCAGGCGCCATTTCTGAAGACAACAACATGCTCTCATAAACCCATAATCACACAGGGCATCAAGCTCCCACAGCCGCTAATTGACTTCTTAGAATTACAGGGAACTTTGTGACATTTCTGTATTATTTAAAAATGCTGCATTAAAATTGCACTGCTAATATAAGATTGCGAATTCATTTTTAATTCATGATTTTCCATGAATTTGTAATTAACACATTTATTATGAATTAATAATGAACTAATGTATAACAGTATAACTTGAAATGACATTTTCATTTTACATTTTAAATGAAATATGTTTACAAATGTTTATGCAATAAAACAAATGTAATAGTAAACATATGAGGCTTCCAATAGCTTGATAGCTCAAAACTACAGTATAGTACACAATAAACAAACAGAACATTTATATAATTCCAAGCTCTTGAACACTCATAGGCATGAATTCAGTACTACTGCAGGGTACCTGGAGCAGTTGGTAACTTCCACGCTGGGGCCCTGGCACGGCTGCCCACCGCACTGGGGGTTGGGGCTGTCGCAAGCCCGGGTCCTGCACAGGCAGGAGCCCACGCTGCCCGCGTCGCTGTGACCGCACGGCTTCCAGCCCGACCACGCCCCGAACCTCCCGTTCACCGTCACGTTCCTCGTCTGTCCAAAAAAGGGGAAAACAATGTAGTCAATGGCAGGGCTTGGCAACAATGTTACCAATTTAAGTACGTCTGGTATGTTTAAGTAGGTTTGATTATGTATAGTCTACAAAAGTATAGAGCACAATCCTTAAAGTGAAGGATCATTTATTAAAAATCATCCCATTTTTTAAGGTATTACATGAAATGTTAAATGTGTAATAATTCCTTTTTGCAAAAAAATCTCCATTTCAACCAGACAGGGAAATTTAAACTTTTGGCACTGAATCAAACTTCACCTGTGTAACACACGCCTCATTGATCACAGTGGGTCTCAAACAGGCGGCCCACATAATCAAGCTTACAGTAAAATACTCTCTTTCCAGCCTTAGATATTTTATCTTTTTGAAATATTTCAGTAATGCAGACAAAATTCTCTTTTAATGTAATTCATTACGCATGCAGTATAATGGGACTAGTGACACCCTGAGGAGAATTCCACGCTATTGCAGTGCCCCAAACATAGCATAAAAATAGGAGTTCCAGAACAATGAACTTAGAAGACATTATTCTCTTCCAAAGAAAACCAAGACTCATAGTGGAACAGAATTTAAACTAAACGAATGATGCCATGGGAATAGATATCACAGAGAAGTGGCTTTCCTTCCACAAGGACAGTGTGATCACACTCCTGTACAAGAGAGAATTCATGTTTGCACTGGGGGACCAAACATCCTTTTAATTGCATCGAGCCAAATGCATCAAGGTTGTTATTCAGAAGGATTAAATGCAAAGTGATCCCACATGATATATTTCAGCCCATTCCACAGGTAATTAATTTACCACAATACTATACTGCATGTGCTGTACAATAATGCTCAGCCACATTGTTTGCTTCTTCATCATATTCTTCTTCAGGTGTTATTGGAATGGTGTGCTTTCTTTAAAAATATCCACACAATTCCCATCGCTTTGGTAAAAGCTACACCTGCCACATGGGAAAAACACTTCTGTTTTGTTAACTACATTTGTGTGAAAGCACATTTTCACAGGAGAGTTGCTGGAAAATTCTGAGCGCGGACATTGAAGAGGTCTTAAAGGCGTAATATTGCCTGCTGTCAACACTTTCATCCGACTAAATAAGTGCCACACTTAAAAAAAAGAGTGTATTGTTGGTGTATTGTTCAGGAAAAAAAATACATGACAAATACATTTTTCAATAGGGGAATTTATCCCACCACTTTCATTCATAACCAGTCTGCCATGTGGGCCTGTGCACATCTCTTTAAAATTATAAAAGGTGGCTGAAAAACTCTTTATGCTTACCGAAGTAGATACCATAGCACCTTGTTACTGTATCTATTGTTTAAGTTTCAACAGAACATTTTTCCTCATTTAGAAACACAATGAAATGGTATACATATGCTTATCTTACCCATTTATCATTGGCATAGTTATTTTAAGAAAACTACAGTGTTTCTCAAAGTGATGCTTTTTTTTTGCTGGATTCGTGGAGTAAAAATGTGCATTTCTCATTCTAGTTTTATACATCACAGGTTTCCTCGGCTCATTTCTGGACTGGAGATGCTTTGCAAATGAATGCATTCATAACCATTCATATTTAAAATGACTAATAAAACTGACACAGACTATTTTCTCTGCCAATTCTACAAGTGCCTGACAGTGAAAATACATCATCCAAACAAAACGGTGTCAGACTTCATGCTTAAAACCCTCCACACAGCCAAGAGTGGAAGCCAATAGACAGATCCATTCCAAATGGCTTTATGTCAGGGTGTCCAATCAGGTCTGTTAGCGCTGGGCTATAACAAAAATCCTGCACCAATCTCGGCCCTTTTTGGATAAGACTGGACACCCCAGCTTGTCTGTGCTACTCTATCGACTCAAACCTAAATATATTTACATAGCAGTAGCGGCTGGGGATGTATTGAACATTTGCATAGAAGCATATAAATACATCCTTTTCTTGCTTGCACCTTACAGATGCATAGTATTGTACAGTACAATATGCCGGAATGATTATATTTCCTCTATGAAAAAATGTTATGCATGACATGTACTGTAGAATGACCTCCTCTGTTCTTGTGACAGGCAACACAATCTATTTGTTTGAAAATGCAGCAGAACGGAGAACTTGTATAACTTGAAGACATGAGGCACTGGCACATAAGGCACTGGTTCTGTGTGACACATAAATGGACCCTGAAAAGAGGTTCCATGCCAGGATCTTTGTACAAACTGCTCTTTGAGGGAAATTTAAAGTCTACTTCCGGATTGAAAGAGAGGGACATGCGGGGCGAGAGCCTCACACCTCATTAGAAAGTTCAAACAGCCCGAATCACTTCTGAGTACAACAGTGTTCTGACAACACTGTTGGTCAACACGGACATTCTGACTCGCTGCAGTCAAAATTGGTTTCATCCAGTGACTCAGAAACATTTGGTCTGTGAACATGGCCTTTGACAAAAAACCCCCCAAAAAACAGTCACTCAGAGTTTGCACATTCTTTGTTTCAACCTATCTGCAACCTGCTAGAAGGTTGAAGATATCCTCATTTCCTAAAATCCCAATTTCTCTGTAGCACCCTTGGTCCTTACAGCTATACACTTTCCTCTATGCTAGCGGTTTATCATATGATTCTAATAATCACTTTCATGAATAAACCAGTTCAGTGTTCCTTCCCAGTTCAGAGAGTTTCAGGGGTTTAAAAACATGCTGGGTTGAAGTCCCCCAGACCTGCGTTTGTGGCATAATCAAAGACAGGTATTATTATTAGCTGTTGGTCATTAATTGTTTTCCCTCGACTGTAGCTGTCTGAATACATTCAGGCCTGGATTAGTGTTAGTGGTTTTCATGACAAGCTCATTGATCAACAAAATTAACTTGCCAAACTGTGTTTGCAGAGATAAAAAATGAACTCTAGCACCCATTTGTAAACCAACGTTAAGGGCACTAAGGGCACAGGTTGATTGAATGCCTGAACACATACTGAGTGAATGCCCAAACACATTCAGAATGCCAAAGGCAGAGGGATAAAGCAGTTCTAAAGTAGATTTCTGCAGACCTTTCTACAGTGCGGTGTCAATATTATGCCATCTCGTAGTGAGTGGCCATGTCTCTAATAAGGAGAAAAATCATGTAAAACAATATAGAAACACAGCTTTTTTAAACTAAATCCATCCATCAAACCAGGCTATTTTTTTAGTGAGGTCCTTTCAATACCTGTTTTCAAAATGTCGCCCTTCCTGCTACAAAGTCTCCAATATTGCCATTGCTCATGTTGAGTTACTACACCTGTTAAAATCTGGATTTACTAGACTTTTTCATGCACATGACTTTCAGACTGAACATATAGGGGTGATAAAGGTACACACAACATATTCCATAAAATAAAAAAAAAACAGCAATGACAATTCGAAGAGCAGCAGAGGTAGCATGCTGTACAGTACTGAATGCCCAACCAGACCGGGCATTATCTTGGTGCGCGTGGGGAACTCACCGGACATTCTGTGATGCTCTGTTCCCATTGGCTCATGCTGAGGCTCTCCTCAAGTGTGGTGCACTTCTTCAGCACTAGGTCCCAGCCACAGTAGGGGTCCCTAGCTCCCACACAGGCCCTGATAAAACCAACAAGCGCTGAAATTACTGAGGACGACAAGTCACCTTCAGTAATACCACGAAGAGGCCAAAACAGTAGACTAACGCTATTCAACACTAGACATTTAACTTAACTGTCTAATTAAGAACATCCCCCTGTCTTACAAACATCTATCTTGTAGCCATTAATTTCTCCCAAGTAAGCATAATTCTCCTCTACTGTAATGCAAATAAGCCAACTCTGGCACAACTGAAAGACAAAAAATGAAAAGACTCGAGCCGATGGCAGATGATAATGGCACTGCTGTCTTCACAACAGTGGGACATCGAGAAAGAAAGCAATTTTTCTCAGACCCTTCTGGGAAGCCTTTATTGTACCCAGAAGAGAACCATTACACTTGAACTGCTCAGATAAAAGGAGTGACAAATATTACATGACGAGGCTTCACATGGTGCGTAGATGATTTGGGAGAATCTGGAATTTAAAAAAAGTAATCTCACAAGAGAAAAACCATGGGATCTGGTAACTAGCAGGCTGGTGACAATGGCACGGGTGTAACATTTGGGGAGGGTTAAAGGAATACTTTTTTAAAAACAATTTCCACACTGCAAGTACCTTTGTATATGATATCTGTGTGAGTGCTTGACCCAACCCTTCCCCAATCCCCCCCACCCCTCCCCCAGACATCATCTGACTACATGTATTCTGCAGTCAGCTAATAAAACTAAATTCAGCCTGTATTTTACAAGCTCAGCAATTCTCGTTTATATGCAATCAGAGAGCGTTGTCCTTTATCGATGAGCAAAGAGAGAGTGGAGAAAGCTTTTTATTGTTTAGCTCCAGGGGCATACAGTAAATAAACTTTGTTTAAACTGGGATGAGCCCACTTTGCTATGTGGCTGCAACGTAAAGCCATTCCTCACAACTGCCCGCAACAAAATTCCTCCAAGATGCAGATATATAAAACTGATAAACCGTTTAATTGTCTGAAGGTAACCTTGAAAGAGCCCATTCATTCCACTTTGCTTATTGAAATGTGCCATTTGTTTAACCTACAGTCATTTAGTCAGGCATGTCAAAAATCATTGCTCTGCCTTATTTTGGGTTTAGGTACAAAGAATGTGTACACAAACCTTTCCTGCAATGGAAAATCAGCTACCAAACAAATATTTTGAAAATTGGTTCAGCTATGGCAGCTTATTGTAGATAAAGGTATGCAAGCTATGATAAAGGTAGATGAAGATATGAATTCCAGCCATGAAGTTATATCCAGCAGAATATCAAAATTAAACTGGGATGAAAAGAGAAATGACAGGTAAACAATAATAAATCTAAAAAAGCTTTAAAAAAAAGGCAGAAACGCGGGGGGGTGGGGGTTGCGTACTCACTCGCGTGTTTTATGGAAGTTGCAGCGCATGAGCGGGATCTTGATCACCTGGTCCCTGACACCTACGAACAGTACACTGCGACTGTGCTGAATAAGCAGGCTCCTGATTGGCTGCCTCTTCCTGGGGGGGAAGAGCTCGATTTCGTCCAGCAGGCAGCTACCGGCCGACTGGTTCAATGGGGACAGCACTTTCCTGATGGTCCCGTAATCTGTGAAGGAAAGAGGATCTCTGATCGGACGTTGTGATTAAAGTAGGCCCCGATGTCGGGAGGCACAGCTGTCTGGAAGAGTGAGGATCTCCAGACAGATCAGACAGTCCCTCACTTCCCAAAGCAGGCTGAACCACTGATCTGCCACAGACCATTCAATACACAAACCTACCTCTAAAGCTAATCTATTCCAGATAAAAAAAGATTGCTTCCCGATGGACAGGGTATTTATTTACTTGTCACATTCAAAGAGTTCTAGAACTTCTAAAACAAAGAGAATAATGCCTGTCTGACTGCAGTGCCCTTGTGTCTTCGGATACAAAGCCTTGTAAGAGGCTTGGGGAAAAATAACACAGCTTAGACAATGGATTCAATCAACATTTGTCCAAAACTTAGGTTTAGAAACAAATTCAAGTGTTATGTTTTCCAGTACAAACGACTTCAGTGATTTGTAAGCCTGAAAAATGGTGAAAAGAAGAAAGTGCAGCAACACAGGCATTTAATTATAGTCAACATTAAGGACAAATGCTGACTTAACTCAGGACATTCATTACTGAATTCCAACAAAGGCTTTGAAAGTTACACTGGCTAAGAGCAGCAAGCAGCAAAATCAGATCAATGGGAATGAATTTAGCTGCAAAATATTTGAGTTACATTTCTGTCAATACATTATTTAATTATAGTTTAGATACAATTGAAAGTGTCATGTTTATTATTCCCAGTAGCCAGGGTACATTTTAATGCCTGTGTTGGTTGCTAAGAACCTTTAAATGTTAACCACTGCCACTGCATTCAGCTTTAGAGAAATGGACCGGAACAACAGACCTGAGATAAACTGGAGTCCTGTCCGGCAGTACTCTTCTGTGTCTAGCAGTTTAAGACCACAGACGCTGAGGTAAGGCTTGGCCCCGTCAGTGCCTGTGAGGCACTGACAGGTTCAAGGGTACTGACAAAAATTCCATCAAATGCTTTAAATAAGCAGTATAAATCTGAGCACTAATTGCTTCCACTCAGCTTTGTCGGCTAACAAACTTTAATGACCTAGGCAACGCTTAATGGGTCTTTTACTAGGGTCTAGTTAGCACCCTGGAATCTGCCACAAATGTTTGCAATTATAAGGCACATTGATTATATGGCTGGACACACAATGAGAACATTGTTATTTCAGCATGGCTGACAATTTCAGGCCACTGATCCGAAACAGGTGTCTTGGCCCAAAATAATATTGTGACACACAGACGGACCTAGTTGGCATGAGAACAACATGCTGCACGAAGCGTTACCTTTAATTTTCCATACTGCCGCTGTTGTGCCTTGCAGGATAGATGTAATATACTTTCGGCCAGAGATCATCAACTCTGGCCCTCAAATTCAAATACAGGCCTGGTTTTCTTTTCTCCCGGGTAATTAGTGCTACTGATTGGCCAGACTGCTTTCACACCTGACTCCCAGGCAAAGGGAGAGTGGAAAACCAGCAGGTCTCGGCCCTTGAGGACCGTGAGTTGCTGATCCCTGCTTTAGGCCCTCATGGTTTATAACCTCTCCCTGAACTCCATACTGCTTACTATTTTTTTACTATGGGCTTTTTAAACTGTGCAATTAACGGAACTTTAAAAAAAAAATTGAGTTGAGTGTCATGGTTTTTACCATTTTGGAGGATTTAAGAAAAAAAAAGAGCTACCAAGTACCCCATGCATGTGGTCAGCACATGTCCCTTTGTTGAGTTTACGGTCATGTCAGCGATATGAACCTTTGAAGTTTCACTTCCGGCCTGTATATTAATGTCTTTGTTAGGCCTCCTGGGCAATCTTTTCCACATTTAAGAATTGTACATGCACCAGAGAATATCAGGGCACATTTTATCCAATTTTTATCAAAATGCTATTTGTACGAGATCAAGAAACACTCTGCTGATCAGCACAACACGTACTGCTGACCCAAAAAACGGAACCACTGAACATTCGAACCTTAATCAGGCATTAAGGAGCACAGCCCGAAGCTTGCTTGTTTTAAGCAGGTAGAAGATGAGATGTGCTTACTCACAGTACTCGGCACGATCACTTCTATTTACTTTTCTGTTTCTCCACTTTAAAGTGTTTGGCAGCATCAGGCTTTTGTACTGCCACTGAGCAGAAGAACATTTGAAGACGGACACAAGGCTGCTGAACCATTCAGATATTTGCATAGAAGAAAAATTGTCTGGTAAACAAAATGTTTTACTCGTGGGTTTTATGAACATTGTCCATCTCAGCAACTGAAGTGAAGCCTGATGATACAGGCCTGTGTTAAATGACAGTTTCTTGGCGCAACAAAACACCAGCCAGCACACCCCACCCCCACCAGAAAGGAGGATTCACTGGAGCCGCAGGTACGTACCTGTGGCCAGGTAAATGATGTGGAAGAGCATGTCTTTGCCTTGCACTACGTCCACAGCCACGTGAGAGAAACGCACATTGTCCTCCATGAAGTACGGGACTGGGACCACAGGCTGCACCACCTCGTGCATCAGGATGAACTTCTGAGCATCCTGCAGGTTCCTCTCCGTCAGGTTAACGTACGAGCCGTAGTCTATCGTGCCACACTGATATAACAGAGAAAGGCCAAGATTACATTACACTGTATTATATTCATTTAGCTGATGATGATGAACAATTACTTGCAAAGCAAAGTACAAAGCACAAGAAAATCATGTTAACATAAATCAGCATACAAGTACAAAAAAAAGACAATATTCTTACAGCCAGTAAGAGTGAAGCAAGAAGAGCTAGAATCAACTAGCATCATAATCAACTATCCTGTTAATCACAGTCAGCTATACGATAACATGTTTCAAGATCATATATGAAAATAAATACATAAAAACAGAATATAACTATACTTAATTTGTATCGCACTTTTCCCTACAGAATGCTAAAAGTCATTTTGTCAATTTGTACGAAAATAAAAAAACTCAACAGAAACTTCTCACTGAAATACCTGAGACTTCTTGTTCTATTCCAGTGAGGTTAATTAAACAGGTTTTAAACAAATTATAAAACAGCGCCTCCAGTTAACAGCTTTCCTCTTGTTTGCATCTTCTTTAATATAGATACCTTTTTGACTTTTAGTGAGTTTGTTATGACATTTTTTTCTCCTCATGTTTGGCGAATCTTCTTTGTTAACATTTACAATAGCCTTCACAAAAAGATAAATTAATATTTTTGTCATGCTCCTTATGTTGCCTGTGTTAATTTAGAGATTCTTAATTTAAATACATTTAGATTAATTATGCCAATTAGGCTATGTATCCGCTTAAATACCGTGTGACCACAAATCTGAATTGTCTTCTATTAGGAGTAAAAAATACATACAAAGAAACAACACGCCTGTATTTTAACCTGGAAGTAAAATGCAGGGATCTTGACAGTGAACCATAGCAATGATGTGAGCTCTCTCATGAACCTCGACTGTGACACATCCCTCTTGACTCGAGCACTCCATATAAATCAATCCCAGCTCCCTCCTCAAGCGACGACTCTGAATTCCGGAACAATTCCCTCCGCTTAACACTGAACCAGCGAAGCACCCCCTCAGTTAAGAAAGGGCGAAAACAAATAGGAGAAACTACTCGTTGACGTTTTCCGCCAAGCCTAACGTTGGGTCTCCAGGGGCGAGAGAGCGCACAGCGGTTGCCGGGTGAAGCGGCTGCCAGCGGGGCCGTGGGGGGAGCCAGGGCCCGAGCGCCGTTTGGGTGATTTATGGCTTATTTCTCGTGTGCAGCCGAGGTGAGGTCCCGCACAGGCGGCTCACCGACCGTCTGCTGTCATTTCTCCATCAGCACACAGGGCTGCCTGAGCCTGGGTGTGTTCCCGTAACATATGCCACACTGCAGCGGGAACTGATGTGTTTGCCTGTCTCAAGTTCCCCTCGGCAATCTTGCAAACTCGTTCGTGGCAAAAAGTTAGACAAGTGCAAGTCAGCAAAATCTTAGAACACTTTGATGAACAGTGAAAGCTTTCCCTCACGCGTCAAAGTGTAATCCCATCTAGAAGATCTATGTGTCTTAGGATAAACAAAATGCGTAAATAAAGAAAGTTCTGAGATCTTAGGAGATATATTGTAAATTAATTTCTGTGTTGAACTTAACAATATTCATTCAAGTGATGAATTCTTATAAATTATATTAACATTGGTGCAAACAGCAAACTTTGCTGGATTATTTAAACACAGAGAAGATTAACTGCATAACTGACATTGAGAATTTATGTAAAATGATCTCAGTAAAACTTGGAGAAGCCAGTCATGTCCACATTTGACTTGAAATGCTGAATTTATGTCAAAACATTTTTTACATCAATAGAACAGTCCATCTTTGCCTCATAAATTAAATCCCATAACACCGAAAAAATCTTGATGAAGATGTCACTTCAACCAAGATAAAGTACGAGTCTGCTTACTTAATGGAGCTCTGTGGTCCAAACCATTTTCCCTTTTGGAAAAAAAAAATTGTAAGCAATTCCACAAACTGTGAGAAATCCATCAATCAAAGGGTGGATTGTGGTTGGTTCCCTTGCAGTGCAGGCATTTTCCTTTTGCAGCTGATTAATTTCAGAATTTCATGTCTGCCAGTTGAACTATATACCTGGATGCACTTGTGCAAGCAGAGTGACACAGATATGGAATGCACGTGAAATAACGCCAAATGCTCTCTGTTTGCAGATTGAGGTAAACCGGTTTAAACGGCCAGGGGATTAGCCCACTTGCTATCTCCCTTTAGCTGGTAACTTCAGAGTGCAAGTAATTTGGGATATATTGCTTCGTGTCATCATTGCTGTGTAAACCTGCTGTGCTGGCTTCATGAAATTTATACTCATTTTGACCTGCCTCTACAGAAAGTAAGCTTGCGAAAAGTTTTATTTATTAGTGTACTTCCCGATGGAACTAAGGCAGAACATGTCCTTTAGCAAAACACCTGACAGTGGTAAAATGATGTTAAATTAATGAAGTCTGACCTGCAGTTCATACGCGCTAGTTCATAACTATTTCATTTACCTCCTTCTTGTTTGAAATCCCACAGAGAGAAGTTGTTCAATTGCGTATTTGCATAGATTGTAGTGGCGAAACATTGAGATGCCTTTGGCCTTAATATTCATGTTTATTGGAAGATGTACCAAATAAAAAACAAAATACATGCTGTAGGTGCAGTAAGCAAAAAAGTAGCAGCAACTTCCTCATCACTGAAAAAAGTAGCATTCCAACTTAATCTGGCCAAAAAGAGAAAGCGAATTTCATTCTGTGCTGGCATGTAATTTAGTGGCACACGCAATGAGGCCCGTGCAACTCTCCGGGAGGGCCCTGGGGCGGGTGTTTACCTGAAAATCTGGGTTGGGGTTGGGATAAGGCAGCCAGGCGGATCGCGAGTTCTCCTGGTACTTGAACGGTCCGCTGAACACTTGGGTGATGGCGCTCAGGTTGAACGCGCACACCGCTGAGGCCGCGATGCTGTTCCTGAGCGAAAGACGAGTGAGCAGAGACGCGGTGAGCAGACGCGCCACTGCGCTACAGTCAAATTCATCCCCTTCATTTCTCCCACTATTAGGAACCACATTTTCAGCGCTTTGTGAATTTTTCTCTTTTTATATTAAACGCACTTCCACGTTAAGCAATGTGCAGAGACATTGGTCTCTTTAATTCACCGTTAGTGGCTGACTCTCCTGTTCCTAAAAAAGCCACATAGACTGGACCAGAATTCACATCTCCACCCCTGCAAACCGAGTTTGGCTGAGCATGAGTCCTGATGTTTTGAGTTCATTAACCGTAAAAATAGAATAAACAAGTAATACAATTTAGAGGAAAAAGTGTTTTAGTTTATGAAAGCAGTGACTACTTTAAATACCACAAGAACATATATACTATGAAATACACTTTTTCATCTCTGGTAGAGCAAGGCTTGTGTGCATTTATTCAATAAAAAATGAGCAGGTGTTAAGAAATCATTTTTAAAAAAAAGGTTACAAATGTCAAACTGCTAAAACTGAAAATATGTCTATCTGGCTAGGCCCCCACAGCTCATGGACACAGAGAAGGTGTGCCACTCACATGTTGGTGGTGAAGATCCCATAGAGCAGCTCCAGCTCTGGAAGGAAGAAGGTGTCCTGCAGCTCGCTGTAGTCGAAGGGGATCTCCCCCGGGCGGGAGCAGTTGAGGCGGGCCTTCATGAAGGTGGTCCAGGTGTCCTCCAGCAGGAAGCGGCCCCCGATGTCATTCTTGCAGACGCGGGCCGCCCGTGAGAAGATGGTCTTCCCGCAATCGTGCTCCACCGCATTCTCCCGGAAGAAGAAGTAGGTGAAATTCCCAATGTCGTAGGATGAGACAAAGTTGGGTTCTGCATTAGGAAAAAAAATGGAAATGTGACTGTGCTAAATGGGTGACAGGTCACAATGACTGTTAAAGGAACAGCAACCAATGACCAGTAACAATGATTGATAGTAATGCATTGATTTTAGTTTTAACAGGTGGACTAGCGGGTCCTACACAAAGAGCAGGAACTCCTTTTTAAAATTAAAGACTGAGAGGATAATTTAAAAAAAAAAAAAAAATCTGCTCATGGCCTTATAATGATCATCTTAAAATAAAACAGGTTATTTTTGTACATTTAAAAGTTATGGTAGCTGTTAACAGTTATTAACAGTTGTTAACAGTTATGGTGGCAATGGTCTTATATTGGGAGGTTCATGCTTTCTGACAGTAATTTAATTTTATCTTTAATTTTATCTGGAAGAGCTATTCCAGGTGATGCACCTTTGCACACTGGCACAGTGTGAAGAAAAAAATCAATTTGATATAAAATCTGTTATTAAACTTTGTGAAAGGTTTGAGTACTTGTGATATTTGCCACTTTCATTTATTTTTCAATCCCCTTTTATGCAAATCAGATGAAACCCTTCACTGACAAAACAGCAGATGACCTCTTCTTTCCTCTGAACAAGTGAAGTCATTCTGTTTTTTTCAGAAACAGTGCCAGGAGGGGTGTCAGATCATCACCCTGAAGTGAGATCTGTTAGCATTTCAGGCTGTCCCGAAAGTGACAGAGTCCCGTCAGTCACAACTGGAGAAAAAGCCGATGATAAAACCAAGTTTTTTTGTTTTTTTTTAGTAAATCAGATCAAATAAAAGTCAGCAAACCCCGATGCAGCACATTCAAGTGCCCAGTGGGTGCATCTACAGTGGAATTGCTTTTACACGGATACGGTACCAAACAAACAAACCAAATAGGCTGACAAAATGTCTCTCTCTCATCAATCAGCGTGGCTCCGGCCGGTGGCTGCTTGCTGCGCGGGTAACCTAGACACAGGCTTATCTATCACAGCAACACCAATATTTTGTGGATACCGGGAGCAAGTGCCACTCAGAAATTCAATCAGCCGCCGTGTTGCTGACGTACTGCACACCCAGCCGTCTTCATGGAGCCAATTCCACAACCAACCAAAGTGATTGGTTTTTTCACATGGATCACACCGGCAAGCAATATGAATACAAAAGGCCTAATATTGTTTGGCCTGTGTCTATATACTTACGTACCTATCTACGGTGTCTCTCTGTCTATATTTGTTTTTAAGTGAGAGTTATCTCTTCCTCTTATCATACACAAATTGTGTTTGGCATATGAGCAGACAAAGGTTCAGAATGTAGCAGTAAGCAGAAAAAAGCAGTAAGCAATAGGCTCTGCGCAAACACACTACAGTCTTATTAAAGTATGATCAATCGAGCGACATCACCAACCAAGTAACAGGACTGCTGACCCCCAGTCCAAGAGAAAAACTGTAAACAGTGGTAGTGGCAAGCGCTAGGCATCTGTGAATCTATAGAATACAGCCTTCCCATTAAATTACACACAGCAACTAAAGCTTTCCCTCCAGCTCCAAGTTTTGCCTATTCATATTCATACTACTCGTATTACAAAATGTAATGGGAACTGCAGGCATTAATCCTGGTGATTAATCTAGCCAGTGCATCTCCTGTTGGGAGATACAGACTGTTTATTTTAGACACACATTTCTATTGTAATGATGGACCAAGGTTGAAATTTGAACTGATGGATAAAAATAGCCCAGAGATGGAAATAAGCCAAGGGTATGGCTGGCTGTTGTATAATTGTTAACAATATCATAGTTATTACCTTCTGTCACTTTGGTTCACTGTGGATTTTAATGATGGCATGTGTTATTGGTTATATTTTTTTTTTTACAAAGTGACCTTCAGTGTCCCTTACGATTCCCTTTGTTCTCCAAATGCAGATTGGGTCTGCTTTTTATTTTCAAACCACCTCTATACGCAAGAATCAAGAGGAGCCCTCCTACAGTACATGCCCTGTTCACACAAAGCAGGCTTTCTCTGTGTTCATACATATCTGTGCATGTTCAAGTCTTGGCGTGCGGAGACCAGTACTAGGACCACCCCCACCCTCACACCGCCCCCCCCCCACCCCAAAATCCCTGTTGCCTCTTCTGGAGCCCCAGCCTCACCGTTGAGCCACTTGGAGTTGTACTGAGCGGTGCGGAGGGGTGGCAGGCCCCCGAGGCTGCGGTAGATGGCGGGGTCCCTTCCGGAGAAGTCCATGGCCGTGGCGGCGTACAGTTCGCCGTTGGAGGTGATGAGGGCGGTGGAGTTGTGCAGGGGGTTGTAAGGACAGCGCGCCATACCGCTTATCTGGTCATGGATCTCCGTCAGGTTGGTCAGCTGAAACGATCAAACACATGCACACACGTGATACAGGCTAAGACAGTCACTTCATTTGCATCCTAGGTGTTAAAATGGAGCGTTTTTATTCTGCTTTTTGTTAAATGTGAAAATAACCAGTTAAGCATGACATCCAAAAGCTGTTCAATTGTTTGCAGTTTTACCAAATAAATAGAAATGGCAATACAAAGACCTGAAAAGCAGTGAAAAAAGCAATTGCCAGTTACTTTGCTACAACACATGCTGTGTGTTCTCTGCAGTTAATGTGGGATACACAAATTGCTCAATTATGTTGTCTCATTCTCCATTTGTCACGGCAACATCTCCCACTGTAGCGCAATGGCAATCAGAGAGAACACACCTAGGGGTGCACACCATTTCCAGAGGATTCGCTTTGAGGGGAGCGGAGGGCCAGGACTAAAAAATTCCATTTTGAGAAGAATGTTTATGGAATTCTGCCATCACCGATAAATAATATACCATTTTCACAATGTAACTTTGAGCTAAAGCACACAATAAAAGCAAAGCAAAAATTATAGAATCATAATGTCACAAAAGGAAATGGTGCTGTCACTGCAAAATGCGCGCTTAATGAAATACTTCTCAGTGGATCTGGCTCTGAAACACTGGTGGTTGGTCCACTAATATCCATATGGTCTTCTGGATAAGCTCTTATTAAACCATATCAGTATGAAAGCATTCTCGGTTTACAGAGACGGACATACAGCATTTGAATTTTAATCTTTACTACAGCCTTTGAAAGTGAGGCCCAGCTCTGCTCCTTATGCTTAGAAATATTTAACAACAAGACCCGATGTCCTCTGGCCCAGTGACAGTCCACTTGTTCTCAATAAAAAATTCTTTAATCGTGGAAAACACTGAATAATTCAAGATGCTGCTAGCCTCAACTATTACATCTCCATAAATATGGCCGCTTTAAGTGGTTGCACCTGTATTCATGTAGCGTACCCTTCCTGATCTCCCTATTGAAATTCAAATGTTGAATGGCTCATAAGTGGCTAATCAAATAAAAGTCACTTCTTTGATTGATGGATGACTGTTTTAGCTGGGAGATTGCTAAATGCCATCTGTTGACCATAACAGGAAGCATGGGTAATTTCCACAGGAGACCCTCAGACTGCAGAGTCTATGGGGCAGCCCGATGTAGCTTAGTGGATGTGCATTCTGTATTCTCCCAGTTAGATACTGTATGATCAGCCACTGAGAGTCTGAGCGTAAATATGGATCAGCCGCCAAGGATTTTCACTTTAACACAGAGTGTGAAGCCATCCAGTGTTGAAACGGATTAGGTGGTACATTAGTATTTTTGGCGAAATTCTGGAGGGGTCGGTACCTTCCAAATGGGATGTGGCATTCTGTGCGGCCACTGAAAGGGTCCGTGAGAAAAGAGAGGCCGGTATTGATGGAACTGCTTGGAGTAAACGACAGAGTCCTCACGGACATGGGCAGGGCACCTGTCCCGCATACTAAGGCCGGAGGCTTCAAGCACCTGCGAGCGCCACACACACCGAGTGGCTTTACTACTCCGATGCCCTTTTCTTTAAGGGTGCCACTTTATCACCCATAGCATTAAGATACACAAGGCTACATTATTTACTCCGCTTTTATTGAGGCTATCAGTTTTCTCTCTTCCTGTTATTGATGTCATGTGACTGCGTGGCGGTGCGCTGTAAACGGGACAGTCAGTCCTTGGGCTTTTTATTTGGGACAATATATCACGACGATCATCGAAGCCGAGAGGAGAGTTTGTCATCAGGGCAAATGAGCGCTCTGTCAGCACCGAAGTATCAGTCTGGTTTGAATACTGGACACATAAATATCAATTTCTAACAATCGTGACGAATCACTTGAAGCAAAACTGTGGAAAATAATCTGTGTTTTTTTCACTATACTTTGCTACTGCTGGCCTGAATAATTGGCCTTAATGAGAGTGCAAAATAACTTAAAAAATAACATTGTTTTATGTCCATTAAATTACATAGAAAAACCACAAGAAATACATCATATAGAAAACAAACCAATAATACTTTATTTCAGGAGACAAGGCCAGATTTATCCATTTTTAAAAAAACTGACAACACCATAGTAATCTGTGCAAAATAAAAATGTTTGGCCCTCTTTCTATGCACCATTAAAAAAACAACTGCTCTATACACTTGCAACATCTAATGGCCCTTATCACTACTTCAAGCACAGGGAGGCAAGCAATTCAAATGGATTTTCATTTACCGTGCGATTGGTGCAAATGGGAGTGAAAGCGTTGGTTCCACAGGTGAATAGCCTGTCTCCATTAACAAGAAGGACGCGGATATAATTCTGGCACTCTTCCTGTAGGGAGAAAAAAAGAAGAAAAATAGAAAGAAAAAAAGAGAAGAGGAGCTGTGAGAGTACGTTAGACTCAGTAGTGCTAAAAAAATTTTTTTTCTAAATACAACAGCATAGACAGAACATAACAGGCAAAGGAAATATCTACTTAATCAAATTATTTTAAAAGTAAAGCAATTTTCTTGAAACTACCATACAACCTTGATATAGGAAGCTGTGAGAGCATGTTGATACCGCACATATCCCTTGGTTCCATTATCTATCAGTATAGATAGGTTCCTAAAACACAATTTGTTCATTTCAATGCCTCTTGGGTAAAGACACACTTAGTCTAGAATTCAGATTGGAATTCGACTGGATTTTACAGGATTCCAAGTGAAAGATCTGCTCTGTGCGACAAAACTTTCATTTTATAGTAAAAACTGCCCATTACCATCAGCAAAATGTCCCGAATGACCTAAAAAACAATCAATCATAGAAACACGCTGGAGCACACAGTTTGGAGTGTAAATCCAGTACAATGTGTTCAGCAGCATTACCACCTCTCCAGCATGTGGTACACAGACTACCGCATGGCAGATGACAGTCGTTGTCCTGGCTTTAGCCACAAGAGACAGTTGGTCATACTGTCAAACACATGTATGCTAACAAGACTTTTCATCAATTCTCTTAAATCATTAAATCCAGCTCTTCACAAAGTATGTGAGCTCAGAACTTGGAAAAGTGTGAGCCAAGTTCTCAATCCAAGCTGGTAGTGTTGATTTAGTGGAGTTTCAGAGCTGAGGAGGAAGAGGCGTGCTTTATACTTCCAGTCTAGCAGTTGCCTGTTAACTCGTAAAGCGATTCATCTTCTCCAGACTAAACGCAGACTGTAAAAGGATTCTTGATTTATACTTGTCTGTGTAATTTGGCTCCATTTTAATTTTACTTCCTGAAAATAAATGTTGGTTTTATTTGCTTCCTGCATCACAACTTGTTTATGAAAAGCTCTGACAGATGTCTAAGAGCCATAGTGTACTATAAGATACAGTCACACGAAGCAGCTTGCCTTGAAATCAAAGTAAACCACCAATTCAGCCTCATCTGGCCCATTTCACCTCTCAATTCTCTCCTCAAACACATACCTATAAGGTAGGATTCATGTGTTGAAAAAGAGAGAATCGCCTGACAGTTAAATGCTCAGACTTTGTATCATCGATAGCAGCTTCAGCTCTGCTGACACACTGCATTTCAGAAAATAATGAACAAGAGCATCCTGCTCCATTACTGCTTCAGTCCACAGTCCGTTCACTCTGATATTTCACATAAAACCATGCATTGGGGAAAAGAAAAACTTCACAAAGTTGATGTACGACAAGAAAAACTCTAATGCGCGAGAGAAAATAAACAACTCCCGGGACTAGGTAGTGCATTCTGTAATTCTAACTGATGATTATGTGTTGGCCAGCGCTTCCATACTCATTATGAGGCTATTACCGCACCGCACGCGGGGAAGAAAGCACAGGGGACCGGGCCCGCGGAACGAACCGCACCTTTACGGCAGCGGCACTTAGCGCTCAGGAGGCTGGGGCTCATCCAGGGGCTGGGCCTGACGGTAACGCGGTGGTTCTGAAAGGCAGATTCCCTGCCCCCGAGCCCAGATTTGCATACTCCGGTGCGCACGAAGAGACCAGCACCCCCCCCCCCCTCTCAGGCGCTGCTGGAAAACGAGGGGACGGTAAAAGCGAGAGGCGCCTCCGGTCCAGCCAGCTCAGCAGGACTGGGTGGATCCTGCACTGTTCTCAGCCAGTCAGCCGTCACAAACACAGATCAGCACAGGACAGGCAGCTGGGGCCCAGGCATTCCCACAGATACCCTGCTGCAGCCAGCTAAGCCAGCTGCTGAGGCCCTGGCATGGGACACCATTTTGGGGGGTAGGGTGGGGGGGGTTG
This sequence comes from Anguilla rostrata, assembly GCF_018555375.3. Lineage (NCBI taxonomy): Eukaryota > Metazoa > Chordata > Actinopteri > Anguilliformes > Anguillidae > Anguilla > Anguilla rostrata. The sequence continues at coordinate 52,156,109 of NC_057936.1, read as the reverse complement.
AGATTGTTTGAGATATGCCCAGTCAGACGGAGAAGGCTCTGTGGTTGTTTATCGGCACCACAGCGGTTGGCTATAAACTCCCCGTCACCCTCGGAGTCTATGTGTAACCATAGCGTCTGCCTTGCAGCCTCAGAACTACGCTCCAGTCAGAAACCATGCGCTGACAATAGAGAACCCATAACTTGTGGGGGTTTCTTTTGGCTGCATTTCTGAGAAAAACGGCCCTTGAAGACTGTTGTGTCATAGAGCGCTCATGGGTGCCTTTTAATTGTTGTCTTCTCTTGAAGTCAGACACTCCAGTCTCGTAAAAGCAGTGCTTCAGGGCATAATGAAGGTTTATGCAACAATTCTTTTTGTGGCAGGGCTGCACATCCTGGAGAGTTTAACAGTTCGGAGAACAAAAGCCAAAGTCCAGTCTTCGCTCCTCCCTAGCACAAGCATGCCCAGATTCAAAAGAGATTACAAAAAATTGACGACTTCAAAGCGACTACAGGGCATAATTAAACAATCAAAACAAAAGAAGACTGCCAGACTTGATGGTATACACATAAGAGGCACATATATTCAGATGTTACAGGCCAGCTCCAGGGCTTTTGTAGTGACCACCCAGTTTTCCTGCTTCTGCTCAGAACATGAGAAGCAATGATCCAAAGGTCCAAGGGTTCTCTTACAGATGACCTATTAAAACTTCGAAACAGGATTACTTGAACAATGAATGAAAAAAAGATGGCCTTTTCAGACCTGACCAAATTTATTTGAGGCACCACAGGCAGTGGCACTCTTCCAGTACCAGGGCTTTTGTAGATACCGCTCGGGTTACTCACTTCTGATTTTCCCCGGCTGAAGCAAGCTCCCTTGGTGAACTCATCGCACTGCCACTCTGCCCCCTGATGGAGAAAGCAAAATATAATCAGACATGGAAAAGAAAATTACATTGGCTAATGATATCTGTAATAAAATTCAATAAGACATTTATGCACTGTCAGTTACAATTAAATAATGTGGCTCTTTAACAGAATTCTTACAAATTAATTATTTGGCTACTATTTGCTCAATCAATGGTGATTATATAAAATGAAGTATATTCAACTAAACCAATTCCTGTAGCAGAAAGATGTGTGAACAGTAATTTGTGAGTCTGACTCACTGTTCACTTAGTGTGGAGAATAATACCACTATATATCTATCGCAATGGCCCTACATAGAGAATTTATGGGACCATTAATAGATCTCTATTGATTGTGGAGTTTGTTCTGGGGGTCAACAGCGAGTAAATGTTGTTTATTGGAGTGGATGGATACTGAGCAGTTTCATGATGCTTCAATGTGTAGAGATTCAAGTCAATAAAGCAAGTCTTATGGAACTTCACCTGAACCTGTGATCAACCTAGTTTTATATTGCATCATTCCTTTAGAAACCTCTGGCACGTTTTAAAGAGATGGCATGGACTCTGGAGTCTTAAAACAGGTTCTATTCTCTTGAGTGACTTGAAAGCAGTATTGGATCAAACAATTAGAATCTCATTTTGTATTCCATTTCATCCAAAACTCTTCATCCCCATTTCCCCCAGGAGATGGATAGCTGAAATTTGAAAGTGACCATACAGAATTTATATCATCTACCTGAATTTATTTATCATTACATAATAAATCATATCAAATAGCATCTAAGGTGAAGTTGAATATCTTTGGCTCAAAATGTAAAACATTTTCTGGATCTTACACACCTATCAGGGCTCTGACTCATTAAGTTAAGTCACACTGTCTCAAAAGAGGCAAAAGGAAAAAATAAATAAAAATACATTAATGTCATTTACCACACATTTAGATTGTCAGTGTGGATAAATTAACCAGGCAGAGGCAAGGAGATGGATTTAAACTGATAATGTGATGCATTCTGTTCACTGTCACTTTGGATAGGGAAACAAAAACGCTTTCAGTGAGCCCAGGAATGAGAGGGATTGCAGTGGCAACGTGAATGTCAGTGTGATTTATGTGGGAGGAACGAGAGAATGCTTTTCACATTTCAGCACTGCTAAGGAATGAAGAAACAAAATGCAATGCTTGCCCTCCGATGGGGATATCTGCATGTGCTCCCATTTCTCCCTGTTTCATTTAGCTGACCTCTTGGCCACTTCACTGATCCGGTTATTTATTTATATAGCGCTACCCAAGCTGTGGAGAAGCACGTCGCTGTTTCTGCCAAGTGTCAGCAACCACACGCCCACCCATTTCAAGCTGACAAACCATTATTAAAAAGACTACTGAAATATTCCCAATCAAAAAAGCAGTGAAGCCAGCTTATAACCGACAAACTACATTGCATCCTCTTTGCAAAATAGAAATAGAACCATGCCCATTTGATATGTTTGTAGATGGATTCCAAGACCATTTTATTCAGGAAATAAAAAAAAAAGAAATAGTCAATATATCTGAACTCCCACGACACCAGCATGAAATTCTATTCCACTGCTGCTCCGCTTGCCTTCAAATATTTTCTTTTAGTAGTGCCTTACAAGATAGAATTTTATCTCAGTTTCATACTCAAACCAGCCCAGCCATGATTGCCTTCAGGTGGACAGGAAGAAATGCATTTCATCTGAAGATTTACATAGCCGGTTAAAGGAGCGTGCTGGGACAAAGGCCTTCTATTCAAGGCCCATTACAAAGGCAGCTGGAATTGAGTGACTGATAACACAATTCATCCTGCTATCTCCCGAAATCTGTGAAACAAATGAGAACCGGGAACCAGGGGTCCTGTGCCAATACTGTGGGATGCTGCAAAGTACAAAGTGCCTTTATTGACCCTGCTGCCTAGCGGCACTGGAGAATGATCTTTACATTACATTACAGGCGTTTAGTAGACATTCTTATCCAGAGCGACTTACCCAACTTTTACATAGAATTTTACATTGTATCCATTTATACAGCTGGATATATACTAGGCAGGTTAAGTACCTTGCTCAAGTGTACAACGTCTGTGTTCTACCCAGGAATTGAACCTATGACCTTTCGGTTACAAGCCCAGTTCCTTACCCACTGAGCTATACTGACGCCTGTCTCACCTATGATCTCTCACCTATGATCATCTCACTCCCGTTTGGGCAGTGAGCAGGATGTATGGGCAGAGGGGGGCACAGTCACAGAGTCTCTAAGGACAGTCGGAGATCCCTCAAGGAGAAGGTCTTTTGAACATGTCACAGGGAGGAGATCACATGCTGTGCGAGGGAGTGGTACGCGGCCGCGTCCCGTCTCTTCAGCACGGAGGCCCAGACGCTGTGGGAGGGAGTGGCGGCTGGCACCAGGCCTCTCCTCTGTGGGTCTGCCAGCTCAAATTCCAGACCACACTCAGCTATTTTAGGGGTGGGCGTCCTTTAAATCAGACAGTCCGCTCACTATCGCTGGAGAGACCCAGCGTGCACCGGTGCTACTCATTGTGATTAAGGGCGTGACTGTACACAAGTTTGCACAAATTACACTGCGTAAGCAGCATACTGGTTTACCAGAAGATGATTCCCTAGCACAATTGTTTCTATATTCCTTCAGATGAATCAGTATGGTTTGGTCATTCGCATTCCATGCAACATTTTCTGTAAATGTAGTTATGCTTTTATTGCATGCTTTTATTGATATTGCAAATGCAGTGGTTCCACTGAAACAGCATCCCATTTTCTGAAACAAATAGGACCCAGATCCACTTTGTGTATCCTGCAGTAAGTGTTTTATGTCAAGGTGCTCAACAGCCAGATAGATGTGCACTATCTACTATACTGCAAGTCCTATCTTCTTTTCTTGGGAATTTGTCTTTTGTGAGCTTTGGTTTATATCCATATATTCAACAAAAGAAAAAGAAAAAGAAAAATAAGAAGAAGAAGAAGAAGAAGAACAACAACAACAACGACAACGACAACAACAACATATCCCATAAGGGAAAGGAATGCATTTAAAATATTCAAAATTGGCCAAAAAATGCACCCCAGCAGATTTGCCAGCACAAATCCATAAATTAATATACAAGCATCATTAAAAGCATCATTAACATGGAGTTTACTTGGATTGCATGGATAATCAAGAGCTGAAATTTTGTCTTTGTTTTATAAGAGAAACGGCCATTGATCAGGAAGTTACTGTTGTCTTATCTCGATGAATTCTGGCTGTAGATCTCAAAGTTAAAATAATTGCGTTATTTAAATAGAATTACAAATATAGAGGACAACTCTCATCCATCTCATCAAAATTATTTTCTTGGCTGCTGTGGGCACAGACATGAGTAATCATTTTTATTAGTAGTAAAAAAACTAAGATTAATCATCTCTTAGCAACAATAAAGCAGGACACCTAGGGAGACTTATATCAAGGAAATGAGACACTGGAGGTACAACAAAGTCCCATAAAGAAGAAACTTCAGGACATTCCCAAAGCACATAAAGAAAAGTACCAACCTCACCCAAGTCTCTATTACACATTTATCATCAGAGTTTCATCTGAAAAGTAGTTATATTTATGAAAAAATTTAGCAAGTGGAATCGACTTTTAGAGGAAGAAAACACATTCTCACATAAGGCTTCCCAATTTAGTTGAGAAGGGAAACCTGATCCATGTAGCTCTCTTCCATATGGACATGACAGCTAGAGGCTTGCCATTTAAAGATATAAGCTTCCAACACAATGAGGACACCAGGCCTCTTGAAACAATGCATGACACTATATCATCCAAAGGATGTGTTCTTAATGGTGAAATCCAGGAAGCCCCATAATGCCTTCATGGCTGAACATAATCTAATATATAAAAAAAGAACCCAGAAGAGAACATATGTTACTCAGGCAATGGCAGGAACACAGACCTTTGCCATAAAATATATTGTCTAAAATATGAATGTTGTTTTTTGACCTTTGCGGAGGTCAAAAGCCTGGCTAGCTAGCTGACTAATCACTAAACCAATGGCCACCAAGTGAGCTGGTGACTGCAAAACGTGTAAACTCAACTGTGAAACTATACAAGACTATACCAGAGAAAAGAATTAACAAGAATCAAAGGTATTAACAGCTTTAATTGGATTGCTGAGAGCAGCTAGCTACAAACAGGTTTTGTAGTTCACTTAACCATGTCGGTACCGCATGTGTGAAAAAGTGTCATGGTTTGGCGATAATGTAAAGGAGCAGTGTCCTACTAAACGAAGCACCACCTGCGCATGCGTACCACAAAACTTCCCTCAAAGGACGTCCGTGAGTGAGTGAGTGAGTGACCACAATTTGCCATGCATAGCCCACAGCACCAGTTCCTGCACACCGTGGGAAAAAGTACAAGGGCTGCTACTGAATTGGCAGATGGGATGGTAATTGGAGCAATGTACCTGGATGATTTAGAAGCATAAGATCTATTTAGTCCAACTGAGCCTGTGTCAATTTTTTTGTGACACAATGTCACTTATTTTTAGCCTTCATGGAAATGTTAAAGGACCAAATTGATATTGTTCGGGAATCCAATGAAACAGAAAAGTTTTGTTTGCTGAACACTTCTGAAACAATGCTCTAGTTTTACATTGGGGGGAAAAAAACTATAAACAAGGGACATTTTTAAATAAATACAAATCTGACAGTGTGTTGTCTGCCAGACATTCCGCTACCCCAGAATGCCTGAAATCCCAACAATGGGAGGAGGATGAAGAAGGACGGGCACCACTGGGCCACTGCCAGGACATGCTTTCTGAAACAACAGTGGCTCTATTGTCACGACCAGGTGGGGCCATGCATAGCCAGCAGAGTAGGCCACACAGAAAATGGCTGCTTTGTTCCATATACTAATCCACTTATAATGTATCTCTAACTTTAACTCTTCTTGCTGCATAGCCACTGCTCACAAGAACCGTACTAAATATTAAATGCTATATTTAAAGCACAATTCTGGCATGTTTATAGACATGGTGCAAGCAACCAAACGCATGTACTGTATACAGCTTTTAATATATATAGAATGTAAAAAAATATAGTTTATGCAACCTTGAATATATAGAACGCCATACACAATGCATTTTCCAAAATGGCAAAGGCCATCTGGCAATGGGTCACTTTATACATGTAATCTGAACATGAAGCTGGCCTATGCACCTTTCAGATGAAAAGGCCATTTGTCTCATTTATTCCTCCCTCAAATAAATATAAGTGATTAATACACATAAACACTGACCGTGGCAGTGAACTACTTTAATAATAATCCCCCTTAATCCTGCCATTATTGAGTGCATCTCAGAGCAAGTTCACTTTAAACAGTCAATTAAAATGCAAATGTTTCAAACAGGCTTCTACCACAAATTTAGTCCAATTTGCCAGCCTGAACCATTGTCACAAGCTATACTGTACACAATAAACAGTGTACGCAATATCTGCCAAAAACAGTGTTTCAAAACAAGTGTGGGCAATAGTTGGACACAAAATAATGCATAATTTATTAATTTAATTCTGGAAAAAAGCCATATTTTAAAGCAATTTCTTTCAAGCTAAGTATGCCCTCTCATTAAGAGAGCAAGCGAACTTGCTTTTATGGCAAAAGCCAACAGAGTAGTTATTAACTGAATATTAACACATTACTACAAACCAGGAAACACGGTCTTATCTGAGGTAACCTAATGGCACTGTCAAAGTTATTATTTATTGTGTTGTTATGTCGACTTATACGCTTTATTCCATGCATTTAAATGACCACGTTATGCAACACAATTCAATTAGCAGACTTTGTGAATAAGTGTAAGTGTTCTGCTGGCAGCTGATTAGCTCAAAGTAATTGTCTGACTACCAGCACGTAACTGAGAGACAGAGAAGCTAATGACATGCAGCATCAGGGTGGGATGCTCGCTTTTTACATTGGTCTTTTCCTTCATGGCATAACTGAGAAATAACTGACTTTAATAGCTTTTCAAAAAATTCCATGTAAAAAATTTGAAATGAATATTGCAGAGATGATATTTAAAATGGGTGATTTACTGCAGCATAATGACATTACAATATCATTATTATGGGGTTGCATTTTCATGATATTGAATAATCACATGTAAATAAAGTATCCCATGCCAACAAATTTCCAATACATATAATATATATATATATAACACATTTTTAAAAACTCATTCAAACATCTCAAAGATACTCAAATGGCAACCGCAGACATACTGGTGCTTAATGCCATACTGGCTTCCAGGCAACTGAGATGATAATATCATTCATCCGGGATAAGAGTCTGTTTCTACTCTGCATCTTGAGTATCCATTGTGCAAATAAGCACAATCCAACACCTCAAACTGTGCTGAGAGACATTATTTCTGAGAGTCAGATGGTAAACACAGACTTAAATCACCAGAATAACTGGTCTCTCAGTGGGTGGAAATGCAAATATGGGCCCGGAGGCGGCGCGTGTCGTAACGGCAAGAGGGGCAGCGGTGCCCTGCGGGAAACCCGCGGCATGCAGTTAACCCGCTCAGCAAGACGCGGATGGAGATCCGTGCTCCCCGCGTCCGCGTTGGCTGGGGTGCGTGAGAGGCTCACTGCCCCACCCAGCGGGTCGCCGGTCGGCTCTCCTCAGCGGGCCGGGGGTCAGGAGGCCACCGGGCCCAGCGGGAGACGCGGGAGAGACGCCGCCGCAATTTGTCCGCGTCCCGCCAGGCCACAGGCTCCTCCGTCTGGAAGGGCTTGATTTTGTTTCACAATGAGATCTGCCCCGCACGACATCACCCGGGGCAGTCTGTAACTGCCAGGGAGAAAATTGCTTTTCAGCACTTCAGGCCGGCCCTGGCTCTCGTTTCATTGGATAATAGCGCAGCAATAAATCATTTCATTTAACTTTTGCAGTCTGATCCCACTCTGTGTGTATGACAATTACAGTCATTGAGTTAAAAAAGAAGAGATGGCTTAACCCTCTACCAGGATGGTTTAATTTCATGTGAACCTAATTCAGGCCATACACTCTAAAACAAAAAAAGTTGCACATTTGCAATCACCTGTTTCTTTGACCTAGCTCTGAGCTATGGCTCTCTGGATGTCTTCTCTAGGAGATACAGCATATTATCCCAAGATGGCGGTTCATCACTGTCCAGCCGCTGCTTTTTAGTAGTGCCCGAGACTAGATGCCAATCTAAATTGAGCTTGAAAGAACTATTCATTCATCAGAATGATAACACGTTACAGTGTGTAAACACTGCAAATTTACCGGTACAGTTAATCAATGCTTCCGTGACTGTACTGCTGTTGGCCCAGAGATTCTTTAACTGCTGGGTATTCTGGGTGCCTCACAGTGCATTCAGCTGAGTGAGGCAGATTTCAATCGTCACTTGGACAAAAACCAGACTACACAGGACCAGCCCCAATGTTCCCAGCCACACGCAACCTGGCCGAATCTAATTCCCTTTAGCGCCTCATAGCACACTCCGTCGAGCAAGTAATAAGAAAGGAGAAGGGAGGTAAAGAGGTAACGAGGGAGGAGAGGGCAGCTCTGTCTGCCATCCCCATAATCAGTTCTGCCAGCTGAGGTTAGCACACCGGAGCATGCGGACAGATATCTCAGTTTGCCTCTTCTCGATGTGCAGACCATGGCTTCCATGCCGTGTAAAAAGAGACAGACAAAGAGAAGAAGCCATTTGGACGGTGCTGTGTATAATGCACCAGCTGCTGTTTGATATGTCGTTTGATGAGCATGTGTCTGATGTTTCATAATGGAGGTATAATGGAGGAGGACCGATGCTGCCTCCATTTCAGAGGCGTTCTGTGGGGGCAGCCAGGATGACCTCTCGCCTCTGCAAGTCTCCAGGATCCATGCAATGGAACGCTCTGCCCGCTCACAGTTTACCCTCCAACCTCACAATAAACTTTTCACTTACTTTGTTCTTTCATTATTTGTTACATTTTCTAACAAGTTATGCTGCTGTTTCTCATTCTATTAAATGAAGCGATCCCAGTATATCTTTGTTCTTCTCCATTTTTCTCATAGCAGAATCACACATAAACGGGAACACAGTAGTATATTTATTAAATGTAAGAAAATCTCAGGATAAATTATTGCAATGGTTTGTCTGTATTGTGAAACAACAAGTAGAGCATCATTTAAAAAATTGGGTTAAGGTTATTACTTTGCGAGACCAGTCGATTCAAGCTTCATATTGCAAACATAAACCATGCAGACGCCCCATACACGATCAAAACAAGCGCACGCTGTCATGTTCGATCTATCCAGTCTGCTCCTTTCAGTAATTTTATGAAGCAGCTTCACCACAATTGCCACCGTGCCAGATATTGTTTTCATTACAGAGGAGTAAATGGCATCCACAGACGTTTGAGAGAGAGAGAGACAGAGAGAGACAGAGAGAGAGAGAGCAGATTATGATATGAGTGCTCAGACTGGCATTGATTTCAGGCAAACTATATATTTGATATAGTGCCTAATGAACAAAGGGCATCTGTTGCACAGTGATGTTGTGCTGAGAATTTTTTATTTGCCTTTTAATCACAACTTAATTTTCAGCAGTTTAGAAGTTTACTTTTAGCATGAGATGCAACTCAGTACTGTTGATAATTACATGCCACATATCACTTTTCTTTATTTGACCATAAAAGCTCCTCTGTTCGGTTTATGTACAATAGAAGGGCAATGATTGTGATTTCATGCTCTACATATTCTTTTTTTCTTCCAAAATTATGGAAGCTAGTTTGAGACTCCTGTCTTCAGCAGGGAGAACATACAGAACACCGATCAACATTCTCAACATTGGTGTTCAGAATAAGGATGAAAATTTGTCATTCTGAGGATGACTGAAATGAACAAATCCTGTATATGTTTAACTAGGGATAGTGGATATCAGTGGGTCATATATATGGTTAAAATTGTACATCAGTATGTGTGTTCTACTGTTCTACGAGTTACAATGATTGAAATCTTATCTTTTTTTTAAAAAAAAACCCTGATTTCAAGTAAAATACATGTACTAAAGTTGCAAGAAATATGGCAAAGAAGAAAAAAGTAAGGTGTAGGTGTGTGGAGCCAAGTAAACATATTGTGGCAAGGTTATTCCAAGCAAGAAATTTCAAAGCTCAAGATCGCCAGGTGCAGTGTTCAGTACACACTCAGAAGGCTCCAGCTAAAGGTATTAGGCTACCTGTGGTTTAAAAAAAAAAAAAAAAAAAAAACTTAAGGCAGATTAAATTTCAGTAAATTTCATTACCCCTCCACCTCCCTCGCAACTCTCCACCACCCACTTGGACAGACTTTAACTAATTTGTTCAATAATTTGTTTCATTAGGTTTTATTTTATATGGCAGAGGTATATGTAAGAGGTAACTCAAATTAAAGTTTCCTTCTGTGTCCTTGATTCTAGAATTACAACTTTGCATTTAACCAGATGAATATCTAGTAGTGAAACATTGAAACAATGAATGCAGAATTCAATAGGGACCTGCAAACGTGTAATCTGTCTCCTAAGACAGAAAGTCTAAGAAATGGACTTTAGCTCTGTAGTCGCTGAGCTTGGTGAGGGGTGAGAGTTTGCGCTGGCATCAAAGCTAAAGAGGTCAGCAGGGAGGAGAGGAGATTAGAGGGGGGGAGTGGCACGCTCGTGTGGTGAGTAATGCAGAGGGCACGGGGACAGGGTCTCAGTGGACCGCAACAAAAGGCTGCAGCCGCGCCCCCCCTGCCCTTTCACTGCGGGTCTGGCCCTCCGCGCTGCCCCCTCCCCTCGTCTCCGAGCGTACGAACAGCCAGCGTGCTGACTGCATCCAGCCATCAAAGGATTCCGCTGCTTTCCACCGGGCGACAAATCGTAATGGAACACAAACCCACCGACATCTGGGTAGTCACTCAAACGCTTCGAAATTGCAGTCTTTCACTGCGCAATGTAAACAAACACATCCTTCATACAATATGCACACTGGTATAAAAATATGAATTGTTTATGGGAAAGCTCAATGAGTAATGTAAGCTTGCAGTTAACTGGATGAAGATGAATATGACAGATTTCATTAACCTTTCTGTGTTGTTCAAAGATTAATGAGTCAACAATATTTATTAAAAATCTGTCCCCATCACTAACAGACAAAGAACAAATCGTTTTGGAGCGATTAATTGACTATTGCAAAACTACCATTAAGTCCAAGTGAGGACACAAAGAGGGCGGGTGCACAGAAATGGAGTGGTGGGCTGGAGGTTGGGGGATTGGGGGGTTCGGTTGTGGGGCACAGTAGGGTTGAAAGAAGAAAAAAGTCCATTATAAACCAAAAAGAAAATCACATCCAAGCTCCAAGTGGAACCAAAGTTGGTGGGACAGGGCTTAAAACCACTGTTTGGGAACCACAGTGCAGGACTCAGCAGCAGAAGCACAACACAACTGGTTTTATATCACCAGGTAAGGGCAGGTTTAACAGTGGCCGTGGTTCTTCAGACAACACAGAATTCAGGCTTACCCAATGATGCGCCAGGAACCGATAGACCACAAAGTTTCAGTGAAAGACATGTCTATCCTCCAGGCGCAGATTTACTGCAGAACTGTGTGGCCTGCAGTGTGTAAAATAGTTACCGGCTCAAAGGTGAGTGCAGCTGGCAGAGGTCTGGGCAGCACAGCAGTGAATCAAGAGGCACAAATAGTGGTTTCAATTTAAATCAGGAGCAATAGATAGGGTCATGAAGGTGTTAGAATGTTATTGATGGGCGTTGGTAATCCCTAGCAGGGTTGGTTTTAATCAACCTCAGCATCTGATTACTACACTGAGAAAACTATCAGCTGCTGACAAAAAGGTAGCGCTAAATCCTCTCGGACTGCACACGTTCCAGCTAAGTGCCAGACATCCCTCACCCGGCCAGCCTCACGTGAATTTACAGTTTGTCTGGTGAGTATCATGTGCTTAACTGCATGCACCTCAAGAAGGGTTTTATCAGCTAGTGGCTTGTCAATTGCGCAATGATCAATGTCAACTGTCCACTGGTTGAGGTAACACACATGCTGCCTTGGACTTCTCTACATTTACAAACACTTGGCCCCACACTCAGCTGACAAGGCAGTGGGACAGTGGTCCATCTTACTCCATGGCTGTCCAGTACCGCAGTAAGGGAACAGATATAAGTGAAGTGGAGGAGTATCCACAGAGCTATATTAGTCATGATAGAGGACATTAGGCTCATGGCCTTCTTTCTGACTCCTGCCAGAGACTGAGCGACTGGAGTGCTTTTGCAAATCTCCAATCTTTCGTTCCCTAATGGAGGCTTAGAATTGAGCACATTTTTCCTCTAATACAAATATTTACAGAAGCGCTATCTCTGTCTCTTTCAACATATATCATACTGAGTAGCTTCTCTAGTGTTGATTTAAGCATGCGGATGTTGAGGTAAGACCCACACTGATGCATGTCTATGCCTTTATATTTTCTTATATGGCATAATGCAACTTGATTCTTTCCTTTTTTTTAGAAAGAGAATAGTGAGAATATAAAGAGAAAAGCAAAAAGTACAAAGCAAACAAATATCTTTCAAGAAATAAAACAAAGCAGACCAAAAAATGATTGGCTATTGGCCTGTGAATTAATATTCTCACTTCAAAAAGAAAGCACAGAGGGAAACAGCTTCAAGAAACAACACTGTTGAAAGGAGAACATTTTTTTGTTCACTTTGATGTTAGGAACTGCAGGAAAATATGTAATTTGTACTATTTTGATGACTTGTCTGCTAAAAGAACTTCACTGACAGCAAACTCAACATCAAAACTTTTTTACACAATTATATATTTATTTATATTTATAAATTATATATTTATAATATATATGTATATACGTACGGATATATATGTATATATATATATAAATAAACAGAGAGAGAGAGAATAAAAGTCAAAGCTATTTTGCAAGTGTACTGAAAACAAGCTGTCAGAAGTCAGAAAATGAGTATAGTAGTAGAACAACTTGTGAACCACAAACATGCCATCAGTGGGTGAAAATAATTTCAAATGCCAGGCATCTTAACATCCAACAGCATTTTATTTGCCACCCAGCTTGGAGATGATGAACCACGGGTGACTCCTTTGAACTGGCACGCTTACTCATAGTGAAAAACCACTCAAAACAAGTTCATTCAGTTCAGTACTGACAATTAAAGGTATGTTCACTTCTTCCCCTTTTCATAGTGCAGTTCTCTAGCTGACACGGCTGACAATTACACTCCTGTGGAGAGAGAGGGAGAGAAAAAGAGACAGAGAGGGAACGTGGATGAGAGCAAGGGAGGTAGAGGGAATGGAATGGAGGGAGAGGGAGGGAGGCAAAGAGAAAGACAGAGGGAGAAAGAAAGATAAGAAAGAAAGTATTAAGTCACACACCTGGATTAAAGAGAGGTCCTCCAAATGCAGCCTGAAGAGGTGATTTCTGAAAGAAAAAGTTTTTTTGACAATAAAAAAGACTATAGATTTTTAACAAAGCATTACTACTAAGATGTAGTGATCACTGGAGAGCACAAACACTGTTTGTCATGAATGATAGGCACTAAAATCTGTATTTGTAGCAGACAACATCAGTAAGAAACAAAAATCACACATTTGTGCCCACTCCGAATCCCTGACCATCAAAATACACAGTTTACAATAAAGTACAGCACTCAGCACATACCAAGGCTAGTCAACCAAACAATTATACTTGTGCCTGCAGGCAATCACTTTGAGAAAACCCACTTTTAGACATTATTAGCAAAATAAGTAAGTAGTCATTAATAATGAAATGCAGCACCTATTAACATTAAACAGTCACATGGTGTCAGGAGGCTCAACAGGAACACATATGGTAATTACTGCCGGTCATAGATAAGTGAGATTTACCGTAACAGAACAGCATACTATGACCAGAGCCCACTTACTATATTGACATAAATCAATAGCTCCACCCTTATTCTGTGCATCTTCACTAAAACCTCTCTTTTTACCTGCATTGCACAGGCTATAGCCTGTCAATATCAGTACCATAGTTTCCATAGCAGTGACCCAAAATTTGGTGATGTATCATAACTTTTAGGCAGGCCACAATTAATTGGTTCAGAGGACATTGGCAGACATTTCTATTCATCTTAATAGGCGTTTATACACTACTGACCAAATACTCCGTGATTATTCATTTCTTAAATACATAATTGATAACTGTGTCTTTGTACTCATAACTGAAAGGTAATTTGCGTAGCATATGCTGGTATTAAAAATCAGAACAATCTGTGTAAATGCTGAATGAGGCTTTTAAAATGAACAAGCAATTAATCTGCAATTGCGCCATTACTAAATACCATTCAAGTGGGAATATAATTCTCTGTAAAATTAGATCTGACTCTTCAATACTGCTACATTACATAAGTGAGTCAAAACTCTCCAAGCAGACAAAAACATACAAGTACAACATTACAGCAGGGATACATTGCTAATATTATGTTGTGCTTCAGTGTATTTGTTTAACAATGGGAATTAAAAGCTAAACTTGGAATAAACAACAAGTGGCCAGCATTGATACCTGAATAATGAAACGGAATGGAGTATGTTACTGAAGTGCATGAAGATGTGCCCGCTGCTCTCTCAAGCATTCAAATCAGAAACTGAGAATCCCATCAGCAGATCCCTCTGCACAGCTCCACAGTGCCAGAGTGGATTCCAGTAATGTACTGGAGGCAAACCACACTGCCCCTGGGGAGATTCCTAAATCTACACAATTGACTGAGCAGAAAGGATCACTTCTTTGTGCATTGACACCACTTCCAGACCACTAACACAAGGAGGCAAGGCTAGTGACTTAGTACATATTGAACCGCATTGATCTCCAGTTGAGGTGGAAGGGGAGACTGTCGACCGCAGGGAACTCATAGGGCTACTGCCTGATAAAAATATATGACAACAGCAATACAACAGCAAATAATGCAATGTTATTGATAGCTCCCATAATGACAACTTCCCTCCTCTTTTATTTCTTAAAATGGTCTAGCTTCTGAATTGTAAGCCATGCCAATGAACCTGCGCAGTGGTGAATCTATCATCCTCAGTGAACTGTAACATCCAGACACAAACACACACGCACAAGCAAATGTGCATTCACAGACACACACACACACACCTCCCTTTTATACACACACACACATGCTCACACACACATGTAGATATGCTTATATGGATGTTTGTGCGATTCCCTTTTCATGTCAAACTGTTCCATTCCATTATTTTCTTTCGGTCTCAGCAAATATCTCTCATGCTCTCTTTTACCTACCCTAACCTCCATTTAAAACGCATTAGCCAATTCCCACAGCTTCAGATGTTTCTGCAGCGGCTAGTCTCCCTGGCCTTCCTATGTGCCCTTTGCAGATGGGAGCCGTATTGACAACTGAGGCCATTAGAGGAAAATGAGTGAATGTTCATGATCCCTAACAGACAGGGAGCTCATCTTCCTCACAAAGTTACTCTGGAGAGAATTACGCAGACAAGCTTCAGAAGTGCACAGTATGGCTCTGCTAAATTAAAACTGAGGTGACAGACAATGGAAATAAATATCAATTTCACAGCTATCACATGAGCTGCAGCTAACAGACTATACAGCTTTGCTGCCTGTGTGCCGGGACAGAGATCAGCAGGATATGATGCGCATTAGAAAGCAATCGCACTTCATATACGGTAAATTCAGCCTCACATGTCCAAAAAAGATTGCATGGATTTTTTGGGGAAGGGCGAGTAAAACCTTTTTTTGACCCAGTCAAAGTCACTCATGATGAGAAAGCATGAATATCATAACATCTGAATTACAATGCCATATGGGAGAACTGTATAATTACAATGCAATTTAAAACTAGAAAAGTTTCAGTCAATTTCACATGACAGAAGCTCATGGGTTTGGTTCAGCGCTAAGAAAATCCAACCACAGAGATCGTTACACTTTATACCCCATCCTCATGGTTAAGGGTTTGTCAGTGTTGATGATATGGTGCAGAAGAATGTAAACATGGCAGTTCCAGATATAGCTTTGGGTTTCACATATAAAAGAAAACGAAAACTTCAGGCCTGTGAGTCGTTTTCTAACCCAAGACATTCGCACAAAGCAAAACATATTCTGCAAATTCGTATTTTAGAAAAAACTCACATTCAGTCTAAACGTATAGTTTCAATGGAATTAAACCAAATGCAGACAGATTCACTGGAATTTAAAAATAAAGCATAGCAAATGTTTTCCTGTGCTGAAAGCTGGTTCCTGCTTGTTGATGACGTGCCACCATGAACCAGGCATGTTGCATTGATCAGAAGGGGAAGCACTATATTTTTTGGTTGAGTGAGCTTCTGAAAGAGGAAAAAAGCAGAACCGGTGCTTTCCCCTCCTGATTAATGTCAGCTCTGCACTATCTAATAGAATGTTACTTGAAGCATGGCATTTCAAGGCTCAGCAATGCTGCCGTCTTTCTTTCACATGCCACCACATATTCTTCATTGCCTTTCAGGCCCTTTGCCCGAATAAAGTGCCATGATTCACTCTGGGTACGCTAATTGTCCACGCATAACAATTTCCAGCAAATGCAACGTAAGAACAGAATGCATGAAAGGATATTTCTCGTTTCAGTTTTGAACTGTCCTTTTCTCTTCTTATTTCCTGTTTTTCTTCCCGGCCTAACTCTTGACAGCAGTTAATTTAACTCACATTTCACACACATCTAGTTACAGCCTAGGTTATAGCCTTCAGATGTGCCTAAACCATTTGTCATTGCCATTACCATAGCCAACTACAGTATATACACTCTACCCAATTATATATAATAGCATAGGGTGTACACTGTATAGTAGGTTAGGATAATGGTAATGAAAGATGTTTTAGGCACTGAAGATGAGGATGAAGATGAGCTCCATAATGTTTTGGACAAACACATATCTTTGTAATCAAACAATTCACATGTGGTTAAAGTGCAGATTCTCAGTTTTTATTAAAAGGTATTTTTTATACATTTTCGTTTCACCATGTAGGAATTATAACGTGTAGATTTTATACATAATCTCCCCCATTTCAGGGCACCATAATATTTGGGACAAATGGTTTCACAGATTTTTCTGATGAGTCAGGTGTGTTTAACTGATTCCTTGTGCAGGTATATGAGAGCTTTCAGTATCTAGTCTTGAGTTTAGACTTTTGATTGCTTTTGGTGTCTGTTACTGGCATTTGTCAATATAAGGACCAAGGTTGTGCCGGGGAGAGTTCCAAACAAAGGTCTTGTGGACTGATATGACAACGATTCACTTTTATAAGAGTGCTGGCAAGAGCAACCTGGATCCTCAAAATTCAACCTCGTGTTTAGAAAGAGATGATCCTGTTACCTGGCTCCCACAATCAGTTCGTTCTGGCCTGGGTCAAAGGTCAGCTGTGAGTAATCCACTGTGCCTTCTGCCCTGAACCGGTGTATCCACGGCTCCATCTCTGTGGTGGGGAGGGAAGGAAAAGAGATTCAGAAGTCAGAGAGGGGGAGGGGAGGCTGAGGGGAGCAGGAGCCGGTCAGAGTTGTTGAACAGCTGCGAAAGGTGATTACATTATATTTGACACAGAGCACATGGACTGGGCTTCAGCTGTCAGCCTTGTGTCCTCGCTTTCCAGGGAGAAGTGCCTCCTGAGTGGTCAAGGCTGAGGTTCACAGACAGCTACCCTGGCCTCCTCTGCTGCTTTGGCGCCACACCCATTAACCCCTGGCACGGCCGTCAGACCTCTGGTGTCACAAAAAGGAGATGTTCAACTGTCTCTTTCCCCTTTGAAATCTAATATGCGCTGAGGATAGGCACAGCTATGCTTGTTCTCTAACCACCCCCCGCCTCCTCCTCCTCCACTAAAACGCTACATCCTTCCCAGAATAGACTTTATGCAGAAACAAGACCATGTCTCTTTTGAATAAATGAATATGCTTAGACCACCTTTATCGTGCCATATGTTTTTTGTTTTCTCAAGACGATGGGCGACATATTTCACAGGCAACTTGTGATTTCACCGACACTCTTTGTTTATTATCTTTGCAGTAATTGAGTGGAAATGCAGAGTTGTCAGATTCAACTACTACCAACCTTCACTTGTCAGAACAAATATTGACAGGAACTCTAATCAGTCTCTTCAGGAGAAATCAAAATCAAAACCACTCATTTCACCTGATCATTTTCTTCTTTTTCCGCAAGTGTTATTGCATGAGTATTAACACATCAACACAGATGAAAAGAAATAATTAAAGAAAAATGTATTTCATTTTTTAAAGGAAGCTGAAACAACCTCTACACTGTGGGTACAGTATGCAGGAAGCTCATTGAATAGTTGTCAAAATAACAAGTTACAGCAAATGAACATCAATGAAATGAATATCGATGCCACGATATGTGATTTCATTCTGAAGAGTTTTCAGTTCAGTGAACAGTTCTGGCCCCAGTGTGCTAGGAAACGAACTTAGGATTTGCCTTCCAATACGAGTGACGAGGTCGTTTTTCATGTGGAGGAAAGTATTCAGAGCATACAAATGTAGCAGCAGCTCCCTCAAGGATACACAACTTCAGTTACCGAGCCTCCCTCCATAAATCTCCCCAATCCCACCGGGAAGCACTTCACTATATATGAGAATGCAAGTTTTGAGGAAATAAGGTGGTAGAAATGGGATTTCTTTTTCTCACGTTAAGGCCTCGTAGCAATTCATAACAGCAGTGATGTATTGGCCCAGGCTCTTGATTCATTGTTTTTCTTTTGGTTTGTTCATGATTTGCATGACCATCCCCAAAGCAGAAGATGATTTTGGATATGTTTCTGTGGGGTAATGAATGGAATTGAGCTGTGTATCGAACGGTGTATTATTGTGTGAGCTGCATCTGGGCTAAGTGTCTGTTTTTTAACTGATGTCAGTGTTTTAGTTGATCTAGATATAAATAGTTTTTCTGTTGTTTTAAGCTGTTTTTTGAGCAGCAGTAGTTAATAATAACAGTATTTGTTTGGAGTGCTTTGGTGTAGCAATTAGTGACATGGCAAGGTATATCCAATTGTTAATTACCTAGGTGTGTTTTGGCTATGTTAAATTCAAACAGTGTATCAAATAGTGTATTATCCTCAGGTGTATATGAGCTGCATTTGTCATTGTTGAGGGGGCTGAGTGTCTCCTAACTGTCTTCAGTGTATTACTTGGCCTAGACACAACTAACTTTTATGCTGATTGTAACATACTTTTTTAAATAAAAGTAGCTATTCATAGTACATGTTTGGACTCTCTTTGTGGAGTGATTAGTGACATGGCTAGCTGCATTCAAGTGCTAATTAGCAAGGTTTATTTTGGCTGAGGCTTAGCTTAAAAAGAATTAAGGACAGTATTTAAAACAGATAGCAGCTGGAGAAGCAGCTTCAGTTGTATGAAGATTCAGTTGTACTAAGACAAGGGAATCTACCTGCAGAAGTCCATCAAAGGAGTACAACAAAGCTACCGCTAGGTTGTTACCTTAGGACTCAATGCAGCTAATATAAAATTCTATGTGCTTTCTTCCTATCCTGGTCTGTTCCTCTCTCAGGAGACGCACCGCCATCATCATTCTACATTACACAGAGCTCTCTCCAACCTCCTCTACCCTCCTTTGTTTCAGGGGGCCTATAGAACTGCCAGTCAGTCTTCACAAGGCTGACTTCATCTAGTCCTACACCTCTGTGCTCTCCCTCCGGGGCTGGCCAGTTAACAGAGACAGTCCTTGCAGTCTGCGAGGAATTTCACTCAGCGAAGGCAGATTCTGTCTCCTCCATTCTAATCCTCCTCAACATCTCTGCAGCATTTATCACAGCTGACCACTACCACCTACTCTCTTCCCAGACTGCCTAGAGGATCTGTGGCACAGCACTCAACTGGTCTGAATACCACCCTGATAGTTGCTCCCTACTGGTTGCATGTGGGGGGAACAGTTTTTGATACCTCATCATTACCTCTCAACAGGTGACTCCAGTTTTCAGTCTTTGGTCCTCTCCTCTTCTGTCTCGATACTAAGTCTCTTGGTTCTGTCATCCTCCCCCATCGGCTGTCTTATCAGAGTCATGCTAACGATATCCAGACCACTGTCACTCACATGATCTACAACCTCCCCAGGCTCAGCCTTGTCACTCCAATTCCCATCTCAATCCACTGCCAACATCAGCTCATGTCAGATTCAGTGTCTTGGCGCTAGCTTATTGGGGGGGCTAGAGAGGCAGGTCAAAAGATCAGGATTCCCTACACACCATCTAGACCTTCAATTCTGCACCATCCAGGCACCTGGTCCCTTCCTCTCTGTGTGTGCCTGTACTTATAGGTCACGTCTCCAGTTCTGTTTCTGCCCCCCCGGTGGGCTGGTATGCACCGTATTTGTATTTTCAAGCCAAGAAGACAGAAATGAAAGTGGTGCTGAGTGTGCAAGACGAACCATATGTGCTGGGCATCTGCATCCTCAGAACAGACCCCAAACTCACTTCGGACACAGCTGAATGATCTGCAAGGATCTCAGCCTAGCCATGAGAGAATGAGGTTTCACAACAACGAAAATGAGTGGAGCTGCCATATGCTCACTTAATTTAACCGATCGATGTCCATGATCAATGACCGACAGCTCATTGTAGCAGCATCCACTATGGGGTTAATCAAAGCTCATTCTCGCATCACTATCTCAAATCGCACACTGAGTAGACTATGACTGAGGGCTGGGGCTTGCTGCTGGCCGGAAGCCCTCAGCATTCACTACAGTGCTGGAGCCCAGCCAGAATGCATAACCTCACTGCCCAGAATAGAATCATGCTCCAAATTTCAATTTCATCACTTGCTCTTAGGATTGTTCTGGTAGTGTGTTCCAACAATGTGGTTGCAATAATGAATTTATAATGCAACACATAAATATTTGCATTTTTGCGGGTGGGGTTGGGGGGGGTGTAGGAGGGTTGTGGTGTAAAAATTGGATCTGATCTTCCACTTTGAGAAACTTGGAACAGGAAAAATGTGTTACTGATTACTGCAATATACTGACATAGAGAGAAGGAGAAGGAGAATGAACTACATTTACACATAATTTTAAATATTTGGGGAGTATCATGGGAGTAACTCCTGGCAATCTTTTCTTGTCAAACCCCTGGTGACCGATGTCACTCAAACACTGTCTTCTGATTTTTGATGACATGGACCAGGATGGGTGTAAATAACAACCTATTTGGTGAAAGGCAAAATATGAATGTATATATGCGCATTGCAAAACCAGTGGACCGAGTTGAAAAGTTAAATTGGTCACGTTTCGCATTTTTATTTCCTTTTTCTTTCCTGCTACTTCAGACAATAAAGTATCCATTTTTTCAGACATTTTGATAGACAGACAGAATCAAAATTACAGCAGCTGAATGACCCAAGACCCCTAGCAGATCATGCAGGGCAAACCACTCCTGGGTCACAAATAAGCAGTGAAAAAATGTACATCTGACATGTAGATTGAAAGCATTTGAGAGGAAAAAACACAAAATATGCTGACCTAATGCCTGCCTTTAGGAATAATATAATTGATATAAACACATATAAACACATTGTGACATTTGCAGTGTATTCTTTACAAGGTCCAATGATAATTGGTACACAGAGGCAGTTGCGAGCTGATGACATTTTGATCTGTTGAATATGATCTCCAAAAAGCACGACCAGTGCCAAAGAGTAAACATAAGAGTGTATTTAAAGGAACATGAAAACTTCACCCACATGGCCAATTAAAATGCCATTGTCTTCTATTGCCAGTCAGTAATGATAGCAGTTACATCTAACATGCCAGTTTGCTTGTGTTTTTTTCTCCTATATTCTTTGTGATTAACAAACCACAAGCCACAGAAGCACTTGTGTCAAGTCTTTTATTTCCATTCGATATATGGCTGTGTATAAAAGCAAGTGGCCAAAACCAGCCTGCGCTTTTCAAGCACACTTCTGGTCTTGTTGAGAGATGTTGCTCACTGGTGCCAGATCGGTTGTCTGCAGTATAGGTGTTTCAGTCACCCATTTGAATGTAGGTCAATGCTAACAATACGGTCAAAATACATAGTCAATCATTTTTTCCCACAAGAAAATGTAGTCACAATAGCAATAGGTGTTTTTTTTCTTTGTCTAATGTCTCCCCACGTGCCAATTTGTTACGTTACTGTGTTATTTAGACACGATTGCAATATTTTGTGGAGGAATAAGGGACAGTCACTGTATCTCATGCGCATAGTGGATGACATGACGTCACTGCCTACTGCTCAGTCTCTGGCTCCAACGTGTACAACATTTGCCCATAAACTGCACTTCCTGGGATTCAAAATGCTTTTCACCAAGCCCATGAAGAGTCAATGGGTGATGTCACAGTGAATTGGTCCATATTTTTTATACAGATACATGTATTAAAGTGCTTCAAATTTGCATTAAATTGCATCACATTTCTAGATTGTAATATCTAAATCCATTAGATCAAGACCTTGAGCTACTGATTGCTCAAATTGCATGGCTCAAATTCATTTCATTCTCAATTATCAACTAATTTGTACAACTAATTAGTTTGGAAACTGCCCGTGCATGCCTTGTTAAAAATGGATGAGGAAAGGAATATCCTGGGAAGGACCTTATCTCAGATTCAAGCCCTGCTACTGAATAGGCAAGAGTTTATTAGAATGTATATTTATATATGCAATTTACTGCCTGTACATATGACACTGACCATTCTGACCCCGCTATTTTCAAATTTCCCACCCTGATCAAGTGCTTCATCACCCGAAAAGCCTTGGAACATGTTGCAAATGCAATTCATTTGAAATTGCAGCACACCTGAATCCAGTTTTAATATATTTTGCAAGTAGAATTACTCTTTAGTGTAACACATATTCAACAATAACAAGTTGCATGAATAAAAGTTTAGAATTAATAACAGTAACAGCATTGATATAAGCTATTCATTATTATTATTATTATTATTATTATGTTTTGCTCAAAATACATTTTTTCAGTATAACACATGACTCATCCACAAATATGCAGAAAATGTTCATAAAGTTTGATTCACGGGTTAAACAGACAATTTTGTTTAGCTCAGAGGAGCCTATACGTCATGTCTGTGTTGTAGGTTGGAATATTCCTCTTCAGGAAATTTGCAAAGGTTATACAACGCGCCCCTGTTGAGCTCAGGAGGGATCTATAGCGTGTGCACTTGAAACCAACATCAATACAAAACCAAGGGAGCAGCTCCCTTATGGAGCAAAAGCAACTGCACAGGCTCGCTGTTGAACTCTCCACAGGGAAAGAAAGGAGTCCAGCCAGTTGTCCTGGCTTTGTTTGAAGCTGCTTTGTGTGGAGTAATTCTTTTATATGGCTTACCCTATCTGGGCAGTGAAAACTCCACCACACAATAAAGCAGCACAGGACATAACTGCAAGCAATTGGGCATATATAACCTTCCACACTTGTAGAAATCCAGCGCAGTGTGCCTCCAACATAACAACAGCTTACACTCCCCAAGATTATTTTTAACATCTTTATAGTCCTCCCAGCAGAGAGAAAAATGGACTGTTTAGACCTTCCAAGCTTTTGAGCCTATACAGACACACATGTGGTAGCCAGAGAGGTGCGTGCCGGGTGCAGCGAAATAACTTCCAGAGGGGAAAGAACAGAGGGCTGGTTTTTAGGCATGATGCTTAAATGGCAAATGCAAAACACATATAAGAAAGGCTTCATGCTGCTTCAGGGTTCATAGGAACATGATGCAGTAGATTTCCATATGGCTAAATAGAGATATACCTCTCAGTTTTTGCCTGCAGTGGTGATCAACATTTTAATCATGTGTACAGCGTTGCCTAATCTAAACTGGCCTTCAGCTCTCAAACAGATTTTATTGAAAATCGTATCTTGCGCATACTTGAACAAACACTGTAGTCCACAAAATTTTGTAACAGTCACATTCACAACCTTGAAATTTTACTTCATATCAGAATCTACCGTTCAATAATTATTCTCCAATGATATTGACTTTGGTACATGGAAACTATCTTAATATAGGCAGACTAAGGGAATTCTTAATTTCACAGATCAAATTTACTGGCATCATGTGCTGAGCCAGAACAAGCAACCCTCAAGGATTTCACACCAAATTATTGATTTATACGTGCACACATCTGAACAGACTGTAAAGTGGCTAATTAATTTATATCATGTGATAATAAGTGTAATGTAAAATCAGATGAAAAAATAATTAAAGTCCTCATAAAAACAGAAGCAACCAACTGGGGAAAAGAACAATGCACATATGTGTCTGTAAGTACATAGAATGTGCTCATTCATGCATGTAAAGATCTTTATCCAGGAATGAAACAATATTATGCATGAAGAAAAAAATGAGGCCTCTTAATTAATTCAACTTTGATATATTTCCACTGAAACACGTGCCCCAAAAGGCAATTTTGGGTTCCATCTTAAAAACTGAATCCAGATGAACAAATGCTGTAAAAATGATTTGGCTCATCAGCTCATTTTAACTCAGCTATATGGAGCAATTATCCAAAGACTGTGGTAAAATTCAAGACAAGACCTCTGCGACTACCCCAAAAGGTCTTTATATGTTTAGAGAATCTGTATCTAAAATGATAAAGTCTCATTTGTAAAGAATAATATATGGTCATCAGTCCTTTTATCAGGACAGCTGTTCTATGAGATGAGACTACAGATACTACCATAGTGGTGGGATCAAAGGAGTTTCGTACAGACCCTCAGTGCCAAATGGTCAGTCATTGTGCCAAATGGCCAGTATTTCATGTTTGTCAAATCATTATTAATTTATTGACAGTATTATCTTAACATAGTATCAAACAGTTGAAAGTTAACTTTTTAAAGCAGGTGTGTCCTAGTATGACCCATAGTGAGCGAAGAGACAGAGCTTAACTGCATGTTTGTTGCTGCATGCAACCAGTGTGGATAATGTAAAAGAAAGTTAGCTTTCTATTTATTTTTAATTTTTATTTTTTCTATTTATTATATGCTTTCTCAGTCTTTCGCTCTCTTGCATCACCATATGTTAGGAATGGGCGTTAGAGTTCCAGATTTCATGAATAACATGTAAAATAATAAATAATATTTGCAGTGAATAGGCCGACTGGCTTGCAGAATGGAACTTGATTAAATGTATTCAGGAAAATGATTGTGACATGTTAGGACTAGGCATGCCCAAGGCTCTCTCCCTAGTCCAGATAAATGAC
The DNA here is from genome assembly GCF_018555375.3 of Anguilla rostrata. Lineage (NCBI taxonomy): Eukaryota > Metazoa > Chordata > Actinopteri > Anguilliformes > Anguillidae > Anguilla > Anguilla rostrata. Next base: position 52,130,887 of record NC_057936.1, on the reverse strand, counting down.
AGTGGCCTCCCCTTAAACCATGTGCTCTGCTTTCTGCTTACAAATATAAGTTTATGCTAAATTAAACATCTCAAATTCACACTGGATAAAGTGGTGACTTTTTAAGGGTTCACTTTCACTGGGCCCTACTGAATAGGCTACATGTAGGGAATTGTCCAAAGGAAAATGTGGAAATTTAACATCTCAGAAGATTCCTCAGTATGTAACTCCATAAATATAAATACAGTGCCTCAAAGCCAAGATTCCTTTGCATATTGATGATGTGCTGTAATGAATGTTTTGCATTTTCACCAGTTTGGACCTTATCGCTGAAGTTGCAGAGAAGATGCCACACGCTTGATGAACACAGAGGAGCAAGGCTGTGACAACTCAACAGCGGTGCAGAGAGCAAAGCATTGTGTTTCGACATGTTAAGCGTCAAGGCATTACTCAGAAGACACACTCCAATGAGATTTGTGTGTGATGGCAGGCATTGAGAGTTCTGAATTATCAGGGTTCTATTTGCAAGTAGTATAGCTATGTGATACCAAGCATGAGAACCTTTGCGCTATTTAGTAGTATTGCTTTGTATCACCTTTAATTAAGGCATGCTTAAAACAGCAATTTTATAAGACATAGCACTTCTGTTATTAACTAATTTTTAACAAAAATGTCTAATATAATCATATGTAGCCCTACAACAGCTGCCAATATGTTGACCTCCTCCTCCTGCTTGTTGTGCTCATGAAATGTTTTTAAAGAAAAGGCTCGTGTGAAGATGTTGTGGGCAGCCAAGGTAATGCTAGTTAATAGAGTGCCATGGAGGGTAGGGATGGGCATTAAGGAACACAAACACTCAGCAGCAGGTGATCTGTAGGCAACACATCACCCACATGTGGTGGGAAAATAAAATTGTGTCAGATGAGCTGTCACTCCAGAAAGGATCATTATGCTCAACAAACACTGTGCAGCATCGACCCAAATACCCAGGAATACAAACACAGAATCTCTCCCTGAGCTATGGAACCTGTGACTTTCCACTCAGTTACTCCTCACAAAGAGTGTCCCAGTGAATTCTGGGAATCACCAGAACCCTTCACTGTTCTGTACGCAGATGATATTAGACTCAATTAGGCACTCTGTATACTGAGCATTCAAAGGTAATACACACCTTTCCAAAAGGTACATAAAATAGGCATAGTGATACAATTCCAACTTTACTGTCTCAAGGTAAATGCATAAAGTTCGGGTTTAGGAGTGACCATTCTGTACCTGAGTGAGAGATGATGGGGTGCTCCGCCCTGTGGCACAGCGACTCAGGGGCCCAGGAGGGACCTCTGCCAGCCAGGCCCCCGACCAGCAGGACCAGCAAGCCCTGCAGGGAGAGCAAGCAGCGGGCTCGGGGGCTCCCCGCAGCTGGAGCCATGGGCACTGGGGCGCTGGTCACTTCTCCTCAGGCCTCGGGGCAGGGCGCTGGGCATCTGCAGAGGAGACCTCAGAACCAAAGAGAGAGGAGAAGTTAGGCTAGAGGCCCTCGGGCAGCTGCTGGAGCCATCACATTTTACAGGATAACCCCTGATCCTTTCACCCGCTGCCCCCTAACCTTACACATCTGACCCAATGGAATATCTGCATTTTGTCTCACATGCTGCGAATACCAGGAACTGAGCATATGTGCATGTTTTATTTCTTAAGGGGCCCCATTTTTAAAGCCACATTGTAAACTGAAGTTTCTTTTCTTCTCCTCTCCAGAAATGTATGGTTTATTTTAATTTTCAATCTGTTTTACACAGCATGGCCCTTAAAAAATGAGAGAGATCTGGTTCAATGAAGAAGGATTAAGGATTTCTGAAATGGAATGCAAGGCACTCATGACCCAGGTAATATAAAGCACCTGCTGCTCTCTGTTGCCAACATCTCCCAGTCAACTCTGTCCATCAAGTTTTACTTTCTGTACCAGAGCTTTTACTTTCTGTGCCTCAGCTTACCAGTCATTATGATTCAGCTGTCTTGATGAAACATTATTGAAGTGCTGTATCCATTTAAAACCAAACATGAAAGGATGGAGAGGTCACCGATTCACAGCACACATTTGAGAATTCCCCTTGACTATAAATGTATTCAAGACCACTAACTGAAATGATCATGTCCGATCTGTTAGGATGCCTTATGGACGACTACATTAGACACAGCAGAGTACACATTAGTCGCAGTTTTCTGTGTACATGCACACAGGCTTACAGCTGAACACTTCTAGTAAGTCAGAGTGAGGATGCTTAGAACATGTAGCATATACTTTCAGTGTTCTTAAGTTTCTGATACTAGCACCTTTCTAAATAAAGAACATTATTCAGAATACATTTTACCTAATGGTGTTCTGTTAATAAAAAGGGAGACCAATAAAAGTGTGTTGTTTGGGTTTTGAGTAATTCTGCAATGTGACAAAAAAACATTTTCGCAAAATAACACTTAAAGTGATAAGTTCAATTTTAATTGGCTCAGACAGCTTTTTTGTGCAATGAAGGATATTTTAGGTACTTAAAGCATTCAGGAGTTCATGGTCTAAAGCAAGAAAATACATTCCGAGCACTCCAATTGATTTTATGACTCCAAAGGCTATACATACGAGCGGATTCATTTTATAGCATAGCAGAGCGATAAACATAAAAATCAGCTTTTATATTGTGCTGGTACTTCTTTCCTTCTCAGTTCACAAGCAATTCAAGCCCTTCACTCTGATGGACCCGAGCATTAGGGTTGATACGTATAAGAAGCCATGCCGTAGTTTCCTTTAGGACAGGCTGCAAGGTCATAGGAAATAGTTCCAATTGAAATTCAGATTACTGCCCATACGCTGCTTTGGAGTTTACAACATGGACCAAATCTCAGTTTTAGCACCTAGACTATTCAGACTGTCAAATTCATTTTTGACAGTATCGAGATACTGCGGTATATCTCAGTACGTAAATGACAACTGCTATTAATTCAGTTCGATATCAAACAGGCAGAAAGTCAGTACATTAGGTATGAACATTTAAAGCCAAAAACACTGTATCCAAATGCAGAGGACTACTCTATATTGTGCATAAACTTCTAAGTTGCTCAATGAATTAATTGATATCATTGTGCTTTCTCACTACCTCTGGTCTTTCTTTGTGCTGTTTGGTTGAGCTACGACTATGCAGTGCATATGTCAAACAGAAAGTCATACTCCTGCCACAGTTGACCCCATGTACACAGGCCACAGCCATCCTCAGCTGCCATACTCAGACTCCTTCTTCATGGCTGCTGTTGAGTTGAGACTCTCCTACAGTTACTCTCTTAAAAATGTGGTGGTGAGATGAAAATAGTGTCAAAATGCACAGTGCCAGTAGGGTAGCAGGAGCTAACCACTGAAAGGTTGCTCGGAACCAACTAGATGAAGTGCCATGGAGTGAAGATATAAACTACACCCATTCTCTTCACAGAGCACTTATTTAGCCCCTGTGAGATGGAAACGTTTTTAATTTACCTCACTGTCACTCAGTGAAATTTGCCTGTTCAATTCAAAGGCTGTAGATAGCCCACAGACACAGCAATATCCGATAACAAACGGCAGAGAGTGCATCTTAACGGGTGCCAAATACTTCACACATCACCCAAATGCTCCAGCTCAACCTCAAAGCTTAACCAAATCTGTAAAACCCAGCTGTGGAAAATGGGACTGCATTCAAAAGCAACTGCACTCATAATCATGAAGAATATACAGACGGGTGACAAAACCTGAATAAATGAGAAACATAATGAATGCAGATGCTTCAATACAGGTGTACTGGATGATACACTTAAGCAAGTAACATCCTATCCTGCTCTGTGGCATGTACAAAAATTCTGAGCAGGCCCGGTTGACCTCGATTTTTGGCAAGAGGAAAATATGTGACTTTAAAAGAGAGTTCATTACTGGGGCACGAATGGCAGGAGCTTCAGTCACAAAGACTGCTCAAATGGCTAGTGTCTCAATAGGTACAGTGGCATTTAAAGCTATGGGAAAGACATCAGGAAAAATGGTCGGAAACTGTAGTCGCAAATGCACAGTCGATGACCGTGATGCTCTGCATTACTATGATATTTAAGAAAAACAGAAAAGAAACCCTTCCTCAGGTGACTGAGAATATCAGTGCAGGACATGATCAGACTGTCGGCAAGAACAGGCTGTCGACAACTACATCAAGAGGGACATTCTCGACAAGTGAGTGAGTGCATGTGTGGCACACTTAAACGGTACAGGCCTGAAGGCTTGACCCCTACAGTGAGGGGTATGGTGGCTCTGTTATGCAGTGGTGGGCATTTTCCTGGCATGATTTGGATCCACTTGTCGTCTTAGAGGGAAGGGTCACTAAAAATCAATACAAAGTTATTCTGAGTAATCCACTTTATCCTGTGATGAAACATTTCAATCCTGATGGGAGTGTTCTCTTCCAGGATGACAATGCCCCCAACCAGAGGGCACAAGCGGTCACTGAACAGTTTGATGAATATGTAAATGATGTGCTATGGCCTCACAGTCAGCAGATCAGTTTTCCTTAAATATAAATGCTTCTCTGTCTCCCCTGAAGCACTTGTTAAAAACCACGGTGTAACTTTACCGCTCCAGCTGGTTTCCTCACCTTGAGTCCACAGGATCGCTCCAGCCCTACCCCTCGCTCCATGGTCATGGACTCCTTCAGCCCTGTTCCTCCCCTGTCCATGCCTTAACACAGCCTAGAGCTCCAGATCCATCACCTGGCTCCTCTAAACTTCACTATACTGAACTAAACCCCTTGGTCTTCTTTTATTCCTGTTAGCTATCACCTGAAATGTAACCTGCTTAACCAATTTTATTTGCTGTGACAGATCCCTTGAAACACGGGCTCCTCTCGATATTTCTTACCATTGGAGTTTTTTCTTGCCACTGTTTGAGGGTTTTCTCCACACTTGGAGAACCTTATGTACTTTCTATTTGGCGATTCAGGCCTGGAGTTTGCTCGGTTTGCTCTTTTTTTTGTTGTCTGTAATGTGTCTTTGCGACAGTTCTCTGTAAAAAGCGTTATACACATAAAATTGGATTGAATTGAATTGAGATCTCAACTCAATTGAACCCCTATGGGACATTTTTGGCCAAAGTATTGTCTCCATCAGAGGCAAACATACTCTATATATATATATATATGTGTGTGTGTGTGTGTGTGCGTGTGTGCGTGTATGAGGTGATATTAATGAATAATACAAAGCATTAGAAGAATGTGGAAGATGTGTCTGGTTTTCACAATGGTTCAATGGTTGCCCCAAAAAATGAGTCTGCTCTCATATTTGGGGGGGGGGATAAAATATCTTCTGGGGAACGCATTTATCAGAACACCATACTTTGTGCACAGCACTTCCTATTTTAGTTATTATAGATTATAGACCTGTTTATCGATAGTGTAATGTTTGTAAGATTCCTTAGCAAGAGATGGACCCAATATTTTGACCAACCCCAAATATACAGTCTAAACCGACAGCCGCACAGACAGAGGAGTTTGAAGAACAATGGCAGGTTAGCCTGTTTGTTTTAACTTGGCAGAAACTGGCCTGGATGGCCATGCAGCAAGCCTCCAACTCAAAGGGGGGGAGTCTTGAGCACAGCAAGAGTATGAATACTCATGCAAAATTGAATGAAATTGACTAAAAAGCAAAGCAAATCAATGTTTCAACCCAACAGGGTCTTCATCAGGCAAAAAATAATAATATTAATTTGTTGGGTTGAAACGTTGCTTTGCTTTTTAGTCAATAAAATATTGGGAGCTATAATCCAGTGTGCGGATATCCATTTTCCTTCCATCTCCACATGTACTTTTATCCTGCACCTGGCCAAATAACTGGTTGGATGTGCACACAGCAATATCAAGGCAGCCTGGTATGGATGTATGTCATGGGAAATTTTGACCTCAAAGTAGTTCATCTCGTATACAAATTGCTTCGACATGGGCAGAAAAAATTGCATTTTAGGCTTTCATGCTGTTAACATATATCCAGAGGTAGAAAACAACTTTCAGTGCTGCAGAAGATTTTGACAGCCACAACACCTTGTGTAGTGTAATTGAATCAGACAGGGTGGTGAAATGACCTTTGTTTTGTGTCATGTCCTCAAGAGGGATTGCACAACTGGTAAAATTCATGGCTAGACATAAAATCTGAGCCGAATGTACAACAGTGGAAAACCGACAAGCGAATGAAGATTGATGGATGGCGTCCCCAATGAATGTCTGAAATGTCTAGAACAGCTAATCCCTTCATTCCTGACTCTTAGCCTGAGGCAGCACGGTTAAAAACTTGAGCTCAGAAAAGATAAATCAATCAACTATGTTTGCAATTGTGCTGTGAAAAAGAGATGAGAATATGTAAAATCAATACGACAAATCACATGGCAGTGCTATTCTACTGTTCATGCAACTTGTCTGCAGTGTATTTCCACTTTTGACTATTTCAACAACTAGCTGTGCCTTTTACAGCATGTCTATTTATTGCAAGTCAACAAATTTGTTGATTGGCTTCATACTATGTTTGCTAAATACGAACATGTGGGGAGAAGTAGAAAGAAAATCCATTGATTGGTCTTTTTTTCTGTGTGAGGCTTTTAGGCAAACATGATCTTCATGGTCACTGCTTTGTGTACAAGAAGAATACATTTATCAGACATGTGTGAGTCACACAGTAAAAAAGCCATCTGTTCAAACATGCCGGAGAAGGTGTGACAAGACAGAGCACAGCCTCGCTGATGCTCCTCTGTCAGACAACCCACCATTAAAATGCCAGACTTTTCTTTAAGGAATAACAGCAGAAATGTCTCCGAAACATATTTTCCCAGACAAGAATATTTGTGGTTTGTAGGCACCTAAGATGCTGTGTTAGAACCTTATAGAAAAGTCAATATATATAATATTCAAGTGCAATACATTTGGAAACATAAATAAATGAAAATAACATTGCCAGTTCCCTGCCGCATCATTTCTAATATGCACAGGGTTTAAAATAGGTTCAGATTCCCAGGCGATTTTTGAGTAGCTTTCATTAAATCTCATCCATGATCAAAGAAATCATCACTACTACTGCCATTAAATTACAACAAAATATTCAAAAGAATGGCTCTGTGAATTTCCTCTGTAAAGGACAAACAAAGAGAAAAAAAAAACAGTTACACCATACATATTCTATACTTTACTTGTTCTGCTTAAAATGTCTTGTAAAAAAAAAAAAATCCAGTCTGTGGACATTTGCACCAACAGTAGGAATTTAGCCTGAGCAACCTCATCATCTCAGATTGATATTATTTCCTCAATCAGTCAGAATGATTCCTATCAGAAACTCAATGCTGTGTTTCAAGACCGCTGCCTCACAATCTGTTCAGTAAACTGCTTTCCAGCAGAATACGTATCAAGACAGAAAACATACATCAAGCAACTGACAGCAGATGGCCTCAGATCTTTGACAGATATCCGATTGAAATACAAACACCATTCTTGCTAAAAAGATAATGACACCTGTGACTTCATAGTACAAAAGGGGCAGGCAAGGATCACTCATATATACACATGCATCATTTATCATGCCCAACAGAGCATAGGCATACATAAACATTATAACCAAAGCTGAGAGGACAACAGGACTTTCATCTCTCGCAAATGAAAGCATTGTGTGCCAGATCAGGCAGGAGTTGGAAGCTTTCAGGATAACTACAGGCTGTAGTTGGCCACAGCTTGACTTAGACTGAAAATCTGGGACAGTACACCCAGCAATTTTATCCTGTTCCACCCTGATTCGGCAGAGCCTCCTAATTCACATTTTATTTTTACCACCACAGGCTCCTCCAACCGGACGATGGATGCACGTTTCCTACTGGCTCAGATGAAGACTGACAGTAGACAGCTAAACACTTTCCCAGCGTTGTGGAGAAGCAAGCTCGGGGTTCATGCAGTCTGCTCAATTGGTAGCTCCAGTCTTAGAGGGAGGTTACAGACTGCGTACTGTCCCACCAAAGCCAAGGTCACTGGAGCCACTCCAGCATGAATTCAGTTTCAAACAGTATGAACTTAAGTAAATAAACACACTCCGCTTTGAACTCACTGATTCAACATCCACTAAGGGAAAAAACCTGATTAAGGACACAAATGGTGAGAAGATGAAAGAAGCATACAGAAAAATGCAGATAACCCATGCTGAAAGTTACACAACTGATGGTGTGCTAATTTATACATTATTTCTCAGGTCTATGCAGCTAATCTCTTTTTTTTTCAGCACATACATTCCATGTGTTTTGTAGCACTTGTTTTGCCCCATATCTAAATTATCAGTGATTGATACTATATGAAAGAGCCAGATAACTAAAGCCAATAATCAGTTCTGGCTTGCTGTGAAGGCCCTCAGGGGGGCTGGCTGATGGCTCATCCTTTTAAAAAAACACAATTCCTAGTGAAACTGCCACTAAAAACTCTGTACTGTGTTCAAACCCCACCACCACCAACCCCCACCTCGCCCCCACCCCAGACTTGAAACACCTGGCTTGAGTAAAAGTCATGCCCTCCATGAATAAAGGCTAAAACTGGCTTCCACATCCTCTCCTCCAGCCAAGAACTACAGTGGTGTAGTTTAAGGCAATTTAATAATGGTGTAAGGTGAACTGGATGTACATACACCCTTAAATATATACTTTTTCAAGTGGAGTGCCCCACCTTGCTTTTCACTCAGTTTATGGGAAATAGAATGGTCACCATCTGCAAAACACACATGAACAAACTGAACAAATAATCTAAATGAGTCTGGTTGTTATTCAATTCAGGCTTTGTATTTTAGTTTTATTTTTTCTATGTACACTCAAAGAAAATACTCTTACTTACAGTAGTGAGGCCAGATTAGAGTTCTACTCTTGCAGAATATGCTTAGGAATGTGTACGTAGAGTCAAAAAATATGGACTCTCTATGGACTTTCTTTTTTACTATAAATAAGTATTTAAATCTTGCCATCTCTTTGTTTAGTCATTTGCCTCTCCTGACAAAACAGTCAACAGCTGCTCTCCACACAAATACATGTGCTGAAAAGCACACAAAAATGCTTCATTGTCTGCAAGCCATATGTTTGAGAAAAAAAACATGTTTTTTATTTCCTTGTGCTCAGTGAACGCTAAGGGTCATAGCTGTAGCTCTTCTTCTTATCAAAACTGAAAAAAGAAGCTGTGATGCTCTTTCAGGCTCATTCTACCTGGCTAAACCGAGATAAGCAACATAATGCCTATTGCCAAAAAGATTTGACAGTTTTACTGGTTTAATTACACGCTTGACCACAGAGAGCTTGGTGATGCCCTATGAAAATTATACTATCAGTGTTCCCAGCTGCAGATACACATTCATGCAGTCTGTACCAAATAACCCTACAGTCAACAAGGGAAAGTTTCACTTTTCATTTTTAAAACCACCGTGAGTCCCACAGCAATATATTGCTGTTGAAAGGGCACATTTTTAAGATTTCATGTCCTGGATATGCATCTTTGAGAAGTATGTGTTGAAGTGAATCTTTTTTTTTTTTGGCAGATTCACATCACCAGAAGAATTTCATGTCAGGTCAAGCATGAAGATACCTTACATTTGTTACAGAACAGCGCAATGAAATGACCTGGGCTCTGTTTCAAAATAACAATGGAACTTAAGGTTTTAAAATGGTTTTTCTGATGGACTAACATGCAAAATTCTAACTTTTAATTCTAACATCATCATAGGGAGCTGAAGTTAAGTGAATCTTTAGAGTGGGTCTTCTGGCTCTAGGTGCTGAAAATGTTCAGAAAATTATTTTTAAGATAGTGATTAGGCAATCCGTAAAGAACATAAAGTTATCTAAATGTTTAGCAATTAATCTAAAATAGAATAAAACATTTCACAAATATTACAGTTCCAATTATAGTTACAGAGAAAAGAAAGCTCAGAATTCACTCATTCAAAAAGGCTTCAAAAATGTATATTTGATAATAAGATGTATTCATTTGTTTTTGTGTTTGCTTGTTTATTAATTTTATGTTCAAGTTACTGGTTTATAATTTGCAGCAATGCTAAATTTAACATTGCTAGCAGTTAAAAACAACATGGCATTATATAATTAAATGAAGAGAAGTGATCAATCATGCACAGCCTACAAGACAAAGAAAATAACTTACAGACCTCTGAACATACGGAGGGAGGAAAGAAGAGAAACAAGAGCCTCATATAAGAAGCCATCCAAATCCTTCAACATGAAATTGAATGATATTTAAATTAAATATATCCAATTCCTTAATCAAAAGGTCCAAACTATGATATCAACTGGAATGCAAGGGTGACTATATTATTGTTGTGTTGCATGGTCATTTTACCAGTTGTATCCGTAGACTTGAAAATGAGATAATGATGAACAACTGTTCTATGCGTTCAATGGTTTTTAAGTGTAACATCAGTGAAAAGGGATTTGAGAAACTGAGAAAGACATTACTAATATGTCTTGTGAGGGGTCTTATGATGGTCTTAGCACTATAATGTTTTTGGGAAACAGGGCCCTGGACTTTTTCACAAAACAATAGCCTTGATTTAAACTTTTTTATGTCACTGAAAAAACATAAACACATAACTGTACAGCAGAAACAGCTAATGCATCATGTCTGTGAACGGCAGTTATGTAGGATTCCAGTTTAACTAAGTAATTCTGTAAAGGAACAAAGCATATCAACCTGCAAATCTATATCTGAATGATAAAATGATTATCAAGCATTGGACTGGAAACCACCTGCACTTCATGGTTCATGGTTTTCCACCAAATAAATTAATGACGCTTTATGAGTTTAACCAAGAATATATTTCAAATTTGAATTTGGCACAAACATATATGCTTTCTTTTTCTGTAGAGTATTTTTAGATTCATTACAACAAGGCTTTTTTCAAAAAGAAAAATTAAACTTTTTTCATAAGTGAATAAAAAGAGGTTAGAAACAAATTATTAGTGCTTATGTTGGTGTCACACAGTGGTAGGATTGACTTTCTGCATCTGCTGAGACTGGCTGATAATCACAGGCTGTAAAATGTCAAAAGAAAAAGAATAGCAAGAAGAAAAAAAAAAACATTAGGGGACAAAAATATGTGTGAATCACATGCTCAACACAAAGATAATAACAAGCAAAAGCACACGACTACTACCACTACCACAACTGGAAAAATATGAAATACCCCTTCTTTGATCCAGGAAAAGCATACTTTATAGAGTCTGAATGAGACGTATGATAAGAGGGTAAAAAAATAAATAATTACTTGGCACCAATGGAACCAATTAATCACACGTAAAGGATGTAATTCATACTATAAAAAACAGAAAGGTGGCTGGCAGACACAACAGCGGAATGCAGTGAGACAAAGATAATATTTTACGGAACAGATTTGAGCCGGGGGTTTGTGTCCTGAGGGCCGAGCCAACAGACAAACCAGCGGCACCAAACAAGGAACTGGTATCACTGGGTGAAATCTCCATACCTTCTGACAACTGTGTCCTACTCTGTATCAGCATATCTGTGTCCATGCAAGAGTACTGAATGGGCGCTGGATTTCTTTCTTCCGGGATGCCTTATTTTTTTCCCAGTTCAAAAATCATGTGAAGCGTGTACGCTGTGTCCAGTATAACATGCCATTGTGTCTTTTTTTTAAATGCTGATACTTCCCTAGAATTCACTGTGAATATCTGGCAACACAAGCTTTCAAGCTAGTGGATATATGCTTACATACACACAGTAGAACACAACCCAGCTGTTTTTAATGCTCTACAGTTAGACTGAATAGACTATTTTTTATTTATTACACACAATTTTTTCTTTTTACCTTGCAACATGCAGGAAGAAATACTGTGCCAAAGTAAATAATGCAGGTTACACTTCCTAAAACTGCTTATTCAAAGAGAGAGGCCAGACGGCCAACCAAGAAGATTTTCTTACTCCTTAGATTTAACTGTGAGGCGCCTGTTGGGTACCTATGTTTTTTTTTAATTTTTAAGGTTTACAGTAGCTATTTTAGACTACGTTCCAACACATTACTCGTTATGGAAAACAGACTGAACCAGATAGTCATAGACAAACACTGATAATTTGCGAGTGTTTATAGACAGATACTGCTCAGACTAATTGCCAGTGGAACAAACCCTTTGTCTTTTTACTTTACATCAGATGTTCAAGAGGTAGGTTTCCTTATGAAATGACAGCCTATTAACCTTGTATTACATCCCAGAAGGAGAGCAAATAAATCCAATTAATTCTATTCTCTTTGAAACCCAGCACATTACAAATATGCTAATATGTTTTTCTCAAGTATGGGGATACCAATTAAGGAAATACGAGTAGATAATTATACTCATATGAACAGAATAATTCCCAGATGATTATGTTTTTTAACAAAGAAAAACAAAACATGGAAAGATGAAACATCACCCAGTTTGAATACACACAGATGCAGTCCTGCAATACATACCAAAAAATGTAGTTCAGTAGTACAGTAAGTCACACTTATGCTAATTCATGAGATATTCATCATATCTAGTGAATTAGCACACCCTCCATTTTCAGTGATTTATGAAGATCAGCTCAGAAAAGCTCCGTAAAATGATACACTTTATATTTTGTGTTTTACAGCAAGAAAGCAACAGTACCATAGCATAGTGGAAAAATTGCCCACGGGAGCAAAAATTAATAATTAATAGAGAACATTTTTTCCACTGTCTTTACTGCATATTGTCTAAAATATGGAAATTATTTCACCATTACCGAATGAAATGAGATGTTTTGCTGCACTCAGTGCTCCCTCCAGAAACAATGAGAAACTCTGCATCTATCGGATCTATGAACTGCCCATCTGATAAATCCTGTAATTGCCTTTTTCTGTTTACTGTATTAAGGCTCTACTACATCAAGGATGGGAAGCACAGGTCATTTTGGGCCACAAGTTTACTTTCAAACTCCACTCTTAATCACTTCATTGAAATCATTACCAGAAGGAAAGTCTGCTCGAAAGGATCAAAAGACCATGAAGTAGGTGTTAATCCAAATGTATCAGTGCCTGTAAAATATTGACAGCTGTAGTCGCCCATTCCTGCAGTTCCGCCTAGCTGCCATTAAGAGACGTGTTAAATGTGCTCGGCATTCATTGTGGTAATTGCACACTGACTAGTTAGAAAAATCACATATAGCAATGGCATCAGTGACTGTGTGAGCCAAGCACGTGGCTTAAAATAATTTTTGACATTGGCTGTGTAAACATATGTAATAAAAGCCATTTCTGGTAGCCCAAGGTCAACATTGTACGGCTCGGTCTGTAAATTGTCAGTGCAAGTGCTTATGAGGGTGTGAGAAACCAGCAGCAGTTTATCCCAAATTGTAAGACAAGCTTATCAAGCATATCATAATGTTAGCAGCACAAAATCCTAGCCATACAGACAACAGACAACAGGCTTCTCAGGGGGAATATTCAACAATCTGTACTATCATGAACGCATACGTAATGTTCTATTCAGATTTCAAGTGGATATCCCGTAAATGCAACTTGAAGTGTCATCTGTGGTCAGAATGCTTAATCTCTTACAGAAATCTCTTAAACAGCAGAATAAGAACTTTCTCATAAGAAGGTAGAAAAAGTGCACAAATGCAAACCAGCAACTTAAAACTGGAAGTCTTATTATGGCTAGCTTCACAGAGCTTTATGCAGCCTACCTGTGAGTTCTGGTCAATTCTGTTTAAGCATTACAAAGTAAAATTATTGCAATGCAAATTCGAATTATGCAGTTCAAATTCAATTTCTGCTGGCACTAATTTATGCCCATAAACATCCCTCCACTGCAACATTGTTTCCCGCTCCAGTAGGGACGAACAGGCTCATGCTCTTGCACGCCCCTGACCAGAATTCAGAACCTGGAAGTTTACCTGTTACATAGATGTGTAACAATGGGTACCACTTGTTTAACATTCTGATGTTAGAAATAAAAGACATAAATTAACTGAGTGTTATTTATGCACAATGAAATTAAATAAGCCCCAAAAATAAATAAATGAATAAATGCAAAAATAAAACGGCACATGGTGATGCGTATGTCACTTGCAGTGTGCTACGTTGTTTCTTTCTCACTTCAGAAGACCGAGGCGGGAGAAAGTTGGAAACCTTCGACATAATCAAGAAATGACTTGAAAATAATTAGAAATCGCACAACTCAAATGATTAATTCAGGCTGACTTTGACACTGAACTTTTACATATTTTATAGAAAGAGTATTTCACATGGAATCTAATTAATTTCCAGTCTCCCAGGCACACTACCCACAAAGGCAGCAATGTAAAACAGGGCTGTTTAAACAGATTCACATAAGGCCACTGAAAAAAAGAGAAGTGATAATGTCACCTTTCTCGCAGAAAAACACAATTTTGCAATTTTGTGGACACATTTCAAAATGATCAGGCCTTATGGAGCAGCTGCATTATTGTGGCACATAGTAGATCTATACAAAGCTTGGTGGTTGGCATACATTGATGTGTGAACCACAGTTAAATGTGTGCACCACCACATCAAATGGCAAGCACAGCATCCCAAAAAAGAGAGAAAAAATGAATGAAAAAATGAAACCTGCTGTGGCACACACAGCTGAAATCCCGTAAGTAAGCTTTCTTTGAAAGTGCAGTATAGATTCAGTTTTTTGTTTTTCCACCTACCCCAATGATTCAGGGGTAGGTTCTCTGCTTGGATCATCATTTTTCACGTAATAACAACACACACCCAGACTAAAAACTGCTAACAAGTACTAGATGCATCTGATCCTTGAGCAAGACTAATCTGTGTTATTAAAAGTAATTTTCCAGCTGCACAAAAAAGATACCATACAAGGCAATTTTTTTATTTGGGGAATTATAATACAGTGTCCCAACGGGACAGTGGTGGGTCTATAATAATTTTCAGAAGGCACGCTCCACTCCTGTGAATCAGACGTTGGTAAAGACCAGGTGTGAGTAGCAGAAGGCTTTGTTGTTTAATTAGACCAGCGGGAAATTCCACGTATGCCTACACAGGCCAATGACTCCTGTTCTTTCATAGCTTTGTCTGAATCCTGCTGAATCTCCACCTCCCATCCACAGAGCACAACACACACACACACACACACACACACACACACACACACACACGTATATATATATATATATATATATATATAACTATGTATTTATACATATCTTCCAGGAACACCTGACTGAATAAACAGGAATGTGCAATGCAATAATAATTATATGTGTAAATGAGATGCACTTCCTTCAAATAAATATTTCAACAATTGTAGTATTGATATTTCAAGAATCTATTTTAAGCATACATGTTTTGCACTCTGTAGCCTTCTAATAGCCTAGCCTAAGCAAACTGCATTTTAACTAGAACACTAAAACACACCTAGCTACTTCTATTCAGCTACCAGCCTCCAATTCCTTATATAAACATCCTTAGTTTATCAAATTACTTAATGTCTCCATTTAAAATCTTAGAAAAATATATTCAAAACATTGCCAGAGACATCCTTGCCAGGCTGACCTTAAGCCCACACTCCAGGCCTCCTGCTCTGTTTGATGTAGACCCACAGGCTTACGCATGCAGCGCAGTTTCAAAGCGAGAGCAGATGTCCCCGCTTCACAGGAGTCCCAAACTGTTTCCCTTTTTTAAAAGAGTGTCTCAGATTGGGAGCAGGAGCACCCACAGTGGTGCATCTCCCACTGAAGTGACAGTTGATTTGTTTATTGCAGCTGTGTTATTACATCTACAGTGAAGTCAAAAAATCATGTTGCGTAGGGGTCACCCGTCCCACGCTTTCTGAGAAGACGCTTGTTTTTCTTCTTGTGTTTTGCTTTTAGACAACGCACTGGGTGGTAAGCCACGGAAACAAACACTTATATTCTTCACTGTGGAAAGAAATCAATTCAACGCCTCAAAGTAATAACACGTTGATTCGTTTGGAGTCTGTGGGTAGGACCAGAGCATCTGAGGAAAGCAACAGTGGACTTCACCATTGTAAACATCTCATCAGTTTTTTCAGCACAAACCAAATAACAAAACCCGAAAACTACTTTTCTCCGGACTCTAACTTGGCTGCCCATTATGTGCATTGCGGGATTTCTATAGCAAACGCCACTCTGTCATCTTTAAGACACACCAGAGATCAATGGTTGGCAGTGACTGGTGAATGAAATAAGACTTGGTGACTGACCTTAGCACAGCACACCACAAATTGTATGCTGTCCCTGAAAGATGCCATGAAAACTGCCTGTTCTAGGAGCCTCTGGAGGAAAATGTCCACAACCATGGACAGACTATGTTCTTCAGAATCAAATAAAAAAAAAAAGATTTTGTGGAACAAATTTTATTATTAGAATATTTGAAGTCATTCATTTCCAATTTAAAGTTTTGTGATACAATAAATCGGCATTCAAGCGTTTTAGTCTCACCTATATGAATAAGCATTTATCCAGCTGGACTCAGGTCACACGTGCTGGAACGATTTACTCGCTCGTATCTGATTCGGAAAGCCTCGAGCGGTCCTTGGTATAGATCCCGTAATGTTAGCTCACAGTTAAGACATGAGATAACATAATAACTTCCAGGCGCAATGCTGACCCGCGCTCTCTGGGCCTTGCTTTGGAAGGGAGGAGGCAGGAGAGGGGTGGAGTGTATTACCAGCCATAAAGAGCACCTGGGACATCCATAAATAACAGCCCACATGCCATAACATTGTGGCCTCTTGCATCTTCCCCAATGGTAATCGAATCAGGGTAGAACAACATCTCAATGGAGGCAGAGGAAGGGGTGGCTGATGGATGCAGCTGCAATAGCAAGGGTTATTCAGTTCCTTAACTTGGGAACATAGAAGTCTTGGGGGAAACAGCACTTTGTATGTTATACATGAACCAATGCCTCACGCACAGCTTATATCCATACTGAACAGCTTTAGTGTAAACATACTTCCTCTAGGCCTTTTCATATATATATTAGTCATGAAGGAGGGGGGAGGCATGGAGCTCTAAAATTCCATTAATCCGTTAGGAAATTCAAATATGTTCAGTCACACTTCATTGCCTTCTCGTTCTTAGGCACTAATGACACATTTAGAAATAAGCTATGATTCCCACTTCATATGTTCACAAGCAGTCAAGTTCATTTCCCCATAATAGTCCTGAGATGCTCTAAGCCTACCCAGGGGCTGATGTCCATGGTCATTAAAATTAGCACTGTTTTAGGGATATTGCATTTACACAATACAAGAAGAGAAAATATCTATTAACATGCTGTGTAAACAGAGTCTTTAAGACACCATTTTGGTATCACTTCAGTAAATACTCAAAATGTATGATTTTTAAAATAGATAAAAACTGGCAAATTAACTCACAGCAGTTGTTTAGAAGACCATCTAAATCAAAGTATGATTTCTTTCTGGTCATTATCTAATTTGCATCATGCCCTAGCTTCCCCATTGCTTTAATAACCAGCCATATCAGGAGTCTTGCAATCTAGTATTTGCAATTAAATTGTGAAACATGAATGCGACAAAGCAACAGTAACCAAGAACTCGTGCAGGTGGTATAAAAAATCTTTATACACTCAAAGATTCACAAAGGTTAAATATCTTAATAACATGTCTCAGAAAACCATCATGATGTTATAATTTTAGTACATGTCAGCATGCCTTCATTCTGTCCTCATCTAGGGAACTATGAGCAATGATAAAATAAGGGGCTGGCCATAAATAATGCTTTAATGAGCCAGCAACCATTTAGTTCAGTGATATGTATAACTCTCCCACACACCACCCCCTCCCCCCTCCCCCTGCCCTGCAGCATTCACCGGAAAGGGACACATGTGGTTTCCAGGTGTGTCTGTTTAATACAACATGGGCTTAGACTGAAAGACCTTTAATCCCAAATGGCTGTGTACTAAACTAGTTACTTTCACATTGGTGGTGTTCTGCTGTTCTCCATCATACCCCTTCAGAGAATCCTCTTCAGAAATAGGACAGAAATTTTAGTGTACAGTCAGTACACAGCCATAAGAGCAAATAATTGTTTCTATAGTAAAAGTGACAAAGGAAGCCCTATGACATATAGTTAGTTCATTTACTGCTTCACTATAAAACAGCTTGTAGTTTACTTTTCTGAAACAATTGATATGGAGAAAGTGCAATGTCAAATGGCAGTTCATAACAAAATATACTTCATAGTTCCACAATGAAGAACAAATACCAAAAAAGTGAAGTTCTCTCTTTGCATTTTTTTAAAATTCTAAATGCTTAGAAGAACCCTTAGAAGAATGCAATCTAGAGGACATCCAGTGCAACTTCTAGAAGATACAAATGCAGAAACCGGCAGCAAGTAAGCATGATTTTAATAAGCGTCATAACACCCTTCATTTTATATTGCCCACCAATCAATTAATTGATTCTATCATAAAACATTTTTGAAGAGCAAATCAGAGCTGCAAATGGATGTTTTTTCTTCCTAGCAAGAAGTCTTCCAGTGACAAGCCAAGTGAGCAAGCACAAGCACAAGGTGTTCTAGTAGTGAACTAGAAGTCTGATGTCACAGCAGACGTGAGAACATCTGTGCACAAACGGGGCTGTGGTGGCCTCAAGTAATTGCCTGAGGTCACAATCATTTTTTGCTACTTAACATCCAATGGCATTTAGCCCGTAACAATTTGCCAAAAGGAACCATTAGACAAACTGCTCTGTTGAAAAGGGTTTGCAGGCTGCCCTCAAACCGTTCTTGTGTGATGGAAACCAGACCCGTGAAATAATTCTTTTCCACAAGGCAGACCAGCAAATATCAGAGGACCTCTTTCGACAAAGGAGAAAATCCACCGTATCTGAATGCGTCACAGCTTAAAGTGCACAGCACACAAAAGTATGTTTCACTTCAGCTCAATTTCATGACCGCTCTGCTTGACCTCACAACAAGTTGGCTCTACCCTCTTGGGATGTCAGCATAATGATAGACAGAGGAAAAGGCCACCAAACCGTACCACAGCTAAGAAGTCACAGTTGCTTCTGTCTGTCAGCAAATGAGAGCCCAAGGCAATAGAATGAACTTGTTATTGTGCCTCAGAGGACCTGGGCGTATATACTGTACTAGGTTATAAAAGTGCGTGTTGTGCTGGATGTGAAAACTCCTGCTGGTACAAATATTGGAAGATCACCAGCACTCAGTGAAACAATTGTTCACTGACACTGCACTTGATTTACACACTACTTGTTCAACATGTTGTGCCCTCCTCTTGCCTCCCAGTGGAGTGGAGTTATTTCAAATTCATTGCCTCCAGTGACAAAGCACCCATACAGAGACCCTGCTCCCAGTCAGAATAACAGTAGGATAACTGTTTGTTTAGGGAACCATTATGTGGACTGGATTGGAACCCCACAAAAGGGCTCAGTCCAGTGATTGAAAAGCATTCCAGGTTCGCAGGTCATTACCTGGCAGTAATAGTGCCACAGGCCCTTGCTTACAGTTTACCTGGAACAACCCTGGCCTGGGCCAAGAGTCGGGAGTGCTCTACCACCACATGGGCAAATTGCATTTTGTCTGAACCTGAAAAGCGCAAACAGTCTGCTGGGATTATATTTTCAGTATTGGGCGTATGATCTCAGCTTGACCACGAGTGAAACCTTATCTCCTCCTTCCGGCCTCGGGCCCGATGCAGCCATGCAAACAACCTCAGCTGTGACCCCCTGAACAGCGAGGCAGAGACAGAAATAGATGAACGCGTAGCGCTGTGCGATATAAACATGGAGACACTTCTATACTCACAGAGGTAGTCCCATTCAAATCATTAGGTTTAGAATACTTCCTCAGATTAAAATGGTAGAGTATATATGCACAGCTCCAGGAAAACACAAATGCACTATTTGATCTGCTTTACTTCAGAAATCAATCCAACCAAGACACTCAGCACAAGCACTTAGTATAGGCTTAAGCATTTCCTTCCTTAAACTCCTTTTTTTTTCTCTCCAATGCATTAGCAAATCCTGTGGCTGACTGCACTTTGAGATATGTATGACTCAGATTGACTGCCTGAAAATTAATTTCAGGCTTTAAAATAAACTACATTCATCCCACAAGAGAACAAAACTCTTATTGATCTCTCATGGGCTTAGCCTTCCAGGGCACTGACTTCAATACAAAGCACTCAATCAACACATTTAAACTGCACAGCATACAGTACATGGACACTATTTGATCACTCAGAGCTTTAGCCTCTAAAATGAGGTTAGAAAAAGGCTGACCCCTCAGAAATGATGTGTCTGAAGCTTTTGCATTGATCAGTTGGTGGTCTGTCTGGATAAAATATAAAAGCCACATTTTCAACTAATGGTCTTCTTCACATTTATTAGACTCTTTGAGTGTAATAAGCTGCTGTACTCTATGTCTGGCATTTCATAATAATAATCAAACTGTAAGTAGTGAATAATAAATCATGAAATTTTTTAGTAATTGTCATTATACTGCATTTAATTTGCTTCGTACATAGCAAAGGAGTAATAAAAACTGAGATGTGCTCTCTCTCCCTCCCTCTCTTTCACACACACGCACGCATGCACGCACGCACACACGCATGCATGCACGCACACACAAATAAAACTTCAGTTATAGGCACAGGACACGGAGTCATTTCCAAGCTCTCTCAAAGGAGGAGGTTTCAAGATTCTAAACTCTTTCAGAATTCTGTGAGACACAGTAAAAAGTTAAAATGTAGTTTTCCCACTGTACTTCCTGTCAGATCACTGCCTGACTTCTGTTGCTTCATTGCTTTACCTGTCAAGACTCATGATGCATATGATCTTTTCAATAAAGTGGGTACATAAATACACATTAGACACACCATCAAAAAAATGCTGCGTTTCACAATAAGCTAAAACAATGAGCATGGCTTCCTGGCATTTAATGAAAAAAAAACATGAATCAGCTCTCTTATTCAGACCTCCGAGTTCTCAAATTATTATTATTATTATTATTATTATTATTATTATTTTCAACTTTAATAGATTTATTGAGTCATGTAATGAGTATCTAGTATTCTGTTAATAAAATTAATACATTGGTTGTCTACCTGGGTAACTTACTTTTATTAGTTCCAGACTTCCTGAGCTAAACTCCAAATCAATTTGTAAAGGGAATTCCAAGTGTTATTTTTTTACTTATTTTTAGGAATGTTTGCATGCGAAAGACAGAGAGACAGCTAAGCAGAAGCCTAGAGGACCTCAAGGAGGGTAGACATGTTTTGCAAACAGCTTCTGCAGTGAGTGATGGTCCAAGTTGACAGGAACTTTCAGATGTCAAGAGAGGCAAACACAAATGCTTCCCGGGTGAGAAAGCACATTTCCACTCCAGTCCCAATCCACTCTTTCACTGAGCCAGCCATGCTTCAATGTTTATTTCCAATGTCCTCATGCTAGCAAACTATCGCTATATTCACAATGAGAATATGTGAATGTTCAACGTATTTATTTCTGGATTCACTGCTGTACATAAATTATTTGTGAGGCAGTGAATTCAAATTTTATTATCATTATTATATTTCACTATCAAGAATTGTGAGGATTATAATTAATGTTACTGCATGATATGGATTTGGCCACACCACTCAAACACCTGCTTGCTTAAGAGTACATCATCAATAAAGCACACATTCCTTTTGAAGATGTGCACAAATAATCATTAGGGGGTTCTTTGAGTGTTACACTATCCTGTGTCATACAGCCACCCAGGGTGGCTCAGGATAAAGCTATGCAAGCCTGCGCTTCAATCAAAGTGAGTGAAAATCAAGCGGTCCTTGGCATTCCATCCAGACCACCTTTGAGGACGAAGAAAACACTGGGTGTTACTCCTCCACCGTGCATTCCCGGTCCGGGCCAACGCAATTGTGGGCATTGCAAGAGGCGGCCCCCCGGTTCTGCCATTGGAACAGCCAGCCCTGTCAAAACGAGAGGCGTGCAGCCTGCTGGCAAGCCACCTGCCTGTCCCACTCATTAATGAGTTTCTGTGGACTCAGTGCTTGCCCACCAGGGAGCAAACTCCTGGCCCTCTGAATCAATCTCGATACCCTCTAAGGCCCTGGCCCCTGTGCCAGATATCCACACATCCTGAAGCACTGGCAGTGATGGATGGAGTCAGCACCAGAGACATCCTCACAGAACGGCAGGGGGTCTGAGAGAACCATCAACAACTCAATTTCACTTCGGTCCTGAGACACACATATTCAGCCGCTGCTCCCACAAGCTGCCTCAATGCAGATTGGGGTCAGCTGAGCACCTGGCCGGAATCTTAACAACTTAACGGCATGGGAGCTTTATGGGTTTGCTCTTTCGGTCACAGACAGAGTCCGGTTACGACAATGAGCGCGCTCCCCAAAGACTTTTCTGCAGGGGTCAAAGCAGTTCCCTGTCATAGGTCATTAAAGGTCATGTGAACTTTGGGAGATTTAAAATGGGTGCTAGACATGACCTTCCCCTGAATCACCTCGTGGCAAGAACTTGTCATTTCTAAAACAGAGATCTAACAAAAGACGAAGTTCACAAATTAAGTGATGTCTCAGTTGTTGAAATGTAACTGAAAAGGTGCGATGCTATTAAAAATAAAATTAAAATAAAGGAGTAAGTGGTAATAGAGACTGTTACATGCCATGTCTCACTTGTAGGTCCTGTGACAGCAGCGCCATATCACTAAACTAAAAATAGCACAGCAACCTCTACGAAAAATAGTAGTAGAGCTAAACCTCTTATCAGAGACCTATTCTCATATTTTCAGGCAGGATATACACCATTTAATCTCTTGGCTCATACTTCAGAGACTCTGATATACAGCTGAAAACTGTCATAGTTTCTCAGTCAGTAAACACGTTGCTAGGCTTATGTTTAGGAGAAATGCCATTCAGAAATATTCAGCTGTGAAGTGCACCTGAGGCTCCAACATGTTACTGTTAACCATGTTTTCAGCACATCCATTACTGTTTGAGAGTGAATGCTGCCACAGTATGTTAATGAGGTTTGGGGTGAAAATGTGACCATATATACATATTATAACATTCACTGAAAGCTAAACGGGGAGAAAACGGAGCTATTAATACTGATACTATTCGGTGTTGTTTCAAACCGGTGCTTTCATTATCAGACAACAGTTCTGGAAGTTGGTGAAGACAAGATGCCATGCATCTGCAGTTCTCCTCTAGCCACTCGAGATGGAGATAAAGGCAATGCAGAAATGCATGAGTCTGAAGCAGACAAGCCCTCAGCACTTAGGTTTGTGGCAGCAGCACTCTGCATACCAGTGTATTAGAGCACTCTATCACCTCCCAGGTCCAGCTGGCAGAATGCTGAGAGACCAGCCATGACGTGACCCTTACTAGTTACTAGTGTTTCTGAAACGAGTCTGTTGTTTTCTGCTCCAGTATTAGCCACCACACTATTTCCTGGATCCATTCATGCAAACAACTGGCAATAAGCTGACTCAATTATTATGTATTATATTATTATAGGTAAAGCTTGTGCTTCTGTTTTACCATTGTACAACATCTTACTTATCTTCTCCACTGTAGACATATTTCCCTGAAATATATACCTGAAGTTCGACAAATTTAACACAAGGTGCACAAAAGGTGATATTTTCTATTAAGGCAAAATAGCCTATTGGCAAAAAACAAATGATAATGTACTTAAACCATACTGTAGCTTTGAAAGATATGCAATTATTCCAATGCCCATTGTTCAGGTATAAACGTATAACACAGCCCACAATGAAATATTTTTGCAGCCTTCTTTAGTCACTATGGGAACCACATAAAACGTGAATAATTTGAACCTTTAAAGCCAGCAGGCAATAAACTTTCATTTTGCAAACACTTTCTCCAGCAATCTCCATGGTGCATCGTGGGCACTTCAACTCCCTCCCAGGGGCAAGGAGGTAACCATAGTAACACTGCCATATCTCAAAAACTGGATGAGGGGAAAAAAGAAAAGGCTTATTTACAACCAACCGGACTTTCTTTTATTATACACAAGCAGAGGCAAGGAGGCTGCCTAAATTACGTCCAGAACACAAGCCTGATTGTAGAGTAAAGAGTCCCCCCAGGCTAGGGCAGACAGTTGGAATAACCTCCCATGGACTGTCTCACTTTGACACTCATGATTCCGTTATCAAGTGACACAGTAATGTGCCAGAAAAATATATCAGCTAACAAAATGCTTTTTCATATCGATAATCACAACTGGTGCCCTGGTGCTGAGGCTAATTCTTTTTTTGCAAAAACATATACAAACTGATGTATACACCAATACAGTGTATCCATCAGTTTTCAGTTTTTTTTTTCCTGTATAAATGTTGATCAGAGTTTAAAGTATTCAATATCACCGTCTTGTACCCATCCCTATTTTGTTAGATAAAATGTCATTTTAATACCCCACATAATTAAATATCAAGCTACTTAGGCCTACTGTCAATCACTTCCTGAACATTCTGGGACTTCTCAACAATGGCTGGCTACTTGATTATGTTTAGCTTTTAATTCAAAGTATTTAAAGTTTTAGAATTTTGCAATCGAAATATTTCTTAATACAAGTTATTGCTCCCCTTTTGAAGAAGGTCAACAACAATATATACAGTATGTATTAAATATTTAAAATATGTGTATAAGTAGCCATTAATATCATAAAAAGAACACATCATTCTCACAACTTTCCTAACTTTTACTACATACATTGCAGGGTACATACTGTAGCCAACTGTTTAAGTGACCTTCTTATTTTGTACATTGTCTCTGGCAAATCACAATAACAGGTGCTAGTAAACTGCAAAAGCCATGAAGCTCCTAGGTAAGGCAAGAAATATCACAATTAGTGGTAGGAGTAGTTGTGTT
Organism: Anguilla rostrata; assembly: GCF_018555375.3. Classification (NCBI taxonomy): domain Eukaryota; kingdom Metazoa; phylum Chordata; class Actinopteri; order Anguilliformes; family Anguillidae; genus Anguilla; species Anguilla rostrata. The sequence goes on along the minus strand of NC_057936.1, from coordinate 52,105,939 downwards.
GGGCAGGCTTGGAAATGTTACGTTTTTATATTACTCATGATACTGGGCAGCATGATTGTAAAAATACAAATTGCAGTCCACAGCTCATTTCCCTGACCATCTATATTTGAAAGTATTTATTATTCTAGAAAGGTACCATAATTCTGCAATTCATGGGCAACTGTTAGGAAATGGAAAGTTTAAGCATGTTTTCCAGTTGTACAGTAAACGCATGTTATTTTACAGCATTGATTATCATGTCTTACATTTGGAACACTCTGCTTCTCAGATCTGAGAGACATGACAAACAGTGGCACATTCACCAGAAGTTCAAAAGCTTGGTTATTGGATAGTCAACAGTGCCAACTTGACATCTAAATATGCTGTCAGTATTAGCTTTTATGCCTTCTCACGTCTGTTAAGTCAGTCCTAAACTGCACGCGTGTTGTGTCACATTGTCTTTGCATGTCAACATGTGATGCACAGTCTTGCGCTGCCTAAATGGTTTTAATGCTTTAATACCCTCTACATGTACCTGTTTTGTGTCGTAAATGCCTGCCTCGTGTGCTCCATTTGTTTCTTTGCATGTGTCTGCTTCTGTGCTGCTTAAGGCTGCTTATAAGTTCTGTGTGCTAGTTTTGATGTGCTTTTAATATTGTATTATGGCTTCTTGTTTGGTCAGTGTTGTGATCAATGTGTAAACATCAGCCTGCTCAGTGACAGCGGATGAAAATTAGCCATTTGGCTAAATCTGGCATATTTACATCACAGAATAGTCATGTTGATCAATGTGCATTGTCCCTGTCAAATAAATACAAAAACAAAAATAAATAAAATTGAAAAAAAGAGGGTAATTCAAGGGGAAAAAATCAACAAACGACTAAATGCCCGTAATGACTGTCAGGTCAGCATAATGACTCAATTATGTAAGTGCAGATGAGTTTATCCTTGTGTTTACTGTCATTGTGTTTGCTGAAAAATATTCTCACTATGACACCAAAAGCATCAATCGTGATAATGGTTCCCTCATCTCAAATGGTTCCCTTTCTAGAAGGATTTTTTGCACCTTTTTCCTACTGACAGTGTTCAGTTTCATCAACTCAAAGTGTCCCAGCGTTGTACTGTAATATACACCAGTAACATTGCCTAAAGGTACTTTAGGAGATTATTTTTCAATTCAGCACTTTCTTTCCCTTTTTCTCCATTCTAATATCTTCAGGGAGTTTCATGACCATGTCCTTCTGAAAGGATGAACTCAGAGAGCCCTCCTCTCCTAAGATCGGAAAGTAATTTCAGCATCTGTTCCAGGGTCACTCTTTTTCCACTAACTCTGTGGAGGAACATTCAGAGCTTGGCCAGGTGGTCCACACTCAAAATCAACAAGACTATCACTGCAACCCCTTTTAAATTCTCACTGCTAGAAACTGGCATTGCTTCATGACAACACCTAATTAAACCTAAACATCCTCTCACATAATTGCAAATTCAATAAAAACTTAACTAATGTCAAAGCAAGATTACAATAACAAATCTTGTCTAGCAGTCAAATAAAAAGTTTGTCAGTTTACCTACATCAATTATAGTCTGCACCTAAGTGAAGTTATTTGTTCTCTTGTCTTTTTTAATTCCAACCCACTCACACCCACCCACATAAGGAGGTCAGGGAAGGTAGTGCATTTTGGTGGGGCACAGCAGAGACTCATTCTCAAAAAGGACGCTCTTCATGATCAAACCCAAGAGAATTTGATGTAACAGTTCAACACATTACAACATTTAATAATATGGTAGAGTTTTAATTACGAAGACAGATTATGCTGTAAAGACTGTAAGAACATTGAAGAATAATAAAGATAGGCTACTACAGATATAACCAATGCACGCCTGCTTAACTCTGGTTTACTGCTTATACAATCACAAGTTCAGAACATGGGGAATGACCCAACACCTAACCTTCACTATAATCAGTCCAGAGATTTTTTCAGATTGAATTGACCGTGGATTTGACCATGAATAAATCAATATGCAAACATTGACGTTAGTAGGTGCAATGAAATAGCTGATATTCTATAAATTGTATCATTTCAACAAACAAGTTTATTTTTACAATTCTCAAAAAACACTTCAAACAGAACAGCTACAGTGTTTGGCAAAAATAATGAATTAATAAAACATAAATAACCAAATAAATAAAATGTTGATCTGTGTTTAGGCAATACTAAAATATAAAATTTGGCCAAATACATTTAATTTGAATATTTTAGTGAAATTACACAGCGACTTTTTATTACTATTCTGAGCAACTACGTTTCAGAAAATAATCTCTCTGTTACCACCACCTTGCGGTGAAAGTGGATAATGCTACTTGATAACAACGAACAGATAAATTGCTATACTGTCTGGGCAATCACTGCCATTTAGATATTGTTTGCCATTTAGACAAAATGATCTTCTTTCTGCAGAAATTTAAATGAGTAGCGTTATCCGAATAACTGCAAATCAGCTATTTTTGTTTGCTTGTTCTCATACATCATCATCTCCACGTTACCCCTTACCTGTATAAATAAGCTTAAAGCAACTAACTTGTAACTATATAAGAAATAACTTCAGCAAAAACGGATGTTAAAAAACTGTTCACATTGCATACACTGGTTAAATGTGGATAAATATAGAGGGAAGTAACAATTCACCATTATTCTTCAAACTGCGTTGCCAAAATAATTGCAGAATGCAGACGTCTAAGTCATTAATCATTACACTAATTGCTAGCAACATCTCTGAAGTGAAAGTAGCAGATAATGCCGCCTTAAGTAAAACGGCAATTGTGCGTATAAATAAACTAGTTCTAAGAATCCCTGCCTACTAATAAAATAACGGCATTTACAGAGTACTTACGAAGTAAGGTATCCCGCTATTCCAGTTCATCTAGTTGGGACGTTGCAGCAAGTCAACCAGTTTAAAGGATAATGCTCAGACAGTACCGATGAGCTCAATGTAAAGTTGCAGTAATCCCAGTTTCAGCGAGTTATCCTCAGCGACAGTCAAATGACTCAGTATCTGTCTATATAGTATAAATCACTGCCTCCCTCTGGACCTAGATACAGTATCTATTTTTCCCGTTTTGCGTTCACTGTTCGTAAGAAGAAACCAGACACCCACTTTACTATAAACAATGGATGCGGCCAACCCGTAGGGGAGGTAAACGTCAGAGAACTAAGCAAACTTTATATTTTAAACTAAAGTCGAGATGGTATAATCAGCGATAACAGCTTTATGACATTTTCGCTCGCGCAAACATATACTATTTTGTTTTTAGAAATCCCAGCCTTCAACATGGTTAGGGAAAGTGCGCTCCCCCCTTAAGCGTTCGTAAAATCGGACCTTAAATGGTCCCTTCCAACATAACCGCTGCACAAGACGTGGCATGGGGCATAGTCGGGAAGATCAAACGAAGTCGAGAGGCCGTTTAAATGCCCTGCCTTTGCACGCGAATGCAACTCCAAATACAATAAATACATCAATTTAAAAAAGGTATTTATTTATTTATTTTATTTTATTTTTTAATTCGTTGAAACAGTTGCACCACAATATTCTCCGAGCAATACCATCGTGTACTTTCCCTAATGATCACTAGATTGATATCAATTATCGTAAATAGTTAATCAAAATCGCTGCCTCGATCATTAGAGGTAAATTTCTCTAAAGATTGATTCCATAGGTATACGTTGCTATTCACAATAGTAAATACTTGGTCGTTTCTTATACTGAGTTTGGAATTTTTTTTTTTTTTTTTCCTGTTTTGTGATGGCTGGTATTGGCGTAATTGACGAACGTAGCAAAGTGTGTCAGTCATTGGCTCCATAATAGGCCTATCTGTTGGTCTCTTAAATATTATATTCTCTTTTGCAGAAGTGCCACAACCAAATTAGAATAGATGCATTTCTTAGACACATAAGGCTGCGGGATAACTCAGGATAACAGGTGTGGAATGTATTGCGTAGATCTATTAATGTCTTATGGATTATGGTTTATTGTATTAGTTGTGGACATCATATAGTCTCATTAGTTCTAATGGGCTGCTGCGTTAAGCTCTGGATTTTGTGCAAAACATAATTTTTAATGTTTATTTTAAAAAAGAAAAGAAAAACATGCATTACCAAGCTGAAAATGCATACATACATAACTCAATTTAGAGATTGTTATAAATTATTCTTGGCATTTTCAAGAATTATGATATGATTAAGACATTTACACTTTTCCCCTTGAAATAACTGCTCACATTCATTTCCTACCAGTTCTAAAATGACATGCTTATTTGTGGCTGGTGCTATAGGAACATAATTAGAAATTATGTTTTCACATTTAGTTGGGTCTCTTTGTAAAGCAGTCACTGGAAATATGCCACTGGAAAAGTAAAGTGCTGAGGTATATTGTATCTTTTTTGAACAGAAATTCTGGCACGGTTTGCAGGCCTGACAGTACAAGAGCCGTGCTTACAAGTGCTGTGCAATGCCCGGGTGGGCTTCACAGTACAGAGACACTACACTTTGAAACACTACAACTGACTCTTTCTTGTATAGTATACTCCAATGGTGCAGAACCAACACATTCAAGTGTAAAGTTAAAGTTGCACTGCTTCTGATGAAAAACCAATGTAATTCTTTATGGCGCAAACAACTAAGTCCCTGCCGTTTGGCATACAAATTATAGGTTATAGGAATGGTCATATATCATGAGAAATGTTACCACTAGCCTCTTTACAGATTGTTCTGGCCAACTGTGAGAAGCCCAATGCTTTGGTGACCAATAAAACCCATTCCACATGCAGTACCACGTCCTTATCCTCTCATGGGAAATACAGGCAATAGATACTTACTCCAGTGGAAATAAACTGTTCCTCTGCTGTATTTGTTATAACATTTTCTCTCTGAACCACACTGAGAAGTCGTGGAAGGTGTAACTAGGTAACAGAAGGGTGATTCAAAATCTTATTTTTATCTATGTGTTTTTTTTTATCTCCCAGCCCTGTTTCAGGCATTGAGCATCACGCTTGTCAGTGTAGATGAAACAACTTGTAAGCAGTATAAAATTGCATAGTCATGTCCTTATAACAAATAGGACTTATAACAATGTTGTCCTCACACACACACACACACACACACATGCACACACACAAAAAAAACAATAATAAATCAAATTGCAATCAGGATATTATTGGCTGGGCCCTGGGTAGGGGTTGTTTTTGAGTAAATGTTTGGATTTATTAAATGTTAAGGTGTGTAACTAGTTTCCCATTCCAATAAATTAATAATGAATAAATATGAGACCATCATCCAAAATTACATCAAATCATCCATTATCTATACCCAATTATTTCTGGTCAGGGTCACAGGAGGTGCTGAAGCCTATCCCAGCATGCACGAGGCAAGAGGCAGGAATACACCCTGGACAGTTCTGCAGTCCATCGCAGGACACACACATACACCATTCACTCACACATTCATACCAAGGGGCAATTTAGACTCCAATTAACTTAGCTTGCATGTCTTCAACTGTTGGGAGTGCCTGGAGGAAATCCACACGGACACAGGGTAAACATGCAAACTCCACACAGAAAGGGACTCAAACCAAAGACATTCTTGTTTTGAAGCAACAGTGCTACCCACTGCACCACCATGCTGCCCTTCAGAGTTACGTGATGATACTGAATTGATATTGAATGATATTGTACAAAACATTATCTATCTGGGTTGTATATATTAATTACTTAGGCATGTGCTGACTGTAGACTCCATAGAATCTATTAATCATTTTAACTCATTTGTGGCTGTTGAATCTACACCAGGGGTTTTGAAATTTTGCTCTTCCAGGGACCCCTGCCAAGGCTCAAAGACATCCAGACCCTCATCATAAATTAAAAATGGTTATATTTTTATAGTTTTTTTATTTTTTTATATAAAAAAATATTTTTCCAAATCCATATATTGTCATTCCATGTGAATTCTGGCTAGGGACCCACTACAATACCTTTGAGGACCCCCAGAGATCTGCGGACCCCCTGTTGAAAATACACGATACGAACCATTTGGCTCAGTTTGTGATATGTGGTGGGATTGATGAAAGCGTTTTGTTATTGGAATCAACTCTATACACTAAACATCAATAATAACCAAGACATAAAATATAAGAAATGAGTGTTTTATGCCACTAACTTAGGGGACTTCACAAACAGATGAACTAAATTTGGAAATTGGTTTACCCTATAAAAAAAGCACATGTTTATTGTTTAACTTACAAAGTTGCGGGCCAGATTCCAGATACTGAGCTAAAAATGTCCTGTTCTGCTGACATTATTTCTGACTGTTCACAGGTGGGCTAAGCTTTCCCCAAGGTGAAATTTTAGGTTCCCTGAGAATATGTGTCCTTCCTCTATATCATTATGACCAGGCTTTGAAGTAAAACATAAGGATAAATAAGTAGGCTTGTTCACTGGCTGGAATACAGCTGCTGGACCTTATAACAAATTGTATTCTTTAATTTATTGTATAAAGGATAATGGACTGGAATGCACTGTATGACACATAAGGAAAGTAATATCAGCCCTCCTTTTACCAATTCACTTAAAATACCAGGGTTAAAGGGGGGATCATTTACCCACAAATGACTATGAACTGCCTCTCAGCTACAGAATCAGTTCTGTAAACATCACACAACATGTGGCAGCAGATATTGCAGCAAGGGACAAGCAAATTGAACAGTTTCACAGGAGAAGAATCCCTTACAGAATTTGAATAAACTGAAAATATGTTTAATGAAAATACATTTTCAAGATTTTGTAACATGTTACAATGCATGGCCATATATACACATTTAAAATTTGGAAATAAATACATTTGTGAAATAAATTTATTGTATCATTAGATTAGATTTTGGAAAATGCCTCATATTTACAGACTGGGTTGTAGTATATTTCTCTTCTGCGAGGGATAAATCTTGGGAGCCTAGTCCTCATGAGACAAGTGTTGGTTCTGTAAGTGATGTCTTAGAAAGTATCACACATAAATAAGATAGCACTTCTCAAGGCTGAGACTCAGGGCAAGTTAAAGAAGTCTACTCTACCAGATAGGTCTGGAGATCAATAGTATGTCCCAAAACTGAACCTTTAGAAGGCATGGCTAACTAGAAAGCAACTACTGTGACACACTGGATTCATTAATCTCAAATATAGCTTCAGGGACAGCTTTTATTGAATTTTGTTCTTAGTTTGATAGTATGTTAAGGGATGTTTCTATCTCATTATTTTAAAATTAAAATCAGAAACATTATAAAAAATACAGACCTCCCACGAAATGAGAAATAAATCTGGCATACATGGTTTCATGTGGCTTACCTCCAACAATTTTGAGTCTCATCTGCAAAGTGTGTATGTAACCTTTCCTTTCTCATGATGGAAATGCTCCTGGGAGTAGACCTGCTTTATAAGACCAGAGAGAACGAAATGTAAAATGCCACACTTGTCACAAAATATTAGCAAATATGCAGCCCGAGAATAAACAAAAAACAGATGGTTCAAGATTTATGGCTAGTTAATGCTCTAATGCCAGCAAGCTGCTATGCAAACAGTGCTAAAGATGATACACAGGAGAAAACAGCATGCTAAATAGAAATAATGTGATATCACTGTCTCTTTTCTGTTTAAAAACGTTCATTTCTATAGATATGACAAGAACAAACTACGATGTTATCATTTTGGATATATGCACCATTTTCTGTTACAATTTATTTTCATGCATCAAGAAAATTGGGCTGAGATTATTTTCACTACAATGCAGGTTTTTGTGGCAAATTTTGATTAGAAGTATAAATAAACTTTTAAACCACAATATTGCTTATATCTAGTTTAGCAAAAAAGTAACATTGCCAAAGATTCATCATTGAAAGTTAAAGCAGAACTGCTTTACAAATTGAATAGGGTCCAGAAGCAAACAAGTGTCCTCTGGCTCCTCTGCTTTTATTGTCTCACAACTAACCTCTTGGCGCCCTCATGTGTGCCAAATCTACTGCTGTTGCCTGGCAACTGGCACCAAAAAAAGAAAGCAGGATGTGACCCCTTCACCTGGCTTCTGCAGAACGTGCACCACGGTGGTGCAGTGTGATGAGTCGCTGGCCTGATCCCACTCCAGCCAGCGCATCCGGTGCCCCTGTGACACCCCCGAGCCTCTGCCACGCAGAACACAGCCAACGCCGTCGCCCTGTGCGTTCGAGCGCACCCATCCGTCATCCGCTGCCGTATTCCAGTTCTGCCAAAGCCAGCCACGGGGAGTCTTAAAGCAAACAAGAAGTGCAGGGTTTACAGCGGCTTTAAAAGCCATTCGGTCCAGTCAGACAGCAGGCCTTGGGGTTGTTAATGACTCACAGGGTGCCAGACAGGACAGATGTGGCCCCTATCTGGTGGAAGTACTCGCAGCGTCGTTTATTTCTGTGCCCCTGTGCAGGGCCTGGAGAAGTGATCTGTGTTAACGGTCTTGCTGTATCGTGCATGAGCCGGATTACTAGGTCAGGTTTACTCAGGCTTGGTGCTTGTGTGGTGGAAAATGAAGGCAACCTAGAAATGACCTGTTTGACAGGAAAAGATCTTGTGCTTTTCTCTGTGAACCAATGAAAGTGAGAAAGTGAGTCACGCAGCTCCATAGTAGGCTAGGATGAGAATAGATGGCTGAATAGCAATAATGAAATGCACTTAAGAATTTTTTTTTTTCTTTTTTCAAGTAGTTTTATTGCCAGATTTGCCTCTCTTCACTTGCTCACAGTCATTTCATGATAATAATACTAAGTGTCCTATTGCTTTCATACCAGATTAAATTTTCATACTTTGAGAGGTTTTGCAAGCATAATTTTAAAAATAGTAACTCAAGTTTCTAAATGCACATAAATTAAGATCTAACTAAAAGTAAACATGTTACTAAAAGGTTTTTCAAGCAAAGGTGTAAAACATGATTTACTAACATACATTCCCTTTTCAGTATGCATATCTACTATCTCTTCTTTGGAATATATTCAAATTATTTTCTAACTTCCAAGGTCTTTCATTAAACAACTAATTTGTTTACCCTGATGATCCAGTTCAGATGCTCAGATTATTCTCTATAATTCTAAAATAACAATTGATAACAATAAACACAAAAAATAAACACCACAAATGAAATTAGTTTAATATGGAAGTACACATTCTACTCTTGTTTTGCACATCAAATAAGAATGTTGTCAATTAAAATTCTAATCAGTGCTGGCCTATATTTTTGATGCTGCGATTTACATAAATATTTGACCAGAATAATTACATTTCCCAATTTCAACATGCACACTGAATAGCAGAGGTAAAAGCTAAATTGTGAATGTTTTGGCTGTGTTAAAATCTGTCATCGTTAGATGAATGGGAACACATAAGTGCATGAAAACAGGGGCATCCAGGTGACAGAAAAACACAGTAAATTTACGTATTTAGATTCTGTGTGAGAATAGTTATATTTGACCTGCTATGAATGCATGCTGTTCTAATTTTAGCATACAATGTGTGTACACACTGAAAATATACAGTGCCTTCAGAAAGCTTTCATTCTTCATTGATTATTTATGTTTTTTCTGCAAATTCAAATTAAAATATATGTGAATGAGTTCATAGCACTTTACAATGTTATATTATACAGTTTGTATATTCATAATATTATATATAAAAGAAAAAACCTGGAAAAGCATGTAATTGATAAGTGTTCCCCCACTTTGTGTTGACAACCTAAATTGTGTCCGTAGTATTAAAATCCTGTTGTATTTATTTATTTATTTATTTATTTATTTATTTATTTAAGTTAAATGTGTTAACCAGATCCGCCTATGTTGATTATACATCAAATTGCATTCATTTGCATGATTAGATTATATGCAGAATATATATCACCCACTTTGGGTGGCCTCACAACTGAAACAACAGGTCAGTCATGCTGTCGTGAAGACCAAGGAACTACCTGTAAAACATCAAGATAAAGTTGTTAGGAGACAAAAAGATGGTGAAGGCTATAAAATGGTTTTCACATTATTCAGCCCATTATAAAAAATAAATTAAAATTAAAATACATATAAATAAATAATATGGCACAACCTGCATTCTACCAAACTGAACAAATGTATGAGAAGGGCAATTGTCAGAGAAATGCCCAAGAAACCAGTTGCGACACTGACAGAGTTGCTGAGTCGATTGACTGAAATGTGAGACACTGTCCAGAGATCACAAATCTTGTCAGCACTTGGAAGAAAGGCAAACATTAAGTCACATCTGGAGTTTGCCAGAAGGCAAGTGATTGACCCTGAGACCTTCATGAAGAAGACTGAACACTTTGGCAACCCAAACACAGTCCATCAGTCACATAGCATCATCCAGGAAGCATCATGCTACAGGTTTGCTTTTCAGCAGTAGGGATTGGGGGTTGGTTGTCGTCAAGGGGAAGCAGAACAAAACCAAATACAGACAAATCTTTGAGGAGAACATTTTTCAGTCTGCATGAGATCTACTGTATGTTCAGTGTGAATACTTGTGTTCCAACAGTACAATGATCCAAAGCACACAATGGAACAACAAAGGAATGGCTTCAAAGCAAAATCAGCATTATGGAATGGCCCAGCCAAAGCTCAGACTTAAATCCCATTGAAAATATGTGCTAAAACTTGAAAATTACAGTCCATAATTCTCTCTGTCTGACTTTGCAGAGTTTGAGAAAATTGCATGAAGAAATGAACAAAAATTCCTAAATTTAAATGTGCAAAGCTCAAACAGACATTCCCAAGACGACTCAGAGCTGTAATTGCCGCCAAAGGCCCATCTACAAAGTGTTGACTCCGGGGAGAGAACATTTTGTAAATGAAAATGTAAGCCTTTCATTTTTGGAAAACAACTTGAATAAAAAGAATATTTGCATTACAAATGCGTTGGATTGCGTTGGTGAAAGGGGAAGACATTCATATGCATTCAAATTTTAAGGTATACCAGGACAAAATGTGAAAATGAATACTTTCTGAAGGCAATGTCGTACATTCATCTCCATTTTCCCACATTGCCAGGGGCTATTCAGGGTTGGAGACGTCCCTTTGTCTGGAGAACTTTCATAGCTCCCGTTGGCATATAGCAGTCAGAGCTGTGTCAGCTGTGAGGGGCTTGCACATTACCAACACATTCTGCTCTCCCATTCCTCAGAACCTGTCCCATGTCAGAACCCCCCCCCCCCCCCCCCCCACAGAGATACTGTGCGTAAGGGTACTCTGTTTGCCTTTACTTTTGTGTTCCTTTTTGAAGCTTAGTGCCTCTATCTTCATGAAATGTATTTTAATTGGTAGCTTGTACAAGAAGGTGTAAGCTTCAGGGGAGGAAGGGGGATGACACCTTCCGTGCCAGATTGCACTGAGTTGGAATATGACACAACACATAAATATGAGAGGAGGGAAAGTTCATCAATATAATTATCTACAGCCAGCGTGTATGGTTTAATGTAAAAAATATCATTTAGCAGTTGGTGTCTTCATTGCTAATGTATGTTTAGCTTTGTATATACTTTATTTACTGAGCAATGCCTCCTGGAACGCTTTGCCTGATGGATATTGGAGCTTTGGAGTTGCAAATTCCCGCCTTGATTATTTTCTATTTCTGCTTGTGTTGAAAAAGTATATAGACACCTGAGAATATTGGGAAAATACATGCGGTGTTTATTACTTCTGTCAAACAAATAATACATATCCACCAGGTCTGCGAACTCATCCAGCATGCAATTTTGCATTCTGTGCTTCTCTGGACAAATAACACTTTGTTAGTATAATTCCATTCACCCTCAGAATGTGTGATCTCAGTGGAGGAACAGTCTATATATCCTGATATAATCACATAAACTTCATGTACTGAGATTACACTTTGCAAGTGATAAAGCTGTTATGCCTTTTTGCAAGCACAAATATGTGACTATCCATGCTACTTGAGATCTGGATGCTTTGTGGCTTTAAAATCTCATTAAAAAATACACTTTTGACCAAGAGAAAAAGAAAACAAAAAACTAGAAAAATAAACTGCTGTGTTCCACATGATGTCCATGAAAAACAGAACTAATACTAAATAAATAAGCACTAATATATTGTTAATATCAATAATAGTATGAAGAATATTAGCAAATAATAATAATAATAATAATAATAATAATAACAAACCACTATCTCATTAAATATGCGCATTATAATGAACTTGCCACTGTAAAGCCAATAATCCATCATCTCTGAAAGGCTGCAGCAGAGGCCAACAGCATTGCATTTTAACAAGCTGCCTATATTTTTCACATGAAAAGGACTTTGTTGACAATAGTGTACTCGGGTAATTGGTCCTCGCAGCACACCAGACAAGTTAATTCATTCTAATTACTTGCAGTACACAGCTTTGGTCAAGAGAATCTGCCAAAAAGGGGACATGGGGAGTGCATCCTGTCTTTACACAACTGAAGAGAGACAAACAAGTGGGCCCCTCCTCAAGATGATGCCTTCTTGTTTGATGTTCAACTCACATCCAAGAAATAATAAAAAAGACCAGGCAGAAATGTAAAACTTTTGTGCCAGGCAATATACTTTGATTGTTTAAGCATAACCAGTAGTCTGACTATTTCAGTCATAATAATAAGATCTTGTATGCAGTTGTTTATTCTGAAGGAGAGTCCATATAAGGGAATGTGATTTAGTGAAAGGTGATCTTTACGGGACCATGAATACAGCCTTAATTTCCCCATAGAGTGATGGAGCCATCTACCCTGTTGATCTCATATAACAATAAAACATGTTTGTCTCAAACTACCCCATGCCAGAGAGATCTTTGGTTCTAAACACATTCTCAATGGTATACGAGCGCCAGTAGGATCTTGTTTATAAGCCATTTTTAATGAGTACCTCCAATAGCCTGTTCTACAAGGGCATGCATTTCACCTACAGTTCAAATTAGTTAAAATAATGTAGCGATTGACTCCGTTGAGAGACCAGGTAGATCTGGGATAACGCTCATGCTTCTTCATAACTGAAATAATTTTGTACCTTAATGCTGCATTCTGTGGTCTCGTCAACTCATAGTCGGAAAAATATCACCGGACCAAGTCGTGTATACTAGGTGTTTGCGTTATACCATTTGCCATTTGCCTAATTAATGTTTTATCATGAAGTAACTTCAACATAACAACTTTTAAAAAGTATCTTAACTACTTTTCTCTTCTTGGCAGATGTGCTACAGTTTAACTACTTTCAGTTTTGAGTAATTGATAGCTTAGTTAACAACATTTTCAGAGTTCATTGAGTTTCCTCAATACTGATTATTTCACAGTATTTCAATGATACATTAAGATAGATTGTAAAACTTGAATAGACACACTTAATAAAAGTATATGCCTGGGGTCAGATATGACCCCAGTTGGTCGCTTGAGGGTTAAATAGAATTTTTGCTGAAACTTACTTTTTTAATGAGAAAAGTAGGCCTATTTCACATTAAAACGCAGTTGCAGTGTGCTTTTGGTTTTGTTATTTTTGTACTTAAAAAAATTACCAGAATGCAGGAAACACAGTCCTTAAAACTCCATTATTTCCGACCCCCACATTCCCAACCATTTTTGAAATCATAGAAAGAAGGCCTATAGGTATGGAGTGTGTGAGTGAATGGTGAATGAATGGTGTATTCCTGCCTTTTGTCCAGTGTATGCTGGGATAGGTCCAGCAAACGCCACAACCCACCTCGCAAGTTATCAGCTAGCTAACTAAAGCCACGTTAAATTTGATTCAATACATATTGCGAAAATTTAGCACTTAGCTGTAGCTAACTGCATTTTCCCTTGCTAAATGGGTTGCTAGCTAGGCGAATAGCTATTGAAATGTTTGGCTATTGATACTATCTGTTGTCTTAGTAATTGCGGTTTCCAGTCAAGCTTTAGTTATTACCCCAGTACATTATTGTACTGCCAGCTCCATCCTAGGGCCTATCATGCAGGCCTTTCTACAATTCACACTTGCATCATTGAACTACTTAGCTTGTAGTGCTTCAACCAGGTGGTTAATAATGGGTAAGAATCTCACATACTTAACGTTTTATCCAATAAGGTGTCCGCCAGAACTGGAAGGATAATGCAAGTGTAGGGGATGTCGTCTATGCAGTTACACTGGTGCACCCGCATCTATTTCTAATGCACCCACAGTGATTTTGTTCTGGAACCGGGCCTGGTACCACTACCTTCATAGAACAACATTATCAGCAATTATTCATAATCAACACTGATGACACATCTAAGTAAAGCAGTCTTCCAATCAACAGCAAATAAATTATCTGGCGGAGCAAGTACACTACTTGACCAGTCCCATTTAAGTTTATAAAATTTCTGATTGTTGCAAAGACACTATTCAGACACACACACATGCACACACACCTACACATACACACACCCACACACACAGACTCACGCACGCACACACACTTTTCTCTGACTGTCATGCCAATCAACAATCACTTAAGCAGAGGGCAAAAAAATTACAGGCATCAAAGTGGTGAACTGAGAGTTCAATTAAGGATAAGAGGCCAGAAGCAAACATATGTCTGGAAAGTAATATTCTTTTCCAGGCTGGCAATATCTTGTTCCTGGCATATTGTAATTCAGTGAGCAGAAAAAAAATAAGAACAGTCAAACCATGTCGATCATTGCACTTTTAATAATACAGAAATTCAATGTAGCACAATGCAAAAAATATGGTGAAAAGAATCTTGCTGTGATATACTGTACCCTGCAATCTGAGAAAGACCACTGCGATGACGTATGTGGTCTACTTGGTAAGAATTGAACTGTGTCTCAAATCTTAAGAGCCAATTTCTTCACAAGATAAACTTTAGGGTTTGCTGTAAAACAGTAAATCACCTGTATTAAAGGATTAGGCTTTGGTTCATGCATGGCACAGTGAATTTAATGTGTTCTGGCCCATGATTTTGTAAACACAACAGTTTTTTTTATTATAAAGTAGCAACCCATATCTGATTAACTTTGTTGTTAGGGGAGGGCAGAAGTCAGTTTATGACTCTTACACGATTAAATGTTGTTACTGTTGGAGTATACCACTGCATAGCTCATGATGTATACTCAGAATAAGAACCTAAATCAATAAATAGATAACAGCAAATAGAAATACAACTAACATTCAGTAATGAAACTATCCTAATATGTGAAACATATATCATAAAATTATCTTAAATATTATTATTATTATTATTATTATTAATAATAATAATACTAATCATAATCATAATAATCATAATAATCATAATCATCATCATCATCATCATAATCACCATCACCACCAGCAGCATCACCTGCAAGTGTGAGGGATAAAAAGGTTAAGCATAAGTAGATTTACAGCTTTATACAACGAGGATGACCTGAGCTTGCTGTAATGAGGTACTACCGACCTTCCATGTACCACTTTTTCTGTGTTAAACAGTGTCAAGGATTATAATTAAAAGTCTTTGTAGCCTCATCTGTCCATTTCTCATGTTTCGTTCCTCTCAATGGCATTTTCTTACTGCCATTGCCTTCTGTGAAAAGAACAGCTTTCTCTTTTAATTAACTATTATCTTCCATAATAATTTTCCATAATAGTAGTAACATATATTCACAATTACAAACCGTAATCTGTTTTGCTTAATCTGGCATCACCTGCTTTCATTATTAAAAGGTGAGATACTTCAGTCAAGAGACTTCAGTCAAGAGAAAGGTGATACATTTTTACTGTTGCTCTGTTTTCATAATTTTAAGAACACACTATAAATAATCTATTCAGCGTATACATATTAAAGCTGTACTTTGGTGGGTCATGAAAAATATATAGCCCTGCACAGCATTTCAATTTGTGGGGAGAGATCGCCATAATAGGCCATTCTTTCAATAGATGTTTGTACTCCTCGCACGTAAAAAGGTTCTTGGCCTTCCTGGAAACTCTGAAAGACTTTATGAAATATTAACGCCGGGGAGAGACATTTTTAAAAAATCAGCCCTTTCTCCCCTCAATAATCTGTGGTGTACTGCTCTAAGGAAAAGGCCCACCCCAGACCATCGTTACAAGTCTCCAGACGCATTGGAGGAGATGTGCAGTATGCGTGCACTTGGCGCCAGTGTTTCACTTTTGTGGCGCCTTCTGACTTCTGGGAAATTTTTTTCATGAAAAAAATGATTACTTCAACCACACCTAGGTGAATGTAAACAGGACATGGGGGGGGGGGGGGATTCAGCAGCCCAGCCCAGTGGGATAGGATGGGCATAAGGGGCACAAGAATGAGAACCTATCATACATTACTGGAACCTATGATAACTGTTTGAAGGTAAAATCTTCTTACCTCCCATAAAACATGCAATTCCCATAATACCCATTCAAAAGTCCTGCACTAAGGCTGTGTTCAAATCGACTTCCTAACTACTGTGTCCTTAAAATATGCACTGTCTACTAAGCATACTGCATACTGTTTGGTATGTCGGTTAATATGTGATGGGCAATATGCTGAAGATATCCTCCATACATTCTCCAGCCTTACTGTGGTGTTGTAAGATGTTCTACCCTCGTGCGACCATGATCACATGGTTTTGTTCTGCTTGAAGGAAAACAAAGCAGACATTTACTTCCTGAAAAGTATCCTTCCAAATATACTGAGTGAAACCCTGGGAAGCAGTGTATCATCCTACAATTTTAAGTACAATACATTTGGAGAAAATTTTGCCTACTTAACTTTCTCATCCAGTGTGCTTATCAACTATACTTAATGGTAGGCAAGTGCACTGATTTGGACATGGCCTATGACTTGATAATTTTGCATTTCTTCTTATTCTTCCTTTCGATATGTGTTGAATGCAATGAATAAATTGCTCTAAACATTCATAGGCACATTAAATGGGCTCATTCTAGTTTTTCAGTAAACATTTATCATTTTCAACCAATAGAGACCACAATTAATTTGAAATCATGCTGCAGAAAATGTGTATGCTACAATATTTAAAGCTCATGACAACAAGCCTGAATGGAGAATTTTTAACCCATTCTAAACAGTCCATGAACTGCATTACTGCATGGCACAGAACATACATCTTAGTCACATAGAACAATTTCCAAAGAACAGGTCTGCACATGTCCCTTGTCAAATTAGAATCAGAGAACTGCAATAATAAAGTAATTTCAATTAGCCACTCCTGGAATTATTTGAGCTGATTGTAGGTATTTTGTGGTACTAAGAATTAATAATAAGCAATCTAAGCAGGACTGGATACCATGCACAGTAGGCAGAATGTGTTCTTTCAATTGTTGTGTCACCTCACTCAGTGTAAAATTCAAAATCCTTCCATGCCTATTTTACCTAAACAGTGTGTTTCATCAGTTTATACAAATCCTAACACATTCTTTATTACTACTATCATTAAATATTGAATAAAGTAGGTGGTATTTAAAGGAGAAAACAAATTAACAGGTCATCTGCAATAAAATGTCTATGGAATGATTTGTGACAGTGCAATACAACCCAGTAGTTTGGGTGTTGCCTGCAACACTGAACGTCTACATCCTTTGGAAAGCCCTTGAAATCCCTAGAGAGAACTTTTGCATGGCTAATGTAAATGAAGCACACTGCTTGTCATCTTAGGGAGACACATAATGTGAATCTGGAGCCTTCCTTTAATAAAAGCATCAAGGAGAGGCCGATCGAGATTCTCAGATTCAATTAAAATGTAATTTCTAAACCTATTAACATATCCAAAATAAGAGCCTTTGACTACTATAATCAAGGTAGTGTTGATCCTAGTCATCCTGCTCTAAGCAAGAGGAATCGATTGGCTTATTCACGACAGCTAAAGCCAGCCATATGGAAGGCAGTCCTAAAGGTCTCAAATGGAGTAGAGCAGATGACCTTTGACTTCCTGTTTCCTTTTCAATATGTGTCTCGTACAGAGCTTTTGTAGACAGGCACCAATGTTTCTCATCCCATGTCCTCGCTATTCTGTGATTTATTATTCTACCACGTCACAAATTATTACACAATGAAGCAAATATTTTGGATTGTTAATTTGACCATTGATAGACATTGCAGGAAAGCACAGACCCAATCAAACTTAACAGGCTTGTTGTCCCAACAAATATATACCCTAAAGCCATCTCTTAAAAGGTCCTTTGGTTAAGTAATTACATAAATTGAACTGCACTTTAAAGAGCCATTAGCCAGACTGCAGATTCTCTGTAGATGTTATCTCTATTTGCCTTTTCTAGAGGTTTATTCATACTAACATAAATTCAGTAGCAGTATTTATTATTGTTTAAATAATAAGGAACACCAGCAGGCCAAGGAAGTAATAATTTCAACCCACATGAAAATATGCTCCTATAATTGTTTGCTGCATGCTTCCATAGATCAGCCTGAAAAGCATTCATGAATTCGTTTTTGGCCCTCCTAAACACAGATAAATACTTCTTGTAACTTGTAAGTGCTCTGCAATGGTGCTGCGTTATTGGTATGTACACATATATTGTAAAGCTACGCTTTACCATAATCCTTACAATAAGTAACCACCTTCCTGCTTCAGTGACAGTTTTCCATTTAGTCAATGTTTCTAAATAATTTATGCAAAAATCACAGGCACTAAATGGCTATATATTACAGCGTGTACAGCTTGACATTCTGCCTTCTTTAATATCATAAATATCCTTCATTTTGATGAGCCAGGACTTGCAACAATCAGGAATTAATAGGAAACATGGTTTGTGACCTTTCAAGCCAGGTCATCAGAATTTTCACTAGAACTAATTAGGAAATTTCAATATGATGTGATGCATTATACTTGATATACAATGACCTCTAAAAGTATTCGGACAACAGCCTCAAATTGATGTTTATCTGTTGTGCACACAAGGAAGTGAATTTCAGATTAAAGAAATCGGAAAGGCACCTTCCAAGTCTTTTTTTTTTTTTTGCAAACATAAACAGCTTGGTTTAGGAGACAAAACGCATTGGGACAATGAGCTTAAAGTAAATTATGTAAGTGGAAAAAGTGAGCATTTTGTTGCAAATCCCTTACTTTCAATAACTACATCAGGTCTCTGTCACATTGACATCGCCAGACTTTTTGTGCCTTCAATTGTGATGCTGTTATGATTTTCCAGGCTATAACGGCAGCTTCTACAAGTTGCCTGTTGGTTGGGTTTTTCGCCTTTGCCCTCCTTTTGAACAAGTGGAATGTATGCGTAATATGCCTTAGATCTGGTTATTGACCATTTTCCACCTTTTCAGTCGGATGAACTCCTGTGTTAAGGGTCATGCCATAAGTTACCACTTCTGATAGTAATTTCTTCTTTCTTTCTTTTTTTATTACGGTGTTATCTTGTGTGGGAGTGCCAGAATATGTGTCCTCTGTTGACATTTACAGTGACATTTAAGTATACAGTGTTATGATCTGGTTTGAGCAGGATCTGTCTTTACAAATTCCTGCCACAGATCACTGAAATTCATGTATGGCCAATTTCAGTATTTCCAAAATGGCTCTATTCTGTGCTATTTCTGACACAGATAGAATAGCTATTTCTGTTGTTCTTACTCTGCTGCACACTGTACCTCCCTTATTGGAGTAAGGTATCTCTCTGTACAATCCATTAGTCCTTCCATCTGAATTCCTCATCCTACATCCTTCCAAATACTGTAAGTCACAGATCAACTTATGAGCAGTTTAGCTGAGGTCGTGACTCCGGTTTGGATAGCTTTACCCTGTATTCCCATGTAATGTGTATACTTTCAATTTTGTCACTTGGAATTTTTCTCAAGTTCTTCTTTCCTGGCTTGGCAGCTTACTCGTAGGTATAAGCTGTAAACTGTAAGAATCTCATGGGAGTTTAACAGTACTTGTTTATTCAGTGTCTTATCTAGTTGTTCCACCATCTGCTGAGTGGTTCTTCACACAATATTTTTGCGCTACTATTGTCCTTCTGTCAGTTTGATGACTTTTTATGACAGTTTGATTGTTATATTATATAACCACCTTAAGTCTTGTTTGGCTGCTGCTAGCTCATTGTCTTTTTATATTTGTCTATTATGTTCTCATCCTTCAAACTTTTCTTCCTTTTCTGCATGCATCTGCACATTGTTCAGCAGATGTAGTTTTGCAGTTCAAGTTAGTTAACTGCAGTTATTTTGTGTCTTTCTCGTACCTGTTCTTCACACTTTAATGCAGTTTCAGTTTAAATTCTTTATTTTGTCTTCTTAATGCATAGTTCATTTCCACTTTAAACTGGGCTTTGGTGATGGCCAGGCAGTTTAAGGGTATATATTTCTGAAATATACTTTCTGATCAAGACTTTCTGATCTTGATTCTGATACCAGGATGTTCCATCATGTCTCTGCAATCTCAGGGAGATCTGCCTTGCAGTCTTTACATTTTTTTTTGTTGATAAAATGGTGTTCTTATTATGATTACCTGATTATTAGCCCAGAAGTCAGACATAACCCCTACATCCATGAGTGCCTTAGCTGATGTTTCGTAAACTTTGGGACGACCCCCGATCACCTTCAATGTCTTGCTACACAGCCAGTGCACGTAGAATGGAAGTACACCTAAAATGTGTGCAGTCTTTATTGCTTTATGAGGACAGACTGATACACAAGGCAAGGAAGTCTAACGTCTCTGCTCTTAGCCTCTCATAATGGAACATTCTGGACCGCTCAGATCCCAGCCAGGGCTGGACAGCAAGTACCCCAGCAGGGTATGCATATCCACACAGCTCCCACCACCATAATTGCTTCCCTCACTATGATTTGTCCAGTTGTCTAACTCTCCAACCCAATGAGTCACACTTGAATCTCTCTTCCATATTTTCATTTAGGATGGTTATCATCTGAGGTGGCATGTGTACCCTCAGTACCTTATACCACTTTTGCCCCTTTGTCAGGGTGTAGCATTGTATCACATTCAGCAGAGTCTTCTTATGTTTAATTTTGAAGGTGGCTTAGATATTTCTCAGGCCTGTGTCTTCCCTGCTGACTAACGCTTAACTCCAGAGAGCATGAATGTCACTTGTGATGTATGAGGGGAGCATCATCCTCTTAATGGCCTGAGTAAATGAACTGTTCCCAAGATGCAAGTCTGGTCCAAATGAGTCCCCAGGTCTGGCTCAGACCTGGTACAGTACATAAGTCCTCAAGCTTCTTTGTTCCTTTGCAATCTGGGGAAATAAACTGCACTGTGCATATGGCTTGTGCTGCATGTGTCTATTTTGGAGATTAGCTTAATAGCGTATTGCCCTGAAGGCTATTTCTGCACAGTGCACTATTCCTTGTATGCAGTGATTTTGCTTCTCCTTTTATCAATTTGAAATCCTCCCTGATGATTTGCTGCACAGCATGATTTTTAGGGGTTAGGAAGCTGACTCTATGCCAAACCTTCAATATTGAGGACGCAGTGCTGATATCTGACATCAAACCTGCGACCTGTCTGGCGCCAGATCCCCTGCCAGCACAGACATTCCACCACAGCAGAGTGTCACTCCAGGGGCTCACGGAGGTGTAGAAACATTGACGTCACTTCAACTGGATTACAGTGCTGAATCTATAAAGTTAATAATGAAAATTGCAGTTCAAACAAACAATTATCAGTTATCTTCCAAAGAAAAGAAAGAATAAAACAGTTTGAAAAGATGTTTGAAGAAGAGGCCTAATGACACAAATCCTATGATTGCAAGTTTCAATATCTATACTTACTGTGCACAAAGGCATAAAATTGCACATATATTCAACATCTCTTACCTTTCTCTAAGTGGACTTCAGGGCATCATTACTCCTCAATTTGATCACAAATTAGAAATTAAGTTTCAATTCTAAGGTGGCATAATATGCTCAGTCAAAAAACCCAAACCAGAAAAAGCCTAAATAAAAATCAAAGCCTTTAAAAATAGTCATTTTGGAAAAAAAAGAAAAGGGGCAAACAACTGGCTATTCATTACAAACTGTTCGTTAAGAAAATGAAACGTGTACAGTTTTACTGTTTAACATTTCTAGCTTTGTATTTCAATTCAAAGCTAAGGTTTTTGAATCTGTTGTCATTTTTTAAGTCACAATGACATCTGGCAAGTAAATTTCGCTTTTCACTGCGAAAACTTTGGCAATTCTTTGATAATGCAACTGATAAAAAAGGCAAGTCTGGCAGTGCTGCCAGGTAAGGATATAAAAACGTACCTCAAAAAAGTAGCAGTATCAGCGGTGGGTGGAGAGTGAAGGGAACGGCTTGACACAAATTAATTCTTTCTACCACATCTGAAATGAAATACATTGCCAGCAAATCATTACGAAATAACTAGGTGAAATATATATTGATGAAACAAAATCTTAAATGATAATTCACAATTCTCTTGATAAGAAAATGTTTTGAAAAGGATTAATTCATAATTACTCAGAATGATACACCTCATTAGCAAGAAATTCAAGGACTATTTTTTTGACATTCTGCAGAAGAAATGCAGTGTAGTTTTCAATTTAGAACAAATGAACAAAAATTAAAACCATTGAAGTAATTCCTTCACATCGAACAATATTTGCTCACAAGCTTAGTCGAAGTGTATTTTTAATAAAGTAGACTCATACTCCCATCTTTCATTCTTGATTGGCTCCGTTGTGCTCACTTAATGAGATTCAGATTTTCGTCTAATGATTTATTTGTACTTCAAAGGATTTTTGGCCCACCTCATTTCGTGTTCTCTCTGCTGTCCGGGAATGATCAGATGATGGGGCGTCTAGAATCCACGGCAGAATGCTGTGACATTTTCCACTAAGTCAAAATGGCTGTCACAGTCAGCAGAGCAAAGCGCACAAATGCCAATGAGATGGGATTAGTCATCACTCCTGCCTTCACTGATCCCTGTCCACCCTGATAAACTTGAATCTCAAAAACACGAAAGGTAGGCCAGAAACCACGGCGAGATTTCGAAGGACCATCGTATTTTCGGAACAGATTCACACTGGCAGACAAGGTGAATTACTGACAATGGCAGTAAATATCTCTCGTATTAAAAGTGTGCCACTCGTGTCATAATAGCTAAAGTACTTAGTGATGAAAATGCCTTTTAAATACTCCCACCTACTCACATGAACCTTCAGTCCTTCCAGGTTTAGTCATCCACTGGACTCAGGTGATGTCCCTGACTCTGCACCACTTATGCTTTCCTTCATGAAACATTAGCTAATCATTTTAGTAGCTTGCTATTGTACTGTGCAGGGTCAAGCATCCTCTAGAGAGACATCCTTTTCAATGTCATTGTCCTAATGCTGTGGTATTGCATTATAAATCATTCATAGATACATTTTGCAAAACGTTAAACCTTTTCAAACATTTATCATGCTAAGGTTTGCTTTTTTTGCTAAGCAATTTTTTAACATTGCTTTTTTTGCTAAGTATTCTACTGTACCTACTTTAAAGTGAAACTATATAGATTATAAGGTATTGCCTTTTAATCTATAGAAACTATAGCAGTAGTCTGCTGGATAAAGTAAAACCATTTACATTCATAATTATGCGGTGGTGCTTTCAAAATCATTCATGGCACACTTAATACAGGAGATACTTAGTGCCATTGTAACAGGAATCAAGGGGAATAACTTGCCTTGGATTGATCTGGACTGTTTCATGACATCAATTGACATCATGAATTATGTCACACTTAGTCTAGCATCCTACATAACCATGTTTTCTGTCACACTTTATAACGTTTAACCATTAGCCAGGTGACATTGTTGACTATTTCACAATTGACATAACATGTTTCATAAGCTGCTATGTCACCATTTATAAAACATGAAATTTACTAATGTGGGATCAGTGAAACCATTATGTCATGTTTATGAAGGCACTTATATATGCACTTTAAAGAGATACACTTTGTTTGAAGCTAGACCAGATTTGTTTTGTTTACTTTCATTGAAATGAGTCTTTGCCTCACCTAGAGTGAAAAAAACAACATTGTCTTCAACAATAACTAAAATGTACACATACATGCAAACTACATTCAAGCACCCAATAACATCAATCAATATTGTAATGCAGGGTAAAATTGTGGCAAGTTAGTGAGAATTTTTCAGTACAGTGCAGCGCCACTTTTATAAAGAAATTTAAAAAATAATAATGAATATTGCAGTTACATAGCTGCAATAAGTATTAAATGTGAGAATTTTTCAGAGTAAAGCAGAACACACTGCTGGGCGAGATTCTTATATAGATAAACTAGAAAAAATATTAAAATCACAAACCCCTAAAAGCAATTAATGAAGGCTTATGTTTATGTATATTTTTTCATTTTTCTCAAGTGGATGGTCATATTTATACTCCATGTTTTTTTCTACTGTAGAATTATTTCTTTAGAGACATATTCTGACATGACATTTCCCTTAATTCCGTTTATTCCCACCCTAATGAATACTTGACAACTGCTCTCTCATGAGTGAGATAAGCTATTGAAAGGATTTTTTATTTGGATATTCGAGGGACGTGGGAGGGGGATATAGCTGACTCAAAGGAATCACTATGAGTCAGTTTAACCGTTTTTATCCCTCTTCAATCGCCTATCGCAATATCATTTTGAGAAGTATCACCCAGCCCTAATAATTAGTGCTTCTGTAATTGTTTAATAGTAGTACAAATAGGACTTTGGTGTCTTTTGGTTATCTTCAACATGCAGTTACAACCATATGACTTCTCAAAATGAGACTTATTAGCCTTGCTGTGCACCTAACTGAGGTTCAGAAGGCAAATTGTGCTAATTCCACACTTAAGCCACTTTTCCACGATGTGGTACCAGCTCAACTCGACTCGCTTTTGGTACCAGGTACATCGTTTTCCACTGCAGATAGTACCCTCGTCAATGTAGCTGGTCCTCATAGCGATGCCGCATGAAACTACCATGACGTCATCTTCATGTGTCACACACAGGAACAATGGAGGATATCGATTCTCAGTATGTGGCTGTTTGTCACAGCAAGGAGACAAATTTTGTTTCAGAAGAGGCTGAAGGCAGCAAGACAAAAGACTGCTGAAAAAAAACAGGAGAGTTTGGGAAATCCTACATCAGAGCTCAGCCGACGAGACGACTCTGGTTGCTCAAAGGCGAAGCAAGAGGATAAGTGACGATTCTCTCTGACCAATCAGTGGCCTGCAGTGTTGTCACGTCACCTTTTGGTATCGCCTCAGCTCGCTTGGAACCACAACTTTTGCCCGATGGAAAACCAAAGTAGAGTCGAGTCGAGTTGAGCCGGTACCATGCGGTGGAAAAGCGGCTTTAGAGATTACTTCAGCACTGCACAGATGCACATTTTTAAGATTATCAGAAAATAGGCAATAACACTTTGGGCAATGCATTCTGCAGGCAAATGCAAACAGTGAATCTTATTACCATGATAAATGTACTTGGAAATGATAGTTTCATCCATATTCAAAATTCAAATGATGATGGATAAAACAGTTCATAGTCATTTGGAATGTTGAATTGGATAATCTTGTTAAATTAATCAATTATGAAGTTTAACGTGCAACTAAGCAAGAATCACAAAGTAATACAACCCTATACGAACACTAAGAGTGAACTGCATTTTCAATGGTGAACAAGTTGAGAAGAAACTTCATTATAGTGATCAGAACACTGAAAGCCAGGGCTTCAGATGGCAATGGAACATCTGCAAAGAACACCTATCATAGATGCTCCACAGCAAAGAAAACCAGGGACCACTTTTTATACAGGTTTTGTATAATGACTCAGCTGTTCAGTATGACTAATTCTGCCCGTTAACAATGAAAGACCAGTCAGCAAATTGTAGCATCGCCAGGTATCAATTAAGATCAGTGTCTCATGACAGACTTTAATGTCTGCAGAAAAACAGCGAGCATGATGCACTGATTGGAAATTTGACATTAGCAATAAATTACATTGCCTGCAATTTAACCCCAAACAATTCCATGCACAACCGGACAGAATTACTAGTTTTTAATGCAAGTGATCTTATATCCTACTAGGTTAAACTCCACCCTTTCTATAAACATCTGAGTCATAAATTGGATTACACCAAATTAAAACATACATCAAAAACTAAGTCCTTTTTAGTGTCCTTCTGGTACCAAATGTACCTGGACAAAAATACAAATTTTTAAAAATCTCCCAACACAAGATACCAAGGTTTAAATTATTTTAATATAAAAAAGAAATTCTGTTTCCAATGGGATACGTCCGTCCCCCCTGAAACATCTACTGTGACCAGGTGGCCTCAGTAACAAGACCTTGACAGACCGGGCGACATTTTAGGTCATTTGACAAGACACATTAGCAGAGATCTGCACAGGTTTAAACGGGAAGGTCGAGGCTTCCTCAAGCCTCTGCTCGCGTGCTCTGTTCACTGTGACTCATTCGGTTCTCTGGAGCCCCGCCCCTCTCGCACTCCGCCCGTGGCGGTTTGAAGGACTTGGCGTCGTATGCCCACACCGTGTCAATCCCCTCGCCGGCCGTGTCGTCGGGGACCCACGTGGGGAAGGGGAAGCGGCAGGCCACCACTTTGGCGGTGCTCTGCAAATCTCCCTGCAGCTTCTCCTCCAGCTGCGCCATCTGCGGAGAGAAGAACACGAGGATGGCTCCATTTGTCAACACCGATGGCCTCTTGTCAAAAACTATGCGTGCAGTGAATGCAGCCCAATGATCAATCAGAAGAAGGAAATCTTCATAGTACAGCACAAGCTCTTATCCTGGCCCTTGTCTTAGAAGGTGAAGGACAAAGCAGTAAAAGAAAATGATACTGCTGTACTGCCAGCAGAAAACTGGTTCACAGTGTAGCTTTAACTACATATATGTTTGGACCCAAGACTTTACACTTCGTATTGTTTGGCGAAGATCTCCCTGACTGGGTTCAAGATAAAGACAATGTAAAAACAGTAAGATGATAAATAATCACATTCAGTAAGCCAATTCGAGCTAAGCTGCAGAAGAATACATTAGCTAAGTTTATGGGGACATGATGAAAGCAAATCTACAAGCACTGTGAAATTTAAACAAGCCAATTGCCAATTTTAAAATATCTAAAGCATCTAAACAGGCAGGCTGCAGGCCATTTAGACTCTGTCACTTACCATCTGGGGGACTCCAAATATCACAACATTGGTGTACTGAGAAAAACTGACCTGAAATGAACAGCATCAATTTACAATGGTTACGGATGGAAAGCATATCACACACATGAAACAAGCATTGAAGTGCAAGTGAACATCTTGTTTTTTCTCCCAGTTTCTCCCAAATTTAGTCGTTATACCAATTCAACGCGTGTATCACGGTCCTGGTCGATGCGCTATCTGTCGGCCTGGGGAGGGAGTAGACTGCCACATCTCTACTCCGATACATGTGGAGTCGCCAGCCACTTCTTTTCACCTGACAGCGAGGAGTTTCACTGGGAGAGCGTAACGCGTGCGGAGGTTCACGCTATCTCCCCCAGATCCCCTCCCTTAACAGGCGCCCCGACCAACCATTAGCAACCAGTAGCTAATGCAACGATTTCCCCTCACCGGCTTCCCACCCGCGAACACTGCCAATTGTGTTCGTAGGAATGTCTGACCAAGCCAGAAGTACCGCTGCCGGGAAATGAACCCGGGTCTCTGCGGTGGTAGGCAAGGGCTTATACCTCTACACTACCCAGACAGCTGAACATCTTGTTTTGCTACTATTGCTACTATTTTACAAGTCATGCATGAAAGTTTTAGGTATTTATGCAGCATGCCAATTGTGTATATTATATGGGAAAAAAATAAATTATAATAAAAAATGAAAGAAAAATAAAATTACTGTCACAGGCCACATGTGGGGAAAAACATTTCCATGCACAGTTCTTTTTTAATATCAGCATTTCACCATAATTTCCTTAGGCATCCAGTAATAGAAGTATATGCTGATACAATCTAAGAGGCATTAATAACCACATTACTGTTATGCATCTCATTTAATGGTGATTTCAATGTACTGGACCAACTTCAGATATCCAAAAACACAAATGCACGGGTGCTGAAACGTAACATATTCAAACTCTAATTATTTTTAATAATGTGGTTGCCCTTGCAGTTGATCCTATTTCATTTAAATGGCAGTACATATACAGGTTGAGACTTCAGGGGGGTTATATGGGACAGATAACACATTCTTCTGACTAGCTTAGCATAGACTGTTGAAATAAAAAAAATAAAAAAAAATAGAAAAATGAAACTAGTAACTATACTCTTTAGCAAAGACAGCATCCTGAGTAAAGTGCCCAGGAGTAAATAAAATGTAGTGCAATGGCTCCCTCTGCTGGCGACAGTTTCATACAGAGAAGTACCGTAAAACATCCTGTGAGATGTGCTGCTCTTCTGAATAAATGCAAACAACTACTCACCTTGCCATATTAACAAAAAACGGTAAAGACACTGACAATAAAACCGTTTGCGTATAACTTGCTGGTGTGCAGTACAATAGTCATATCTTTTATAGTAGTACATTTATACATCATAAGAAGAATTAAACAATTACAAACATAACTGGAAACTTAAGATGCGAGGAGAGTTAGTTTTGACAAACAATACCTTCCATAGGTCAGATATGTAGAATGCAGTGTTGTGGTTAACTCCTTCTCTCCATGCCCTATACCGGGAATACCAGACCAGCCACGGGTTCAGCTCAAAGCCCACAGCCCGAAAGCCTTGCTTCGCTGCAGCGATTACCTATGGTAAATGCAGCCGACGTAGAACATATTTTGGGTGGGGGTGCATTCAATACACAGTAAGTGAAACGGAAATTGTGTAAAACTGAAAGTTCAGTGGCAAAATGTAATAGGTGTGGCAGAGTTTGCTTGTCCGTAAGTGTGTGGATGCAAATATAAGTCATAACCTAGGGGGGGAAAACGCACAGTCACAGACTAGCTACAATTTAATGCCATCTTTTCATAAGGTAATATCATTTGTGTGTACATAAAGGTATCATCAATTTGTATACAATAAAAAAGTAACAGCACCGTTTATTGTCATAAAACCGAGAACAGACATGAGACTTGGGCGGAGCTTCTAAATCATGGCAAGTGTACACTGGTGAAACGAACGATGAGTATGTACACGGCGTGCTTACTATTCGACCATCGCCACTTCCAATATCGACCAATGTTCCTGTTCTTCGTTGCAGGACCTTCAAAACATTCTCAATCTGGGCTGGAGTAGCAGGCACGAATGGGAGACACACCTTTCTCAACGCAGGTGTGACAAATGGTGTTGCAACTGCATAAAGTGCAATCAGTGACCCCCCAACAAGTCCAGTTGCAATCAGTCCCCAGCGTTTTTTGTTACCGCCATTATTGGATAGTTGCGTCTGTTTCTCCAGAACATTCCCGTGATTAAGTTCTGACATACTTGTTACACGCGTCACGTAAGTTAGCTAGTATTTGACTCAAACTAAGTAGCCTAAACGATTCGGAGGGAACGAGCAAACACGATTATGACAGCTGTCAGCTAGCGATTTACTCCTAAATCCTTCACTATCCGTTCGTCAACTAATTGTAGCATGATTGTCCATGAATATTAATGCAACTAAATGTGATTTGTCATTTCAGTACTACACTCACAAACGAACGTCAATGACATAAAACAGCCACCCCCATGACCTATCACACATCAGCGTGTGACAATCGACCAGCTTGGACGCAGTGTAACTACATAAAATGTCCCCCATGAAACAACTTTATTGCAGAAGGTTCCGTAGTCTCTGGTACAGTTGGGACCACAGAACTGTAGGGCAGGAGAGAGCCAGAAGTGTGGGATTGGTCGCTTTTTTTTCTTCTAAAAGAAGCCTACAGCATATAACGTTTCAAGCAGTTTTTAACACAATAATTCAAATGTGGCCTTCTCAATTCAACACTCATAAGCTCAGCCCTCTTAGCATGACCTTTCATATCACTGTAATATCCTTTCATTATCTCTGTAATCCATGTGTAAAGATCACACATCTATGCTTGTTGAAGGTTTAACAAGATGCAACTCGGTAATAATTTAGAATTAGAAAATTATAATTTACTTTTACATTGTAACCATTTAGCTGATGCTCTTATCCAGAGCGACTTACAATTAGCACACAATAAAAAGGCTTAGATTCGTAAATCTCCAACATTCCAAGTAGCAATTAATGAGAGTGTAATGGTCAGGCCATAACACATCAGCGATAGGTAATTATTTGTCACACGAATAAACATATGGAAGGGAAGGCTTTTTTCAGGGAAACATAGGATAGGGAAAGAGGGGAATGGGACTCAGGGTCGAGAAGGGGGTGAGGTATTACCTGAACAGATGGGTCTTCAGGTTATGCCGGAAAGGTAGGGAGGGACTGCTATCCTTACTGAGATTGGCAGATCATTTGACCATTGGGGAGCCAGTAGGAAGAAGAGCTGACGACGGGCGAAGCATAGTCTATGTCATCACAGGGAGATGAGAGCTAGGTGCCCAGTGGCAGCAGAGCTAAGAGAACACGTTTCGGTGTATGACTGGACCATGGCCTAAAGGTATGGGGGTGCAGCTCTTTTAGCAGACTTGTACCCACTTCCCAGCACTAGTTGTGAATTTGATGCAGCCACCCACTGGGAACAAGTGGAGGGAAGGTGACATCGTGTGACGTCGCTCTGGATAAGAGCGTCTGCCAAATGCCTGTAATGTAATGTAATGGGAGGTAGGAGGGGGTGATGTGGTAAAATGTTGACTAAACTGAAGGGGCTGTGGAGAGTGGAACCCTGGCCAGGAGGGAACTACAATAGTCCAGTCGGGAGATGAAGAAAGCTTGACCCTGGAGCTGGAAAGCATTCATGGTGAGAAAAGGTCTGATTCAGCTGATGTTGTAAAATGCAAATCTGCATGATCTTATTAGGACAACAGTATGGCCAGTGTTACACTGTTGACTGCTTAGAGTCACAACAACATTACTAGTGGTCTGGGTAGGAGTCACTGTAGTGTTGCTGATGGCGATAGGAGAAAGGTCCTGCAGAGGGCAGGATTTGCCAGGGGAAAAGAGCCGCTTGGTCTTGTCAAGGTTTAGAGCTGGTGAGCAGACACCCAACTGGTGATGTCAGCTAGGCAAGCAGACATGTATGCCACAACCCGAGTGTCAGAGGACAGGAAAGAGATCTGGTGTGGAGAGATTAGAAGAGAGGGCCCAGGACTGAGCCCTGGGAAACACTGGCAGAGGGGTCTGTGCCAAAGTCAGAAACCCCCTCCACGAAACCTGATTGCACCAGTTTGACAGGTAGGGGGCGCAGGCCCAGAGATTCCCAGATCTGTCAGGGTGGCAAGTAGTACTTAGTGGTTTACTGTGTCAAAAGCAGCAGATAGGTCTAGGAAGATGAGGACTGAGGCGAGTGTGGCAGCTCTAGCAGTCTAGCAGTAAGGAGGGTTTCAGTAGCAACAAGGAGTGCACTGCAGTCTCAATGGAGTGGGCAGGCTTGAAGCCAGACTGGTTAGGGTCTCAGCAGGCTCTCCTGAGAGAGAAGTTGGGAAAGTTCAAGTACTTTAGAGAGGAAAGGAAGAAGTGATATTTAGTGCCAGGAATATTGAAAAGAAATGTAATTGTGTGCTCCAAATCGCCAGTGAGATGGAATATGTTTGAAAAAGATAAAGTACATTATGGGTTCTGGAGGAATACCTTGCTTTCTCTTATTGTATTAAATTGATCTGACAATATCAAGAAGACATTACACAACAGCATCATGACCAAATTTGTAAATTGCATTATTCAGTTGAATAGGTTTGCTGGAATACAGTAAATTCTTAAATGTTCGATAAAGAGATTATCTTTATAAAGAAAATCAAATAAGTATAGCAGTCTATTTGTTGTACCTCCAACTGGCTTTCTTTTCCAATGAAAAATAATCATATTCTGTGGCTTATAAATATAGTTCTTATAAATATAGTGTGAGCTCTCCAAAATAGGCACACATTTCAAAGACATTTACTGCAGTTTAACATTTAATACTTATATATAAATATATTGTATATATGAACATGTCAAAGTATGTGTGGTATTGACATGACTACATGTCAAGAATAACATGACTTTTTCATTTTTTTAAACAAAAATATAAATAAACATTAGCAGCACAATTACATCCTCATGTTGTAATGCTTCTGATGCAGATGAGACTCTTCAGTTTCTTAAACTGTCTTTGATTAATGCAGTGTTGGGTACTATAAAAGATGATTAGACAACGCCAAAACAGTATATACATTTATACTATAATAACTGGTTTCTAAAGACATTCATGTTAGAATGGGGAAAAAAAAAAAAAAAAAAAAAAACTAGACAATTAAAATTTTTTGTTTATCTTTTGTTCAGGCAGCACTACACAGTACCCACTAACATCAGTTAGACTTAGCTTGAAATAATTTTCTTAGGACCATTTGTACCAGTTTGGGTCAGTGTGTCAAGACAAAATATTATCAGATAAACCTCTCTATTACAGCAAATCACTTCAGTATGGCAAAAGCATTTGTTTTGAAGTTTCAATTATTCATTTGAATAATACATTAGGTAGTTAAACTACTTAATATAATCCACAGTTTAAATCTTACTAATTTATGAATTAATTACGTGTCCATGTTGTGAAGCATGTCAGTGATTCCTAGGCCTTGTAATTTTCCCACTTGAAGCTCACATTCTTTTTTTGATAGCTGTGGGAGGTTGTGTTACAAAGTTCAGTGCTGAGGGATGCTGTGCATCTCAGACCGGAAATTTGTTTTTAGATAACATTTTCTGTTAGTCAGAACAGGAACTGTCTCTCTTTAGATGAAAAAAAAGTGTCATAAAACTTTCTGAAGATCAGCAGAAGCAAAGCAAAACATTTTTTTGACTATTTTCCTGGCAGCTACTGCTACTCTTTGGAATCATTTAGCACCATGGAAAGATCCTGGAGTCCCAGAAGTTAGACGAAGTCTGATTCTTGCAACTGACCCTTTGGTTCCAAGAATATCTGATCAGTTGGCACCAGTTGGATACAACAGCCTATGAGTAAGAGGCCCTTCCAAGTCAGAGATAAGGCTTTTGAGTGGGAGTCTTAACTGCATAAAAATAACAAGCATCTGTTTGCATTCCAGGTCCTGCTGCTCTGATGGGCGGGCTTTGTACTCATTACATTCTGGTACACTGATGAATATTGAGGTGGTCCAGCTGGCCTCAAACCACTAGCTGATGAAAAAGAAAAAGAAAAAAAACATGAATTAGAGCTGCTAATGTTCAGAACAAGGATTAAGACAGAAAGGATTAAGGTATCTAATGTCTGAATACACTAGACCAGTGGTTCTTAACCTGGGTTCGGTCGAACCCTAGGGGTTCGGTGAGTCGGTCTCAGGGGTTCGGTGGAGCCTCCGCCGCAGAGGTCCACCCCTCAGTCTAGTCTGCATTATTACACTATTTTTTACTAAAGAAGGGTTCGGTGAATGAGCATATGAAACTGGTGGGGTTCGGTGCCTCCAACAAGGTTAAGAACCACTGCACTAGACTATTGTCAAAGTTGGTAGAATCATATTCCAGGGCCTACAGATGTGCTATAATTTTAAATGGCTGACAATTCATAATTTTTATTTACTTTTCTTATGTTAACATCAAAATAAATTTCAAGTGATACAAACTAGCCTTAAAACGGAATTAAACGGAAATCTGAGAACTCAACCACCTCAAAAGCAGTTAGAGCACAGACTAGATTCAATTTTCACCCTCAGTAAACAGTAGGAGTTTTAGGTTATCTGCCACAGGCACATTAATGGTTACATGTTGTGTTGTTGTATGCACTGGTCCTGCACATGTCCAGAAATAGAGACTTTTATTTAAATTCTTTGGACAGCCACAAAGTATTTGATTACCAATACACAGTTTTGCATAATTATATTTAACCATAAAAATGATATCACTATATAATTTGATTTCTTCATCACAAACAGCTTTGTAACTGTCATACCTTATCCTTGAATGGGTCTGAATCAAAATTTTAATGATGCTCCAATTTGGATGCAGGACATTTTCATTGTAGATATTTCTGGTATTCTCAGACTTCACATGATAGTGATAACAAATTTATTTTGTTGCACAGCAATTGCTTAATTTAAAAATGAAGCAATCACTATGCAACAGGGCTGGAAATAAAACAACCCTAAGCATACACATTTGTAATTTCAATGATTTGATTCTTCTTGAATAAATTATTCCTGGCAAAATAAATCAGAACTACATTTAGCTCACTTTACAAGTGCATTTAAACATCTGACTGAGAAGCTAAAGTTGCAACATTTGCAGACTAGTGTTTAAAGCCAGGAAGTTCCTGAAAAAAGCACAGAAATATAGGATATCAGTGGTCCAAGCTATATGCAGGCTAAGTGGAAAAATGTTGTCTGTAATAACAATTTCTGATGTTGCATATGGATGAATATTTGGCTTTATGAAATTACCAGTTAAATATTTAAGTCCTGTGTTCCATTTTCCTGTACTGCAATAAAAATTAAAAAAAATACTGCCATAAACACAGCCACATTCTGATGCTCACTCAGTTTTTCTTTGATTGCTTTTTAACATCAGCTTAATAGCACCAACTGAATTTTGTCTGATACATCACACAAATTTTATCAGTTTTTTTATGTAGTCTTTGTCAGTATGAGGCCAGATTTTAGCACAACCATGATTTCAGGTGCAACATTAAATGCAGCTACAAGTGACACCGTTGGAATAAAACAACAGGCATTCTTTTTTTACAAGGTAGACAACACTTTATACAAAATTGTACAACTGAATTATACACTGGATTAGCAATCAATGCACATTTATGAACGAAGAGGCAACCAATAAAGGTTGGACTTCCAGCGTAGACAAATCCTTCATGGCATAATAGGTGAGGTTATGTGCGATTCACTACATCACAGCCATATTTATTTTATTTTTTTTTAGAAAGAAGTCATCGCTATTCTTCCAAACAAATTTACATTACATTTAATATTGAACATCTTCAATCGTTTATTCAGGTACAGAAATATAAAACAGAGTATTATTTCAGTTAAAAAAATAAGAATAATTTGCATAATTTGACTGGGAAATTGAATATACAATTATGCTGGCATTAGCACATGAACTCATCAGCACATCTCTGCATCATTCAAGAGTATTTGCCAAAACCAAAATTAACATTTCACACAGCAAAAAAACAAAAAACCAAAAACACCCTCTTCAATATTTTGAAATTTTCTAGACAGCCTGAATACCCTAAACTTGACCTATCACAAGCCAGCTACATTATCCGTTTGGGAATGTTTTGCCTTTGCAAGACGACATGTCCCGTTTCATATTTATAAACAAATGGCGTTACAGGACAGATTACAAATAATTCCCTTACAAATAAGCGTGATATTACTCTATAGAACCGATAAATGTTTACTCATCCCCCTCATACTAAATACAGTACTGACAGGAAATGACATAGTTCAATATCACTGACTTGTCTCATATGCTTTGTATATAGAAATAAAATCCAAGTTCAAAATTTGAACAAGGAAAAATGCACAAGGTAGTACTTCTTAAGGCTTCTTCACAGGTACTAATAACCAGATATGGAAAGATACACAAGCACTGCTACCACAATTTGTGATCAGTTTTGAACATTTGTATTTTACAGTGCATTAATTACTAGGAAAGACATGGCTTATATAGTAAACTTCAAAATGTAATCAGTAAGTAGGCATGTACCACACACCATGTACACACAAGTATGTACTCCACACAACTAGGGTACTTACATTTTGTACTGACATTTCTTCAACAATTAAAGTGGAACATATCAGTGGACAAATATCCCTGTGTATAATTGCATATTATATCCTGGAAACATTAAGCCTTGTACACAGTAATTAGTGCATTTCTTTAGTTAAAACATGTATCCATGAAAGCTTTTTGCATGTTACCAACTGAAAACAGGTTAGTGACTCTATGGTTTGCACTTGCTCTAAAGTACTACACCTTACCACAATGTTGACCATATTACTCATTTCCTAGTGATCACAGCACTGCCAAAATAAGTGTTTGCAAGTTTTCCCAACAACATACACCACAGTATCTGTCTAAAAGGAGTTAGTGGTCAGGCAACTCAATATTCACATTACATTTCTGTAATCACGCACACCCATGCTTCGACATGGGCTTGGGGGGAGAAAGGTGTTGAAAAGTAGCACAGCACTGTGTTTTCCAAGGAGAGTCGGGGGACCAATTATTTTACGTTTATTTAAGTTACAGGACCAACATTTCAAAACATTTCCCCAAACATCTGTTCCCTTTGCAACAGACGTAAAGTCCTGGGAAAGTCTTTGTAGGACAAGATTTGTTTTATCTGAATTTGCGATGGCACAGGTTGAAGTCGTTCCTCGTTACGTCCGATAAACGAGATAGCGAGAAGGTCAGGGCGCTTTGGTGGGTACGTGCTGTCTGGCCATCTCCGCGGTGCTCGCCGGAGTCGGACGTCACGCCCGTCGCCTCCCAGGATGGGGCGTGAACTAGCTGCGCGGCCCCGCGCTCGAGGGCCCTTCCTCTGGCCTCGGGAGCAGGACGGCGGGCTCCTCCGGCTCCCCTCCCGCGCCGGGGGGGCAGGGCGTGTAAGGCGGGGGAGCGTCGCTCATGCTGCAGGAGTCGCAGCCGTCCAAGACGGGGACGGCCACGGTCTCGCCGGCTGCCTCGCTCTGGGCGTATTCACTGTAAGGGGGAGGCTTCAGGTCATCTGCTGTAGAGGAGGAGAAAAAACCAAACGAACATGAAACTCAAGCCTAATGACGTTCGTTCATCAAGCCAGGAAACCCCTG
Source organism: Anguilla rostrata (assembly GCF_018555375.3). NCBI lineage: Eukaryota > Metazoa > Chordata > Actinopteri > Anguilliformes > Anguillidae > Anguilla > Anguilla rostrata. The sequence goes on along the minus strand of NC_057936.1, from coordinate 52,069,004 downwards.
GATTCAGGTCATCTGCTGTAGAGGAGGAGACAAAACCAAATGAACAAGAAACTCAAGCCTAATGTCAGATGACGTTCGTTCATCGAGCCTGGAAACCCCTGGATTCGGGTCATGTCGAGCCACAGGTCTAAAGAAAAAATACAGACCAGAACTAAGCATACCTAGGTCTAATTGATAATGTATCAACAGTAATGCTGCTGCTTGTAAAAAACTGAGCTTGAGCCAGAATCTCTGGAATTACACAAACAGGAAAGAAATGGGAAAGTAAATGACTGTACGCCACAGTCATCTGTCTGGTATTTGAGCGTCAGATGTTTATATCGCCACATCCTGCTGCTAAGATTGCATCTCTGAGAAATGTGGCTCCTTATAAAATTTTTGGTGGATTAGGAAAAAAAGAACAGTCGTAGATCCTGATTGCTGCTTTCACTGCAGTACATAATAGGGAACAAATGGAGGGAGTTCATAAATTTTTTTTTCCATATTTTTTTGTCATAAAAAAAAATATTTAGGAAAATCCCTTTCTCATTCCTAGTTTGAATTGCTGATGATCAGTAGGGGTCACCTGATGTTCAAATACTCTTCAATGAAGCCTTGGGGTAGCAGCAGTTTCTGTACTGCCTGCATAGTGTGCAACTATACAAGCAACCTAAGCAATCTTGGAGGCAGTCATTTAAGAAGGTCATTATGCCATGCTTCCTTTTAGTTAAAAATAGTTTCACCATCTGACTAAAGGCAAAAGCCAAGACACTCCAAGTCTGAATTCATATAATTATGCCTAACATACTGTATGATATAAGCTTACATTTTTCAAGTCTGAAATGCACATAATGTAATCATCAAAAATAATAACATTATTCCAGCATAATAACATCTAAAATGACGTGTATGTGTCTTGTGTGTGTGAGCGAGAGCGAGGGGGGAGGGGAAGGGGAGACAGAGAGAGAGGGAGAGACAGAGAGCGCCAAGAGAGAAGTGAATTTGGGACTTCCCCTTTAAAACCCTTCTCCCCCATCAGGGGAGGAGCTCAGTTTGGAAAGGCAAGACAAGTCGCTGGCAAGCAAACAGAAGGCCAGCCAACGCACAGTATAATGCTCGGGGATGACTCTCTGCCCCTGAGACAGACACAGCTGTGTGTTTACCAAACGCTGCAGCCACCATAGTGCTCTCTGCACACAACCTCAGAATTAACAACTGTGTTGGTGGCGGCTAAGGGGCGTAAACGCTAGACAAAACATTACGCGCTTTCCCACAACTTTCGCGACCTTTACTGACACTGCCCGCGCTTTCCTCGTCAGGTTCAGATCTCTAAATGAAGCATCGTCTTGGCTATCTGTCCAAGCCCTACTTATCTAGGTTTGTCAATAAGAGGCATGTGCACGCAATGAAGAAAAGTCCCCATTAGGAAATAAAAAAGCACCGTTTTGCTGCTGTAGGTCTACTTCTCCCACTTATTTTCTGTGCCCTTCAAATAACCCGGCGTAAACCACAAACAACTCATTACACAAAGAGACAAGTGGGAGTCATGACACAGAAAACAAGCCCTGATTCCAACTCGACTCTGTGGTACGCTCTTCTATATAATAATGGCGATGGCCAGAGTGGGGTACAGCCTCTCTAGCAGACATAACAGATTTCTACTCAAGTTATTTAATTCACCTTAAGGCACAGGGCCCGTGTTGTTTAATGCAAGGCTCTGAACAAGGCAAAATGGGCATTGAGAGAAGACCTAAAAAGGCCATTCACTGTGAATGCTAATAGCTTTCATGGTCAGAAAGGTGTGTGTGTGTGGTGGACAGGGGATTGATTAGGGCTTGATAGTTTTTTGGCTCTCCCTTTCATATTTTTTTTTTACATCTTCCGACCTGTGAAACCTATGGAGAGGGTGTTTCTACAGTCCAAGTGCTGTTATAAAATGCAAAACAGTGCTTTTGAGGAACACATTAAATTCCAACAAATTAACCACCGATTTATTCTTTTAGCAAACTGTAAACATGGTTTGGAGCAAATATTACTTCTTATAAGGTATTTGAATTTTTTTACGGGTTTCATCTTTGTATATGTACACAATTATTAAAATGAGCTAATCATTTTCTATATTTCTGAGAGGGGCACACATGTAACATTTCTCACTAGACTTTACAAATTTTACACTTTACACTTTACAAATGGGCGTGCGGCATTCAAATAGAAAAACAAAAAATAAAAAGTAATTCAAGAAAAAGTAAGAAGCAGTAAACAGTCGGTGTCGGGGCACCAGAATCTTCCGGAAGCAGGCTTTATGTAAAATGTGCGACAGATTGGACGTGTGATTAAGACTGGAGGGCGGAGAGGGGTCCCTTACATCCCGAGACGGCTTCGTAGGGCGGGGGCACGTCCAGATGAGTGTATGAGGGCGCGGGCGGGAGGGACGCGGAGGGCTCGCCCACGGAGCTGTCGTCCTGGATGCCGTACCAGCTGGGCCAGATTGACGTCTGTGGAGGAGAGCAGCAGCATGAGTCCAACACCCACAGCAATATCACACATGGCCCGAAACAATTGCCAAGTTAAAGCGAAAAACCTGCATTTAAAATGGAAGCGGCTACCCATTTGCAATTCAACCTAAGCGGACCGCCGTTGGAGACAGACTTCCATATTTGTTATTCAATATTCCACACCGATTCGTGCAGAGATTGAACCAATCTGTTCAAAACTGCATGGGCGAAATGTATCGTTTGTCAGGATAGGTGAACGCTGTAGCACTCACAACCTTAAGCAAAGTGCAATGATCTAAAAGTAGACTACATTCAACTTCAGAGATCCACTGAGGATAATGAAGTAGAGAAAACAGAGCTATACGTCATTGCGCAGTTTATAATTACACTGCATACATATTCATAGGCTTATTTTCACAAGGTACTAATTTAGACTGCTGCTGCCAACTTTGCTATATGTGGTTAGCGTTCCTCAGTCCTCACGCTCAGCCATGAATACATTAATGCTCTGCAGCAGTGGGGGGGGGGGGGGTGCTGCTTGCAATTTTCCTCCCCAAGAGGTTCCTCGTCAGTCAAAAGCCCTTTCTTCCTCTGGCGTTTCTTCTTCTCTTATGTCACAATTGACTTTTCCTGGCCCCTTTGTTGGGTGAAAACGGCACTTTCATCAGTGTGATTTATACATGGCCCGAGGGGCTACATCATTGCATATTCCATTAAATCTGCATAAGGGAAGGAACACGCCAGGGAACGAGTTACATAAGTCCAGGAAGTGATCTTAAAGCTACCTTTGTGACTCGCTGTTCATTCAGCGCCCCTTCGGTATTCGGGCAAGTTCTCACCAAGGTGTTACCTCGGACGTACAGATCCACATTTACCCGTATTTTAGAGCCATTTTGTGACTCGCATATTTTCAGAGAACTCTGTTTCTTTTCAGCAAAAACATTCTATATTAAATTACATTCTTCCTGCTTGCTTATACAATTACTTGAGGTAGATGTGTGACAGTTACTAAGTTCTCAGTTGAAGCACTCATACTATTTATGGATACCGAATGCTCAATTTAATGCATAAGTATTCCTGGTAATGTGTCAGTAATACAATAACAGTTAGCGACTGCTGAGGAACTGCAGAACTGGCTGTATGTACTTAGGATGGGGTTGTTCTCAAGGAAAAAAAAAAGAAAATATAAAATAATACCCATCCATCCATTCAATCTCAAAACTGCTTACATCAGGTCAGGGTTATGGAGGGGCTGTGAGCCATCACATTTCAGATGTAATGAACAGCACCAGCAGAGCAGTCACTGTGACAATCAGGTTTTCCCATCTTGTTTGAAAATGCCAAGACTCGAAAGCCTAGGTCTACTCCCTGCTTGCACAACCCTGCCTCTTATTGGTTGATGTACTACTGTGCAGTGACATTTCAACTCCGGTGAACTTTTTAATTGGACAACTGATGGGTACCAAAACGGCGGTGTGAACACTGCCTAAGCCACCTCCAGTATTTCCCATCATTATTAGATCACAATTTCCATGAACAAGGTTAATCCTGCTCCAGTTCAGACTGCAGGAACTTCGAAGTGATCTCATCAGGGTTCAAATGGTCAGCATGACAGTTTTTATTTGGATAAAATGTGGAAATATGCCTTTCGTGATAGATTTGTAATTCAAGCATCTGGAACTTCTTAATCTTTATGAGAAAGCTGTTTTCCACATGCAGTAAGAGGCTCACAATTTTCTAAACCTTCTTATTGTGTCACACAACTGCAATCACGGTGGGATGCTAGAGAGGTCCAATTCTTAAAACGGTGACCTTCAGTCCAAGGAATTTTAATGATTACAGGGAAATGTTTTTAGGCGTGTAACTTGAGGAAGGACACTGCAATGCTCAAGTAAGGGAACAAATTCAATATAAAAGGAGCACTGAAAATAAAAATCCCTTTAAAACTTTCATAGGTTTAAATGTTATGGCCCAGCCTGGGTCTTCAAGCACTCCTGAAGACTGCATGTAAATATCACATATCAGCTATCAAGCATGCCTGCAGGTTTGGCTGGAATAACCAAAGCTTAAAGAGGATAAAAACACCATTGTACAATATTCTTTCTTCAGTCTCTCTTTTCTTCTTATTTATTCTTTGCCAACAACAGACCAGATGTAGAAAGACTAACTCTTACCTAGCACTCTCGTTATTTCCATGTTTTGAGAGACAGAGCTTCTGCCTGTACCTTTCACAAGGCTTGTTGAGATGTTAGTGAAAAATCTCCAAATAGTTGAGCCTCTTTAAATCCTGTCACTTCACTCTCCTAGCTAGGATAGCCAGCCATAATATCCATAACAGTCTTGTAAAAATCACTTGATTAGCCTACTCCTTCTAAATACAGCGGCTAATAATAAATAAATAAATAAATTCCACTACACTCAACAGCTGAACTATAAACCCAGAAGTGACATGAACTAGGTCCGTATGGCTTTATTTCAAGGTCAATACTCATTCGCATTCAGAACAAGACTGTTGACACAAGTCCACCAAGCTGATATTTGTCTAAAGTGTCTTTCAGTATGGCAGTAGGGACTATAAAAGGTGTGGGACTTGGCTCACCCAGCAAAACACACAAGCCAAAGAACTTCATTACAGTTTCGTGCTATTCAGGACAGCCTAGTCAAACAGAGCCAACTTGAAAGGGGGAGAGGCCTTGCTGGAACTGAAACAGTGCAGTGACCTCTAAGGCGAAAGTATGAGCACTGCCTAAAGCACCAGGAGCACACGCACACTCTGTCTGATAAACAGTATGCACGTTTTTGCTTTCCCTGGTACTCAACATTCAACCTACTACTTTCCCTGAGGCGCAGCCAGTGTGTCTGAATGGCTTGCGAGGAAGTCTTTGCGTACTCACGTTTTGCGTCTCGCACATCTGGTGCAGGTAGGCCCTGCCCCCGACGATGACGATCTGGGCGTTGCGCGGGTTGCTGAGGTACGCAGCCAGCTGCCGCTGGCGTGAGCGGTACCAGCAGATGTAGAAGAAAATCTTTATGATGATGAATATAATCACAATTCTAAAAGAAAAAAGAAATATGTCGACAATAAATGTATATTTTCATAAAAAGGACACACCAATGCAACACAAATTCACTGCACCCCTGAAGACTTCCCTGCTGTCTGAATTTATATTTATTTAGATATTAGAATTTTCAGCATCGTGGCTTATAATTCTGGAAACAATTTTAAGTTAACAATGGAAGACTCCCTGTACTGCCATTTTGGACCATGAAGTTCTGGTTTAACCTAACTGATTAAGATAGCCATTATGGCAGAAATATAACTCTGTATAACAAATACTTTCTCTGGACGTCTAGGCCATAAAAGATTATTGTTCCCTGAAACACCTTGGACTAACCTTGAAATGGCATTCAAACACAGCTGCTGGATTCCAATGGAAAATGAATAGGCTACACCGGGTGGAAAAAGACTGATTCGTCATGAATGCAAGTGTGTGTGTGTGCGCGCGGGGGGGGGGGGGGGGGGGTATAGGTGTGGGCGCAAGTCTTAAATTTAGATTTACAAGTCAACTATAAAAAGCACATTTCAGTTCCCTCACATATGGTTAAACGTTAATGAACTGGACTCACATGTACCAGTACAGCTCCATCTTCGGCTCGGCTGAAAAGTGTTCTCCTCTAGTAACGGTCACAATCTCACCCTGCAAAATAAAACCATCTGCCGCATCACAAGGCATGAAATTCTCACTAAAATACACACATATGCATGGGCTACAGACCCCCCTCTCAGTCCTGTAACATTGCGTAATCATATGTTGGGACTGTTATGAATCACACAGTCTGATGCCTATTCATATATTACACCTTTTCCAGTGTTTCCCATACAATGAATTTATTATGATGGCCTGCCCAAATAGATTTGTGCCCACCTAAAAAGATTTTTCGGTATTTAGGCCTAGTTCTTTATTTCTGTAAGACACACTACACTTTTGTACACATGCTTCAGCAGTCCAGTGAAATCATCTTCAAATAGGCTACATTCATCCAATATGTAGGCTACTTCGTTTCATACAGACAGGTATAAAGCACAAAATTTAAAAACTGCTATTCCTATGCATGCAGTCGCCTTTTGTAATATCCCAATAGCTAAAATGTTGAAAGTTCAATTGGTTTATTATACGACTAGCACTGATGAATGGGATAAAAAGCATGCTGCAATATGACAATTCCAGGCTTTGCTGAATCGCAGTCCTTAGAGACAAATTACAGCCTCTTGGCTTTCATTTCAGACATCAGTGAACTCCAGCTGGGTAATTCACACCACAGCCTCTAATAAACACTTCTACATTCCTACAATAAACATAGCTACAAACTTCATAATAACAGACTGTTCAAAATAGTCTAAATCACATACCATTATCACTTGTTAAATGGGCTGCTAACTGACAAGCACCTGACAATATGCAAAATGTTGACAAGCACAAGGTAATCAGAAACTACATAAACAACACAATCACTGTGTGAAAGAAATACCATTTCCTTTGGACCAACTGTTTTCCTCTTTATTGATAACCTTTCCAACAGGCAACCAAATATATAGCTAGGCCCAATACTTGACGACATCATCAATAAATCGAACCTTAGTTGTGGATGGATGAACAGCCCACAAACAGATATGCCCTGCACTCTGAAAGACTACTTATGTTCATTAAAGTACCTGAGCAATATCACTCAAGGTTGCACACAGTTGTGCTAAAAATACTGCGGTGACACTAGCAGGAAAACATTGCTGTGAAGTTGAGACTGAGACTGACACAGAGACAATACTGATTTGGCTACAGACCAAAATATCTTCCTACAACATAGATTTTTTTAATTAGTTATGATGTAGGCTATCTGAGTTGCTCTTAAAATTACAAAAATGGCCTTATATTTAGCGTTCTAATCAGTTCAAAGTAGTTTGATTGAGATAATCAATTTCTGGATATTAACAATACTCAAGAAACTGTTCTGCACCCAACCTTCAATGTGCACAAACTTTGCAACCAAGGAATATGCATAATACAGCCTCCATTTCTGTACACTGTTTGAGTCAAAGGTAAAGTTGCATAACCACACGCACCCACATATGCTTCCAAGGGCAAAGCAACAGCTTGTTTGGCTTGCCAGTTTTTAAAAAAGAAACGACAGAACACACTACTCATCTCATTTCAATTTCCCTTGAGTCAGAGATGCTTACAGGATCAATCTTGAATAACAACATGAGATGAGACATTTGAAAATTTTCTTTCTGAAAATCCCTGACTGGCATTAACCAGTTGACATTTATGTTGACATTTTACGACACCTTTTATGTTTGGGGTCAAAGTGACCCCAACAGTTTAACCCAACACAACACTATTGTAATGGAAAAATGTTCACACTCTGTGTATCACGTTCTTAATGTCTCCCAAGTGACTAACCTTTTATGCCTATTAGAAATCTGTGAGATAAGTTAAAGTTTGAGCAGTTTAAAACCTGAACTGGTTTTTAACACATGAAACACTGAATGGGATCAAACTAACCCCAAACATAATAGGGGGGTAAATTTTAAGAAGAATGCAGTCACTCCTGAATAGGTTAATTCACAATAGCTCTTTTTGTAAAATTTAGAATGAGTGAATTGAATCTACCGCCTGTGTCACCTTTCGAATACATTGCTTTTAAATCACCTTGCTACATGATCACTCCTCTACTCTATCTTCCATCCAAACCCAACTCCTCATTTATCTCAGAGTTATCAGAGTTGCCCACCATTGCATTTTCTCTCTCTTCTCCTGTTCTACCGTTGGGTGATGTTAATTTCCATGTTGATCTGCCTGATTGTAAACTCATCTCCGATTTCAAATCTGTGCTCGACTGTTTCTCTCTGGCCCAACATGTCAACTTTCCTACACATCTCAAAAGGTCACACACTTGATCTGGTCTGTTGCGCTGATCAAGCCGTTGATAACTTGCATCCCCTACCATTCCCTTTAGCAGACCACAAGTGTCTTCAACATACCACTACCTTTACCCCATAACACAAACAAAAGGTCCATCGCTTTCCACAACATCAAACCTGTTGAGCCTCTCCTCCTTAGTGATACAATCTGCCCTGCCCTACCCCTTGCACCTTCCCATACCTCACTTGAAGCACTGACACTAAATTTAACTCAGCCCTCTCCGGCACCCTCAACACTCTTGTGCAAATGGCCTTTGCTTTCTCTCAGAAATATTTAGAAAAAACATTTTAACATTAATGCCATTCATAGCCTATCAATACTGAACAGCAGCTAATAATCAAACAAATAGGCCTACATAAGCACTACACAAAACGAGCAACAATTTTTTGACACTTTTGAATGTTCGAGTGTTTTAAACGAAATCTTAACAAAATCTAAGTGATTTTAAATTAAATTAATTAATGACAAACTTATCTACAAATAGTCTAATGTAACAAGTTAGATATTTGCCAAAGATGGGATCTGAACCCAGGCCTCTCACTTGCCCAAAGATTCCAAAGGTAAAAGCATTAGCTATCAGCTAAAGGTCAAAGCCCCAAAGCTAAGGGCAACATCTTTATTTTGAATTTGAAGGTAGTGTTGCCAAATTTACATTCCGATTTCCGTCCCAATTCAGAATGGCTGATTGTCTGCAACTGGAGCCACGCTTATGATGTGAATCCCACTGCCGATTGGGGAGAGTGTAGACATCTCCCCTGAAACATGTGGTGTTGCCAGATGCTTCTTTTCGCACCGAAGACTGCACAGGGCAGAGGAAGACCTATCATACACGACTTTTGCATGCAGTCCACAGCTCCTGATTGACCAGTAGGGGGTCACTAGATAGCAATGAATGCCAACTGAGCTAATGGCTAAGAGTCAGCACTGACATGGTCCAGATTTGCTCCACGGCCATGAGGCTTATCCATAAGAATAAATTACAAAAAAAAAAATAATTAAAATTTAACAACAAGCTAGTTCAGAAGGAATGTTACTAACCACAGAAACCACAATTCATACTGCTGGTATATTAGCATGTCACAACGTGACCACTGCACCCGTGCCTATCCCATTACGAAGAATGGTCACCCATTATCAATAGGCCTAGACATTTTACAGCTTATCATTATACACACAAAATTGCGATGCCTCAAAGTATTAAATGATTTTTACCCTTCTTTGGCTTCAACATCCCACACTGAGCCATAAAACCAAGATGAAAACATGTTCCTTCACTACCCTGAAGGCAGACTGGACAGCAGGCTGGAGAATTCCACAATGACCTGAGAACTACACACAGAGAAATATGCCAGGCCTAGACTGACATGGCCATATCATCCCACACAGACAGCCCAAACTCCCACTGGTCTGACACAGCAGTGCTTTTGTTTCAGTCAGGGGTAGATGGGGGAACTGTATTTCTCACTCTCTACAGTTCACTGGCAAACTTCAACCATTTTCCACAGTTGAACAAGAGTCTGGAAGGGTAACTGAAGGGTCGGGGTAATGTTCCAACTGATGTGAAGGAAACACCACTTTCACAGACTAAATCTCGTGGAAAATTTCTACTTTTGATATACTTTACTTATTTAAGTACCCTATTTTTCATTGGTGTCAGATTTTGTGCAAAACTATTTACTGTATAAACAACTAATTTTTACATTAATATGCAAGGTTGTTTCTCATACTTTCATTAAGGAAATCCAAGACATTGAGATGTAGGCTACAGCATACAGCGATATGCTACGAAATGAGACATTTTGCATGCATATCATTTGGCGGACAACGCTTGCGTGGCCTCCCAGTCATACCCGAATCGCACAACCTATCCCAGGCTCCTTGTGGCTGTAATGAGAGGAGGACAAGGCCAAGACGCACAATGACATGCCTCTGGGTCTCCTCGAGTCTGGAACTGCTAATACGCAGATAACGACCCTAGCCAAGGACAAAAACCAATTCTGCAAAAGTCTGAAAATGAACTGAAAATGACTAGAGATGTACAATAATTACAAAGCCAGACATTTTGGGCAGACAAATACTGGTTATCCATCCACCCCAGAATTTTCATAGCACCCATCCCTACGAAAGAACATTTTCTCTTAGAGTTAGCCTATATTTACAAAATAACAAGGCAACACATGTGGTGCAGTCTGTACTGAAAATTCTTAATAAAAGAATTCACCACTTCAAGTATGACCAAACATATCTGCACACCCCCCGGTCTGGGGCTGTTTTTCATGGTTTTGGGCTAGGCATCTCAGTTCCAATGAAGGTAAATGCTAATGCTACAGCATACAATTACATTCTAGATGATTCTGTGCTTCCCAAGGAGGTTTGAGGAAGGACTTTCCTGTTTCAGCATGACAATGCCCCCGGGCACATAACATATAGCCTAGAACCTGACTGACCAGCACAGAGCCCTGACTTCAACCCAATCCAACACCTTTGGGATCAATTGAAAAGCTGACGGCGAGCCAGGCCTAATCGCCCAATCGGTGCCTGACCTCACAAACGCTCATCTGGCTGAACTGAAACAAATCTCTGCAGCAATGCTCCACCATCTAGTAAACATAAAGCCTTCCCAGAACAGTGGAGGTATGCTAGTTATAGCGGCAAAGGGTGCACAAACTCAATATTAACGCTCATATTTTGTATGAGATATTGAATGTCAGGTGTCCACATACTTTTGGCCATATAGTGCATTTTTAAATGATTCTTGCGAAAAACAAAATAATGTATAAAAGCTTGTGCCGCAATTGATTTACCCCTTGCTTTCCCCCTGGGCTAAACGCCATGTTTTCAGTGGGCAGGGTTAATTGGGTGTTATTTACACAACAAAAATGCTAAGCACAGTGAAATCCTTCCTACATGTAATATGTAAATGAGGCTCTTGCCACTGTTTTGTGCAGGCAAGGCAAGCTAAATTGAAAATGCCTAAGCATTGTAGAGAAAGCAATATGCTTTTTTCTGTTCCCAAAAATGAAGAGACCCACAAGAAATGGGTTTTATTTCTGGAGCCCACAGGCACTGCACTATTGCAACAAACCTTACAGTTAGCATTTGCAATGCCCATTTTCAAGCTTAGACACGAGGAATCAAAGCCTCTCTATTTAGGTGTAAAGTCCGGAGTTTCAAACTGCTGTAGAGTCTAATGTCAGTGTACAGTAGCTCATTGTTACGACGTTATTAAACAGTGAATGATCTTCAGGTTCAATTATACCATGGTAAAGCCTAATTTATGTTGCTTTCTATCATCTTGTCTGGTAGTGTAATGCTACTGCATGGGAAAATTTGCACTAACCGGCTCTCACCTGGCAACGAGAAATGGTTTGCGTATGACATGTCTAACGGATATGAATGTTAATGAGCACAGGATACACACCCACCCTGTCTTTATCTGCTGGACGGGTCAGGATAATATAATAATGTAATCCATATGCATTTCCATTATTAATTTTTTTTAACACAGAAAATAAACATCAGGTTAAAACAAACACATAACATGTATTCAACACGGGCTCATACATTCAATTCAGTCCCAGTCATCAGTCAGAATATGTCAAGGAGACCACTTCATTTTTAGATCAAACTTTAAACAGGTTTTTTAAAAAATCCATGGATTCATGGGACTTCAGACACTGTTATGTTAACTCAGATTTTGTAAAATAACATTTTATGCAAGCGCAAACATATATTTGATATGGCATTTCCGCTTAACAGAACGCGTTTTGCTATAAAAAGACTTCTCCCTATTCTTATCGTTAAGAGTATGAATTGCTGCTGATGATACATCATGTATACACCTACCATTATAATATTAGAAACATAACGTATATATCATTTTGACATGTTTGGACGAACTACAGCTATTAGCACATTTGGCATGTCACGATGCATTTTCAGGATTCCGACTTCGACAACCCACGTTCAATGGTGCACAACACGATTAACGTTAGCTAGCCAGCTAGCGAGGTACAAAGAAAGGAAGTTCTCTAAACCGTACAGACAAGCTAAGCCATATGTAGCTAGCCTAGTCAACGAGCACGTTATGAGTTACGATCATTTAGGTATTAATGTACTGCAAATCATCTTCAATATCTGGACAGACTAAACGAAGTAACTTTTAAAATATAATCAATAATGACAAATGAGACTGTAGCGTTGGCTAGCTATTGTTTCAGGAAATGACTGGTAGCAAGGAGGCTAAACTAGCAAAACAACGTTATTAGCCTAAATTATAATGAACATTCGTAGATTATTTCATACTATCTTAACTAAATAAGTTTGGTTAGCTAGCTACTTAGAAAGTTGTATTATCGGTGACACTTTTCTATATGTAACATCAGCGCTACACTACCTGCTTTGGCTATATGACTACGATAGATCGTTGACGTTAGCTAGCTAGCTACATGTGTAGCACTAGCTAGCCAACGTTGTAGTTGTATTCAACTGGACAGCTTTACGTTAGGCTATCTACTTACAATCATGTGTAACAAATAATGATTTTAAAAAGTCAAATAAAACTGAGATTCGTTGTAATAGTGCCAATGTGTCGAGAAATTTGCTAATGTGTTCAACGCCTGAACTTTTTTGAGAGGCATCATCCTCACATAAGTGGCTAACAAACTAGATCAGCTTCTCAACTTTTCGAATGCTCTCTTGTAGACCTATAAGAACATCGAAGTTACAGTATACTAACTAGCTAGCTAGCGATCTGCCTCCGAGAATAGTACTGATAACTGCCCGTTTTCTTTTAATATGGTGTGAAATGCCAGCCTCTGTAGGTTCATGTAAGCTACACTTCAAGCAAATCAGGTAGCAAGACAATTAAACTTACCGTATCAGCGTCTTAATATTAAGTCCTCCAAGAACATTGTAGTTTCCGATTTTAGTCTATACAGTCGATTACTGGTGTGTTGTTAGCTAACATTAGCTACTATACAGCATTTTACTGTCACGCAATGACAACATCGCTGTTTTACCGAAAAAAAGACTGCTAGCTCACGGGCTTGTAGCCTAATATGGCTATGCTGTTTCGCTAACTACACAGCGATTTCGATACAATATCCACTCTAGCAACCGCCTTCAGGAAAACCCCATTTGGCAGCTCCTCTCTGACACGCGAGTGGCTGGTTTGTAAACTACGAGTCAAGGAAGAAAACACGAGTGTGCCGCTGTGAGCGAAAGCACGACGAATAGATTTACCTAGTGCCCTTACTGACCAGATCTATGGTTACGCCATTCAAGTTTTATGTTTGCTTATTTGGATTAATTCCCCTACACAATGAACAGTGGGGAGTATTTAATGTTAGAATCTACAATAATACCCGGATTTCTAAAAGATTAAAAGCTTTATTAACAATTATATATGATCTAAAGATCCACCGGTGCATTAAGAATAGGCCATTCGGAGACGTGTTAACTTTAGTTAACTTACTTTGGTGAAATGAAGATTGTCCATCCATCCGTCCATTATCTATACCCGCTTGTTCTGGTCAGGGTCGTGGGGGTGCTGGAGCCTATTCCAGCGTGCATTGAGCGAGACGAGGCTGGAAAACACCATGGACAGGCCGCTAATCTATCGCAGAACACACACACACCATTCACTTACACACTCATACCTATAGGCATTTTAGAGTGAAAAGAAGATTGTAATGGCCTATACAAATTCATCTCAATCTTAGTGCCATATACAAATTAAGATTTTTCCCTTTTAACTGTTGTAGTGGTCCACAGTTACAATAGGGGCGACATAGCTCAGGAGGTAAGACCGATTGTCTGGCAGTCGGAGGGTTGCCGGTTCAAACCGCGCCCTGGGCATGTCGAAGTGTCCTTGAGCAAGACACCTAACCCCTAACTGCTCTGGCGAATGAGAGGCATCAATTGTAAGGCGCTTTGGATAAAAGCGCTATATAAATGCAGTCCATTTACCATTTACCAAATCTACAAGCAAAAGTACAACAAACAGAATTACCTAGTGTCCCCTACCCTAACATTGACCCTTTATCTCTATTGCTAAAGAACTGTCACCATTCACTATGTACTCATGAATAAACCAAACTGCCCTTAGGAATCTATGGTTTAGAACATTCATAGTAACTAAACCCAACCATAAAAATGCATTTATATTCCTATATATATATATATATATATATATATATATATATATATATATATATATATATATAATTGCTAACAGGTGCATACAACCAAGCATACAGCCATGCAATCTCTATAGACAAACATTGGCAGCAGAATGCGTCGTACTGAAAAACTCAGTGACTTTCAACATGGCACTGTCACAGGATTCCACTTTTCCAACAAGTCTGTTTGTCAAATGTCTTCCCTGCTAGAGCTGCCCTGGTCAAATGTAAGTGCTGTTATTGTGAAGTGGAAATGTACAGGAGCAACAACTGCTCACTACATTTCCAAAAGTATGTGGACATTTCCAAACTTAATACATACTGCACCCTTGACCAAAAAAAAAAAGCTCAGCTAGATGTGATGTGTTGCAACTAAAACATTCACTGGATAAAAACACTTTTCTTCATATTTAACCTTAGCTATTGGTTTTCTGAATCAAATCGTTCAATTAATCAAATGTAAACCTTTTGTCATGGCTACATTTCCTATTATTATGGGATTTCTTTTGACAAGATGACAATTTTTCACGTAGTAATTTAGATCTGTAATGAGGCAAAGTACCCAGATTACAATGCCTGCACACTAATACTAATAGGGCGGAGTGTGGCACAGTGGGTAAGGAACTGAACTTGTAACCGAAAGGTCGCAGGTTCAATTCCCGGGTAGGACACTGCCGTTGTACCCTTGAGCAAGGTACTTAACCTGCATTGCTTCAGTATATATCCAGCTGTATAAATGGATACAATGTAAAATGCTATGTAAAAAGTTGTGTAAGTCGCTCTGGATAAGAGCGTCTGCTAAATGTCTGTAATGTAATGTAATATAATGCATAGTCGTTAATCAATCAGAATTGACTATATGGCACATTTCAAATGGGCTGCCTGCAAGAATTTTCTGTTTTACATTTGAGTAATACAGTCCAAAAGTAAAAAAAAAAAAAAATGGTTTGACTAATAAATAAGTCTTATAGTTTCTGTTATTGATGTTGTAGCCTGTACAGTGTAATCAGTGATAACATTACTCCGCAATCTTGGCTAACATATTTTCTAACATTCACTAACAAAACCACTAATATAGCACAACTATCAAGGCCATGTACTGTACCAACCTTTTGGGAGGGCATCTGTTGAAAATCAGGCACTGGGGGCTTAGGGTTGTTTGCTGTTTGGTACCTGGTAGGAAATTTAGTCTTCCACAAGATGGAAACAACGCCCTCACAACCTGTGTTCCAACAGATATGTCGCCATCTTGTGGAACGCAACATATTACACATTTATGTTCAGACCACTCAGTAGAGTAGCTCAACCACTGTGGTGCAAGTTTTTATTTTAGCCCAGTACTACAACAACTGATTCAGCAAATTAACTAACCATGATCTTCAATCAAGACCTTGATAAGTAGAATTAGGTGTCTTAGTGCTAGGCTAAAACAAAAACCTACTTCCACACTGGCCCTTTTCAGATTAGATTGGACACTCTGGTACTAGTACAGTACAGTATGTTTCAAATTTGTATTCACTTAGTGCAACTACGACTTCCTGGTATTTAATGACATGACCCTCAGTTCATCATTCTCTGTTTATTCTGTAATTTATTAATTTCCAAAGTGACTTAAAATGCCTTCATTACATTAAATATAACACGTATTACACAAGAAAAAAAAAAAAGCTAAATAAAGCACTCACATAATGCCGTCTAATCTTGCTCTATAACCACAGCATACATTTGTATCATAGCATTCACACAGTGCCATCCTTTATGTGAAAATCCACTACATCATTCTATCATAATCAAGTTTGTTAAAAAGGTCTGAAAGAACCATTGTGCACATTAATATATTTAATTTCATTTCGGTGGTTGTAGTGATGATCTACTACACGTTTTAAATAGTCCATGGCCATGTTGTGGGGAAAGATAAATTTGGATTGGTGTGTTTTGCAGCTGTCAGAAAAGAATGAGTCATGTTACACCCAAAGTCATGCTGCCACTTGTGGTGTAACAAGGGTAAAAAAAGACAAGATTCTGATGTAGGAGCACAGGGGGAGGAGCTTCTAGAAGATCAGAATTTCCCAAGTGGAGAGTCTGGGCAGGCGTGAACAGTCCAATGATAGATATAAGCCATGAAGAGAGTAGTGCCCTCTTCTGTCAAGTAGACTTGCTCCTAGGTTTTAGAGCAAGACCTAATGAAATACTGTGTATAGCAGATAATCATCAAGAGCAGTATGTTAAAATAGTATGTAAAAACTAATATGTATATTGTAACTGAATCAATGAGTACATACTTTTTCCTAGAAACTAGGGCCTACAGTAAATAATATGAAGGCCTTAGGAAAATCATGGAGTACCTACCTTTGTATTAAGTAAACTGTTAATGTGCTAAATACTAAATAACACTATTTCAAATTGTGATCATCAGTGATTTAATGTGGGTAAATCATTTGCCGAATCACACTTTCAACGAAATGTTCATTTAAATAATTTGCATGCTGTCATGAATAAACTGCATAAAATGCCAATGAAGGAAAAATGTAAACGCTATTATTTAATATTTGTACCATTGAAACCAAGAAAATGAAAATGAAAATGAATCAAAACGGATTTCCTGCCTCCTCCTGTTTGTTTTATTTTATGAAATGGACCCTGTGGTGGTGGAAAACAAATTGACCATTTCACTTTCCTGAGCTGTACATGAGCTGGTTCAAACTTACCCAGTGGTTCAGTACAAATATGTCAGGCTTTCAAGCTGAGAAAGGTTTTTCCAAATTGTTGTTTTGGCTTAGGATTGACCATGAGACTTGGACATCTTCACCCTGTCCTACATTTGGTTTCTTTGTTGATCAGGCATTTCTCTCCCAGTGCCATTTCCATTTTAAAAAAATGAATGTGTAATCAATAAACCAATTGGTCACAGCCAATTTTTTCAATAGGCCAATCATTGCAACATTACATTTTATTACTGTCATTTTTAAAATTAATTTTTACTATTGGAAGGGCACAGAAATGCTCTCCTTTCAAACTTCAAAACTACAAAAGTGGGAATGTTATAAATATAAATTAAACTACACGTTTGTCATTAGTTATTTGAGTGAATTTATACTGCATTATAAACCTTAATAGTTTTATTAAATTGACCACATGGATAGTAAGGTTATGTCAAAACTGCAGTTCTTTGCATTCTGAAACAGTTTGATACGAATACAGATAATTAATGAATCAAAAAAAAAAAAATACTTGTGCATTACACACAATATTAACAATTGTTATTCAAAATAATATTAAAAAAGAAATTTCTTCTACATTGCACAGCATATTGCTATCTGGCAACATTAGATAATGATGATTTTAAAACTCAAAAGGCTAACCAGGAACAGGGGTTGAAATTAGCTCCACCTAAAAATCCATGAACAATTCATCTGTTTTACTGGTACCTGCGAATAGTACTGCTGGGTAAAGGAATTATTTAATGGTGCCAGGGGCAATGTCTTGTATAACTCTCCAACCAAATCAAAACAAAAAGGTATAAACACAGGGAGATCATTTTCTTGTTCCTTGGAAAAAAGCCTGCTTCATGCATTTATTCAGTGTTCAAAGGTTTACAACATTACTAAATAGCACTTCATTACCCAATGTAGCCTTTCATCAAGATAACTTCAACCATCAGAGAGTCATTACAATTCAATAGGCGTCACAGACATCAAAGAGAACATCAAATACATTTTTTCCCAGAGCAATTCCATTGTTTATGAAGCAAATCATTACTAACAGTGCCAAGCTTTGTTGGCACAATTTGTCTTGTTAACAATCATTAAAGCTGTTGTTTCAGCAACTTGTTGTTTTCACCCTGTTTATACACACATTTCTATCAGGTCCATAAAATTAATAATCCACACATGCTCCAGTCTCTTTAATGCTCACTTTAATGCAGCCTGACTTCCAATCCATGCCATTACATTATTCTTCCATTACCAGCAATGGCTTCAGAAGAAACTGTCCGAGGGGTCCATACAAATACATCCAGAACCACTCTTCCTGCCCTTCACAAGGAGAGTTATTCAGTAAAAAGACCAAGAACTAAAACGTGTCTAATCCATTTGAAAAATCTGCTTCATTGGAAGCCCCACTCTCACAAATATTATCTGTTATCTTCAACGACAATGGTTCTTCTTGGGTACGTATCCATGTCCACAAACACGTAGCGGAATTCATACTTTCCTGTTTCAGGGTTCTGTTCAAAGAAAAACAAAATCACACACATTTGACTATCGTAAATGTGTACATAATCCATATTTTGTATTTTGCAGACATATTGTACGAGTAAGCCAATTTTGCCGTATATGTGAACTGAAAGTCAAGGCTGTAATACCCTTTAGTACAGAAACGTTTTATTCAATTTAAGTTGCCCCACTCTGATCTTTTTATGCTACCTTTTTGAGGTAGCACCTTGAATTTGTACTGTTATAGAAATCAAACCAGTTTTAATTAAATGGGTACTGAAATTATTTAAAAGAGAAAAATACAGCCTACTCTTACCTCTCTCACTTCTGTGTGTACAGTCCCTTGCAGCCGAGGTTCTGCGCCCTCAATGTAAAACTTAAGCCTCATATGCTTAACACCATCCCTCAAGAACTCTATATGGCTGAAGACAAGAGACTACAGTGAGGATCAGATGAGTATGTACAGGTTTGGTGTCTTTCACATCCTGACATGTGTCCCACCTGATCTGTTGCCTTCTTCCACGACGAGAAGTCTCACCATAGCCCTTGATTGGCTCCCCAAAAGCGCCAATGACCTGAAGTTTTGGATGAAAGGGCAGTGGCTATTTTACATTGTACCTGTATAATTTATTGTAAGATAATAAACTTGAACTCGTTTTCAGCATTTCGGTCTTTATCGACATCTATATTAATCAGTGATTAAGACCAAGCAGGCCTTTTCGAATGCAGGGATTTGAAACCCACCCACTGGCCCGCACGCGCGCAAACATACATATGCACGCACGCACACACACACACATAATGGCATGCACTACAGCTTTACAGGACTCTTAGCTCACCTCTGGGTGTGTTCTACATTTATCCAAAGCTTTCCCATAGATTTTATTTGGACTTGAAGATGACAGCAACTCTTTGAAGAGAATATACAGCAAGCCTCCTGTAGGAAAATTACACCAATTAACTGGAGTAAAATAAATTGGATGTTTAAGCACAGGTCATGCACATTGCGATACATTTTGTCTTGTGAAGCTCACTAAATACACACGACACTATTATTATATTATTTAATCAAGTGGTTGTTATATATTATCAGCAGTGTGATGATCAAGCTACCATAAAAGATGAAGAAATATGCTAAATGTTGGTAAACACAGAACACTGCAGATCCCTCACCACAGAGAAGAGGAACTCACATGAATGTACTGCAAGACACGAATGAATGAATGATTGCAATGAACTCAACCCAGCTCATGGACATGTGAGTATAAGTACACAATGAAAACAGAGTGAAGTCACCTGTTACTCCAAGCCCGACGAGCACAACGATTAAATAGGTGAAATCTGTGCCTGCTTGCTTAACTGTAATGTTAGAAAGACAGGGACAAGAATCAGAAAATAACAGAACATACTTTAGGTAGACTGATGGAATATCCCAAAAAATACAAAAACAAAAAAAACATGCACGTTTCACATAAATCGTGCTTTATAACGTATGACAATCAATCAATTTCCCGACACAATTTCCACATCTCATCATTTTAACAGGCTATTTACCTAACAGTCAACGGAGTATTCAACTCAACTGTCTGAAGACAGCAATGAAGCCAGCGTTAGCAGAACCTATCCATGGCATAGCGTCGTCCGAGAAGGCAGCGTTTAATTAGTAAAAGCGAACAGGAAGCGAATACCAGAGAGAGCATGTACAGAGATTAAAATAGCACTAATTTACTTAAGATCAACACAACTAGCAAACGCTAAACTGTCTTGGCTAAATTGTCTTACCTTTCTGAGCAGCAGAAAGTCCTGTCACGTCACTCGGGCTTCTCGACACGGATACTTGGCCCCTTTCTTTCCCACTGTTATTTCTTACATTTCTTAACCTGACATCGACTGTTATACTTCGTTTCGCGTTGTGTACTCTAACAAAATCTGAATGCTCTAGCATGTGGTGCGAGCGAGCTGTAGCAACCGCTGTGCATACGTTATTTTGCAGGCGGACGGGGTTGAAATGAGCATGCCTGAATATTTGTAAAACGTACAGTGTTGATTTCGCCTTCTGAGCTAATTTAAACACAAGCGAACACATGATAATACTTTCTACCACAAGAATAATGCTAACTAGCCAACTGCCACGACAAACAAGATAAAATTGTGAAACTGCAATGTATATTGTATTTTCCGTCTTCCTTAACTGTACACAAATCGCGAGATGTCCTGCGTTTCCCGTCACGGCGACGACCAATTTAAGAGTATGGGGTTATGGGAGTTAGAGTTTCTTCAGCAAAACAACCTGGTAAATTCACAGAAATTGGAAGAGTCGAGCAACTCTAGTCTCCACAGTCCATTGCGTGAACTTACGGCTCCTCCGATCAAAACCCGCCGGAATCTCCTCTGCTTACTAGCCTCTAGACTTGTCTGTTTTACGATACCTGCATGGGCAACCAAAAAATAAAAATAAATAATATGTTGTTTAAATTGTGAATTAGAATCTGCTGCATTTAACGAAAATTTCATGAGGCAGTTAATGCGTTCCCTTGAACAAAATTAAACAAAGCTACATTTGATTCACTTGGCAGATGCTCATCCAGAGTGATTTAAGTGGAGAACATCAGTGTTAGTCCCAGGAATACAGAAGTGCAATATCACCAAGACTGAACAGAAGCCATATTAAAATACCACTACACAGCTTACACATACACATATAACACTACTACAAAAAGAAATTCAAAAAGAAAGAAGATAGCAAAAGAGAGTCAAAGGAGCCACGTTACATTACATTATTAAGTGTGTGTGTGATATACTTACATTTGATTTGGCAGCTAAACAAAACAAAACATTGTAAATAAAAACTTGATCTTGGGTGACAGTCTGTTGCCATTGGGCTACTTTTTTTTTGTTATTGTGCAGGGGAAAAATGGCTTTGGGCAAGATCACCTTTTTAAAATCTGGCAACGCTGGTGACAGTTTTGCTACAGTGGCCATAACATGACTAGGGATCACATAAATATGATTAATCTTTTCAATATTTGAATATAAAAGTAATATTCAAATGTTTTGCCACTGGATATTATAATTTTTCCCAAATCACATTCTAACAACTAGCCATGACATGCAGTACCTCTACTTCTTATCTGGCATAATTGCTTGATATACATTTTTATTAAAGCTTGCAGTTTATAAAAAAATATTTTTCCTCAAACTTCAACTTGTCTGTTAGGTAATTTGGTCCTCAAGTTACAACACAATTCTGATGCTCTAAAATACATTAGACAGTACAATTTTAAAGGAGTCATTCATATAAAAGAGTAAACTTGTGTCACCATGGTGCAGGAGCATCTTGATTGGAGAGTCATCACCCGTGGGTAGCAGCTTTAGTCCTCCTTGGGGCAAAACAAGTATACTGCAGACATTTAGATTTCATAACGATATAATATTTGCGTTTCAAAATGGAATAGTCAGATAAATTATAGGTGCACACAAATTATATTCATCATGTTAATATATTATTCAGGCCAATGCCTATCAAGCTTAATATTAGTTACTGTCAAGGCCATCATACTAATATAAAATAATTTGAAGTGTTTATCTTTTTATTTTATTTTTATTTATTCAAAACATGTTGTGTCCAGAATAACTTTAATTTGTTATCAAATTAATTACCAATAATACAGTAGACAGGTTTCTATCCAGGTCATTTTACCTTTGGAAAACACGTGTAAAATCACCCTTTCAGAACAAATTGGGCACTACTGACCCACAGAAACATTTCCAACTTTGGGCAGACCATTCCAATTTTGATGTGCATAGCCAAGCATTATTTTTGATAGTGCTGCCTTTGCATCATCTCTTTGTCAATAGTTCATGGAAGGACTGACCAGCATTTGCCAAACTAACATTTGATTTTCTATTGGAATGAGCCGTCACAAGATTGCAGTCTATTCAGAATGAATGACAATATGAATTATGAAAGTTCTCTGGCAGGCCTAGATTGTATGGTTGGTTGTCACATATACAACATTTCTGACAAAGCCCCTGACAGTGATACCTAAGGTATGAAGGCATACCTCAGAACGTTCTGATTTAATCTTTTGCTGTCCCAGTGGCTTTCATCTCTTGTGGAAAACAATCTGTGTCACTACTATGAAGAAATTATATCAGAACAATCAAAATTATTTTTGAAAGGATTCAAAGCATGTTTTCAGGTTAAAATTAGAGTAAATAAACATTTTGTTTCATTGTATGAAAGTTTTGATTTCTCACATGAAAACAAATGAATGCAAGTTACATATTTTTAGGCAACTTATTCCAAGTAAGTGATTCATTCATATTTTTCAGGGGTTGTAATTTGTTTTGCCATCTGAAGACCACGGGTAGCTGTCTTACATCTTGAAAAAAAGTAAAAATAAAAATAAAAAGACTCAACACTTTCTCAAATAAAAATGTTTTTTTTTTTTTGTTTGATCACAATGAATTGGTAAAGTCGCTTAGAGCAATAGTTCTTTCAAGATTGATGAGGATGTTTAGAGTTAGTTCCATAAGTTGTCATACTTGGCAAGATGCAGAGGATTGATGTATCTGCCTGTAGAAAAATAAAAACACTATTAGGTCCACTCCAGGTCCATCATCCTTCACTATAATTTTGAGGCTTCTGATGATTGTTGATTGTGTTCACATTTGTTCTAATGAATAGTAATTCATAGATGACATGAATAATATCTCTGCACTATTAAGAAAAAAAACATGGGTTCTATTTAATTTGTGTGAACAGGACACCTGTAAACAAATGTATTCATTAAAAATGAAAACAGTAGGCATATTTGCAAAGGAAGCAAATTCATATAAAAGACGTAACTTTATTTAAATAAATCTTGCACTCATTTTATCAACTTGGTCAGTGTGACTATTGTGGTGAAAAATCTAATAGTACTCCTTTGTGGGGTAAATCTTTAAATGCTGCAGAAATGTAAATAAATAAATAAATCTGACACTACTGGATAAGCAGGACCAAAATATATCTAAATTATGTGGCTAATCTTCAACATGACATCATAGTATAAATTAAAGCCTTTATCCAGTCTGTCATTATTATAATTTTTAATGTTTACAAAATGTTAAGGTACACACGTTTAAGTGATCAATGCAGAGCGCAACATTGTCTGTACACGAACAGCATTCCATTAAAAGGTCTGAATTTATTCATGCATCAATTAACTAGTTTGAACGATTAGAATGCAATAAGTTCTAAATCATATTAGGTACATGTTTTCTGTAAGATATTAACTGAAATCTTAACATAATCCTGTATGCTGAATGATGTCAGAATGATGCACCTCTATGATGAAGAACAAAAAATTCTATACAAATATCTGCAACACAGGAAACAGACAAAAAGACAGCAAGAATTTAGGACTTCACAATTTGTAATGGAAAATCAAAATAAGTGACACACACTTATGTAAATATGAATAATAAACACATCATGGCCAACAACACACATTTATGTGCATTTGTGTAAAATATCAACCACAGACAATGGTCCTGATTTGAAGGCCAAAGTAGAATAGCTTAAATGTTGAAAAAACCTTATCAAAAGATAATTTCTGATGTATTTTCAAACTGAACTGAATAGATCTGGTAATTAAATAGACAGTTTCATATGTGAATGTTAAGGTCTTCAGAAGATTTCTAGTTTTGTGAGAAGGAAATTCCATATCCTTAAGTTCCCCTAGAAAAAATAAAGCTATTCTATTCTATATCAATTTATATTTATTTAGCAGTGAGGATGCTGTAGAACTTTCTTTGCATATAGTAATGGACTGGCTAGCCTTCTGTCTGTAAATTGAAGGAAAACGACAAGTCATAAATGGATTCTACATAGGCACAGTTCAATTTACCAAAACGTCCTTCAAGGCTCAGCCAGAGTTAGTTTCTTCTGTGTTTTCCAGAATCATTAGAGGTCTGGAGCATTTGCTGTGCTCTGGGATTTGGATTCTCAAAACATCTTGGGGCAAGAATTATTTACATGTATTTCATACTGCATATATTGGCTTTTCCAGACATTCCAGTAAATGCAAAATGACTGAACAGTAGGTTTAAATGATGCTATAATCTTAGCGGTAGTTTCCCAACAAATGGATACATTTATATCAGATGAGGACTCATTCATTGTTCATTTATCTTGTGATAAGTGTATTCTCCTTGAGAATTGACTGCGCCTATTAAGTAGTTTGGCTGCATCACACTGTGCTCATCCAAGCCCTTAATAGTTTTGTTAGTAAGTTTGTATAAACACGTTATCTCAAATTGAAAATATTGTTTTTCAATTAATTTAGCATCTGCTGATATTTTTGTGCAAGGGCATACCGCACATATAGTGAAAATGTATTCAATATTTATTCTGGGAGACACAACACTTACAATAAATACAGGGTGCACATGTCATTCAAGAACCTTGTGGGCTGTTAACAGCTGTCATTCTCTGCTCTTATGGGTATTATCAAAGCACCTTGTATATGCATGCATTTCCTTCTGTGACTTACAGGACAATGCTGTGTTGTATATGAAATGACGGAATGTGGGTACAGTACAAATGTAGTTAACAGGTAAACGCTGCACTAGTCTATAGCTGTGTGCTGCAGGAAGTAACAGTGGTGAGCCTCCTATATCTTCTAGTCTGGGATGGCAGTGTAGCATAATGTTTTGGTAACAGGGTAGTACAACGGGTGAGGTCCGCTGTACTAATATCTGGTGAGCTACAGCAGATATTTAGAAAACTTGTCAAATCTCAGTGAAACTATCTGGATGGATAGGCAGTACTCTGGGTAATTGGAAACATAGCTTACGGGACATAGCAAGGAATATAATCTGAATAGCTTCAGCAAAATGGATTTTACAGTATGTAGAAATGTATTCAATGTGCAGTATGTTGCTGTAGATCGGTGTTTGCTAAATAGCCAAATGTAATGTCCACTATTAGCTTGTGTTCTCAGATAAAATAATTTTGAAGAGAAAATTTCTTAGGGGGGAAAATCACATAACAAGGAAAACTCAATAAACTTAACAGTTTTGATGAAAACATTAAAATAAGCAAATTTTGGTTTATTTATTTTGACAATTCATAATAAACTGAGAAGGAAGGAAAGGCATTGTAAGGAAAGGCATTCTATTGGTGCGTTTAAATGAGTCAGTTTTTTTTATTGTCCCCAATGGAAATGATTTTGTGTAAAAAGTTATTGCTGGACTCCATACTATCAGGAACCAGTGTGAAATGTATGGGAATTTTGTTAGATGAAAAATAAATAAATAAATAAATAAAATAAATAAATAAAATAAAATAAATAAAAAAATAAAATTCAAGCAGAAAAGTTATATTTCATTAAAATTAAATGGGTTAAGAATGTTTTGTCTATTGTGAGTCTATAATCTTATTAAGCTTAGCATGCATTTTACTATTTGTCCTAAGTATTAATTTAAAAGACAGTCAAATTGTAGTCGCCATGATTTTATAGGTAACTTTCAATTGGTGTAAACTATTTAGAACGCACGTTTATAGAGCAGTTCTTAAACTATGTTCTGATAAAATATAAAAAGCATGCCCTTATTATTCCTTATTCATGAAATTTGTATAGAAAAATTTTCAACTTCTAAATAAAAAAAATGGATAGATTTGAAATTAGTCATAGAAAGTGATCATTTAATACAGTTGCTACATATATCTTTATAAATTTTCAGATTACAAGCATTAATCACAAAACCAAATTATGTACCTGGTTGCACAAAACACAAAGTAGTAGGCCATGCTTTTAACACATGTCAATTGATGAAAACAAATCTTATCCTTGTTGTTTGTCGAAATTCATGTTCTTTGAGCAAAAAAAAAAAAAACTAACAAACAAAAAAAAACTGTCTAACAATATAACTGTTCAAACTTTGAAGTAACAATATATTATTCATTCTGAATTCAATCAGCTGAACTTACAAAATATACTGGAGTGTAAATGACAGCAATGGAACAGTCTACCTGAATTCAAGTTTTGCTGACTTTTGAGAGTTATTAAAAAAAGAAAAAAAAAAACATAATCCTCACTGCCATCCAGCTCTATTATTGTAGTATATTTACATGTATTGGATTTTTAAGATAGTGCGCTAAAAGTGTCCGCATATCATCATGCTGGTGTATATCTCCGGTCCATTTGTTCATATTTCATTGCAGCTTGTTCGTACTCATCCAGGATTGCACTATTTTCAAGAAGTCTACATAATGGAAACAATGCACACATAACACAATGTAGAACATAAGCAAACACATCACAAATTATAATACATCATACAGTGTGACAGAACAGACATAAACAGGTACGTGACACATGAGGACAAACTGAACTCAAGGAAAACTTCACATGTAAAAAGTTATGGGAATTCTTTGATTAATCCAAGGATGACAAATTAACAACTCTTTCTGTGAATGTCAATGAGAGTATATAAAACTAACAATGCTTACTTATGTTCAATTATGCGCATATTATCTTTTAATACTGAATAGAATATAGTGAATGATAAATAATAATTATTAAATGAATAGAGATGAAAACACAGCATCCTTGTGTATTTAAATCTAAACTGCTCCCTGTACTTAATAAATACATATTCACTAGTGAATGAAGATAATCTAGTTACTTTTCAGAGGAATATTTAATAGAAGTAGATTTCAAATTGAATTTAAAATAATTAACAACACTCACAAAATAAAGGTACGCAAGGGTATAAATTCTGTACAAGTACAAAACTGTACCTCTAAAATTGCTTGTCACTGTGGTAGTACCTCTTGAAGGTACAGAACTGTACCTTAACCAGAACAAAAAAGTACCATTCAGTACCTAGAAAGGTACAATCGCTTGTCACTAGTACCTTTAGAGGTACAGTTTTGTACTTGTACAGAATTTGTACCTTTATTTCTGAGAGTGAGAAAAATAACCATTATAAAACAGAGCAGAGCACTGTGTCAATACTTCAAAACCAAAATGTATAACAAAACAAAATACTACAGAGTGTAGATGTAACCTGGAGGATTTTGAGGGTCAAATATTCCGAAAAAATGTAGAGGTTAAAGGGTATGCATTTTCAATATTAATCATACAACAACTGTTAAAATACATGCCGATGAGTTATTAAAACCAGCAACATTCACAATAAAAACATACTCAAGCAAAAACAAAGACAAAAATAAGAGAAAACACATCACAAACATGGCTGCAAGACAAAATGAAGATACCTTAATGGAAAATAAAATCCAAATCAGAAAACAATCAGTAAAACAACTTGAAAACATAAAAAGGTCAACTGTGCTGGATGTCGACTTACACTGTTAATGATGACCACACAAAAAGGGAGACATTTCCATTGTTTGAGATTGCTTACCTTGAGATTGCCTCTTAGACCCTAGTTGTGTTGTACTCAGATTCATGTTTGCTTAGAGACCCAATGAGGCAGAACCTGAAATGTTATGGCTCTTTCATTTCACGTAAAATTTGTTTGCATAGAAAAGAATATATGCATACATATGCTACATAAATGCAGTACATTTGATTATGATTTTAGTGAAATTATTAGTGAAATCTGAAACACTTGCATGCCAAGAAGTAGAAGAAAATACTATTTAGTATTTTTTTCTGGAATTGCAAGAGAACCAAATGTACAAAACAAACATGTAATGTATGTATACAGATCAGACATATATGCACAAGCACACAAAGTGCATGCTCCATAAAGGTATATAAGAAGATATGTTTTATGAATCTTAAAGAACGCTGCAATTAGCGTATGTTCTTGTAAACATTTAATCTTTCAGACATGACAAGCAACCAAGGTGCAGTAATACAATATCTTTTTTCTTTTTTTGCTTTAATAAAAACCTGGTTCATGCCCAAAGTGAATAGAAAGACATTCTTATTAATCACAGTTTGTCATACAAATATTTTCATAAATGTGCGATATATTAATTCTTTAAGTTTGACCTAAGAAGTTGTGTGTGCTATATTACGTTTCAAAAAGTGCTTTTAATATTGAGTGACAAGACAAGCCCTTTTGTTGAGAGTAAAATCAATATGTTTAATTATAGGTCCATTTTAAAATGAATGCTTAACCTCACTAAAAATAAAATGTTTGTGTTGGCCGTGGACTTTAGATCCATAGCAGTCTTCATGCACCATATAGAATATAATTGCATATCATGAATCAATATTTTATCCAAAATCAAAGGAATATCAATACTGCAGTAGGTGCTGGGTTGGTGGGACTAAGCATGCAATCTGACTGGAACTACAACTCAAACAACATGTTAAGCTTTTTTGGCTGGGTGTAACTGGGTTTTCATCATGTTAATTAACCTCTTAATGAATGATTAAAGAGGTCTTAATGGGAAAGAGGGAAAGATCAACGCAAAAAAGGAGGAAGAAATCTCAAAAAGAATGAAAGAAGAAGAAGAAAAAAAACTGAAAAAAGGAAGAAATGGAAAGTCTGGGAAAAGAAAGTCCCCCATGTGATAGTCTTCATCAAAAATCAATGGATACTGACCGCTGCACTGCTTTCTCATGGCGGGAGAGCCTGTGACTGGTGGTGGGCACCTCTTCCAGGTCCTCGTCCAGGTCGCACCCATCGGCGGCGTCCTGCGAGTAGCTGTGCTTCATCACCAGGATGCTCCTCCGGTTGGTGGGCGGGATCAGGGGCCTGACTGGCTGGGGCTGAATGTCCGTCAGGATGGCGGCTTCCCGCGTGCTGAGGTTGCTACGGCTGCCCTTGAGGCTGGAGATCTGGGATCCACAGTGGTGGTCGTGAATGCACCGGGAGGAGGACCGCCTCAGTTTGTGGTAGTTCTCGAAGTCGTCGGCCAGGTCCGCCAGATCGGCAGAGGCGGCCGCGCTGCGCAGGGTGCACAGTTCATAGTGGGGGGGCTCGAAGACCTCCTGGAACATAGTGGGGTCAAAGTCCTCTCTCCTGATTATGTACTTTTTGCGCGGCTGTTTGATTTGAACTATAACGGACACAATGAGAAGGATAATCACAATGCAACAGGTGACCCCGATTATTGTTCCATTGGTGTTGTTGAGGTTGTCCAAAATGTTTGCTTTCCTTTTCTCTGTGTGATACAAAAATAATAGTAAAAAATGAACACTGCTTCAAGAAACAAAACCATTCAATGAATGACATCCCATACAGTATAACACTTGGAAGTCACAGCCAGTGCAAAGTCAGGTCAGGAAACAAAAATGCCCTTTAAGGAGGGAGTTACTGCTTCATGTCGGTGAACAATTTTGAGAATAGCACATTATTTTCAAATGTAGTCACAGCTTACACTCAAAACTAGTCAGGGTAATGATGATTACATACATAATGAGGATTGATGTGCATATGATTCAGAGGCCAATGTGCCAAAAAGAAGCTAACAAACAAGCACAAAAGCAAGGCACTGATAGAGTGCTGACTACAGCACATTTCCAGCTCAGTCAGTTGTAGCAGGGGAAAGCTTTTTTTCCTCTGTGACAAATAAGCCCATATGAGTCAAACTACTTTTGGAAATTGCAGTCATTTTTCATTTGTGCTGGCTTTCAGAGCCTTGAAATACAAGTGCCCGGTTTTGCATTCATGTATTTATTTCGGCCCCGAGTCCATATGAATGGGGAATCTTTCTGCGTACCTCCAGCTCCATAAAATCCATACACTAAGGTGAGCTGCGACAGCTGTGACCTCCAGTACCCGCAGCCACTGTTCCCCTGATGTTTATTTCCAACAGTAATACCAGGCATGGCTTTAATAGGTGGCACGGGCTAACACAAATGTCATTTCCTGACCTGGGCACCATCTACACAAGTCACTACCTACGGACACCATTTACACAAATCACTACCTGTCCCATTTAGCTGATACTGTGACCCTTTCTGTAGCCAAACCTGAAGTAAGAAAATGTATACATCCAGCTGGCCTACTGCATGCCAATGGCCAGCTTAAGGCAGAAAGCGTGGTCACCTTTGCAGTGGTTCTCATCCCATGGATAGACGCAGTTTTGCACCCCGTTACACACCAGAGTGTTGTTGATGCACATGTTACTGTGGCAGAAGAACGCGTCGGCATCACACGGGGCTGAAACACAGGGGCGTGGCCAGCATTAAGATCATTCAGCAAACAACAGTTATGTGACAGGGTGACTGATATAAACCCTTGTTTAAAACGAGAATATACTACTTAATTTTACTTTTTATTATTAACCTTTATTCATATATGGTAGGTTGATGGATCACGTATGCTCTTTTACAGCAACGCCCTCTTAATTTACATAGAAGCTCCATTTCATCCATTTTTATTGTAGATGGTCATACATAAGCATATCAAACTTGGACAAACAAATATGACAATATCACTTGTTCACCAAGAATAGGCATAGATAGATGCAATAAAATGCATCACTCAAGAAATTAAAAACTATATTATTCCACTCCATTACTATTATTCTACTCCACAATCATTTTCTATCACCTTTCAGAATGTGTATGAAATACAGTAGTTGCATTAAAAACCTTTAATGAGACTTTCACAAAGTGATGCATCTGTGCAGCTGAAAGCCAGATCAAGTGGCCATGACATCTTGTCATCATCAGACTAAAAGGCAAGTTAACCTACCTGGCAGTGAAACAATCCTCTCTATCCCCATACACATATTTCAGTAAGGAATTATTGGCATGCCAGATTACAGACAGGCTCACGGAGACCACTAACATGTCATATAGATCATGCAGAAGCACCAATTCCAAGTGCTTTGAAGATCATTTGCTAGTACTTCACTTGTCATTGGCCATTATTGTGAAAATAGCTAATAGATTATCTGTACTTTGCTCAAACATTGACGTCCTACATTTATAAAGAAGTGTTAAATGAGAATTATCAGACAGGAAATAATACAGTTGCAGTGTTCTCTTTATGTATGAAGTTCCATGAATGGGGAGGTTGTCATTGTCCCATAATTAAAAAGGAAGGTGCCTTCTGAAGGGAAAACACCTCTTTCAGCTACCAATCAGGGTAATGTACTCAAGCACCATGCACATCTCCATTAATAAGATTGGGCCTGGCCATAATTAATGATGTTTTAAGAACGTATTGATTGGCACTTGTGTTCACTGATGATTACTTATTGACATAGCTTAGCTTACCCCACTGCTGTGTGTTAATGCATCACTTCTAAAAACAGGAGGGCTCAGGATTGTGTGAAATTGAAGCCACAGATCCATGTTTATTTGATTGCTGTGTTAATCCCAAGTGGCCAGTGAAAATAGAAAAAAAGGACAACTGCGGTCACTCTAGCGTTCAGAGCGTACCTGTTATTATCGTTTCACAAACATATCCTGCTGTAATACCTCCACTCACCAATAGGTGGTGGTGCAACACTCCCTACTGATTATTTCCAGCAAAGTCACTTCACTGCATTAAAACACACGTCCTGACTAATCCCCTGTGAAACTAATTCCTAGTCACATTATAATAAATGTGGCCTTTTGTTCACACCAGAACTTCGCTACTTAGTTCATCAATTAAATAATAATTGAGTGGCAGGACAAAAGAGCAAAGCTGTCAATGGTAATCCAAGCAACATGGTCCCGTCTTCTGCGGAGCCTTTGTTTAAACAGCCAAGTCACACATTTTCTCATTAGGAGGTACAGCTCCAGGACATGCATCCATGCACTCTGAACAAGGGTACCGCGGAACATTCTCTGAACTGAAAGGGAAATTTAAAGGCAGCGCTCCTACAGCAAATCACAAACACAGCGGAGCATGGAGAGAAAGAAGGGCCTGAGAATGGGGGAAAGGAAACATGAACACTTACAAGGACTCGCCGTGAATGAATCGTGCAGAATTGCAATAGTTATATATCATATTTTAGTATGAATTTTATTTTTTTTAAATCAGGCAATTAATGGGTTTTTATTTACACACACATCTGGTATATCTGAAAAAAATAATAGTATAACCTCCGAATAGGAGTCACCCCAAATATTCCTCAGTCAGAAGCTGTATTCTGAATGAAGCACATTTTAAGGAAAACACCTTAAATCTGTTAGTGACCATTCCTATCGGCAATAATGTAGATATTGGATACTCAACTCCAATCCTGGAGACTTACAATCCAGCAGCTTTGCCTGCTCTCTTTAAATGACTAAGAGCAATACAATGGGGGCAAGAAAAAATATTGAATAAAAGTATCAGGCCTAAATACTTTGACCACTACTATGATCATATCATTTCACATCAGAGAAATTTTCTGACTGCTCATGCATACAGGCAGAAACAGGCAGTGTTTTGAACCCTATAATGTACCTATAAGATAACGTCAAGTCCAATGATCTATACTATTCTCTGAAAAATTCATAAGAACTCCATTACCGCCACTATCTATTTATAGCACGCAGCAGCAGCCATACAGTTATCGCTCCTGTTCAGAGAACTACTCATTGATTACAGTCTATGGGAAATGAGAAAAACAGCCATTCAATCCCTGCATTTTATAGCTCAGAATGTACGGCGCAAAAAAGGGATCTCGCGGTGGAAAAAGGGCTGATTGCTCTTTCCTTATTATCTCAAAGCTGAAGCTGAATTCGGTATGATGCGTCTGGGCAGACGGGGGTGTTGCGGGAGTCCTGGGAGAGCGGCTACATGGCGCCGCTGGGCTGTAGGCCGCACGGCCATTAGAGGGGCCTGCTGTTTGATCCCCTCCGCTCTAATGATGATTTCCACCACATGCAGTGCTTTACATTGCACACTGACCATCCCTTTTTCCTCATCGGCACCATGCAAGGCTCCCATATGCAACAATGTCCAGAGCAGAGAGGCCCACAGCGTCGGATCACTGGTCTGCCTGCTTCCTCAGATCACAGGCCCAGGACTGACCACTGATTCAAGCCTTTGCTCATCCAGGGTCCATAAAAATATCTGAGAATGTGATCACCCCGTTCCTGTAGTTATGCAGCCAAACACAACAGGTGTGAAAGCACTCAATGGTTTTTCTTCTGATTCTTAGGGGGCTGTCATCATACTTTGGCTGCAGCTTTTAATTTTGATTGTTCTTTTCTTTTTTGCATTGTCACACATCAAACATAGCAATGGATAAATAGTACGGTGATGGTTCGCTATAATAAGTTGTACAATGCTTAAACCTTTTTTGACCTACAAGCCAGTTCACTGCTAGGATGGTGCATATATAGGGGGGATTATATTGAAGAAAATGCACAGTTTGAGATGTTAATTATTAAAACTAAACTAAGTGTTCAAATAAATAAAGTAACTATTGTGTGTATCCACCTGGCAATACAGCTCCTGCCCTGAACATTACTGCAAGGAGGTTCCACTGCACTAGATGGCTGTAATATACTGGTGAGGTTAGATAAGTAAAGATGAAGGTTAGATGTCAGTGAAAACGTTAAATTTGGGAGGGTGCACACCATCTGCTACTTCATTTCAATATGCGATTCACCAGCTGAGGTTTGCAGTTACTGCGCTAGAGGACCAATGTAGTCAAATTGCATTCACTAGATTAATCAGAGGAGCTAGTGTGTTGGGAATACCCGGAAGGCTCAAACCTAGAGGGACACATTACTCTTTACAACATAGATGTAGTACTTTACCTTAGTACAACATAACACATTTACCTTAAAATTATAAAGAATTCCAGAACTGTAAGCATAACAGCTATCCAAAACCTTTCCAATTTAGACAAATTAATGTGAACTTAGCCTTCTAGCTGGACACTGAAAATGGCAGAACTGGTAATGTTGATCTTTCTTGCTATATACTTCATTTATAAGTCAATTTGCTTTGGTGAGAGGTTCTTTAACTAAATTATAGCATGCCATCAAAACTAACCATAATCAAGTTTTAAATATTTTAGCCATTGCGTGTGTATGTGTGTGTCATCCTTTCAATTAAGAGAATTCTGAAATAATAGATGTGCAAGATATAAAGCTTGCTTAAATTTGTCACTCAAGGCTAAAGTCGAAGCACGCTGATATCTGATTCTTTCTAATATGCAAAATGTTTTTAAGGTTTAATTAATTTCTCTCCTCAGTTCTCTCACTGTGCCATCATCCGCAGCTACCTTGTTGGTATACAGCACATTTAGTATTTGTGAGATTTGGTTTTTATAGCAGTCTTTTTTAGAATAATGGCTGTTGAAAATCCCCCCATAACGGCATGCCAAGCAGAGATTCCTCCTTTCACAATATCCTGCCAGTGGAAACCCATAAACAGCCACTGATAAATGCAATGCCTATGTTTCCTTAATAGGCTCCTGTAAAGTTAACCTATGGTTCAGTTGCTTTTATTTTCAGAGCCACTGTTTTTTAATGCCTCCAATGAGCAGAATGTCCCTCAGGTGTCGGTTAATCTGCCTTGCCAGAGAAGGGGCTCATTAAATATCTTACGCTCTTGGAAAGTGGTGAAGAGGATCCGGAATCGGCTCTTGCGGCTGCTCTCGTCTGCCCACATGCGGATTACCCCCAGCGCCGTGACCAGCATCACGTCATTAGCCACCGTGCTGCAGAACTTGCTCTTCAGGTCCTCCACCGAGCTGCTCCCGTCGTACACCGCCACGAAGTTGCGCTTGCACTCGTTCGAGTTCTGCATCTCGTAGTCCAGGAACCGCAAGTAGATCTGGAAATGGGTGGGAAAAAAAGGGAGAATGTCCTGAGAAAAAGTTTTATTTTGCTCTCAACCCATATTTAAATCATATTTTAATTCCTGTAAAATCCAATTTTCCACTACTGGTATTGGTACCTTCCTGTCAAGAGCATACACTGTACTACACAGACATTTGTAAAGCATTGATCAGACTATTTGAGGCCATCTCATGTGACCATCCTAAAAGGTTTATGAAAATAAAGCCCTTTTTAGCTGCTGCATACTGGGGATTAGGTTTGAGAAAGACATGATACATCTGAGGAACTCACCAAAACAAATTCCCACTAACCTTTTGTGAATCATCAAAACACTATCCCTCCCTGCACGAAGGATGAAAGGTATTTTATTTCAACCCCACCAAACGCTCGCATGCAGGTAAGTGCAACTCTCACCTGAGCACCCACACACCCCCCAGCACCGAAATACAGTGACATACAGTACTAAATGCATGGTAATGACAACCCTCTGGCTTGGTCCAGCACAGCTACAACACTTGACAGTGTTCTATACCTAAGCCTACCATTAGTATATTAGACCGGAATGGCAAACAATAACAGCTTCGGTTCCAGCCCATAGCCTAAGGCATGCGATCATAACATTTAATTGAGCGCTCTGCACTCAATCATGACAAGGGAATGCAATGCTTTAATTCCTTAAGACAAATGGCGCTAATGCAAAGACCGAAAGGACACTGTAGTGTCAGTTTGGTATTGGCAGGATTGACGGGCAGAAGCATGTGGTGGCTAAAAGCAGACATAACTTTGACCTGCCCTTTTCTCAGCACTGTTTTCACAAAGCACAATCTATATGTTGCCCTTTGTGATACAGGGAACTGTTCTGTACCTTGCTCAACTGACAGTCCAGCACAAATGGCTTTTCCTTCAGAACCACAAATTCTTTAGACATGCTCCAGTGTAACATCAGCAAGCCTAAATGGCGTGGGTGTCAAGAGGCAGCTTCAAATAGAACAAATGATTGTGTATAAGCCATAGCATTCAGCTCAAAAAAAAAAAAATCCTGGAGAAATGAGATATGCAAATGTTTCCCACACATCGTTTCACAGATTTGGCACTCTGCTTGAGCTTGGCATGGCATCTGGCGAGTTAAAGGCTCCACATGTGTGGCTCTGCAGGGGGGGTTAGCTAGTAACTGCATTCATTCAGATTTTCCAATACAAGTTTTTCAAATCTGGAAAAAAAAAGTGATTATGAGACAACACTGTGAAGGCAGCTTATCATAATTCACAAACGGAGATAGATTATGCATCATCCATATAACAATGTGCTTGCAGACAATGCACCCCTTGAAGTCGCACTGGATCGGATAAGTATCGATCCTCCTTGTCAAACTTCGATGTCAAAGCATAGCTAACAACATCAGGAAGACTAATAAAACAAAGGGACCGGACATTAATACACTCAACTATGCAGCTGTAAGACATTCTAATGTAAACATTAAACTATAAGAAAAAAAATTATGCAGTGCAAACATCTGTAGATTGTTCATGACTGAGAAAAAGCCCTGAATCATCTTCAGAGGTAAACTGACCATCACACCAAGATGACTAATGCACTCTCCACAAAGAAACACTTTAATAAAGTAATTCTGGTTTTTTCTCACAGGCCTGAATTGTTGGCTCAAGGCTAAATATTTACCGTGGTTCCAGCGTCTTACGCCACAGCGCTACTTGAGGTTTTTTTTTCATATCTTTGCTTTTATGTCTTTACAATATTGTGTATACTCCCACAGCCAGCCATTTAAAGAGAGGGATTGTCAGAATGGTTCGTAGCAAACAAAAAAGTAAAAAGAATTACATGAACAAGTCTTTTCATCATTTTCTTCTCTGAAACAAATTCTTTTGTACAAGGACTTACGTCATATTTATGCTACTAAAAAAGAATCCTTGAACAGTTACTTGATGTACAGTAAAATTATTAGAAATTATTTCTGAGTGCAATCTATTATATAAAAATGTGACGTATGAAATACACTCACATACTCACAATTTTTGTCTGCGCTGATATCTTAGAGACAGATTTTACCCCCTCATTTGGGACAATTTAAGAGAAGGGGATGCAAAGTAAACATTCAACAAGTGAGGAACATGAGGATTTAAAAAATGTGTCACTATTCCTTCCTCTCTGGAGCCTTGTTCTGAGGTATCGATTCTCAAAAAGGCCTTAATGGACTAGATCTGATTTAAAGAGAGACGCTGCTGTAAGGGTCAAAGGTGAGTGCTTTTGCTTGTGAATACTGTTGCAGGACTAATACAGCGGGATCTGCACGTCACCTGAAGGACAAAGTGTTTGCTCTGCTGGCCTTCAGCCTAGGAGACTCCCCTATCTGGTAGGCCCTGCGTACCCCCCTGCGTACCCCCAGTCGCACAGTGTCCAGAGAACCCTGAATGGATTGGGCTAATGCTCCCTAGGTCCACTAAATTACAACCCCCGTGGAAACTTTCCCAAACACCTTATCTCTTTACCTCACCTGTCTCTCTGATTTTGCTTGATTGCTTAAGTACATTTTAACTTGACTGTACTTTTCCTCTGGCACTTTGAATACATTACCAGGGCACTTCTTGACAAAGAAACAGCCTTCTGTAAAAGTTGGCAGTTGTCGCTCTGGTCTTGTGGATGTGTTTGAGGTGCAGAACATGTCGGTCTTGCTGACTAAACTGTACCTGATGCCAGCTGATGTTACATGCAGCTGGACTGAAAAGGGAATATTAGTGTATTGCATTAGTACTGGGTATTCAGATGGCTCAGGATGAATTTGCATTCTGATAGAGCTGTATACTATGGAAGTATAGAGCTCTGTCAGAAAATAAATCAAACCCAGACGCAATCTGTTATGGCCCGTGTGTCAAGAATGTTAAAAGAATGGGTACCTTTATTTCCCTATAAAATAAAAGAGAATCTCCGCAATAATCAGATGGCTTAATGTCTTTTGGAGTGTACTATGAACAAAAGTAAGCCAACTCTGGCACCCCTGCAGGTTAAATTGTGACATAGATTTACATTAATTTGTTAATGAAATTAGATTTTAAATAAAATCACTGTTGTAATTATCTGTGGTCTTTCCCTTATGAAAGAAATCACGTGTTCAAAAACCAAATAATACATGTGAACACTCAAAATGTAAGGAGTACGTGCAAACTATAAAAATAATCCCAACAGTAAGATGAGAGTGGGAAAAAGGTAACCTATGCTATTTGAAGTCACGTGTTCTGCTTTCGCATGTGACAACAGAAAATGTCCATTTCACAAGTAGCATGTTCTTTTCACAAGTGAATATTTTAATTCACATATGAAAATGTAAATTTTCATGTGAAATTGTGATTTCATAAGGGTTTATATGTACAGTCTCAATACATTTCATAATATCTGTAGAAAATGTATATACATTAATTTCCAGTCTTCTGATTACTTATGATCTGTCATCAATACATTAATATTAGGTGTTAAACATTAATGTGGGATCAGTGAATCAATAATAATAATTATTGATAGCATTACTATTATGACACTGAAGTCCAATGTAGTGTTCTTAAACAAAGAAACACTGCATTGTAACATATGGAAAATGAAGATGTTTTTCTTTCAATCACTTCTGATTGCGAGTAATGTTACATTACATTTCGCCATTTAGCAGATGTGACTTACACAGATTGGATATTTCCATACAAACCATTTATACAGCTGGGTATAAATAAATGATATGCTTATCATATACATCTTGAAGCATGCAATTTGAGGTTGCCACTTATGCTTGATTTCTAGCTCTGGTGGTGTCTCTCTAGCCAGGTGAACATTTGTAAGTCACTCCAGCAAAAAGCTTCTGCCAAATGAGTAAATTGTAAAGTGTACTGAAGCAATGCACTTTGCTCAAGGGTACAACTGCAGTGCCTGAACTGGGAATCGAACCAATAGCCTTTCAATTATAAGCTCAGTCTCGGTCACTGAACCTCAATGGGTCAGTGGCACAGCCTTCTTAATGGGGGGGGGGGGGGGGGGGGGGAGTGCTGAAGCAAGGGCACATGTGTTTGATTTTCTAGCCTGGAAGGACATCAGATAACACCAAAATCAATCTGCGAGGCAATAAATCATATCAAACAGTAATATCATCTGCAAGCCACTGCATAATTACAGTACCATGAGTCACGACAGTACATGCCACAAAACAAACTGTGCACAGTGCCAAAAGAATAAAGAACAGTAAAAAAGTGAGTAAAAATACACTTTATTTACTTGAAATGTAATTATTGATGAGGGCCACGGCTAACCATAACTCTAGCCAAATCAATCAGCTTTACTCATCCCAACAAGCAATAAAGCTACAGATTTGTCGGGGGAAAAGGGATTGATAGAGTGCAATAACCCAGTGGATGAAGAGGGACCACA
This sequence comes from Anguilla rostrata, assembly GCF_018555375.3. Taxonomy (NCBI): domain Eukaryota; kingdom Metazoa; phylum Chordata; class Actinopteri; order Anguilliformes; family Anguillidae; genus Anguilla; species Anguilla rostrata. The sequence goes on along the minus strand of NC_057936.1, from coordinate 52,029,037 downwards.
CACTGCAGAGCTACAATAAGGCTGTGGCAGCAACGGATTCTGAAGCAGCTTCATCATCTAAACCACTGAATGGCTCTTTCTAGGCACCGCGGATACAGGCAGTAAATACTCCCAGAGACAATAAATTCAGAACAAACCATATATCCCAACTGATCCTTTTCTGTGCTTTAAATCAAAGGATAAAGAGTGCAGGTTTCCACACAAAAGTAGGACTGGAAAACAAAAGTAGACAGAGCAGACAGGACACCATCAGCACTCGCATAAGCTTATGTACACAGAAAATACTGCAAATGTTTGCTGAAAACGAAATGCCAACAGTTTAACAGAGTTTGACTTTAGATATCCACCTACTCATGGGGGTATTACGTTGTCTGAGAAATGAAATTTGCAGCCAAATATTCACAATATATTTACAATATTATTAACAATCACACCATTCGTGTGAAACAAATGGAAAAATGGAACTGGAAGTGGATCTATGCAAGAGAGACTGATTGCCATGCAATTACTATGGAAATAGTCACACTTCACACATAATGGTCTATTTCATTCACAGAGTCCTCTTGAGATTATACATCATGGTTTCATGCTTGACTGCAGAGTCAATAAGTTTTCTTTCTTGGAGTCTACTGTCAGGGTTGCATCATGATTTTTAAAGTTAAATAAACAAATAAATACAAGTTGGGTATCAATATTTAATAAAGCAGTACACACTGCAATTTGGAGTACCTGACATACAGTAAGGGCACAAAATTTTCATTTTAATAACAGAATGGTGTTCTGCACAGGCTGTCCTTATACATCAGAGCATCTTCATCAACTACAGAGGAAATTTCAGAGGAAGTTGCAAGAAACAACCATAAAGTGTTTTGCATAAACAAAAAGGTAAATTGTTTGACAAGAAACTTGTTTGACAAGAAGAAAATGGCTGGCTACAACAGGTGTATCAACCTGCTACCAGTTTTTTGGAAACCCGCAGACAATTTCTCCCAGCACCTTGGCATTCACTAAGGCTGGGATTCAATCCACAGCACCATTTCAAGGACAAATGTAGTTTCATCCAAAAAAAAATTCTTTTAGCCAGATTCAAACCAGGCATATGATACAAAGGGCTAAAGTTAAAGTTACGTGCCTAAAGTTCCAGTCTAATAAAAAGCTAAAAATCCAGCAGAGAAGAAACGGTCCTCTAGCTGAAATTTATGTGACCTGGATGGAGGTGGGAATTTTTTTTTTAACTCTACAGCTTTTGCTGTTAATAAAACATTATTACAACATTATTCTTATTGAAATTTAAAGAGTAAATATTTGAATTTGTTAAGAAATGGCATAATTTCTGATTTATCCAGCATTATAGAAATACAATTAACTTACAGTTCCCCCCCATCTTTAATATTAGCTATATTATATTTCTAAAATGATTTTAATGCAATAATTAACAGGAAGTCAAAGTATGTCTATAGAGCATATGCTATTGTTAATAGCACTTCCCAGAAGAAATGTTTGCATTTAGCCAACTTTACTTTTGTGAAAATTTAACTTGCTTTAGTTTGAATTAACTGCCATTTGCTTAAAGGCTTTATCTATCAATATTGGTTGATTGTGAAGCACAAATATTTTTGAGTCTATTCATTTGTTTCCAGAGAGTCTGGCTGTAATATTGTCCAATTTTAGAAGAGATCACAAGCTATAATTACAAATGACATATTATCTAATAACAAATAATTTTGTCTGTGGCAGAACGGATAGCTTGAAGATAAAAAAGCAGATGAGGAATGGTGATCTGTGGGTGTTCATGAGGTGTTGTGACTCATGGCCTCCCAGCCTGTAGTCATTGACAAATTATGTTTGGCTGTAACATCTTGCCAGGCTGGAAACTGCTGGCTGTAAATATCCTGGACAGTGAATGACAGTGTGCTGATTTAGTCCTGACTAGCAAATACTGATGGCACAATGGTATTGTTTTTTATATTAATAATCCATTTTGGATACAGCTTTTATTTTTATTTTTTTTTAAACCTGGATTTTCATTAGATTCTACATGCTAAAGCATAAATAAACCAATCAGGTTAAAAGAACGAACTAGGCTAAACCATCTCTCTGACCACACACAAGAATATACAATGTAAAAAATGGTGATATTTATTGCGAGGGTCATTTCCCTAGGTTAATGTAATACATCCACTGCTATCGCTTCTCATACTTTGAATAAATATTGATGCAACAGCGACAACACTTCAATGGCCGCAAGCATTTGGTTGACTGGTTAGCTTGCTACTTTATCTGATGAGGGTAAATTAGGATTTGAATGAATTTAATTTAAAGCAGTGGGTGGGAACAGCATGTCAGCCTGCTCTCAGGGCCATTTACAGTAAGTGGTCTATTTACTATAACAAGTCGCTGCTCTTCACCTGTTCTGAATCAGTCCAGGGTCTTGTTTAGGCTACTTCCAATGACACACCACACATCATTCCCCATCTACAGTAAGTCCTTGTAATGTTAATACAGAACAGGATCATTTATGAAACTATATTCTGAATTCGAGACATATTTACATCTACAAAATATGTTTTTTGATGAGACTTGCTCTTAAATGATTCACATCACTTCTCGGAGCCAACATAAACAGATATAAAACATCTTAGTCAACAATCTTAACAGACTGTTGACTGAAAGTCGAAGCCAACGCAAAACACAACAGTGAATGCTGAGAAATCTTATGAATGGTGATTCATTTTTTTACAAAGAAATCTTTTACACGCAAAGTCCTTAAAATGACATTATGTAAGTAAGATCCTAGTTATTCTACTGATATGGCTGAATCTACATTTGTTTTCCATTGCAATTATTACCCTTCACCTTAAATTCAAGACATATCACCTGGTGGATTATTAGCCTTATCCCTGTGTGCTAGACAGTCTCATCAAGGAAAGAAAATGTTTGGATTTAACAATGCTGACACAAAACATATATAGCAGATAGCAGAGAAACAAACCAAAACACACAATAGCAGCTAGGATATGCCTAAACCAAGCTGCATGGTACAGCTATTTCACCAGCTGTAAACCTTTCACTCAGGAACACCATTCTATATAAATAACCCTCTGACCTCAACTGCATTCCTCTGCACTCTGTCTGACCTCTTCTAAGAAAAAGCCTCCCCTTAATATTTCACTCTTGGCACAATTTCAATATAATCCCCCAGCTCCTGCTTTCTGCTTCCCTTTATGATAGCCCTGAGCCGTCACACTTTCCACTTAGCAAATATAGGGACTGCACCACATCTATTAAGCTCCTAGCAATTTTTAATAGTATTTTGAATAATAACAAAACACATAACTTGTGAGAAGCACCTAATTGACTTGATACATTATTGCACTTTTATGAAAAAAAAAAAAAACATGCGCGCACACACACACACACACATACACACAGACACACACACACACACACACACACACACACAAATATTTCAGTAGACCACGACTGCAGGGCGCTGACCTTGGACCGTGGAGGGGCTCGGATGTACCACTTGCAGTCCACTGCTTCCGTTTGTAAGGCTTTGCCATCTTTGGTGATTTGCTGAGATTCGACAAACCCTTCAGGTCCTCCCATTTCAAATTCACAAACTGAGTCACCGGAAGAACATAAAACAATAGATTAGAGAACACTTGGGAAATGCATCAGCTCTAAGGTACGTTTATTTGGATGGCACTTAGTAGAGAATAAATTATACCTACCGGGCAGAGGTTTTGGGACTCCAAGGTCTTTAAAGTCAGGATCTGAAAAGAGAGCCCATTTATTTTTAATGAAGAAGCATGTATTTACATAATGGCAGCCCTGGACTCTTTGGCTAAAACACATTGCTCAAATTGAAAAAAAGAAGACTGCAACAGCGGTGTGTCAATGTCAAATGCATGACGATTACAAATTATCCATCTTTGCTAATCATTGTTAAACACTGCTAATGAGTTCAGTCAGGTTTGCATTTCAATTTCAGTCTGAAAACATAAAGAGAATATCAGGACATTATTGAGCCTACAAGAATCGTACAGTCCTTTAAAGGAGTACCATGGTGATTTTCACACTTTCTCGGTTTTATGTGCTATTTGCACAAGAGGCATTGAAGAAACACAGTAAGCAAAGTATTAAATATGTCCGTTCTGTATTTTTGGAGAAATATGCGTTTTAAATTCATCGTCCTATTTTCAACCGGTTGAGAAAGTTGTCATTTTTCTACGTCACGAATACAGTAACCACTCCCATTTCCACGCCCCGTAAAGAAATCTGACAGGACACACCGTCCTGCTGTTCAGACAATGCAAATATTTGACTAACGTTAGGTTCACTTAAATTAGAGTGCCTTTAGATTATTTCTAGTTATATTCATTTAGCTAGCTAGCTAACGTTAGCTAGCTAGGAGGTTTGCTTTCATAAGGCAATGTTATCGATAACGTTAGCTTGCTAGTTTGCTTTTATGAGGACGTTACAGTTGTGCTTTTATCTTAACTTGGCTAGCTAGATAGCAAAAATTATAATTGGATATAAGTCAACGTCCTTACCTTAGCTATCTATCGATACTTGATATACTACTAAGCTAGCTAGCTTGTGAAAATTCAGTCTCCCAAAGAGAGCGTATCATGGGGGAAGCTATAGTAACGGGGCACGGTCTGTCAATCATAGCTAACTGACAGTTCTCATTACCACGCCCAGACGGTTCGGGTGAATTTTTATAGTGGGAAATTTAGGCTTTGAAAAATACGTTTTAAAGTACATTGAAATGACTGAAGAATAAAAAAATTATGCACATTTGTTTTGTTGTTGCCTGAAGACAACTGGGAAGTGTCACGTTCAACCACCATGGTACTCCTTTAAAAATAACCGAATGTTCCGTCTCATCATGCTAACACAACACTTAGCAGAAAAATTCCAATCCTTGCTGCTGTTTGTGTAAGAACACAATGGGATGATGCCGTTGTCCTTTCTCAAAAGATACAAATGACACCATTTGTGAATGGATTTTTCTCTCTCTACAACAGTCATTGCAGATAGCAGAAAGAACAAGAAAACAATGGCAAGCTGGCTGAAACAATTGATTTGGATTGACAGTTTACAACTCAATTCTACCATCTGTTCTCACCAACTTTAAATGAAAATGGCTTGCCCGTCTCCCAGCTGAACTTCTTAGCATACATTTTACAACACAGCTGCCATAAGGTCCTCAGTTAATCTGAGTGTATATTAAATGGAGGATCTACAGATGGTGCTGCAATTTTGTCACTGATTAAGTTACTGTACACTGTTTTTTTTTTCTTCTTCTTTGGTTTACATAATTTTCAGGGATGTATTGTTGTACACCTTGTTGCTGAATCCAGGTGCTTGGAGAATAGAATAGAACTCCAGCACACTAGATCATCTCTGTTTTGTGATGGCTCAGGTGATTCAGGTTATTTTTTCTGTGACACATAGCATGGCAGTTAATCATCTGAAATTATAATAAATTATTCTGTCTACGTTCATGAATGCATTTACATAGCATAGTTTATATACAGATAGCATTATGTGCATTGTACTTTATAACAAATATGACACGTAATAACAGATAGAGTTGTCCAATATTACATTTCATCCATTTAGACACTGTTATCTAGACTAACTTATCATGATATTATGATGCATGACAGATACAGTGCCTGCTCTGGTATTGTTAGCACTCTTGGTAAAGATGAGCAAAAACGACTGTGGAAAAATGTCATTGCTGTTTACAAACTTGATCTTGCACTCAAAATATGAGCATAATCTAACCCTTCGTTGAGATAAAATTGTTCTTTAAGGTTTTTTTTTTTTTCAAAAACCTGCGTGTCACAGTTCTTAACAACCCTAGAAATTATTATGGACAAAATAAGTAGGCTATATTGCCCTTTATATTTCAGCTTTTAAAAGTTTATCTGAGATTCCAAACTCTTCGGTGGTCATTGACTTCTTGCTTCACTGGGATATAAATACCATCTGAGGTTGCACACATGCCACACTCCCTTAGGCATTTATCAACTTGGGGAAGGTCAGAGAACACTGAAAATCTCCATCTCCACTATTACTTTTAAATAACTGGAGCTGTGATGAACCTGCTTGGAAGGGGATGTACTGTAAGTGTATTATCCCTAGACACGGAGTGATGGATTGAGAGCCAGAAAAACTCTCCAAGGAACACAATTGGACAATTATAGAAGTTGGTTGCATCTTGGGGTTGCCATTTCTCCAAAATTACAATTAGGCTAAATTCCCCCTCTATGCCAACAAGCCATTTGGAACTCTTCCCCAAAATATCCCCTTCTGTCATCAAACCACAAACAGAAGTACCTGCCATTTATTAAATATAATTGGAAATTGAATTGGAACCAGATTTGTGGGTCAGAAAAGCCAAAAAAGAGTTGTAGCCATGAACATCAGAGATACATTTGGTGTAAAAAGAGGGACAGTCAAGAATAAAAAAAAATCTAATCCTCACTGCGAAGTATGCTGGTGGATAAGCAATGCTGTGGGGCTGTGCTGCCATGTACAAGGAGATTTTAGAATACAATACAGCCGCCTCTGCCAGGAGACTAAAACTGTCATGGCTGGATCCTCCAACAGAAGAGTAATCCAAAGCATTCCTCAAAATCCACAAAAATGGATAACCGACCACAGAATCAAGTTTTCGCAATGGCCATCCCGGTCCCCTGACAATATATCCAAATGAAAACCTGTGGGGTGAAGGGTGTAACATACCGATAACTGGGGAAAGTAGAAGCAGGAGCATGCTTTCTGCTCTGCAGGTATGTCTTTTTAAATGGATTTACTTGAGAATCTAAAATTACAACCTGCCACAAGGAACCTGGATGCCAGTACTTTCTGCTCAGAATGCATTTTCCACAGAATTTGTTTGGTATACCACCACTCCGGTGGAGGGCTACGATTAACATTCTACCCATTAGGTAACGTGTGACATTGCCCCCATGTCTATTTTCAGGAAGCAAACAGCAGAATGTTGACTTTTTTTCTGCTAATCAGCCAAATACACTCTATATATTAGCAATTTGTACAGCGTGTTCTCTCAAAAACCCTTCACCCCCAACATGAATTAATGAATATAAGTACGTTACTTTTGAAATAATCTTTTCAATATTTTATTTTAAAGATCAAATCTCTGGGATGGTGCTCGACAGTACAGGGTACTATTTAGGGACATTGTGGGGAGCATATGAAATGGTACATGATTAAGAACCACAATACAAAAGTACAATGTAGACAACATTTGTGTTGGAAGAAATACCGGTTTGTTATCATTCCATCTCCTTGCATGTTTAAAATATGAAGAAAAACATGTTCATGGAAGAAACATCATTAAAAATAATCTTTTAAACAGCTGATGAAAACACTCCAGAAAGAATATGTTTAAGCACTGGTTGACAAAGGAGCAGTAACATTACCAACCGGACCGAATCGCAACTCTGATTTCAATGCTTAATTTCGGTGCTGTCTGTACTAATTTTATACACTCTGTTGACTCGTCAGCAAGCTAGCTAACGTTAAACTCAGTCAAAATGTGGAAAGTGATACAGTTTAAAGCTTGAACAATGGGACGAGCCTTTGCAATAAAAAGAAATCAGCAAAATGTGAATGATAACCATATCTAGTCATGAAACAATATTATGTGGGGTTTGTAGGTGAAATGATAGAAAACGAATTTCAGAAATATAGCCCAAATGAAGATAAAGATACTACAGCTATAAAAGCAATAGTTTTTTTGGCAATTATTAGTTAGCAAGCAAGCTGGCTTCCACACAAACTAAAGATGGTGACCATGAAGTTAAAAAAAGTATTAGGTAAATGTCCAATGGGGAGTATTTTAGATTGTGGTACTGGGGCATTTGTGTTTATGTGATTTGCAGGCAAAAGAAGACAGAAGGAAACAATGCAAAAAAGTTTTGGGCTCTATTGTGTGGACCTGTGAAGTTGTTTGTGAATTTTGTCAGTTTACATGAGGTCAGAAGGTACAGAAGTTAATGTTCTTAAGGGCTGAGTGTCTGCAGTCATTGTGGTCATTCCTGCATATAACGCTGACTGACAAACTCTCGGTGCTGTATAGGTATGGCCAAGCTGTAACTTAGCGAGATGACATATCTGCTGCCCACAATATACACCCAACAGCTTTCTAGCCTTTCTAAAAAATAAAATAAAAAACAGGAAGATTAAATTCTAGTACACCTCAGTCCACTTTAAAGGGGACAGATATTGATTTCTGAAACACATCTCCCCTTGCATCTGCCTCAGCTGCTGCCTGAGGTTACAGTGGGCACAATGATTGTTTTTCCAATATGTTACTTGCTAAGGATGTGTTGTAGAACAACAACGATGGACATATTTCAAAACCACCTTTACTGTGATCTCATTTCATTGGATCAAGCTGCAAAGGTATATTCAGTATGATTATAGGCATGGTAGTTTAGATGGTTCAAATGACTGAAACTTTGGAAGGAAATATATAAATAAACTTTCTGGCAATGCTAACTGACTTTGCCTTTTGTCAGGGTTAAAAGTTTACTGTATAACTTAGACAACCTTTCCTGCCTCAAGACTTCCAAGATTCACACTATAAAGCTACACAGGAGATTTAGACCAGGACATTACCCGGGAAGAAGGACTTATGCAGCAATTATACCACCATCACTCCCATTGCAGATGGGCAGCCAGCATCCACTTAAAAATGTCACATAAGGACACAGTTTGAAATAGTACAAATATAACACAACACAACCAGACCATAACAATAAATATTCCTGATCCAGAGCGACATTAATTTATTACTGTGGCAATGACAAAGTGTGAGACCGAAGGGTGCTAATGCACCATAAGAAGAGCATTAAAATTTGCAATAAAAATATCATACTTTGAATCAGGGGCATAAAAGCAATTTCTGGGAATTCATGGTATTTTGGACTGGGAAGGGAATATAACAGGAAACCCAAGTGAGACATTGCTGTTGAGCACAGTAGTCAGCCAGAATTGCTACGGTAAATATCAAGCTGTAAATGGAAAATATGTAGAACGTGATTTATGTGATGCAGATAACCTGGTGTGAAGATGTCTGCTGAGCAAACACATAAACGAGCATAATTTTATACTGCTCGTGTCACAGGGGCAGCCGGGCCTGAAAAGAGAGGTGGCTGTTTCTGCTGATGTGTCTCTTCATGTTCGCTTCAACAAGGCCCCCTTCCGAGACCGTGATAAATCAGCTCTGCAAAGAGGCCAGAGGTGTGCCCTTCATGCCAGGGAAAAGAATCCTAGTACCAACCCAGAAGGTTTATCATCAAAGCCATCTGTCCATTAATGAGAACCCTATTGACATTTCATGAAGTGAGAAAAAAGAAAAGGTGACCATAATAGAAACACAAGGTTCGAGGCGTGGGACTGCCCCAGATTGCTGGCCAGACGTTTCTGTGAGAAACCTGCCCCTTCTTTTGGTATTTCTACGTTTTGGAGTGACAAGCGGCTGATTTCCAGATGGTGGACGCTAAAAACTATGGAGCGTGACATTGGGTGCTTACCAAAGCCCTGTCTGAACACCTCTAGCACATCAATTCAACAGCTTTGCCAAATTCTCTGCTCTGTTGGAGGTGAGTGAAATGGTGAAGGGGAAGGACATTGTCAGTATCAACAAAGGAGCCTTTCCTATCACCTACCCTGGTTTGTTTTCATCTTTTATGTTTATTCGATCAGAAGTTTTAATCATGCTTGGAATCTTTAAGGTAAATTGCTGCGGAAAACTTTCTTTAGTTCAAGGCTATTTTCAGTTTTTCTCCGCAAATTGATTCTATGGAACGTTTGAGCATTCCAGAATGAGAAAATCAAAGTGTCAGGCAGTTAATGAAACAATGACCTTCAGGTCAAGCAAGGTTGTTACAGAGCTGATTTATTATTTGTGTTCGGCATAACTTAACCTGGCTTGTTAAAAAGGCCACATACTCCCAGAGAGATGCATTACAAAGCCACTTACACTGCAAAATTATGAGAGAAATATAAACAAACACTGGATTAGTACATAAATCATATATTCATAAATCATATTAATAATTTGGTAAGCAGACATCTTTAACACTGAGGGAATTACACTTTCCCTGTTCTTACAGATGAATATTTACTGAAGCAATTCAGCCACTCCACAATTCAACCATCCGGTAGGAAAAAACAATACCCCACATATGGGGTTCAAACCTGAAAGTCCAACTTGCCTACCACTATAACAATAACATAGAACTGTCTATGAAACTACAACAAATAAAACTCAATGAACAGGCTCAATGTAATGAGCACTACAGCAACTGAAGCATTACATGATATAGCCTAATGCATTTGGTTTATTGGGATGGCAGATATACCATCTGCCAAGTTATGGGTTTAAGGCCTTGCAACAAACAATCTCAGGTCTTCCCACAGAAATGGTTACATTGACTAGATATGCTCACTCCTTGCAATCATTAAACATTTGGTCTTTTTTGTTATACACCCTAATTTTCTGAAAGAAAAAAAATCAAATTAAATTATGTTTACTAGCAAATGTTAAATTGGCTAATGTTAGCCAACTCAGGTTCAGAGAAGCTAACACAGTTTACTTGCACAGATAAAGGATTCATCTTATACCCTTTATTTTATATTTAAAAAAAAAAAAAAAACACCCACCTGAAGGGACGTTTATAACAGATCAGCAGTTAGCTAATGTCATAGAAGCTTGTTTGACCAAGCAGCTACACGGCTATACAGGGAAATGTTCAGTCACTGAACTCTTTTTGGGACACCCACAGTAAAGCAGGACCCAGTATGACACTGGGTCAGACAGACCTTAATACAGCCAGATCAATGGGGGTCTGGCTGTATTAAGTTCATGTTCATCATGTTCAATGGGGGACTGAGACACATACATGCAGGTTGAGTCCAGGTTGATAAACAATACATTAGAATGATCATCTGGACTATGAATCAACATGATAATTGAGAATTTGAGCATGCATGGTAAGCTAACATGAGCTGCCTGCAGCAGTTCTGATGGGTTACACCAGTGATCGATTGGTGATGTATCAGAATCTGCTGCTTGCCCTACTGTCGCTACTACACCATACACCTTTTTATCGTTTCTATCGTGAGAAAGATGAAAGAAAGGCAATAGATGACCACTTGCCACCAAGACATACATACACTCCTGAACTGCCATGAAGCACTCCTACATTTCAGTTTTTTGGCATCCTTTTTGCTGGCTAATTTCCATAAAAGAACATACTGTTCTCTGAATGCATTGGGAATTTATGAAAGTAGAGCATCTTGGTACTTTTATGCAACATTAAGTTATACCTCATCACAGCAAAACCTACCCTTCCAAAAAAACACAAATACTGTCTTCTGTAAGGAGGTACACTTAATTTGATTATGTTTATACATTCCTGTTCAGTGAATATTTAAGATTAAGTAAACATGAATGAATACACTTCAGTAATCATGCTGATTAGGTTATATAACAGAACAAATCTGATTGCAAGAACAAATGTGTTACTTATACCCTGCATGTATTGTACATAATTAATTAACTTTTTTTTTGCTGAGGGGGCGGGGGTCTCAGTTTAGACACAGTAATCATCATCATTACCGTAAAGGTCAGTACAAATGAGTTTTCAATGAGCCTCTGTACTACTAAACAGCTCAGGGTTGCTTGAAAAGAAGCTTCCCCTGCTCTAGCATTAAATAATGTGAATGAATGTGAGAATAAAATTTGAGAAAATGTCACTGAAATAGGGTTTTTGTGAACATGCCACTTTTAAACACAAAGCGAAACACTCCCATGGAGAATTATGGGACGGCAAGGACAGAGTGAGCACCGGTGTTCTGCAAAGGATTGTAAGTGGCCGACTATTGTGAATCCCTCATTCTGAACGAAAATGAAGCCTAATGACATTCAGAAATTGAGAAGTTAGTGAAATTTCAGGCTTTCCTTAAGTAATGCTAGATCCTAATAGAAAACACAAATAAGAATTCCAATCCAAGTAATTGGTATGCATCAATGCTCTCTCAGTAATCTGTGTCTTCACTGAACCATAGCCATTCAGTACTTTCATCTTTTTTGCAGTGACATCACGCAACAAACAGGTTATTGAAACTGCATGAAAGTAGAATCACATCCTGCATTACATTTGTGACCCTAACTATCATCCCCTGCATCTTGCATAGATAGTATCTAGAAAAATGAAGCAGTATTATTGCAGTGTTTCCTGCCTCTATCTCTACCATGGAAGGTTATATGACCAGAATGGTCAAACCTTCCACCCTGGATTTACGCAAGCCTTGTGTTCTGTCTCAATTTGTAAACACTGGTTTACGGTGTAATCTTTGAAGCTTATGGTATTTACCCATAACAAAAATTATTTCTTCTGCTAGAGAAATTCTGCTGCCTCAGTATTACAAGGATGGCACGCTAAAATACAAATCGTTCACACAGACACACAAGTGCAAGCATTATACAGAGATGCGAAAATATTCAAGCATGCAATTCTAGAAATCCATATGTCTCTGCAAAGCATAATAACGATAGCAAAGATCAGCTGTATTTTTGGACAAAGAGTAATGCAAGAAAGAAAAGATAATCTACTTCTATTGCTATTAACAATTGTACGGTACCAACATATAGGCCTAGCTTGTTTTAAATCCTTTCTCTTACAGCAGTTCATTATTGCAGATTTAAGAGGAATTTCATATTCCTGTGTGCTCCCCTTAAAGCACGCACACACACACAGACAGACGGAGAGAGAGAGAGAGAATGCTAACAAGGGTAAATGAGAATCACTACATTAAAGCATTCATGATCTTTATGCTGCATACATAAATGGTGGTAAAGGTCTAATTTAGTCAGGCTTTTGTAAGAAACCCCTTCAGATACACCGAACAGTGGAAGTAACTGAGTGGGAAAGAAATGTGCGTAGTCTAACCCAGTACTACTGGAGCGTGATTAATTTATGTTATCTCCATTATCTAACTCCAAAATAATGTTTTAATCTTTCCTATGTGTTAACTGTTATGCATAGAAAGCAGAGACTGCTTTCCACCAGTACTGTGGCTCCATACAAATCATTATCTATCTTGGTAGACACGGATGTGCCTCTGGCTTGTGGAGCCTGCTTAGATATAATTTTGTATCTTGCTATGACACTAGTGAATTGGCGAGTGACTACGGGGTTCAGATACCCTGAGTCCTATGTGTATGTTAGGACCTTAAAACTGCTAGGTATGCAGTGGTCAGAGTCAACAAAGAATGCCAGGTTAAAGTGAATGCAATTTATTGCACAGTATGCTAATAATAGGGACATACAATGGTGAAAAAAGTGTGCGTAGTGAGATGGCTTCACGCATACGACGACCATGTTGACGAGACTCCCCGAACCATTGGATTTTCCCCTTATATGCCAAAAGATCAAAGCAAAACCCAATTCATCAAATGAGCACACAATAATAACAAAACAGCATGTCAATGACCCTGCTTCGGCAGGATCTCTGTAAGCATACTACACCGGATTAACCTTTGTATCTGGCTGGGCTCTGACCCCAGGTATCAAGATCTTTAGTCAGCATCCCACCACCAAAGACACCAACTTGTTCCCCATTGCTTTCCAACAATACCAAACATAACTACACTGTATTATGGAAAATATAAGGTTTACCTTACGCTGATCCAGTAGGATGTTTTGCAACTGAGCACTGTCTCTTTATCACACCCTACTGACTCCCTGTCAGCACAGTAAACAGTCTATTTTCCTTTGGGGGTCTGGTAAGGGGCACACTTCCGTAAACCACTCCATACTTTCTTTACATTTTATAGGTGTTCCTTACCATTCAAATTTAACTGGACCATTTTGATCATCAGCAATTTCCAATTTTCCATTTTTCCAATTAGGGAACTTAATTCGAAATGACACTGCACTAAAAAAGCTACTGATTTGTGTCTGAAGTTGTGCAGAAAATCTGTCCTTGAAAACAGCACCCTATTCATATTTCATGACTAAACACTCCATAATCACTTTCTCTATTCAATATTTCATTCATACTCCACTATGGTATCCAGTTCATTTTAACTCCAGATATAATGTATGATGTATATTCTAGAAAGCAATTCACATTTCACAACACAGATGCAATGAATATTTGAATGAAAATGTGTCTACTCTGTACAGCAAATGATTTGAGAGTTGCGGTGCCACAAATCTAAGCCACAGAGCGGTTTCATATATCATGGGGGCACAGCTCTAATCAGATGAAAAACATAAGCTATTCCTGAACTGAGAAACATACATATCTAAACATGAATTCTAATATAATTACTACCAAAATTATAACAAGGATATAGCTTATGTCAATGTTGAGACCCATACTACTTCTCTTCATTTGCATGAAGATACATTTTGACCTTCTCTTTCTGTTACAATCAATTCAGACTGGACTTTATGATAAATGGACTCCCATTAAAAACACAGAAAAATACAGAAAACAGCATGCATGGTCATATGAAGAACAGTGCATTTCTCTCATGTGAATAACCTTGCAGCTCTTGGCAGCAATGTCTGTTTTATCCAAAGCAAGAATTAGGCTATTAGTATTCCACATACTCTTCCTCTCTTACAGGAAGTAATATCATGATTCTAGTAATTGTTTTGTCATGTTTTCCCATTTTCAACATGCTTTCATTTAAAATCAAGTGCTTATTATTTGTGCTTTGCTTTGTTCAAAAATGCAATGAAATGCTACATTTGATCAAATCTGTAAAATGTTTTCATGAAAGTGTCAAGAACAGGCTATCAAAACCAATAGACAATGACACCCTGACCATCTTATCATCCCCAGATTTAGCTACACTGCAATGGGAATATTTAGGCATGATGCTATTCTGTATGTAAAGTTGGAAATATATCACACATAGACACACACACACACACACACACACACACACACATATATATATATATATATATATATATATATATATATATATATACACACACACACACACACATATATATATACACACACACAGTATATATGGTTTGGGCTAGGCCCCTTAGTTCCTGTGAAGGCAAATCTTTATGCTACAGCGTGCAATCACATTCTAGACAATTTTGTGCTTCAGTTAGGAGCACCCTTTCCTGTTTCAGCATGACAATGCCCCTGGCCACACAGCGAGGTCCATATAGAAATGGTTTTGTCGAGAATGGTGTGGAAGAACTTGACTGGCCTGCACAGGGCCCTGACCTCAACCTCATCCAACACCTTTGGCAATGCTCAACAGCAATGGAGCAATACTCCAACATCTAGTATAAAGCCTTCACAGAAGAGTGGAGGTTGTTATAGCAGAAAAGGGTGGACCAACACCATATTAATGCCCATAATTTTGGATGAGATGTTGGATATCAGGTGTCCACATACTTTTGGCCATGTAGTGTATATATACACCCATGGAACTCATCTCATCCAATTTGGCTTCTTCTGTTTCTCTGCACTTTTATGTTTCTTAGGGCCTCCTAACATGGCAAAGATGTTTCCTTCCTCCATGCAGTACCACGAAGAGCTAAGGATCTGATAAGGCCACTGGTCTTCATTTCCCAAAGAGCCTGTTTTGGTTCAATGGCTCTGGCGTTCATCGGCCAAGCACCACTCGAATCGCATCATTAGACTTCCTAACTCAATCCTGATTGTAAACTTTTTGCTCTGCTCCTAACATTCTTGCACACATGATGTGAAATGTGAATAACAACAGATCTCTCAGCCTTTTGAAAAAGGGAAATGCTTCCCATGAGCATTCAAACTATCTTTACCCTTTAGGTCTGCTCCAGGGATGTTTTCACAATGTAAGAAAGCAAAAGATCCCCAAGAGATTTCCTATGAATGATATCAAGCCTTAAATGCCATTTGCCAAAGTTTTGCAAAGGATGTCTTTTCAACAACTCAAACGGTGCTCTACATAAGAGAGCAGGTGTAGACTAATGGAACATGCAAGTGACTTTTGAGGGAAAAAAGCCCCCCAAAAATGAGGTTTATAAATAATGTTTTGTTTCTGTGTCAAGAATTATAACCCAGCCTGCTGGTCTGCTGCCCATAATAGTGATTAGAGGGAGTATTTGGTCAATGTTGTCTCAGTCAGAGTTCTTTAGGATTTAATTCTGGTTAAGCACTTGTGTGCTGTTCTTGGCTACGTGCCACAGTGTGCTGTGTGTGTGCGCTACATTCCCTTGTCAAGAGCTGTGCACAGTTGTATTTCATAGGTTAACTTTGCCCAGACTGGTGGGGGGGGGGGGGGGTGAAAGGTGTGAAAATAACATAATAGCCCTGTTCTTACACTGGGTTTTTTGTGTTGACCTTTCAGACGCTGCTTGTAAAATCGTCTCATTTTTTCCCCGTTGTCCTGATTCAGAGAAAGGGTGCTTTTATACACTCATGTGTTTCTTTTATTTTTTTAAATCAAAGCTGAACTGGTGGAGACACAGTCTTTGGAATCCTCAATAGACTGTGATCCTTCACTGTTACTGGTCATGCTGTTAATTCCCCTTGGCTTAGCTCCATCACCCACTGCATGGCATTCAAATGGCTGGGAGCTGAGACATATCTATTTCTGATTGCTAGTCAATACTATCCACCAAGCATACCCCTCAACTTTATCAATAATCGTGTGAATAGAACAAAGTACTGACCAGGCAGTTGTTTGCTTGCAGGTGATTGTATTTAAATGAATCCTGTTTGACAGGTACAATCAACGCAGTTCACTCACAGCTTGTCATGCAATAAATCAATACATGGCGGAAATCCATTTAATCATATTCCCATATACAATTGTATTGTGGGAACTCGTTGATCTTGGGAGCATTCCGCAAAAATGTTAAGAGGAGATGGAATTTCATTTGTAAAACTGCGAGTGGTTCATTCTGTGTAATTACACAATGCAATTTATACTCATTCATTACTACGACTGTATTGTTCATACAACTATCGTGGCATGAATTTCATTAAAAGAATTAAGAATTAAGCAATCCTGTGGAATATTAATATCACCTCTGTCAATTAAATTTTCAACAAATTTGCTGAAAGAGGAAACACTTGTAGCAAGATTGGCACAAAAAATAAGAAAACACTGTAATCGAAGTGCACCTTTGATGCTACAAATCGACAATGCACAAATACGTACTAAGAAACACGAGCCAAAGTGATGCAATTACAAACAGCAGACCTGAGAGAGGAACAAGTGATCTTCACACATTCCTTACATGAACATTTATTAAATGCACAAGCCTTTCCATTGCTGATGTTTTGAAATTTAAACGGAAGCCGATTAATCAAACGCTTGTAAGAGCAGATATGCTCCACTGGATGTCTGCGTCCCACTTAAGTGAGAAACATAATGCGGGGGGAAGCAGCCATATTTTCATTCATAAGAACTTACACAGGAGCAGCCACACTCTTTTACATTACTCAGATGTTTACATATGATTGATACATGCAACTTATTTTGACACGTTTATTCAGCACCACATGCTTACACAGCTTAACGCACATGCTTTCTGTTGTCCATCTGTGTGTGTGTGTGTGTGTGTGTGCGTCTGTCTGTGTGTGTGTCTATATGTGTGTGTGCCAGCCTGCACTCAAGTGTGTGTGTGTGTGTGTGTCTCAGTAGCACCCGGTGAGCTGGAACAGGGGAGACCAAGAAGCTTGCTTTTAAATAGGTAATTACTTGCTATCTATTTCCACATAGTTACCTGGATCCTGGATCAAAAATCCACTAATTAAAGAACAGAATATTTGATACCAGCACATGTAGTCACCTATTCCCAAATTTGTATTGTGTTTGAATTTTTTTCACAGAACAGTGAAGCATTTTCAGATACCTTCAAATTATTTTCATATGTGGATAAAATTACTCTAGGATACATTATGTGAAGAAAAAAGAATCCTAATAATATAGCTGGATAACTGCTGGATATATACTGTAAATAGTTAAGGTTGAGTAACCTGCTCAAAGATACAAAACAAAACCCAAGTGGAATCAACTCATTCTACCCTCATTGTCACTCAACTCCTAATACAGACCTTACATTAACCTGAGCATGTAATATAAAATACTGTTGGTGACAGGAATATATGTGGTATTTCTGATGTGGCAGGGTTCAAAGGACACATTCATACTAGTTGAAGGTTACACGGTGGTTCCTGAACAAAGGCTGAGCATGGGAATGATTGATATGCAGTTGTTTCAGTTATGGCTTAGAACATTTAGTACGGCTTGAGGTGAATATGGTTTAAAATGGAGAATTGAAAGGTTTGAGCTCTTACATTATTGCACGAAGGGGGGCTAAAATGTCAAAAAGAAGATGAATTTAATTTATGTCTGCATTAGGAATATTACACTTGCCCTGATCTACAACAGGACTGTGAGCCAGAGAAAATATGGGAGAACCCCCACATCATTCCTCATTTGCAGCAGGAAAGTGTCAGAATTTGACACATAAATCCTTCCAATATTCTGAACTTCAATTGACCTACAGTATTGTATGTGCTACTGTGTTACGATTTCAAACATTATGAAATGACAACTACATTTAAAATATAAAATCAGGATGTGTGCCCTCTTGACAACCTGAGATAACAGTCTTTTTGTGGGATGTACATCAGTTTATAAAGTATTTTTGATCAAGTACTATAATAGTGGTCCTCAGTAATGATTAAAATGTTTTTGTTTTTGGCCCCCACACCACACACGTGATGTCATTAAATAACTTTAGATATTATGCTTTCCAGTAAACACTTCAGCCTATTAAACAGGGCCTTGCAAATCACCGAAAGAACACTTTCGAGAAGTCTGTCACTGACTTGTGAGATAGCAACTTAACGCGGTGCAACATCGATCTCACTGGTTCCCAGATTTTCCCAGGGGACCTACTGAAAATGCTTTGGGGGGTCCTTGCCCAAGTATTCCCAATGACTTCCAAAGAGTAATCACCTCTTTTATGCCTGAGGTGGTATTGACGAACAGCACTGACCAAGCGGGACAGTAATTGGGACAAAAGCGTGGCCAGGTCGGACAGCTTATTGAATGGTGAGTCTAATGCCGGCCTCTTGGCTTCGATCCCCTGTCTTCTTCACTCAGCTCCTCAAGTTATAAAAGTCACCGTTAAATTGCCAAAATCGCAACAGTAATATTCACTCAGTGGACACTGTCTATATTTTAGTCTCTTTTATTCGCTTTCTGCAAGTATGGGTGATTAAATATAAAAAGCATGTTTCTTATCAGATGGTTAACCAAGTGAAGCAAGCATTTTCAGTTTGAGCCTCTCCAATTCAAATGCCATAAACTGCTATTATTTACAGGTCTGTTGATATACTGGAGACAGTGAAGCCAAATTAAGCGTTAGATGTGGAATTGCCTTTACAAATCCATTGATGGGCTGAGGCAATCATTTAGTAATTGTTCAAAACCAAGCTTTACACTCAAATCTGACAGGCTTCCACTGCCTTCAAAAAGGCTTTATCGTTACTAGTGAAAATAATTCATTTATTCTATAATAAGCCATTGGAATGACTGAAATCACTGGAATTTCAATGTATCTTGAGTATTTAATTATTTCAAATAGTCCTGCAACATGCATGCAGATGTTTCCAAATCAGTGTCATGTTATGCCTGGAAGTACTACATAAGATTGCATTCATTTAGCTTTAGCAGATGCACATATTCAGAATGAACACAGAAATAAAAAGGATATTATTTCAAAACTGTCGTTCTAAGGGGTGTATTTGCAATTCACCGTGTATTAAAAAAATGTAAATCCTCCTCACCTGCATGATGGGCTACACAAATTTCATGATGTTTTTTTGCTTAGGTGAGGGTTGGAGGATGTGGAAAAATATTGACTAATGGAAATAATTGGAGCACAGACGCTCTTGTGCTCTTCTGGACACATACAAAATGGCAATGAACAAACCACCTATTACAACAGACAATCTTTGGATTCCAAAGGCCTGGATGAAATCCAAACACTGGGTCATCTACTCATGAAATAAATATACAACTCTCAACAACCTCTGTAACCTCTTAGAACCCCATTAGTAGCACTGCTTTTTCTGAAGGCACGTCATGCTAGCTAGTATTCCCACAAGTTTAACACTGTAGATTGCTACAGGACAGCTACAACCCACTTGTCTTATTGGCAGGCTTGTAGTGAATACGACTTCAGCGACCTTCATGCTTCAAACATGCATTTTAAGAGACAGGTCTGAATCATCTGAAGAGTAATAAATGGCATTTCATTGATTTACCTTTTAAGGACATTCAGTAATTTCAGCAATTGAAAGTACCACAAAGGCTAGTACTTCAGTGTTTACTTCCTGACAATCAGAATGCTAAATGCATTTATTCTCCATCATGCAAACTCATCCAACTAATGCAACTAAATGGCGCACTTGTGTATTTACAAATTGTACTTCAACTCCTGTATGTCTTTCCAAAAGATTAGAAATAACCAGAAATAACACAATAACATGTTTAATGAGGTATGACTAGATGTTCAACTTTTATTTATGTTTTAGTATATTAAGTAATGCCATACCTGGAATGCTTTATCGGTGATGCTAAATCACACTCATAATTTTTCACCCAGAAGCCAATTTCCCAAAATGTTCTTTCCCTGCGTTTTGGCAAGCAGGGAACACAACAAAAACAAAAATAAGCTGATGGTTTTGTCTATCTCATTTAATCACATTTAGGACATTTCAATCCTTTGGCTTTTATGATTTGGGCTCAGCTCTGTATGGCGAGGATGAATTTGCATTTCAATTCCCATTGTAAATAGTTTTGAATGATTCAACTGTTTTGCAGGACAACTTATATACATTGTTTGCACTTTTGCAGATTAATATTCCACACAGTTCCAAACATAATCTGAGCAACTAAGGTAAAGGCAGCATACGTGACTGCACAATCTGCTGGCTAAAGTTCCAATTCTCTATGTCACATTGCCTTAGGTCATACAATGTGATTACTGAGAATATCATGTTCAAATAAAGCTAAATAAAGCTAACGTATTCCAAATTACTATTTTTTTTGTCTCCTTATAAATCACATTGCTTTGATATACTTCCTGATTGTGTTTCATTACAATGGAATACATTTGCTGACATCCTGCAAAACTCAAAGCCTTGTATTTTCATCTTTGTGTGGACAAATGACAAAAGTAGCAAATTGAACAAAGCCACATACAGTACGATAACTGTTCAAAACAACAGTATTGTTTTCTGTGACAAGTTATAATTTTTGTAAGTTTAATTACTTTAATGGAAGTTGAGGATTTTCCACAGGTTATTGACAGTGCTTTGGTGCTCAGTGATGCTCTGCAGATATCCTAAAACATGCCACATGAATGCCTTGGGAGGTATTTGCTGTGCGTTTAAGATTTGTAATTCCATTAAACTTGTCATTTAACAATAAAAAGGGGAGTGGTTTCGGATGGGTTGAGGGTAGGTTTCTACAATCACTGATGGTATGGGCACATCATTTTCATACACAGTGTGAAGCTAGCCCACTGCTCTTCAATGTGAGCTTAAGCAAGGGGAGGCAAAAGGATGGGAATTACATCCTAAAGCTTTACAATGTTGATTATAGGTGGATTAATAATCCTCATACCCAGCTTTCTAAAGATTACGCTACTGTGTCCTTAAACATAGGAGCACTGATGTTTGAATCACGCAGAATCATTCTGTGACTTACAGGATGGAAATTTTCTTAATTCCTTTTTCTGATTTTTGCATTGCACCACAGGAAACATCAACTGCAGGGAAGTCAGCTTCATATCAAAGACATTACATAATGTTGTCGGAGTGCAGCGTTGCTCTTAAAGGTTTTAATCTAAAATCGATAAATTAATCCCCATCAAATCCCCTTAGAGCTGCATACTCATGCATTTTATGGATTTATCGTCCGTCAGTTATACTATAGGCTACTTATATTACCATTTTGTTGAAATGTATAAATCAATATCTCAGGGTGGGATCAATAGGATGGGTCAGACCTCCTTAATCTGTGAAAAGAGATTGACTTTGTCAGCCTTTAGATCATTCAGCATTGTTTTGTTAGCTTCTTAATTGCCTTCAAATAAATACAAAAATGCACGTACGATATACACACTCACGACCAATGAGTGCAAATGCACATGCTTGATCTTAATAGGCCAATACTTCTTTTCATTTCTGAGACAGCATCAACATTGACTTCTGCATTTCCTTTGTTTGAGTCTCCTCCTTGGTTCCGCTAGCATTTCAGGTGGCAACACGTTGTCATCTCTCAGAAAGACAGCCTTTCATTTCCCTCCCAGAGGCTGTCAGGGCATCTGCTGGTCTGTCACTCAGACCCATGGAGCAGAACTATGGTGGCATCAGGAAGGCAATGCTGCCAGGCACCTCTGTATTAAAATCTTCTTCTCCCTGCTCACTGAAAGCTTCTGTGAATATCATGCCTGTAAACTCTTGGCATCTACCTCTAATTTTCTCAGACATCTACCTGATGAGAAAAATGCATTTCCTGTGGAACAAGGAGCTACCCCTGTCTATATGCAGTTGCTTGATTTACATTGTGATATCAACATTTGGTGGTACGTTCTTTGCTCACAAACAATAACCAATACGCTCGCCATCTATATTTCAATTAGTCTATGGCTCTTGAGGACATGTGTATTACACGTGGATCTTGTAGTGCACTGTACCAACAATGCCAGTACTATTAATACTACTACTGCAGTACCACCACATCTAACTTGCTAAAACAGCAGCAATAACAATAATGATACTTCTACTAGTAACCCCAAGAATAATACGTTCCTCAGATGAAAAGCTATGAATTAACCAACAAGGTGCAGTTGAAGAGGCTTCACATTGGCTCGCAATGTCCATCACACTGTTCAAAAAGCAATGAATCTAATCAAGAGGGAGTTTTTCTCTCTTTAATATGCACTTCAAAGAAATATCACTCTTGACACATGCTCTCCTAATACGGCCTAATGCTAGGTTTGAATGACAATGCTAATATGCATTCTCCTGTTTCCTTCTGCAGTGCCTTCTGAAAAAATTAAATATTATAATTAATAAATTTGAGCCAAAATGTTGATCTCAGATGTTAAATGTTTATCTCTTTATTCATTTTAACGAAAATGGTTCTGACGTACACTAATATGGCAGCTGTATTTGAGTTCTCGTCTATACACATGCAACACAGTATCATAAAAAAAACTACATTATTTATTTTCTGTTCATTCTGCAGTGAAAGTATGAACATCATCTCAGAAGTCCCATTGCTATGGGACACTGGAGATATTTTAGATTATTCTTCAGAAATTGAATTCTGGAGAGACAGGCAGTAAGAAAGGGTATCATTGTCAAACTGCACTACATGAAAGGTATGGATAAGACAGATGCCTAGATAAGATAGACAGGAAATCTGATTTACCAAATCACAACAGCCATGGATATAATGCATTCATTTATGATCCACAGCTACAAATAACTGCCAAAAATGAGACGTGTTCATTTGTTATCAGTGAACAATAGGACCAATCTCAACACAAAAGCATGCCCTCCCAAGACCTCCACACCCAGCTTTAAATAAACCTTGGACAGCACACACAGTCAAAAACCCTATCATGTGTGACGAACCAGCTATTCAACCATTCTCCAACCAAAAGAATATCGCTGGCAATCCCTTTGTTCCATGTTCCCACTGTTGGACTTATTATCTGATCACAACGTGCACAGGCTAGCAAGATTAAAGTCATTGCCTAAGTTTCTGCTGCAAGCTCTTCGTTATCTTTTCAATGGTACAGTGCCTTAAGGGTAATTAGTGTATGAAACTGAGCTTTGCAAGGAAATGTGTTTCTTCATTTTAGTGGATGCATTACAGTGTAGACTACATTTAATTTTCAAGACTGGGAAGACTATTCTTTTTAAAAATAAACATAAGAAATTTCTGGAGATATTAAGATTCATGCATGTGGTGTAGGCTAATTCGAACACAGGACCCCGTTGTAGCAATATTAACTTAAAATAAAGTTTTTCAATGAACAAATACACACTTGAACCATTTGCTGAATCTACAGTGTAAGTGTACACCAAGCAAACATTTGACTAGCTTACATTATCATAATGGAGCTTTCACACAGGAGTGTAATTGTATGCTACATTAGATTTGCAATCAAAGACAAGATGTAGGATTTTACTTTAATACCCTTCTACAACTGAAGGGGATAAAGGAAGGGATTATTTCAATTACATAATCTCCTGGTGGCATAACAAACAAAGAAATAAACAAACGCATTAATAAGATGTAGCAATGACCCATGCAAACATGGGGCAGGGCATGACACAGCATTGATTTAACCAAGCCTAACCCCCGTTAATCTTCACTTAATTTGCATACCCTCCTAGGTGCAGCGCTTTCTGTTGCCATCAATGAAAGCTCAGAATGCACACTGCAGATGTCTAATGTAGGGACAATGCTCAACGAAAATATTCACGTCATTACAGTTGAGAGCATGTGCCAATTCATAATGCATACATATTGCTGAGAAAATACCAACTCATTTTAAGAATATGTTAATATGTAAATATGTACTGAGTCATATTTAAAATGATGAGCCATAAACGCCAATTTAAAATCAGTCTGCTTATCTTATTTCCTTGATAATCTGGAAAAGTGAACAGTGAGCTTCCAGAGGACTGGCTTGGTCACTTAAACAGTTAATTGGACACTGTAGACATAGCCATTTACTTACAAGCTGATTGTGTGGTTTGTCTCTAACTCCTATTTTGTTTTGTTGCTTAGAGATTGTTAGAAATTAATGACACATTTCTCAATAATGAGTATTATTGTGGACATATGTTCATAGCCCTTTGTTTGTCTCAAACTATAAATAAAATTGAAAAACATTAAATGGAAGTTACCTTCTCTTTAAAGAGATGTACATTCCTCTTTTTTCGGGGGGAAATGCATTATTATTTAAGGCAAATGTCAAAAGAGTTTATACACATTGAAGTATACTATATCAGTTTTTATATAATCTCCCTATTTCAGGGCAATGTTCGGGACAAATAGCTTCAAAGGTTTTTCTGATTAGTCAGATGTGTTCAACTGCTTCCTTAGTGAAGGTATAAGAGGGTTTTCAGTATCTAGTCTTAATTGTTAGTCTTAATTCTTTCATTGTACCAATGAAAGTCAAGGAAGCCACTATGAGCCTGAGAAATAAGACAAAAACAGTCAGACACATAGGTCAAGCCTTGCGCTTACCAAAATGAACTGTCTGGGACAGAGCCAAATCGTCCCAAACATTATGAAGCTCACTATATAAGGAAACTGTCACCACATCATTTTGTTATCAGTTTGAGAAATACTAACAATTTTAGAGCATATTTTCAACATAAAAATCTGACCTGATGCATTGATGCTGTCTTCCTGATATGTAGTTAGGCTGCAGTCTTGGCCGATTCGAAGCATGGGCGATAGCAATATGGGGGAGGGGGCACCAAATAAAGAGAAAGAATGGGGGGCGTGGGGAAAAATAGCATTTTTGATAGTCAGCGAAACCACCCTCCCCCTTCCCCACGATTTTGCCTAAGATTGAAAAAAGGAAAGAGCCAGCCCTGGTGATATATTCTCCATGTCTTTACATTAAAGGACAAAGACTTCATTTGAAAGCATTAAGGACCAGATTCAATTGAACTAAAATTAACTTTATCCTTAATCGCTAAACAAACTGAAGCACATACTATTTTAAAAAGAAAAATAGTTCTGAAACAGTGAGCAGTGAGGTAGAGACTGCCAAATGATTCATGATGATCCATTCATGATGAAGTTTATTAAAAAAAGAATAGTCTCAGATGAAAAATACAATGTATTAACAATGAATCTGAGATTGGTGTCTTTAAAATAGATATTGCATTATGTTAGCCCAATTCAGTAACACAGCCTCATGACAACACTAGCATTTGTTAAGCAAACATAAAGGAGAATTAGGCTAGCAGCATTTTTCACATTCTGCCACAAATGTGTCTGATTCAGCACAGGGAGTACAATGAGAGCTCTGGGGCTTTGGAGAAAAATTACGGAACGTACTCTGCTGTGTCATTTTCCCCGATGCCCTTGTATTATAAATATCCATTTGGAGTGCATGTTTACTTACTATGTGTAGACGAACATATTTTGGGCACGTATTATTTATTTTTTGTACCAATTCACCAATGTACCAATTCAAATTGTGGCTGTTATACAGACAATGCCTGGGATATTGGAATTTCAAAAAAAAAGAAAAAGAAAGAGAAAAAGGTGACTGGCATGCTGCTCCGCTGAATAAGTCTAGTTTCACCTTGAAAACACTGCGTTACAATGTACTTGTTCTGGGAAAAACAAATTTCACAAATACTCCAGCATACAAAGAAGCATAGCACTTCATACGTACAATTCTGACCATTCTGCTAAAAAGCAATATATCCTCACATACTGTATATTAATGGAAATGGCATCACGTTTAACTTTACCTGACAATAAATGAATTCTTTACATATGTTTCATGTACCTGAATCTGTTGGAATATGTTCAAACATCATGGTTAAGGGGCACTTTCAATGACTCTTCTTACAATAAACTCAAGGAAATGCTCGTGTTTTGGCAGGATGAAAAAAACAGCTGCAGTTGTACGTTGCTTACAAAAAGATTCTACCATTTTAATAATAAAAGTAATTTTATTTAACACATTGCACCCAATGATTTAAAGAATCGTGCAAGGGACAGTACATACTAAGAGGAAGAATTGTGATTCATGAAGTATCTCTATGTAAACTGCTGGGCTACATATTCTTACAATCTGACACACCTCTTGCCAAGATGACAAGGACAAGATACTCTCATTTTAAAAGCATACGAACCAGGTTGGATTTGAATTATTAGAGCAAACTTGAATATTAAAGAGTCTACAGTATTCATTCACATAATACAGACAACAGCCAGAATCCTACTGACATTTGTGTCTCAGTAACTGGAGTTTATTGGTTTTTACAGTTCAACATCAGCTGCAACACAACTCAGATATAAAATGATCAGCTAATATCTCAAACTAATTTCAGATGTCACTGAGTCTAACAAAGTGCCTACACCCAGAAACTATAAACAATAGCAAAAAATAGTCCAGAACCATGGACAGAGTCAGGTGGAAATAATAATGCAAGTAAAACCAGTATTCACAAGTATATAAAAGGAATAGGTGAAGAAAATGCAACCCAAAATGTGTATCTGCCTCACAGGAACTGCTTATATTAAATGTCCTGGAAATAGAATATATGTAGTATTGTACTCCCTACAACTCTTCCTCAGGCTAAGCATCGTAGACATGGTCTGAGGCAATGGCCTCTCAGTCAAAAGGCATACTTGTATGTCAAGCAGCTTTAAAACACGAAAGCCAGGATAAGCGTTGACCCTATGAGCTAGAATCAACCTTCTATTAAGCCTCAACCTGTGCTCTGCTCACAGAAAGCATGGATAATGAAAAAAGATTTTGAAAAAAGATCAGACACAAACCAATATGAAATGCTCCTGTTAAAAGGATCAGTCACACAGATTAAATCACATTGGGCACGTGAGAAGGGAGGGTACTACATGAACACAACAGCCCATGTCCTTTCAAATGTATCATTTGCACTAATGACATGACTTATGACATACAAATCCTTGAATTGCATACATCTTGGTTCCTGTTTGAGTGTTCTCATTAATAACCTGCAGCAGTAAGATTGTTGTTGGAAAGTCACTTCCCTACTAGCCAGTACACAGTGGCCCACTAGCAGCCTGCAGTAAGTACATCTGTTGGTCTGCTGGTATTTTGTGAACCGCCATTGCACTGGTCTGCTAGCAGTCAGTTCAGGTGAGACAGCTGAGAGGAGGACCAAATGTAAAGGGAATAATGAATACGCCTGCTGCTAGGAGACCACTTGTGAATATTTGAAAAAGTGCTGGCAGGCCCAATTGGTGCTTGCTTGTTAGGTAAGTTGCAGAAGCAAAAGCACCTCTCAGATTAATTCAGCCATAACCCCTGTGATCCTAAAAACAGTAACTCATAGGGTAAAATCCAGCGTTGTTCTAGTAAATTAGATTAAGCAGGACATGCAGCTCTTTTGTTGTTGAGGCCTGTGGGAGCAGTCACACGGAACTCTATTAAGTAAAATTCACATTTAGCTAATTTCTATGCCTTCCCCTGTAATGGTTAATTGAGAGGTGACTAGACTTCAGAAAAACAAGGCAAATTAGCCAGCTAGCTAGCTCTTGTGAATGGGAAACTTGCCATAAATGTAGTAAAATAGGGTTTACATACAAGTTAAAATACAATAAATGGATTTAACAGGACTAATTTTATTTTAACTTTTTTGAGATGGTGGTCATCATTCATCTTCAATGCCAGCCACTTCCGTCAACAAGTGAATAAGCAGAATGCAACAGTGCTGACCATGTGACCATGCCATTTTACAGAAAGCGAAATCCTTAGGGGACAGTGGCATGATATTTCTTTCTTTGACATGAAAATGATTATTTATAACTGTTCTACCAACACAATATAAACCACCCATTTTTAGACTACAACTATAAAATGCACATGGTGTGATTGTTAAGATAATGTGAACAGAAATAAACAAACACAAACAGCCCAAAGGCCTTTGTTCACCCAAGCTGTAGCATGCTTTTTTGGGTAATGCATCTCAGCATGCAGCAAATGGTTTTTGTTACGTAATGTCACATTCATTTCGGTAGCCATTATAAGGACTAAACATTTAAGGACAAAACATTTAAGTGTTTGTACTTGGCTCTAACCACACAATGTGTATTATGCCTAAGGAGGTCAATACATATTCTCTTATTCACAAATCAAATGAAAATGCAACTGTGCACATCTTGCAGTCCTAGCAATTGAAACATCTGTTTTCATCATGTTTTGCTAAGGTGTGTGAAATGATTTTGTCCAACTCTGCAACAAGAATCAAAAAGATTAAATCAGCATTGCTGCTTAGATGCAATCCACTTGATATGACTGAATTTATGAAATATCTGCAGGATAAAAACCTGCTTGGCCAATAGACAATTTTTCCATCAGGACAAGACCAAGACCCACTTGGGTCTTTAATATTTAATTGTAAAAATCAAATTGTCAAATTTCAAAACTGATTCATGGCGTACACCATGAATTCAGTTGAAATTCTAATTGTGAAATAATTCATACACTAGCTTCCACAAATTAAATGATATGTCACTCTATAATCCAGTGCATGACATTTGTTGATGATTCCTTTTATTACTCTAGAAATAAAGAAAAATGATGGTTAAGCTTTAAATATTTGCAGTGACACATCATGTATACATTTTAACAGCACTGATAGTGAAGCATAAAATCAATGATTACAGCACTGAGCTTAAGAGGTTGGTTTGTTAAAGGCAATTAGTATCTTGATTTTATATGCAGCAACAGTACTGTTATGAGGAAACTGAAAGATGTGAATATACATACATATACATACACTTTAATATTTCAGAATCACACTAAATAATCCTGAGAAAAGTCTATTTTTCTTTTTTTTCACAAATGGCATAATTTTTCCAGTACATTACATCTGTGCTGAGTTATTTCACTCCTATGTCTAAGAATCCATTGCTTCTTATGGATTATTGAAATGACTGTTGGAACATTCTGGCATCTGTAGGAGGTGTCTGAAGGAGACTTTGTATCGGTGGCGAAAGCCTGTACACTGGAAGAGGGTGTTTGCTGGAGCTGCAGAGAGCTGTTTTACACAGCAGGCTTGCTGCAGTGGGTGAAGCTGGGCAGGAGCAAGGGAAGCGACGGCCTGCGGTGACTGTGCCTGTGCAGAGGGACTGGGGGGACAACAAGGACACGCTGCTGCTCTGGAGAAGGTGGAGAGAAGCTCAGCTGTGCCAAGGAACCATCTGCAACCTCAGCTAAAACAGCTGAGAGATCAATAGCCATGTGGGGATGCAGCTAACCGTGTGTGTGTGTGCGTGTGTGTGTGCTTATGTATGTGTGTGTACTATATACAACAGTTGATGATTAAGCAATAAAAAAAATGTAAGAAATAATACCAATTGTATTTACTTTTAGGGCAGATTGAATAAAACTGTAGTAGACACAGTCATGATTAAAATTAATATATTTCTTTCCTATCATCTTGAAGTTGTTTTACAATGCTGCCAATGATTACATTAATATTGGCATATCCTTCAAAGGATATCAAGCTCATTCATTGCTATAAATGTTGACATTTCATTTAGTTTTCACTAGCGTCTTCATGATTTGAACAGCCAGAAAAAAAGTCTCTCTGGGCAGCCTTCACTCAGGGCTGGGGCAAAGTCCAAAAAGCATTCCTGTGATGCTGCACCGATATCATCTTCATGCTGACTCCAGTGCATTCTACTGATGTGCTTTTTCGCACCCTGCGCACGTATTACCGGATGACAAGAGACAGAACTGAGAGAACTGCTCGGCTGTCCTGTTAAGCAACCGCTTTCAGATCAGAGAGATACCACACCAGTCTGCACTCACCCAGTATGGGACGCTTTGACTGGCTGCTGAGAAATCTGAAGGCGCTGCGTTGAACACAAAGTTTGGCTTTCTCCCTGTGGATGGCGTGACACAGGCTTTATTTGGGGGGTGGGCGGGGGGGACGGAGGATTTAGATGCTGCTCGCTCGCCGGCGTGTTGCCGCGACTCTGTTTGATTTTATTTTGAAATGATTATACAACGGAAATAGCAAGCTCTTCTAACATAAAAAAAGGCTAATTCTGGAGATGGAGAGAGGGGCATGACTGCAGGCTACAGCTTAGCATAGCAGACCCGTTCAGGCTCTCCCACTCTATCGAAATTGAAAAGAATATTTATACACCAACCTGGGGACCAGAGGTTAATGGAAGCGGTCATGCATCAATTGACTTACATAAAAATGTCCGTTGGAATAGCAGATAACTACATCCTTTTAAAAGATTTTACATTTTCTTAAATTAGTTTTTTTTTTTACAGGGAGCACACATTACTGCAAAGCTGTCATAAGAGAGACCTTTAATATAAAAAAGATGTCAGCATAATAGGATCAAATAGTCATCTTTTCAAAAGTTAAAATGAATTGTTGCCATTTTTATTTTTGGAATTGGCAGCAAGATAGCAATCTACACATTTTAAGCAGTGTACGCATACATCACACACCAACTTGCAATATCCAACTTACATGCCTAATGGATTCTTTTCAGATTCACCTTTAGGCATGACATTGAAATTGCTTTACTAATGTGTATCAGCTGGTGATGTCTGTGGATGTGTAAAGGTTTAATATATATGCATTTTTATCAAGGCAGTGTTTGGTGAGATTATAATCTGTGGTAATACGACCTGTAATAATATGGCCAGAAGATATATGTATGCAAATCTATGCAAGTGCCCTCATAGGCAGTGGACATTAAATAGCTCCTTTTATAAAACCCCACTTTATGTAAAGGAGAAGATCTGTGATGTTTTCCTAGAGCACCAGCTACCATCAGCAATTGCCAGCATCTGCAGTGCATATTCCAGCCAGCCATCATGTAGCCGTGTCTACCTGTGAGTGCAGGTGGTGTGTATGTGAGCTTGTGTGTGTCATACAACAGTACAGTATATGTGGGGGTTACTTGTGCGGACGATGAAGTTAAAAGCATGCAAGGAGTTCTCTGCCATTTTGTCATTTGAATTTTTTTGTAATTTCTTTTTTTTTTTTTTACTGTGATAGAACATCATTGGCATACTGTTCCCTTTACAGTCAGTCACCTGGCCACGCTCATTCTTAAGCAGGTAGTAACTACAGAACAATCAGTTGCTGTTAAGCCATAGGGCTCATGTGTTATTGACTAGATTTCAAGGCAATGGATCATTTTAACCAACTCTGATTGGAACAGACCATAAATAAACAGCACGATAACAGACCTGGATCAAATACGTATTTGTTTTGGATTCAAATACTTCTCTGTGTTCTGTTGATCTTGCCTGGTGTAATTTAGCCTGCCTATATGACCAGAAGGCAGGGTTTGCACTGTTTGAGAGTATTGCACTGGTTCCAATACACCAGACAAGATCAGTAAAGTGTAGACAATGCTTTGAATCCAAAACAAATGCGTGTTTGACCTATGTCTTCATGATAACCATAGCTGCACACTCTCAGAATGTGGAGAGGCTCTGTGCTATCTGTGCTCTGGTGCTTTGCTATACTGACCTGAACTGTATCACATCACTTATCTGCATAGTCAATATCATTTGTGGGAAATAGCCTGCATACTGTTCACAGTTAGACAGGGCAATTATACTGATGCATATTTCAACAGTGATGAATACCCACTGGCAAACCCCACTATTACCAGTATCGACAACATGTTGTGATGGCAGTGGAAAACGCTGATGCTTATTTTTATGTCATGTTCATTTTGGCTCATCTTTCACTGATTGTCTTACAAAACAGATTCTATAAAAATCAAGATTTAACAGTGCATTTCATGAACATCCGAAATGGTACTATCCTCAGGGTTGAAAGAGAAATTAAAAAAAGTAAATAACACAAACAAATAAGAGCAATTTTGTGAAATGAAATAAAAAAAAGAAATGCCTCATAATTTACGTATAGTAAATGCTGACTGCATCTACTCATAACATTGTGACATATAACACAGGTTAACTGAATGGCAAACCTATACAACACATTTAAAACAACTAGCCTAGTGTGATATTTATAACATTTTCATTTATAACATTTATAGCATTTTCATATCCCACTTTTGTCAGTACTGAAATAAGGGCACGGCTGAATTAATCAGTATTCAGCCTGTACGCCTTTCATCCCAGCACCTCTGGACTCCATTTTCTTTTTCCACAGTTCTATTTCTGTTATCTGATCTATTTAAAAACGTTTCCCTATCATATGCCAAAGAATGCAACGACCACCCTTTAAACTTCACCCCTTCAAACTTCAAACTCTTTTGGTTGCTGTTTTTCATTGAACATATCATCATACCCTACATGCAGTATGAGATTCATTTTTCATGATATGTTACATTTGGAGGACTGTGTGAAGGCCACTGCTTGGTGGTCAGCCAAAACCTCAACAGAGAAGGAAGAAAGATGTTACTAATTAAGTAGATTAAAACCGTTTGATTAATCAATGAAACAATTTATGAAAAATTACATTTTCTCAGCGAAAGGTGTTCTGATTGACTGCAATGTTACATAGAAAATGCAGTCAAATTCCAAGACTCTTATCATGTAGACTAGGAGGAAAATTGGGATGAGACAGATGCACAATACATCATAAACTGATGCCAGGCATTGTAATCAATTCCTGAGTCAGGCTTCCTGCGGTGTCTGATAAATAATTGGCCATCAGTACTGAAATAAATGAACCCTAATTTCTGATCTCAGGTTTCATCCCTCTCAAATTACAAAACCCATAATGGTAAACGATCCATTACATCTAGCATCTACCAAATGTTTGACAAATGGCATCACAGCTAATATCTGTATTATGTCATTATATCCGTTTAGCTACTTTCAATGGATGACAAACATTTATATTGGCTATTATTAATCATGATCAAATAACAAGCACAATGAGAATAAAAACATAATCTTCATCAAATATCCTGCAAGTGCTACATTTACCGAACACATGAGGCAGACCTGGGTCAAATACTGTATGTATTTGTTTTGGATTGAAATACTGTTCTGTGCTCTATTGATCTTGCCTGGTGTAATTGATCCTGTCTAAATGACCAGAAGGTGGGGTTTGCATTTTTTGAGAGTATTTCATTGGTCCCAATACACCAGACAAGATCAGTAAAGTGTAGAAGAGTATTTGAATTCAAAACAAGTATGTATTTGACCCAGGTCTGACTTGAGGCATTCAGACATCAGTCACACAATCTCCATATGCTTTGATTAATATAGCACAACAAAGCGTTTTTTAATTATTATTTAGCTTGCATGCTGCATAATTACAACTGCAGAAGGTGGTCATTGAATGCAAGCTAACTACTACTTACTAAATAAGACTAAAGTTCTCCTGAAGATATGCAGGATGTTGATCCTGCACACGTCCTCATTTTATTTATATTTCCAGCATTCCTTTAGAGTATCATGGGTGTTCAATTTCTTTTTTTGTAGTTCAAAACTACCTATCTCATTGTTTCAAGATTTTTTTGTATGCACAACAGCAGCATACAACTATCTGTGTTACTTCAACATGTTGATTCATGTTGATTTTTTGAGTGAAGAGTTTGAGTCTCCAAATAAAAACAGAACTTGAAAATAATGGGTAAACCATTTTGAAACTATGCAGCTATGCAGTGCTAAAAATGAGGTCACGATTTTATTCACGATAAAGCACATTAGCTAGCATTCAGTTATCAAAACAACAAAAAATGAAATGTATTATCAATCATTAACACTTCCTTATATTAATTAATGTCTGAATTTTTCAAAAGGAAAATTATGCATATGAGAGGAATTAACCGTGAACAAAGAAACTGAATGACATGGTGTTTTGGCAACCCGTGCCAAAAATTAGAGCAGCACATCAACATCAATTTAGGGCTCTACTTGAGTGAAATATGAACAGCACCTTACATTTAAAATTGCTTTCAACATATGTTCAAAACTGACAGTTGTCCTTTAATAAGTGGTACTGGGACTATGGTGCAGCAAAATTAATATTCAGAGTACTAACATCTTGGGATTCTGCATTATTATCTAACGGTTTCATTATGGTACAGACATTTCCAGTGCGCTACATTTCAGTTTTCACTGCAAATATAAATACTGTCCATTTGTGTGTGTCTGCACGGGTGTGTGTGTGAAAGAGACTGAGAGGGAGAGAGAGAGAGAGAGAGAGAGACAGAGAGACAGATAGTATGGGTATGGTTTCGTTTTGATTGGTTTGGTTAATTAAGCTTGTGAAACAGAAAATTGGATGGATGGGACAGCAGTGCGCACATAATTCAGAGGGTTGGCTATCCTGTGTAGAAATGAACATGCATGAGCAGCACAGTTCTTTACAAGCCCTAGGTCCCAGTGCTTTTCCTTTTGGGAGCATTTGCCCACACACAAGACGTGGTAGCGTAATTTAATCTTCAGACCTATTAACTGGTCAGGGGCCAAAGAGAAAATGGTCCATAGCACTGCGGTTGGATGTTGCCACAGTGTTCCAGGAACAGAATTTAAAAATTTTTTTTTTTACTTCGTGCACAAGTTGCTTAATATATGTGTTTGGAAATTTCAGTGTAAATAATGATCATGGCTCATGTTAATTGTGAACATGGGTATGCTTTTGTGTAATTTTGTTAAATGCTATATGATACAACATGCCACCAGCATCACTGCAATGTTTTATTCAGATCTGCTATGCTTATGTACAGATATAAGGGCAACAGGTCAATATTCATTAAATGTAATAAAAACCAAACAGGAAAGATTGACAGAAAATACCACATAAATATTTAGAAAAAAGGAGAACATTATAATATAATAAATTCAGCAACTGTGGCTTTTTTAAATAGAATACACGTAAATTATTACTGGCTTCCAGGAAGGTCCAAATGGCATTAATTAAGCACAACAAAAACCCCTGAGAAATCTATGTTCGCCAGTGATTCCCCAGTGCACATGATATGCAGAAACTAAAGGTATTACAGCAGCATTTCTTAAAAGTGTGAGCAATAATAACCGCCCATCTGTCTACCATTAATAATTTGTCAATTAGTTTTATTAATA
This sequence comes from Anguilla rostrata, assembly GCF_018555375.3. Classification (NCBI taxonomy): domain Eukaryota; kingdom Metazoa; phylum Chordata; class Actinopteri; order Anguilliformes; family Anguillidae; genus Anguilla; species Anguilla rostrata. The sequence continues at coordinate 51,993,119 of NC_057936.1, read as the reverse complement.
GTCGAATTGTGAATGACTAATCATATGATATGTTGTATATGAAAAGATTTCCCAAATAAGAACACTGTAGGAACTCGTACAAAATCTTACAACAGAAACAAGCGCCTGAGCCTGAAGCACCGATATAGTGTGCTGATATTGCTATTTTGTGGGACCAAAGTGAGAAAACCAAGTACACAAAAATACACATAAAACATACCCATACAGAAAGTACACCCCAATTTAACCACTGTGACTATATGAACGCCGTTTTCACTCTTGTGTTTTTAGTGTGTGGGGTTGGAAAACTACAGTCCAAGATAACTATCGAGAGTCACAAACAACAGCATGGAGCTTGTATTAATTTTGTCTTCTGTGGGCAAGCCGCAAAGCTCCTACAGTATATGCTTTGATTTAAGAAGAGATTATAAAAAAATAAATCCCTTCAATAATCTCAAACCCAATCACTACTAACATGCTAAAACACATTACTGACACACGTAAAGGAAATCCTGGCCACAATAGGACTGAAAGGCAGTGTATCACTGGTCCTCCTCACTGGTAGGATGGGAAAGTAAGGAAATGTCTGATAAAAAATGGCCAAGTTCATCAAACGTATGCAAAACCGGTGTTATAAACTTTTAATTGGGTTGAGCTATGAGCTGCATTTGTCTTTATTCCACGTCCGAAGAGTTGCACATCCCTCTACATTCCCTTAAATGCTTTCCCCATTAATCAGATAAATGATAAATTAACACTGAGTTGTACCTCACACCTATTTTACTGTATTATTAGAGAATAAATTTGATAGCTATTCTGCACCAATGTTCAAAAGATCAGAAAAGTCTGGCCAAATTTAATAAGGCCCCAGCCAGACTGGGCAGTGTGCCATCATGATTATGAGTGAACTACAGCCTCCTCCAGACGTTACAAGAGATTTCATTTCCTCCAGGATAGTTGCAGGATTTCAGAGCAAATGTTTGTAGCTCCAGCACTGTACTCCACTTCAAATTTTTCCTGTTCATCAGACAGGTTAAGAAATTTTTAGGAGTCATCATACAACGAGCAAATCATAAATGATGGCTGCAAATGCTATCGGCATAGAAATCCATGGCTACCTTTTTGGAATTCTTCCTAATTTGCAGCTGGCAGAAAGGATGCAATGCAGACTGGATTTGCAATTAGACTATACAAAATAAACTGCATACATACTGCATGAAACTAGACTGTCCCGATGTGGTAAACTACACAACTATGGCAGGCAGATTAGTTGCATGTAAATAAAATCTTATCAACACTTTGAAAATCAACATTGCACAGTATGAAAGTATTTATTCTGATGCCTATATTACATGTTGTGTAGCATGTATTATGTTATCTTGTTGTCAAAAGCCATTTTGCTTTCCTTTGCATCAGAAATCCCCCTTAAGCACATAAATTGAAGCAGAAACATACATGAGACCAGAAAAGTAACCAACATGAAAATAGAAAGATGTTCTCCCCTGAGTACCTTCCACAATAATGAAAAAACAATAATAATGATAAAAAATAAAAGCCAAAATGAAAAAATATATATTTTTGTTAAAGGAATGCTAGCCTGTCATTTTGCAAACAGCACAGATTTTGCTATGGTCCTTCACATTCAGTTTAGTTCCATTTGAAAGAACTGAACAGCACAATTCTAATTTCCATACTATATATAGGCCTATATTCTGTACAGCACGTTACATCTCATATCTGTATCTTTAAAAATATATACGGGCAAATATGACCCATCCAGCACAGCAGAACAGACAGAGATTTAGTAAAATAAAGCAAATTAATACAATTAAACCTGTGGGGATACTACTGTAAATATAACTATCCTGATCATACTGAATACAGGATGCAAGTAAATATTATTACTGAACACATAGCTGGCACTTTATGGGGCATAGAAAAAATGAGGTGCTTCTAATGGCAAACAAGAACTCATTGGGCACAATGGATTAGAATGGATCGGTCTGAAGGTTGAAATCTTCCTTTTCCGAAGCAGGAGGATGACTCTCCAAAAAATAAGATACAAGCATGAACTGGCACTTTACTCATTTCTGAATAATTAGCATGGGAAGAAAGATACAAACGATAAAAACATATAAAAAGTCACAATCCGTAAAGGTTTATGATGAAAGGTTTATGATTAACCAAGTGCGTACTTCTCCCTTGAGCTAAGACTCACAGTAGACAAGCAAGAGCATGTTCTCTGCTGAATGGAACCTTTCATTTGCTGGGTTAGGTAAAGTAACATATGAACTCCCTTACAGCTGCAGAGGGTGTGCCTGCACTGCTAATACAGCTCATCCCTTAACTAAACACGCAACACAAAAAAACCTTTCAATCAGGAGATCAACTGCCTTCGCATCAGTCCCAGCAGAAATACTGTACTTACTAATTACAAGAGGGCCCCTTGTAAGAAATGGAATTAGGAAACTTCAATAAAGGGTTTGGAGAAATTTGAGAACAAAATGAAAGTATATCAATATTGAAGTATATCTTATATTTCACAGTTCCGAGCTTACCACTGAAAACGGGATTCTTATAACAGTAAATATAAGTGTCTATACAGTATATCACAGCATTGGTAGCTAGGTACATATTGTTTGGGCCTGGCAAATATTGTACCACTGGCAGTCTAGAATGCTTGGATGCTGTGTGTGCCCTGTTCTGTTTTAGAGATGTTTTCAGTAGCAAGCTCTCAGAACTATGACAAATAAGATATACTTCAATATTGACATGCAGTTAGCTGATAAAACAACCCAACATAACAATAGGTACACAAAAAAGGAAAGCAAGCAGCTTTATAGATCTACTCTATCTCTTTGGAATATTAGATTGTTCTGCATATACTGCAAGGTACCATATAGGCATTATATCCTATGTATCCACCTACACAATAAATGCATGATTTTTTATAAATGTTGCAAAATTCATAACGAGAAAATGCACATGAAGCCAGTTGCTATATCCAGGCAACTAGCTCTTCAAATATTCAGTGATGCGTGAAAATTTCTAAAGACTATTCCAGAAAATGCATATTGGAAGAGCACATTTTCATTATGTAAAAGTCCTGTTAAGGTTTTAAATGCGAAAGTTCATGAGAATATGGCTACATTTAAGACATTGAGGATATTTTAACAGTTCTGAGGTAGTTTTCTTATTTTCAGCTTTTCATAAGTTTCTCAAAAAACATTCTACAGTAGTTCTCCTTTAATTCAATACAACCTGGCCTGAAACTATAACTTAAAAAACATTGCAGGAAGTGGCTGGATGAGTCCTTGACCAGCTTGGCTCCACTGGATCGTGCCAAACATCTCTGGCTGATAGCATTACTTTAGGAAATTAGATTAGAGCTGAGCATGACTTGGATGTGCAAGGTATACTTGCATTTATCATTGGCACATTGCATTCAGGGTTAAAACTAAACACTTTTTTAGAGAAAGGGGCTAAATGCAGAGGTGCCAAATAAAAACATAAAAAAAATATCTATAGCTCTCAGGTGGGCAGTGCAAGCTTTCATATGCAGACTCACTACAAAATTACGATGGAAAAATGTCCAGCACCCAGCATGAATATTAACGTAAAATCTAAATCCACAACGGCAAATCAGCCTACTCTGGAGCTTTAAGTTGTAGGCTACACATTATTATGCAATGTCAATAAGTCTGTAAATAACAAAACAACTTTCACTAAATACAAATTATTGAGACAGCATTAATAATTATTTTTCCTGGATATTCTAGCAAAATATATAGGCTACATGTAAATACACTACAAGAACAGATCTGCTGGGGACAGGAGCAGAATGAAAACATACAAACAGTAGTAAAAGAAAATATGGTGTTCTGAAATTTGAAAGTCCACTGTCTTTGCTATACACATAGACCAATAGCTACATGCAGGTATCTTGATAAAATATACAGCATGCTTCCTCTGATCTGTGATTGGTCTAATTTACTTAATACAATTATTGAATGTGTAAATACATCTGCTGGAGAAATAAACAAGCTTTTATATTTTTATATTTTAACCAACGGTGCTACGGAGGACTTCCTAAATTGTAGATTACCTGAAGAAAAAATCTTAAATGCGTGTTCGTATGCAATTAGTATGTCAGCAGATACTGGTGTTTTTAGACAGTGAAAAGTATTTTCTTTTTCCACTTTGGACTTGGTTTTGAAGATTCATCTCATGAAGTCCACACTAATGCCTCAGGCATGTGTTTCATCCCATGTCTCTGTTTCGTCCAAGTATTAGCCTGCAGCCCATGTAAGCTGCTGTCAATGTCTTGCAGTCAAGCAACATTCCCTGTTGTGCCTCTTCACAAATAAAATTCAAGTTGTAAGGCTTTAGGTTCTTTTCAGCACCAAAACATGTACTTTGCTTTTTTTCCATAGCCGCCCAAAGCAGAACTCAAGGTCAGTCCCACAAGGGGCACCTTACGAGCACCATGAAACTGGATTTCTCATTGTTTTGTCATGGGATATCTGGGTAAGCACCCTCAGACCCAAACAAACAAATTTCTTCAGATCCATGAAATTTGTATAGCTGTGAAATGTAAGAACATCTCCCATCATTAAATGCTTCAAATTGGGCTAGTCAAGAGAATAGGTTATTTTTTTCTCCACACATGCAGTTCAGGTCTATGCCACAATTCTAGTAAGGAGGGTAAAAAAATAAAATAAAAGTAATATAAATCTTCATAAAGCTCATGAAAAAATAAAAGCATACATAAAAAAATGCTGCAAAAGACAGCTGGAAGAGCTTTTTGGCAGTACTCAGCTAACATGGAGCAGCAACTTGGGATTTCAATCTGCAACACTGATAAGGCTCACAGGCCTAGTTTGTTTCGCAAGATTTTAGTACAAATTTTCATCTCATAAATTAACAAGGTGAAGGTTGGACACAGTTCATTTTGCACCATGACTGATTATGTGATTATGGTATCTCCTGCCAAATATAAAAATGTCACCAACTCCGTCTTCCAGTGATGCAGTAAAACTTCCAAGAACTTAAATGTCAGAACAAAATAAATTTGCCCATTCAGTGACTTTAAAGAAACTTGTGAAGCTGATAAATTGCTTCAACCCCTGCCAAATCAATTGTTGGTGAGGTATAGCTAGTGAGTGAGGGTGGCTTCCATTAGTTCAATTTCCCAACTTCTTATAAAACATTACCATAAAACATAACATAACATAACATTATGACGAGAACAGGCCATTCAGCTCAACAATGCTCGCAATGTTCTTACCAAAAGTGTTTTCCTACCATTAAAGTGGTGAATGATTCTACAAATATGAATCTCCCTCAATTCAATCTCATGGAAAGTGAGCTCCATAATGTTCGGGAGAAAGACATTGTTTTGTCCTTGATTTGGTTCTGTACTCTGCAATACTAGATTTGTAATGAAACAAGCCACATATGGACAAAGAACAGATTTTCAGCTTAGCATTTATTAAAGGGAATTTGTATACATTCTGGTTTTACCTTGGAGAAATTACAACACTTTTTATACAGCACATAGTCCCCCCATTTCAGAGCACCATAATGTTTGGGACAAATGGCTTCACAAGTGTTTCTAATTAGTCAGGTGTATTCAATTGCTTTCATAGTGCAGGTATAAGAGAGCTTTAAGTATCTAGTCTTTATATGATTGCCTTTGAAGTCAACAGACCAGAGTCATGCCAATGAAAGTCAAGGAAGCCATTATGAGGCTGAAAAATAAGAAAAAACTGTCAGAGACATAGGCCAAACCTTCGGCTTACCGAAATGAATTGTTTAGAACCTAGTAGTCCAAGAAGGCCTCTACAGTTGATGATGGAAAAATTCCTCCAATAATGAAGAAAAACTCCCAAACACCTGCCTGACAGATAAAAAAGACTCTTCAGGAGGCAGGCATGGATGTGTCAGTGACTGCTGTCCACAGATAACTTCACAAACAGAACTACAGAAGCTACAATGCAAGATGCAAACTATTCGTTAACCGCAAAATAGGGTGGCCTTTAAGAAGTGCAATACCTAAAAGAGTCAGCAAAAAGCAAAAAGTCCTGGAAAAGGGTCTTGTGGACAGATGAAACCAAGACTGACTTGTGTCAAAATGATGGCAAGAGAAATCTGTGGAGGCCAAAAGGGAACTGCCCAAGATCCAAAGAACCCCCCCTCATCTGTGAAACATAGTGGTGGGGGTGTTATAGTTTTGACATGTATGGCTGCCACAGGTACTGGCTCACTTTTTTTGACTGATGATGCAACAGAATAAATTCTGAAGTGTACAGAAACATCTTATCTGCATCAATTTCAAGCAAATCCCTTCAAACTGATTAGATGGCGCTCCATCCTACAGCAAAAAATTGATCACAGACATACTTCTAAAGCAACAAAGGAATTTTTCAAAGGCAAAAAACTGGAAAACTATTGACTGGTCATATCACTCACCAGATCTTAATTCAACTGAATGTGCAACATGCATTATGTCCCAAACATTATGGTGCCCTGAAAAGGGGGGACTATGTAGCCTATAACCAGTGCTGTAATTTCTATATGGTGAAACCAAAGTGTATAGACATACCCTTAAATACAAGCTGAGATGTGCAATTTACCCACATGTAAATGTTTGATTGCAAAACTCTGGAGTCCAGAGGCAAATAGAGAAAAATATGAAATATGTCTTTTTCCCAAACACCATAAAGCTCAATGTATTATGCACTGAGGGATGGAACACCATTCTTCCAAAAGATATTCCCTCATTTGATGTTTTGATGATGGTGGTGGACGGTCCAAAATCTCTCATAGATGTTCAATTGGGTTGAGATCTGGACACTGCGAAGGCCACAGCATATGGTTCACATCATCATACTCAACAAACCATTCAGTTACCCCTCATGTCCTGTGGATGGAGGAATTATAAGAATTGTAAGAGACCACTCCCATCAGGATTGAAATATTTCATCACCGGATAAAGGTGATCACTCAGAATAACTTTTTATATAGATTTGCAATGACCCTTCCCTCTAAGGGCATAAGTGGACCCAAACCATGCCAGGAAAATGCCTCCCACAGCATAACAGCGACTGGACCCCCTCACTGTCGGGGTCAAGCATTCAGGCCTGCACCATTACCTTGGTGTATGTGCACTCACCCACTTGTAAAGAATATAGTGAAGGATGACTCATCTGACCTTATCACTTTTATCCACATCTCTGTAGACCATTGCCAATGGTTACTGCACCACTGATCTCACAAATTGTGAGATCATCGCAATGAGGGGTTTATGCACTGCAACCCTTCTAGAATATCCCTCTCGATGGAGACAGACTGTTCTGGCAGACAAAGTTTGATCACATCCTGCGTTGACATTCTCAGTCACCTGAGAAAGAGTTGCTCTTCTGTTATTCCTAACATATCGCACTAGTGCACAAGCATCACGGTCATCGAATGTACACTTTCGACCACAATTTCCGACCCTATTATGTCTTTCCCATAGATCTAAATGCAGATGTCACTTTAGTCACTGTTCCTATTGAAACACTAGCCAGTTGAGCTTCAGTCTTTGTGACTGAAGCTCCTGTCATACGTGCCCCAATAATGAACGTTCTTTCAAAGTTACTTAGGTATTTCCTCTTGCCATCATGATCTGAAATCAAGGTCAGCTGGGCCCGCTCAGAATTTTTCTACATGCCACAGGGCACAAGAGGATGTACATTTTTTAAATTGCATCATGCAGTACATGTTTAAACAAAGAATGAAATACTTCCCCAAACAAGTGAAAAAGTCAATGGTAAAACATATAAATGAATAAAAGTAAGCATTGTTATCTAAGGTCTGTTATCTATGTCTTCTTATTATCAAGGTGCATTTCAGGGATGTGGGAACTGAAAAAGTAATATATTTCCCAAACAACCAAAAAATGTTTTTTAGCAATTAATAATATGCTGAAATGGATACTTACTCCTACAGCTACTTATTGATCCTGCTGGTTATTTCTCATTTCAAAAATCCAAGAAATGGACTTGCATAATGTTAAAGTTTAGTATGTGTGCAATTTTGTAATTATATAATTCCATTTATGTGTTACCTTAGTCTGAAATGTATAAAATATTTTGCATTACAATACAAACAAGTTTCTTTTCAGAATGGGATAAATAGCATGAGAAAAGCAGACCCAGGAACATTGCCATTTTTGTTTATGACTGTGAACATTACAATTCCTCTTACACCCAATAAGATGTTAACGGATGTGTGAAAAAAGTTAGCATCTTGCCATGCATCACCACTTTATCACAGAGAGAAAAGGGGTAACAAGGTCAGAAGACCCCAGAGAAGGGGTGTTACACAGGTGTGAGAGGAGGAGATTGGGGCATGGTGGATGGGGGTGGGGTTGGCGCAATCCTTAGACAGTAAACTAGCCCTCAACATCCAGGAAAAAGCAGCCAGATTTCACATACAACTCGGTGACACAAAACCAGACACACAAGTCACAAGAGGTTTACAAGCTAAAATGGGGCCCGGCTCGGCCAATGAAGGGATGTGCGGGTGGATGCAGAAATGGTAGCACCTGGTACTGGTTTGTATACAGAGCTGAAAAAAGACTTGTGGGTTTGAGATGACATTTATGAAAGTGCATTATTCCAGGTGATCATATTTTGACTGTGATGAAGGCCTCTGCCCCTGCAAAATGCATCCTTCTGCCTGAGCTAAGAGCAGAGTGCTTAGTGTGTGCCACCAATTGGTTACCAGTGCTCATTAGATTACAAAACAGCATGTGTAAGCCAGGATGTTGCATTTTTTCACAGTATGAAGAAACGCTGTTTTGACTGAGTGAATTGATATTAAATACTTGATTGCATTTGAAAATAGATTTTGGGGGGAAAAAACTCAAATCAACCTGATACTCACACTGCTGGCAAATCAGAATGAATGTATTTCTGTTTGTTTATTACAGTGTTGAATGAGGAATCAGGATGGTCTCCTGCTCAATCGAGTTGCTCAAATTGGAGGGGAAAATTACAATAAATTACTACTACTGTATTGTAAACTCATGACAGTGTAAGATTGGAGAGATTTCCTTATTTGTCGCTTTAAATGGATTTTCCAATTATAAAATATATCACATGTACTGTACATACTGCATGCAACTTCTGGAAAAGACTGCTGGAATCACTTCTCTGCTAGTGTAACAGTTCCAACACTCCAGCACTAACCTAGATTATGTCTGTGTGCATTCACAATAATTACTAGGTATTGCTGTATTAGAGCCATGCTACTTTACATGCCATTACATTAACATTCAATTATGACATAAGCCACATGTTTTAGCCGGATATTGACAGCATGTAGACTGTGTTCACCCCTATCTGTAATAAGAATAATATGGCTAAATTAAGTCATTTGAGTAAACAATAGAAAGCTGCAATATTTAGACAACATAAATAGCTAACTTTAGCAGCACAGGAGTGCCCTGAGGTCATGACAGATTTGTTTTTGAGCACATCCAAACTAATTATACCAAGATTACAAGATATGATTTGCAATCGCTGAGTTTAAAAGAGGTCGAAGAGGAAATTTGTTCCACCTAAGGTGCTTTTATCCCTAGGAGAGCAGAATTTCATAATACGCCTTTTCCTTTTTTTGATGAACAGCAACACAAGCAGGAAGGCGCAGAAATGTATTTCCACTGATTTAATGCATGTTCTTTCTCATTGGTGTGGTTCTTTCAGCTATTGTACCCTCAGTATGCCTTACCAATGTCAAGAAATGCAGACAGTGCCTTATCTATAATGCTAGATTTTCTGAAGATCTTCTGGGGTTAACTCCTTGATTACGTACAAATAATTTTCAAAAAATTACTTAAGACACATACGTTATGAGTGACTCATCAGCAGTATGGGAGGAAATCAAACTTCAGGGAGGGACAGACCACTCTCTAAGACCATGCAAGCACATTTCCTGTAATAGTATTTCATAAAATGTCTCATATATTCTGCCCTCCTTTCATGAATAGGTCCTATTCCCATCTCTCTTCAGGAAACCATTACACAAAGGATCTACATAAAATGTTCAACAGCAAGTCTATAAAAGATGCTGGGTTATTAAAGTTTCAATCAATCTGCTCCTTTGCTAGCTAATTTGGCATAGCCTGCCAGGTACTCTGTAACCTCCTGAGACCCAGCAAAAAAAGTTTAAAATTTAAATTTTTGACAGGATGCATCGCGGTGGGGGGTAGCTACTGTACTGTAGCAAAATTTGCTTTCTTTCTATAGTTTTTTATTTTATATTTATATGACTCTGTCATGAGAATTGTGTTACATACACTACAACTGTACTATGAATCTATTATATTTACCATTACAGTAGTCAACTCCATTACGAAATGCTATAACATCTGAGTGTAAGAAATCACAGTTAAATCCTGGTAAGGCACAGGAAGGTATCATAAATCCTCCAATGGAACAATGGGAAACCAGCCAAACCACAATGCTAATGAACCGTGGTAAAACTACAAACTACATCAGGTTAAAATACGACAGAAGGCATTGCTTTGCCATTCTGATCATCATCTTGTCTCTGTGGAGCCAGGAAACCTCAAGACACACCCATTAAACATATCGTATGGTCTTCCTGGTGGCATCCCAGCCTTCACATTATTCCATAACACTATGCAATAGTTCCAAACGCACATGAAACAAAAATGCTTCTCTACTCATGAGAACTGAAAAAAACTACTTAGTTGATAACATTATAAATGGAGTTTCTTGTTCTAAAAAGTTACACAGCCTATTCATATCACCATATAGATCCCAGGAGGACCCCTAAGCTTCAAGCACTCCTGGGGGAAAAGGGTCAATACCTATGGCATTTTTCTGATTACACAATCTGACCGTGCACTGCCCACCTTCTCTATAGAACCAGCTTCAAGAAATTAAAGTAGCTGCCTTAAAGCATGCCACTCAGCAGCTACTTAACTGCTGACTGACTCAGCTATCAATCATAAATGTGTTGGAAAGCACAAACTGGAGCAAGTGCTCTGAGAGTGATGAGACTTATTTTTGTTGCAATGCGCAGAGCACCCTTAAAAATTCAAAATATGAATGTTGTGACAGTGTCTGTAAATTTAATATCTTTATATATCGTAATTTGGCATAACCATTTCCACAAACTAGTAGGCATGGAAACACAATAATTCTGACAAGGGTGAATTTGAACATAGTCAATCTATCTAAACTGCAAGCCTTCAATTTAATACAAGCATCAAGTTCGTAAATGTATCAAAGTTCCAAAAATAGCTAATGCACTGAGGAATACATGTGAGGCAAAATGGCACCATTATTTTGAAAAAACTGAAGTTTTCTTTTACCTGCAGTGAAGTTATATCTTGCGGAAAATCCTATAGCTTCCAATTCTCCATCAGCGACAAATTTTATCCAAAGGTATCTGCCACTGGATCTGATGTAGGGTGGACTTTGTTGGCCACAGTAGCGTCCAATTATTGGAGAGAAGCCAAATGGCCCATCCCGAACTTCAATATGGTCAAATTTGCATTCCCATGAAGGTTCTATTGAATACGTTTCATCAAAGTAGAGATCAATACACTGTCTTGGTGGAGCTACAAGAAACAATCACAAAGAATCAAGTGATTAGCAGTTTTTGTTGTTGTAGTTTAAATCTGGCACTTCTTTGTCATGTGGTATGCAATTTAGTTTCCTGAAATTGAATGTGTGTTCATTTGCAAACTATGCATTTCATTATAAAATAGACTACATTTCTTCAAAAGATACAGGAAAATCACTAAAAGACTCAATTACAAAAGACAAAGAATGTGATTTAACCCTCTCAAATGCAGTTTGTTCTTAACTTTAACTTTAACACCCAGTTCAAGCAAGCCTAAGTGTTATTATATAAAGCAGAAAGAGTAAACTGCTAAGCAGTCTGATTCATTAAGATACTTCAGTTCATAAGAGTTTCTTTTCTGATTTGTAGAATTACTGAAATTTCAAGGCTTTCACGCATTTAAAATCAATCAATGCCAACATTTTAGTGCATTTTCTTTCACCGTGATTTGTGTGTTTATATTAACTTTTCAACCATATACTGTGATTATAGCAAGGAGTTCACTGTTTAGAAATTTAAATAGAATAAATACATTATGTTTAGAATTATGATTTTTCGAAAGACTAAACTGATTATTTTGTAATCTTGTTATGATGTAGCTAGCCTAATGGTTTCCACAGATAAATCTAATGTGATTTCTTAAGTTAATTAAAAAGACTAAAGATGTAATTTGCTTTATAATTCCATTTACTCTAAAGGACTGACAATAAACTATGAAATGACTACTCTCGTAAAATATACTGTATTACAACTACATTCAGTAAAACATAATCATTTGGAAATGCTATAGGGATATTATGAATCATCAGAGGCCAGTATTCACTAAATCAGTAAATACCTCATATCATCCATTTATCTCATTTATTGTTTTATGTCATTTTGTACTTATTTTTTAAACAAAGACAACAATTTAAGGGACACTATTAACTGAAAAGTGTTAGATATATACCAGTCACTTAACCCATTTTATAGTATATTGGTGTCCTAGTATAGTAAAGCATTTGTTCTGATTAAGCTTTCAACATAGCTAATACATTGTAGTTAACAGTAGATAGCTAATACATTGTAGATAACTGCAAAAATCTGTAGGCAAGTTGAAGAGTAGATGTAAATGTTATGTAAATGTTATGAAAAGTCTGAATTGTCAGCCTCAAGTCTGAATTGTCAGCCTCATTCCTCATGAAGGCATTACTTCATGCATAGAAAAATCGCTTCACAGTGCTGAATGTTTTAAATCCCCCACACAGCTACCCCCCGCCCCCCCTTTCAAGTTATTTACCTTCAAGAATGTAAATGCACTCTCGCTCTGGTGGGTATTTGTTGGGGTAATTTGGAGAAGTGAATAGGCCTCCTTCTGGTTCTTTGACCCAGGTTCCACATTGACCTGCTGGTTGGACTCCTGAATTGTTTTTCACTGAAACACAGTTACAGCTTGGAATGAATAGCATATCTGATAAGAAACGGCAGCAGAATTAAATGACAAAGGTTACTAAATTAATGAGAAGTCCGTGGACAAAAGTGTATGCGAATACAGACAGCTCAATATTAAGGTTCGCAATTATTCAATTAGGCCTATTTATTGGAAGAATAAAGAAAAAAAAAACTTGTCTTGAGCAAAGCAGGAACATAAAAGAGCAATACGGTTTTAAAATGGACAAATGCATTACCTTGTTCCTTCTTTGTTGCACCAGACAACCCAAGTATGATGAGACTTGCAACAACTGCAAAAAATTAAATTAATTAATAAATATACGGAGAGGCAAAAGGAGTATTTATCCTGTCATAGAGGACAAGAACTGAAACTGATAAAGCGAACACCAATGTACGTACAGGTAGGCTATAGTTTATTATAACATGACTCTTTCTTTGATTTGACATAAACTCATTTCCTTTGTTACTGTATTAGCCTTTAATCGGAAGTCAGTCCATATATGAATTCATTTCAGATGCATTCATGACAGCATTTCAAAAGGCGTCAATATACTGCACTCGCAAGGCGAATTAGACACTTACCGACTGACAGTAAAATACTACCGCACTGAAGAGTTTAACCCTATTTTCTCACACAATTTCGAGATTTAAGGAAAACAAACTGACCAAATACTTACGTTTGCTGTTACAACTCATGACAAAAATAAAGACGTTTTAGTGTTGCTACATCTTTTGGATTGACATTAGGCTACATGGACCCCGCACTCCGCGGCTTTTTTTCCGGTGGCTTTGTTGAAATCAGCATGCAGCATACATTCGTTAAATTGATCAAGCCGGTGGCGTCCATATTCGTACATCAAGTTAAGCAACTTCGTAAGTACGCCCAAGATTTTATTTTATTTATACTTGCACTAATATCCGTTTAAAGCCTTTTAAAAATACTATTAGACACAGGCTACTACACTGCAGCTAATGTGTTTTAGCAACCAGACGCTAAGACACGAACACATACCATTTCGTTAGGAAATTAATACTAACAAACACATTAAACGTTTCTCACACTATGTCTACTAACCGGCGGCAAACGTCCATGCAGTCAGTATTGACACAAGGGAAGCTATAGCCTACCAGGCTGAAATACCGCATGGATTTTCTTTTTCATTAGACAGGCGAAGAATCTTCAGAAAATCAACGGTCGTTCTGCCAACCAACAAATATTTTTTTCCGTATCACGGAACTACAGCATTTCAAGTAGTGCATACAATGACATAAAGTCATAAAAATGTGACTTACCGTGAAGCAAACTGCGCCCATGTACCATGTCTGTTCCTCTTACAAGGGGCTTCAATCTCAACTAATTCCATTTAGATACAGGAATATCTCAAGTGGAAATTATTGATATATTGGGAATTTCACAAATGAATAAGGATCATTATCCAACCACCCAAAACATAATTAAAGAGCGGAAAATGAGTAATTATTCAAAAATAAAAAGAACGAATTCCTGAAGTAAACCAAGCACTAATCACCAGTTTCATATAAAACCATAAAGCGGTCTAAACATTCGCCCGATTTCCATCCAAACGTTTCCAAGACCTTTTGGTGCCTTTGATGCACTGAAAGGATTAATAGGTCCGTCATCAGCCTTTCCTAATCGCTCCACCTTTACAATCTTCCGAGGGAAAAATATTTACAAAAAGGGGATTTTGCAATTCTTCTTCAATCCCTATTGAAACAATCCTTTACAATCCAGTAAATCCATTCTGAGCATATGTTTCTGCTTTATTTCACTTAATTTGCATCGCGCGGAGCCCCCAACTTAGATAACAAAACTCACAACCTGAAGATTTCTGTGTAGCCTATCTCCTTTTCCTATTTCCCTGGTGATGAACAGTGTAGAGACCGTATCTTCCAGTCTGTTAGCTGCGTGGGTTCTTCATGCTGAAAGACTTAAACGTATGTAATCGCTCTCCTCCAGCAGTTGGTTTTACATCCACTCTCTAACCCTGTGGGTTAATGAACTAATGTTAAAAACCATGGACTTATATACATAACTTTTGATTGAAACTGTAATCCACCCAAACAGACATAGCAGGATCAATCGGAACAAAAAAGTGGAGGATGTTTCTTTAAGAGGCACTGCAAACCCGTGCAGACTGCAGGATGCAACACCTCTGACGACGGCAGCACACCAAAATGTAAAAGGTAAGCAGAAATGCTCTATGAAGAAATCGTTGAAATAAGATAGCGAAGCTATGTCTGAGGACGCCGGACCATCAGTAACTCCGAGCAGATGCACCTGCAGAATGAAATTGACGAGGGCGATCTGCAGGCTGTAAATATGGCGGGGTATTAAATGAAATAAAATGTACCGAAGCATGAAGACCAGTGAATGAATTCGGGATTATGACTGATATAGGCTACCACAGTCACCACCACCGGGACACTATTATTAAAAAAAAAAAAAAAACTATACAACAGTTTGAGTGTCCTAGAATTTGAAAATAATCACCGTGCTTATAATTACTGTCGGCCCAACGTTGTAGCCTTCGTTACTAGCCTAATTCGTATTTGTATATTGCACTTAAGCCAATTAGTTCTCATTTACACTTTTAGAAAGTTCCTGTGAAAATAACTGTAACCAACTGTTGGCCAGTAACATACAGCATTTGTACGTGTCGTCAATGATTCTAAAGTTTATACCGATTGATTAAAAGTCGCGTGACACTGCAGCATTCTTCATTTAAATGGATAATGTGGTGCCATGCTCACTGTCTTGTACTAATTGGAAATTACAGAATAAAATGGAAAGATAACATGTACCTGATGCGGCCAGACATGAGCCAACAATGTACATCCACACCACTAGCTTCCAATGGCCCCCTCAAAGGAAAAACGAGGTAGGCATGTTATAATACTCAAGTAATCAATGTGGAGCTTTCCAGTCAGCATTTATGTTTAATATTAGACAACACAACATTGTCCTTGTGGTGTGGGTATTGTTTATGGTATGGGCATGTAGCATATAGCAAGATTTTGTCATTTTCTAATTTATGTATAGTTCCAATCCATGGGACTTCTGTAATGCTTGGCTTCTTCAAACAGGTTATTTAGAGTATACTCATTTTAAATTGGGAAATCCTTCCTGAACAATCTGATATACCACCCCTCTCACACGCAGATGCAAACTAAGCAAAGATACGTTGCAGTGTGATCAGATGTTGGCTGATTTTGCAGATGACAAGACTGAGTGTTTGTCATTTATGGACATAATGCCTTCTAATCGCACCAGACAGCAGTGCAAACTCAAACCCTCTAATTGGAACATTATGAGATAAATAGTGAGAACATGGCAATTATTTGAATTAGGGTTTATCTTGCTTGCTGTATGCGACACCAGTTTTATCAAATTAAACTCCCCCCAGCTTGGCCATTCAGCATAAAAACCTGCCAGAGAAAATGGCTACAAAACACTGCAGGCATCTAAAAAAATGATTAATCCTGAGTCTCCCAAGTAAACTGCCATTTTTAATTAAAGAAGTTTATAAATTTAATAGATATCATTGTAGTGTAACTGCTCCACTAAATTGGTAATCGCAGAAACTCTAGGGGAAATAGAACAGCCACAATATTCATGTACTTTCTAAAAATAAATAGATACATTCATGGATATATTCCAGTTGATGCCAAAATTTTAATTGCATTTCAATATATTTCTATTTTCATCATTAAAATTAGATAATCATTCAACAGACTTCACAAATCTGGCCTGCCAGTCTTTGACATGTTTTCTTTAGACATGACTTCCTTCTTGCAGATGCCATACAGATCAATATTCTTCAGTGAGTTGAGTATTATTTCCCTTTCTCAGCCAATGAACACCTTATAGCTCATTCAAAGTTGCCTTTGGCCTACTAAATTTTGAGGGACATCCTGATCTAAGCATTGCCCGGGGGGCATGGTACATCTGGCCACTCCCAGAAGATAAACTTGACCATGGTCAAAGCGACTTTGAATTTTTATCCCCTAGACTTTTGGTCTTTGTGATGGAACTTATGCTTTAAAATCACTACCTATCGGAAGGACCTCACAAAGACATGTTATTCATTTCAATATAATTTTCCAATGATTGTGTGAGCCACTTTATAGCTCACAGAAAGGGGTCATTCAAGTCACAGTTCATAACAACCTCCTTGACAAGTTTAGTATTGGTATGGGTAGCTGACCATTACAGTATTAATGGCTGCACAATGAGAGCACCCAAGAGTTCACAGAGCACTGAGACAGGTAAACTCAGCCACTACATGGCCACCGCTACGCACAAAAAAAGCTAAAGAAAGTGCCTAATATAAAGAACTAATGCTAGCAAAAGAAAACCTTAAGTATTGATATAGAGGTTGATACTCCACAAACTCACAATTAATACTAAAGTGTAGTGTCCAAAATGTGTGTCTGTATCACATAAATTATGTGAACTCATGAAATATATCCGCTGAGCAATGTATGTTTGAGCAAATTATAGAAATATATATAATTGCACTAAAAAGACATTACGAGGATGAGAAATAAGAGAAAACAGTCAGCGACACAGGCCAAACCTTAGGCTTACCAAAATCAATGGTTTGGAACCATAAAAAGAAAGAGAGCAGTGGTGAGCTCAGTAATTTCCAAGGACCTAGTAGGCCAAGGAAGACCTCTACAGTTGATGACTGAATAATTCTCACCATAATGAAAAAAATCTCCCAGTACCTGCCTAACAGAAACACTCTTCAGGAGGCAGTTGTAGATGTGTCAGTGACTACTGTCCACAAAAGACTTGCTGAACAGAACTACAGAGGCTAAACTGCATGGTACAAACTACTAGTTAGCCACAAAAGTAGGATGGCCAGGTTACTGTTTGCTAAGAAGTAAATAAATGAGCCTGCAGAGTTCATGAAAAATATCTTGTGGGTAGATAACGCAAAGATTCATTTGTATCAGGATGATGGCTGGAGCAAAGTGTGGAGCCCGAAAGGAACCACCTAAGACTCAAAGCACCCCCGCCCCCCCACACACACCTGTGAAACATATGGTTCGGGCATGTATGGCTGCCACAGGTACTGGCCACTTATCTTACTTGATGATGTAATTGCTGACTGCAGTGGCAGAATGCTTCATCCTACAGCAAGACAATGATCCCAAACATGCTGCTAAAGAAACAAAGGAGTTTTTCGAGCTAAAAACTGGAAAACTATTGACTGGCTAGGTCATTCGCCCAATCTGAAGCTAACTGAACTTGCATTTGATATGCTGAAGAGAAAACTTAAGATGACTAGCCCCTGAAACAGGCAGGAGCTGAAGATGGCTGCAGTACAGGCCTGGCAGAGCATCAACAGAGAAGATACTCCGTATGTGATGTCTATAGGTCACAGACTTCAAGTGGTCATTGCATGCTGAGGTTATGCTACAAAGCACTAAACATGACTACTTCATGACATGAATATATCCCAAATTATGGTGCCGTGAAATTCAGCGTGGTATGTATAAAACGTGCTGTAATTTCTACATGGTGAAACCAAAGTGTTTAAAAATGTCCTTAAATAAAAGCTGGGAATATACACCATTTTAATTGTTTGACAACAAATCTAAAAATGTGGGTATAGAACCAAATCAAGACGAACAGGTCCTTTTCCCAAACCTGGAGCTCACTGTATATAGTCTGTATATTGTATATCTGCGGTGGTACAGAGTAATTAATTTGTCCTCTTTAGTAGAAATATTCAAATGAATATACATACTAAATTATTATATTCTCAGTGGAATAATTTTCATGTGATCAGAGCTTATAAGGTATTTATTTGAATGTTCTGGAAGGGAAGTGATATTTCTACGTAAATAAATGAAGCATGTGCTGTGTCATATTTTTGTCAGGATGTGCAGTGCGTTTTTTCTCTAACGCAATTGCCAATAATGTGGATAAACACAGGCTAATATTTTCTGCCCTGTGGGACACAGTTTAACCTCATTAGTAATGCACTGAGGAATTTGTTTGGTTAAAAAAGCACCATCTGTTTGTCATTCAGTGAGCTTGTACTTCATTAAACAAAACTCTTTCCTGATAAAATGGCAGTCTGACCATAAACAAATATTTGTGACTGTCTAAGGGAACATTATGCTGCCTGTCATGTCACACAGTTGACAACATTGTTTTTCTTTTTTTAGTCATTGTTAAAGATTTCTTAAGGGAGCAAAGGAGAGTTTCAGTCAGGGAATCACCTATTTCATCATCTCAATGACAATGTCACCTCTTAAAATAATAATATAATTGATGGGAAAGCTCTTACCCAAAGTGTTGTTAGGGCATTGTATCAGTTGTTACCATTTCTCTTGTGATGTCTAATTAGTCATTTTGTTAATTTAATTTTTTTTTTTTTGACTAGCAATTGCATTTAGCTTGCTAAATTATCTTAGATGACTAGGATGTACTGCATCCATGACTTTCACCTTAGTTAAAGCATTTTAAAGCCCCTTACACAGATGTCTAGTAGTCATGTTTGGACATGTTTATTTTTTTGTGTTTTTGTTTGGTTTAGAACATGTACGTATAGCCCAGGGTCGGGAAAAAAGGAAAGAACTTCAGAGTTTAACATGAAGGTAAGTAAAGGACATAAAGCTATACCATAAAGTAAATGCATGAAAATATATTTATGATTATGCATGATATAAAAATAAATGAGTCAACTGAATTTTTTTATCTCAGTGGTTAAAGAATCCCAGAGTGCTGCCATGCACTGTTGGCAGTGCTAGCATTTATAATACCAAGTCATATAATGGGACATGTCTGCTCACCTTTATCTTATGCTCACAAGGCATAGGGAAAAGGTCTGCTCTTGCCATTAATCTTGTATTTTTCCACATTTCTTCAGCACTCACCTTTTCCTTGGGACCATTTCAAAGATAAATGGTGTTAATCCTGATGCCCTGGCTGTTGGCTCCAATTTTGCTTCTCTGAGTCTGGCCTGCCTGATTGTCCCCCAGCAGTTTAATTGCCCTTACAGTTAATTTCTTGACCTCAGCGGTGGCACGTCAGGTGATCCAGCTCCACAGTGCATGGCATCACGACAGGGGATTAGGTTACTTCCTATCGTAACTGCACTGAGGGCTCTGGAATGCTGTGGGAGGTACGGTGGGGTGGAAATCGATCGCCCTGCCATTGCAGAGTATTGTAAATCCTTGATTTGTAGCGCTGCCACATTGTGGAGACAGGAGTGGAAAGCCCAGGAAACTAAAGGTGGGCTGAGGATCGGTGAGTATGTTTTGTACTGATCTCCTGAGCGTCTGGGGCCTCCGGTTTGGCCCGGGTCCAGCTTTCATCTTTCATTCACTCTGTGTACCGCACTTTGAATTTGCATGTCATTCCCTCCAGTGTGATCTTTTTGTACCTACAGTAAGTAGTCTCAAAACCGACCGATGCAAAGTAATCTGCTTCTACAGCAAATGCGCACAAAATAAGAGTGCTGCCAAAGTGTAGAATTTAATTAATTACACTAGAAATGAAATTAAGGGTGAAATTCAATATAGTATGTATTTATTTTTGTTCCATTATTTGCTACTTTTGCTACTATGTTCACCCATGAATATTAGATTATATTCATGAGTGAACATATGCCTATTACTGTCAATATACTCTGTAGGATACATACAGTGACACATATATAGGATGCATTGATAGTATTTGTATTTTAAAAAATCTATTACTGTACAAACAGAAATTGTATTACTGAAAATGATTCACCTGAACTTATAAATAAAACCAATATTCCTGAGAACTATAAAACTAATACTTCAAATGTAGCATACAAGGATGAGGGCTGTTGTCACATGACTTCTATCAAAGTGCAATTTGAAGCACAGTGAAATCTAATTTCTCACGTCACTGCTTCAACTATAATGCAAATTAAGTCATATGGAATTTGTGTGATAAAGAGAATTTTATCTGTGCAGCAAAGCTTCTGCAAATAAATATAAAAATACATATTAGTCTGCTGAAAGAGACAGTTTATTATCAGCTCAAATGGTTCTATGTTGAGCATAAGTTTAATACTTTTCAACTTTAAACCCTTTACCTTTGCCAGTTTGCAAGTACTTACGAAGGTACTGCTGTACCACCTGTAAAAAGGTCCCCACATTCAAAATAATTAAAGTATGATTTGCTGTTTAAAAATAACAATTGGCTGAAATGTAGTGAAGGACTCTTTAATTAAACATAACTCAGGACAAGGTAACATATGGGTACATGTCTGAATAATGAGCTCAGTCCAAATGTTGCAAGATGGCATTTCAATAATTGATTCAAACATGGCCCTCTCAGTATTGCCTAATTTCTCTAACGTCTGAACACTTTTCAAATAACCTTGCAGTATCCTAAGCAACATTACCCTGACCCCATTTCATTTAGTTTCTAGTCCGCAGATTGTATCACTTTCAACTGTTCATGTGGACAATCTACTTAAATTGCCAATTCAAGTCAAAAAAGGTGAAATGTTCAATTAAATTAGCTTTCATGATCAGAAAAAAAATCCTGATAAGTATTCCATTTGCAGTAAGTTCTATGGGATGAAAAGGAAGTATATGGAGTATAGAAAATTATATTTCAAATGATGAGGCTAGTGATGTGATGAACATGCTATAAATAAATATGATAAGTATTGCATGCAAGTATGTCTCTATCTGCAACAAATGTGAAGCACAACTCAAACTCAGAGAATAAATATACATTGTATAAATAATGCCCCTTTTTTCATGATTAACACATCTTATTAAATAAAATCGAGATCACCCATCATCTTTTTGTTACTTGTCTCCAGTATTTTAGCATTGTTGTAGCTTTGTGCACTTCACACCAGAGATTGGGTGTATTTGCAATTGTCTGTATTGGATCAAAGACCTCTTTGTATTGGAACAGTGATCAATTTAAATGTGATTATGAATACAATAATTTAATGCAAAGTTCAAAAGTAGAAACCCTTTTGCTTTATGTTTTGAACTAAATTCAACAGGTGTAAATAAGTAATCCTTACTTAATGTGCATGTACATGTACATGCTGTATCTTCAGGATGCTTATCACAGAAATATTCTCTGTCTCCCCCATATTTGTTGCTCACTAGCCTGTATTGCCTTCTGCAGTACTAGAGATCATGGGAGAACATAGAGACAGGAACAGATAGATTTGGATCAAGGATCATTAAAGCACATTTATTGCTCAGAATCAACTGTGTTTGTAGTCACCTTTATTCATGAATTAGCATTGATTTCTGAGACAGTTTGTTATACCAACACTGTTTCTGATATTCACCCAATTCAGTGGGTCAGCCAAAGCGCATTGCCAGAATATGAGTGATTTTCTGTGATACGGTCAGCATTACCGGCTGCGTACAGGCTGATTAATAGTGCTTAGAATGCAAGAATAAACAGAATCGGTCAATACACAATCTCACATTGTTTAGGGCACAGATAGGGAATACAAATCACACCCAAAACAGCAGGACAAATTGCTTCCATTGCTGAGAGGCGAAGAAGAAAGTTAAGCACACCATTAGGCAGTTTTAATTAATCGATATTAAGTGCAGTGATCCCATAAAAACACACATGGAGGGGCCCTTCATGTATATATATACTGATCAATTACTTGTCAGATATGTACCTACTCGATCTTTATTTTCTCATAAAAACTATGCATGTACAACTATGAGTTGGAATTTTGTTCCATTCATTAATTTATCATAAATAAGCCTATGTAAAAAAAGAAGAATTACATTAAAATATTGGATATTTCTTAATCTAATATGAACAATTTAAAGCAAATATATATTTTGAAATGCATTTTTTTGTATGAAATTAGGCTTTTTGTTGTTGAACCGTTGTATAAGCAGGATGATATCAGAGTAGCTGAACATTCCGCAGTTTGACCGATGCACGTTCATTAGAATGTTGGTTGAACTTTTACAGATGCTACTCGATAGTCAGGCGTAGACATATGGAAAAATAATACACATGTCCCAGCCAAGCATAATTGAGCATTCAGCCAAGCTGTTGTATACTGGTTTTGTGGGCATGCAACATTTATGTGTTGAAAATAAATTTATTTGTATCACATCTGACTCTGACTTTATAAACACAATAAACATTAAAACTATATTATGGTGAAAATCTTGGGTACTGATGTGCATTGTTATGGCTGCAAGAATAGGATTTTTTGTACAACCAGTGATGCTGTCCAGCCAAGATGCGTTCTATAATAGATTCTTACCCATGCTAGGAATCGATTTGGAATCGAGCACATTATGCGATTCCGCGATCTGTGAAATAATTGAAAATCACCATCCCTAATATATATATATATATATATAGTGTACATATACAATGATTAATGATTGAATGATGCATGTCTGTATGTGGAGTGATTGCATACTTTTATTTGAAAGATAGTATTGTGCATAGAAATAGACAGTATTTTTCTATGCATGTTCACACATTCTTATTATCATTATTTTCTCTGGATAGAAATGGGATGACCTCTGACCTATAAAATCTTATTTGTATTGATCGCTAAGTCTGACAGGCCGGACATTAAGCCATTTTACCAATAGATCACAAAGCTGTGCTTTGGAATGAAGGAACTGTAATAGCATAACCCACTCCTTGAATCTAGGTAGTTGAAAACTGACATCTTTAATCAAAAAAAAAATAAAAATAAAAAACATGGCTACATAGATCTGCGTGCTGCACATTATACTATTATTGACCTTTTGAATTCAGCGTTGTAACTGTTTTAACAGTATCTTCAAAATGGCAGCAGAAAATAGGGCCAAAAGCTGGTTAGTGAAATTAACAGAAGCTTAGATGGCAGCAGACTGGACAGAGCAAATGGCTGAGCTGATTGTATGTGGCATTTTTCATGTGAACTTGGTGGTAACCTGCATTACCAATGCGTGTGGACTGGAGATATTCAGGCTCTGCTGACTCCATCCCACCGCACTCTCTTGGAGTATTGTAACATCCATAAGTTCAGGTATTTAGCTTGTAATACTACCCTGCACTGTGTCTGCGCCGAACGTATATCTCATGGATGTAAAGATACAGCCGACAAAAGGATTATGTTTAATTCATATATTCACAGTGTTCTTCAAGTGCTGCAATCTTGCCGATTTTGTATGTCTTGAATGCTGTGAGATCGCAGGCACGTGCTTTCATTTATTCAAAAAATGTATCAAGTTTGGCAGACGGAACTAAAACCAAAAATCTCTCTGCTGTGCCACTACCTGCGTTGCCTGCAGCTGATTTACGCTCAGGATTAATTTATTTCAAGTATACATTATAGAATGAAGTCAATACCCACGAGGACATTAGCGTATTTATGTGCGCAGTTTATTAAAATCACTCAGCATCACTTGAGAAATGTGTGGCTAAATATCCTACGGCTCATCACTGAGAAACTTTAAACTGCCTCCCCATAAACATTTGAGTGAAATAAAAGCTTCTCTCACGAATGATATTCTGCCTTCCTGATTCAAAGAACATTACTCTGTAAAGCAAAATCTGCCCTCCGGGGATCATGCATTTGAATAAAAGCTATGGAAAATAGCAATCCCAGTTATTAGTGTAAAACAGTGTTTTGATACAATTGAATGATACTCTAATTGCATTTTTGTAATTCTGGTATACAGGGGAAGCCTCTAATCCTTTGTATTATTTTAAAAATGGGATAATAAATTGTAGTTTAGTATTGCCAAGCCCATGTATATTCTCATTGCATTGCAACTTGTTGCATCGATTGCTTTGTTTTTTCAATTTACTGTTTGTTACCTCTTGATGTGTGGTGTTATTTTGGAAAGGAATGATAACATTTTCAGAAACCAAAATATTCTCACCATAAAATATCCATTATATTAGTTAATGTGCTGGTTATTGACAAATGTTAATACGATTAATTGGTTTGATTTGCATATCGTACTTTGTTAATTGTGCAAATTGATTTCTTATTTTATTGCAGTGATGTTAAAAATGGCTATTTTTAAATATGCAATTGTGGTGGATATCCATCTGAAAGGCCAAAACAAGGGATTTTTGCTATCACAGGACATCAGCTAATGAATTAACAGTAGTTAATAATAATTGAGAGGCAAGTACATTTAATAAAATGTCTTTGATCTGTATTGCCCATTTTCTACAATAAAGAGACATCACAGTTTTTAAAACTGAAATGTATGTCCTCGTAAGATATAATTATTGCAAGCATATTTTCCTTTAACCCAAATGTTGGATAATCTCATATGTTTTGAGTATGTATATAGTGAAATGACTGGCCATGTGGCTGGATGGTGTGCTTTGACTGGGTACTGGTCTTGAGTAAGGTCTTGTAGAAGATCACACACTAGTCCATCTCCATTGGCGTCATGAACATTTGGAGCTGAGTCTTTTGATTTAGCCAGGTGTTTTCAGTTGATCAATAGTGATTATGACTTTCTGCTATTTTATTTGCTATTTTCTATTAGAATCAAATGCTTAAAGTGTCTTTAGTGAGCATTATACGTTGGTCTTCCTTAGGGTCCATTGTGAACCAATGTGTGTATTTGACTGAATACATACACTACAGTACCTCGTAGAGTACTATACAAATGTCTACAGTGACTGTAAATCCCACCACAAAGTTATCAGAATCAGAATAAGAGCTAACAAAACAAAGAGGAGAGAAGAGAGCTTTGTATGTGCTCAAACCTATATCTGCCTTCCAAATTAGTATTATTATTAGTATTGCTAATATTATTATAACTATTAAGTATTAATATTGCACATGATTGATTGAGGTTACCCATTATGAAGAGATTGAGTCTGATGTCACGTAACAGACAGGGTAAGAAACAACACTATGGTTAAAAAGCAAATCTTTGGGGGGCGAGAAAAATGAGACTGGCAATGTTTGAATGCTCAGCAAAGCATATTAGAGTATGTTGCAACATTTTAAACCAGAATAAGGCCTACTTCCCCACAAGTGTCAGTGCCAACAGGCCCATCCACTCTATGTTGAAACACCATGTGCTTCAGACACCTTTCTTCTGAAACCTGTTTTCATGGTTCAGAGGTAGTCGTACTGTAGTATACAGTGCCATGAAAAAGTATTTGCACATAATTTCCTCTATTATTGTATATTTGTCATGCTGAATATTTTCAGATCATTAACCAAATTGCAATATTAGACCAAGGGAACCTGAATAAACACAAAACACATCACCAGAAAATTCTTAAGGAGAATGTCTGGTCATCTGTCCGTGAGATGAAGCTGAAGCGTAATTGGGTTATGCAGCAAGAGAATGATCCAAAACACAAAAACACATCCACATCTGAATGGCTGAAAAGAAACTAAATTTAAGTTTTAGAGTGGTCTAGTCAAAGTCCTGACTTGGACCCAATAGCGATGCTGTGACAGGACCTGAAAGTAGCAGTTCATGCTTGAACACCTACCAAATTGTCTGAATTAAAGCGGTTCTGCAAAGAAGAGTGGGCTAAAATTCCTCCACAGCAATATGGATTGCTGATATCAAATTATAGGAAGTGTTTGATTGCAGTTATTGCTGCTAAATGTAGTGCAACCAGCTATTAAGTTGAAGAGGGCAATTGCTTTTTCACATGGGTAATTTATAACTTTTTTTCATAAATAAATGAAATAATAATTTAAACAGTATTTTGTGTTTACACTGTTTCCCTTTGTCGAATATTACAATTTGTCTAAAGATCTGAAACCATTTAAAATGACAAATATGCAATAATAGAGGAAATCAGGAAGAGGAAAATACTTTATCACTGCACTGTATAGCCAATACCAGCCTGAAAAAAATGTGTATGCAGTCTTTCAACATGATCTCTTCCCACTGAGCTTCCATAATTTTCTGGCCCCTCTGAGCAATCTGAAAAGTGTCTGCCAGGGGTCTACTCATTCCACTCTTCAATTTCAGAGGTAAGCCAGCCGTTTACGAGCAGTACAACAGCTCTTCACCCACAACTCTGTGTCAGTCTACATCCGGAGCTGCCCAAATGTGCATTATCTTCTGTGACAGTCAATTTTACAACGCAGCTGATCTGCGTCTTTCTCTCAGGCAGTCAGGAGGACATCTGTGAAGAATCAAGACAGGGACACGGCAGTTTCAGAGATCATTTGTCTTTGAGCTGAGCCTCGCTGGTAATTGCTTCCTCACTTTCTAAATAGATGGCTGGGTCCTAAGTAATAAAATCGGCAAAGTCCATATGCTAGTTTTTTTTTTCCCCAA
Organism: Anguilla rostrata; assembly: GCF_018555375.3. NCBI lineage: Eukaryota > Metazoa > Chordata > Actinopteri > Anguilliformes > Anguillidae > Anguilla > Anguilla rostrata. The sequence continues at coordinate 51,965,762 of NC_057936.1, read as the reverse complement.
GCAGTACAGAGCCCGTACCTTTCGTCACAGGAAATACGTTAAAAAATAAGAAAACCAGAAAAGATTTCAAATCGAAATAAATTTAGGCAGTCCTACTGCTAAAAGAAAGAGACTGAGGTTTTCAAATACCAATATCAAAGGTGGTTTTGTTTACCGTGCTATGCCTATACATGGTTGGAATTAGACTGTGAGCTTTTGCACACAAAAGGAATTTTATGGGTGGAATCAACCTATTCACCTCCTGATTTGGTCAGGTAGTTTATTCATGGCAATCTATTTTTGTTTTTTAATTTCAGTTACAACCTACATAAAGCATATCTTATAGTCCAGACTCTATAACAGTGTAACTACTGTATTATTGCCTTTACTCCTACAGCATACTGCATGTACTCCATATTGTGACAATCTGTTTTGACATAACAATTCATGAAATTCATAAATCTAGTTTTAGCAATGGGTTATGGTCTCTTTCTGACAGCGAAAAACACCTGGCGCAGATGTGTGTCGACAGCTGAAGGTGGTGTAAAATGTGCTGAGGTTTGTTTCGCCTGGACTTCAGACCTCACTGGGCCTTGCGGTTCAGGGCTTTCCACAGCCGAGCAAGGAGGTGCACCTTGCTGTGAGGTGAGAGAATAATAGAGGCTTCTGATCCTCCTACATCTGTTTTTCTTGAACTAGCAAGGAGGGGCTCATGGGAGCTGGAACATGGGAGCTACAGCACAAGGAAAATGTGGGAACCTGAATGAACACACCAAAACAACACATACGGTGCTTTTGTGCTAGAAATGATGTTTTACAAATGCAATGAAAACTCCATAGAGTTCACATGCTCATCAGTTGCATTTTCTGTAAATCTCTCTGCTTGAACTGCCTATTTTACGAGCTGATTTAACTACCTCTGACTGTAACCTGCCAAACCCATTTATTATTGTTTGTTATTTTATTGTATTGTTAGATCCCTCATTACATTTCTATTACAGTTCATTCTTTCTTAACTAATACACTAGGCCAGGCAGTGGAGGACGGCCTCCCCGGGTTCCTCTTTATTCTTCCCATTGGGGAGTTTTATTTTCTTGCCACCAGTGGGTGTTTTTCTTCCCACTGGGTAGTTTATTTTACCTCAAGCACTCACTTTTTTGGGGGTTCACGCCTGACTTTTCCCCAGTTTTCTGTAATGTGTCACTGACATCATCCCGGAAAAAAAACACTATGCAAATAAGTTGAATTGAATCTCCTCATGTGCATTGTGTATCAGCAGTAAAAGTAGGAAGAACGCACACTCTAAAAAGGTGCTGATTAAAGGTCCATTAGTCATAGCAAAAAAGTCAAAATCACACACTCCTCTTCATGCAGTTAAAAATATTTTTTACTGAAAAATGTTTTGAAAAGATTAAAAGGTATGTTATACTATATATATATATATATATATATATATATATATATATATATATATAACTGTACTATTATATAAATAATATATATATGTATATATATATATATATGTATATATATACATAGACACATAACACACAATTAAGACATACACATATCTATGGTGCTCATATGTATTCCACACATGATTCAATATATAACATGGTTTCAGTTGTGTTTGCCTAAGTGGTAATTTAAATTCTACCCTTGTATTAGCTGCAGGAGAGATACCAGCACTGGAAGCAATTGGCAGGGAAAGGGAACTGCTGCAATACATCACCTCTGTGGTGGTGCATTCCTTGCAAACTGGACAGCACCATAATTTGTGGTTGATTAGACCTACCATGTGCTGAAGATTACTCAATGACATGGGTGACTCCTACTGTGCCTATGCTTTATATATGCTGATAATAAAGTGTGACACCAGGTTCCCTAGCAACGCCGCCCAATGTTCTGTGCAAAGCCGTTTGCTGTGCCTTTTTGGAATAGTGGTGTCTTAGCTGAGCAAGGGGTGCACGTTGCACTGAACCCCGATAGTGAATTGCTGGAATGCAATAGTGCAAATTCTAATATGCGTGTCTTAACGGTTTTTGTCATTAAATGAACCCGACCCAAGGTATCTAGGATATTTATATCCTGCGTACCAGGAGTGCTCTGTCAGGAATTCATTAGTGTATAACAGGAGTCTGAAAACTATTTTAAATGATGGTACTGCTGCATTAAACTTCATCTGGAACAGGTTTTAGTCAATTTATGAAGAACTGCCACCTGCACAGTTCTCCGCTGTGCTGTTGTGTACTGTCCTGACTGAAAAATATAAAACAAATTACAGTCTAAAATGTTCTCAAATTAGTCTCAAAGGTTGAGTGTTGAATGTTGCCTATTGGCTAGTACTGTACCTTGCATTACAGTGTTTCCAAACTGTGTTTCTATACTGTAGCACTGTATGCATTGTAGAAACTACACTTTTACCAGACAGAGATAAACCTTTTCCACAGGGAGTCCCACAAAATACGAATGAAATATTTTTTACATTTTTACAGACCTCACATTAAAATCTTTGGACAGTTCATATCACATTCCAATGTATCTAAAGATGGCTGAGAAATAATTGTATATTAGCTGGAACTACATATTTTAAATGTGAAGACGATTAATGTCTTAAGAGTATACCTGTTCACACTTTGGGTTATATTGAGTGAAACAAATTATGTGAAATAAATTTATGAATAAATATACTAGCAATTCTTTTTACATTTTTTTTTACATGTACTCAATAATTACAGGGCAAAAGATGCTCACCTATGGCATGTTGCAGGCATTTCTGTCTTCAAGCCACATCATTAGAATCAGATGAGCTCAATTAATGAGCCCATGCATTTTAAATGAGCACATTGCTCCAGACCCACAGCCTTGAAATACCACATGGAACAGTTGTTTCTGAATTAGTTGACATGAATTTATGTGAGACTACACATTACTGACAGTCATGTGCATTTGAGTACATTAACTGTCGAGCATTGTGTTTAATACTCAAGATTCCAGTTATTTGTATTTTACATTAGATGAGCAGGGGAGTGAATGGCATGGAGGACTGAATTATTTACCTTTGAAATCAAGATTCAGTGCAATTCAGGTACAGTGGGTATTAGTGGAGTGAAACCACAATGTTTTCTGTGTAAAATGCAGTGATACCAAGTGTCCCATGAATAAATTGAGATTGAAAATGAAATGTAAGGGTGTCATTTATTTATTTATTTAGCAAAAAAAAAAAAAAAACTGGTTTGTGCATTATCATAAAATAGGCATTGGCAGGGCCCTCGTCCTGATGGTGGGCTGGCATTTCCATTAGCTTCAACAAAATTGGACAGGCAGAAAGTCTTTCTGTATGCTGTGTGTCTGGCTGGCACTGAGGTGGGCATTTTTCCGTTCTTATCAGTGTGTGACTTCTGGCATATTCTAGACTGCAGACAATGAAAACACATTTGAATAGGGGGCCAGATGCGCTGGAGTACAAGCTCAACTAATCTGTCCCGAGATGTCTGCTGATCGGATAGACATCACATATAATTCATGAGATTCAGATAACATTGCATTTATTCCCTCTCAAGTGACAGAACGTGGCTCTTTTTAATATAAAATGATGCTTTGTCGCAGATTCGAACCTGTATTTTGTTTCTGTTTTCTGTTTCTTTTTGTTTGTCTTGTCCAAGATAAGGTAGCAATGTGCATACACTGCTTTGTCATGCCACTGTGGCTAAGCCCTCAGGTTGTATTGGGCAGGAAGGGTCAGAATTGAATTTAACAAAATACTGATGGAAAAACTGATTCCAATAATTCAAATATCAGTTTATGTTCAGCCTCTGTATCTAGATGGGTGCACCCCGTTTTAGATTACAATTATACACACAATTATACACAAATCAATGTCAGAATGTGTAAGATTAAAGCCAGACATATCTCATAGATAAATTGTATTTTTGTGGGATACTGTTAAATGTACTACTCCATGCTGTGTCTATGCCTGTGAAAAATTTACCCCATTAGCACTGTGAAATGAAGAAAAACTGTCTCTAAATGTGTAATAATGTGCAATTTGGAAAACTCCATGCTTGCAAAACCGTTTTCCATTAAAACAGTGGAATTAATTATTGACTTCAGAATGCGCCTCTTATAGCAATAAATAAATAAATAAATAAAACAAACAAACAAATAAATAAAGGCTGGTTTAAAATGTTCTCTGAGTACAATTTGTGGCAGAGAACACATCTCTCTGCATTTGCTAGCAGTGTTTCCTTTGTGGAAAAATGTCAGCCCCGCTGTGCACTCTCCCTGCTGTAGTGTACTGCAGCTGTAGCACTCCTCCTTGTTCACCCCCTCACTTCACGTGCTGTTCCAGCTGCAGTCCCTCAGGTCAGGAAAAGGGTTATTCGGGCCACCTTATCTATTCACTGGCATGCACTTAATCTCCCAATCCTATTTCAGTCGGTGCAACCTTTCTGAATACCTCATAACCTTTAATATTTATGGCTTTAAATTTAACCTTCTTCAAATAATTCAAAAAGACTCTTTCCCTTATAAAAGACACCCACGCAGCACCCATATACAGTTGATTGTGATCATTGTACTTGTTCCACTGTCGGTTCATCTTCTAATAATGTTTTGGGTAAGATTGACAGAAGGAAATTAATGTCCATTAATGTTCACGTTCACCACCCTGTATCAGTGTTATGAGACATGTAGAGACAGTAAATATTACAGAATGCTTGTTGAAGCACCCAGATAATCCACTTGCCAAATATAGCTACTTTTTACCAGTTCATTCCCCATTGCAATTTACCCAAAAAAATGAATCCACAAGTGCAAATATTTGTTTATTCTGCTACAGTGTAAAATCTAGATTTTAACTCGTTTAAACTTTAAGGGCCCTATTTTCCAGCTGGCACATGGCTTGTGGTGAGCCATCGCACTGGCAAAATGGCATTTCATCATGGATTTTAATGCATTCATGTGTGTTTGGTAATTTGGTGACTTGTCATGCCCTTATGTGGGAGGAGAGTTGTGGTTGGAAGGTGTGTCTGTGAAGCTCAAGCAGCGCACTGCAGAAAATTTGGTGAACAATGTAAAGACGGCAGCCACACATTGAAATGGCTGCCATTTCTCAACACATCTTTGAATTTATTGACTTCGAACTTGGTGGAGCACTAATTGGTGATAATAAAGATAAATCTCCTGAATTTCAGACTGATGCACCTTTCAGACTTAAGTCAGCAGTAGATCAAAATATATGGACAAAACTTCAAAAATGATGTCATAAATATTGCATTCAGTTTTTGCCCAATCACATTTTTTTCACAAACTATGCTCAGATCCATTTATTGAGAGCACATGCCAGATCTGGCATCATTCATACTTACAGATTATGAGAAGTTGCCTTTTAAAGGCATTTAAAAAATATATATATTTATTTTAAAAAAGATACAATTACAGGATACAAAAATTAAATTAAAACATTAATCAGAGGAACACTATTGTAATTTCTATAATAATAATAATAATTATTATTATTATAACAACATTATAGCAATTGCATTAGCTTTCCTCTGCTTTGCAGTGGAACCCTAACAAGGGAAATAATGGGATGATGAAGAGGATAATGATTGGGATGCTGACTATAACATATTTATTTAAGGAACATCATTTGCTTGGATTTCACCCTCAATAGAACAGGTTTGTTGTCTGAATAGGGAATGCAGTGCAGAGATATTTTCAGTCCTGTGTGACTCAGAAAGCAGCAATCAGAGCCAACGGGTTGATGGGATCTCTGAAAAGGGTTATGTATCCATACACAGAAAACTGAATTTTAGGTTAAAAATGGGGATGAAAAAAATGAAGAAGCGGTGGCAAGCAGACTTATTTCCTATTCCCAAGTCATACACATACTGATATACTTGTGACAGAGGACTCATTATACATTTCCCAGCTTTCCTCATTAATATGAGCCATGCCATTCCATTTAAGACATGTCTCATTGATTCCCAGAGCAAAAAAATATACCTGTTGTAAAGCAGATGAGTGAGATTAATGGTCACTTCCATTAGCGCTTGCAGCATTAATGTAGTTTTAAGTGATGGATGAAGTCCTTGGTTTCCATACCATTCATTTTCATTTTAATGTAATTGACGAAGAAATAAAAGTAATTACTCAAGAAATAACCAGGAGATGCCAAACATATTGTATAACTGAAATTGCCGGCTAATTCTAAAATGCAGTGGGGAATTTGAACAACAACTTCCATTAAGCAGTCACTGAAAATTGAATGAGTTACAGGGAAAAGCAGCAAACAGAAAGGAGGTGTGCAGTGGTTCATGTCTTCACCAGCCTTAAGAGTTAAGCTTCAAAATGGACAAAGCTTGAGGTTGCCTTGGGTCCTGTGGAGGGACAGATCCTCGAAATACCAATTTTATAGCATATTGAATGCTTAAATCATAAAAATAAACATCACTTACCCTGCCCACTTACCTAACATTATTAAAAACATGACATAAATGGTTGAGGTGAATCTGCAAATGGTTTGTCAAAGTTTCTTAAGTCATTGTATAAGGGACTACGTTACATATTGGGTCTTACTTTTACCTTTGATTCTCAATTTTCTCAGGCTTACCTCCCCATTTTGGATTCTCCATCTCACGGGGGGGGGGGGTCGCGGGGGGTTCTGGAGCCTATCCCAGAGTGTATTGGGCGACAGGCAGAAATACACCCTGGACAGGATGCCAATCTATTGCAGGGCACACACACCATTCACTCACACACTCATACCTATGGGCAATTTTGAGTTTCCAATTGGCCTACCTGCATGTTTTTGGACTGTGGGAGTACCCAGAGGAAGCCCACGCGGACACGGGGAGAACATGCAAACTCCACACAGAAAGGCCCCAAGCTGAGATTCAAACCCAGGACCTTCTTTGCTGGTGCTAGTGCTACCCACTGCACCACCGTGCCGCCCACCATGTGAAATTGATTAATTAAAATATTAATTGATCATGCCGTTTCTTGAAAGCAATCACACTTACCATTGTATCTTTGCTGTGCCTCCTACACCCACAGTGAGTGCTACAGCTGAAGAACATTCAAGCCTGCATTGCATCAGATTATGTGTCAACAGTATTTTGTACAGTACAGGCCATACAAGAAGAGAAGAACCTAACACTTACTGATCATGACATGTGTCTATCATTGTTGATGACTGGTGGTCTATAGTTGCCTGATGCAACCTTTTGAGGAGATTAGTGGAATTTAGTGGTGACCTGAGGAACCCCAATCAAATTAAACCCGCCATGCCCCAAGTGGAACAAAGCCAATTTTGTCCTTGGCTAATCACACACCCTTGTCTTAAACCTGTAATGTTGATTTTATAAAGCCCATTCTGTGATCATGGCAGGTGAAATTAATCTTTTTTAAATTAAGTAATTAATTAATTACAGCTGTAGAAAAGTAGGAAAAGCTATATATACAAATTCAGTAAATCAATCAATCACAAATGTAATAAACCAGTGGCAAAGAAACAAAACAGGAGCACATCCAAGCCAAACACAAAGAAACAAATAAGAGCAGAGTGCACCAGGTCTATTCTTCATTGCACATGTTTGAGATCTATTTGGACAGCCAGTTTTTCATAATAATCACCCTGTTGGTGAGGCTGGAAAAATGGGAGGAGATTGTCTTCCAAGGTGCCTAACTGCCTGATCGATTTCCCAGTAGAAAAAAACAAAACAAAACAACAGCTCTGTGCCAGTCAATTCATTGTTATGCCCCATTGTTCTTTCCCAGTTTAGCTGGGGCTGCAGAGTTCTCCCATGGAGTCATACCTCCATGCTTAAGTTAGGAGCTGAGTTCAGCAATAGAGAGCAGCACAGGTGCACCCTTCCTGTACCCTTGCTAAGGTTTTATCCTTCAAAATCCCCCAGAGACACAGTGTTATCCAATACCCTTTTCCAGAATAAACCTTTCTCTCTCTCGCTGGAAGTACCCTTGGGCCTTCAGGCTGCTTCGTGAGCAATTGTAAGGAATCTGCCTGACTGAATTACCGTCCTACTATCACTGTAATTTAATCCAGCCCACATACTCCTGTACTTCTAAAGGCATGCCAGGAAATCCCCATTCCGGGGATGAAGTACTCTTTATATTTGCATTTTTATCCAGCAATATTGAGATAATTAAGGATGTAACTAAAAATAAGTAAAACAAATTAAGGTAAAAAAGCAAAAAAAAAAATCAGATGAACAAAATTGGTTAAAGCTGAAAGCATGAACTCTTGCAACGCTGCAGATCATTCATTCAGAATATATTTCATTAGTGTCAACATTTTATGATATCAGTTGACAAACAAATGCATTGTTTCAGTTTATACCTGTTATATGCAAACCCAAACTCCACTTGACCACATGTACTGGAAGCAATGCTTTTATAATTGTCATTTGTGACTGAATGTTTAACGTCTGACATAGCCTTTTTAATATGACTTTTGATTCTCTCTTGTATACGCAGAACTATACAAATATGACATTTATTCATCACTCTTTAGACTGCTATATGTAATATATTGGTTTAACCATAATGGCTACTGGTCATAAATAACCCAACATGTTTTTAATAATTCATCAATCCCCTGTGCTTGAAATTAAAATGCAATGCCACAAGAAGGTTAACTGAATAAGAGCTATATCACAAATCAATACACATGCGCTGCAGCATTGTCTGGATGTTGAAGTTCTGGGAGGGATTTGTGGTTGGAGTGTGTTTGACTCTGGCACTCTATTCTCATTATATAAAATCCATCCCAAACTATATCAGAGTGGCAGGGGTCTATTATTATACATATATAGCGCAGTGGATTTTTGATAGACACGGTATGTATACAGTATATGGATGCCATGTTCATTGTTTCGTTTCATATCCAATGTGGTGGAGTACAGAGCCAAACAAAAAACAAAAAAATAAATTGTATCACTTTCCAAATGCTTACAGACCACACTGCATATTAAACATGGATCTTAAATGCACATTTACCACATTGGACCTAACTGCACTGTAAACTGGCATAGTACAACCAAGGAAAGCTTGCTCATGTACAGTATGTGCAGAAATTGTGTGGTATTAATGTAGTACAAATGCTGATATAATTACAATCTAGAAATTATGAACTTTATAATTGATGTCATAAGCCATTTCAAATCAATTCAATTTGATATGTCAGCTTGTCATTTCACTTCACTGTAGTTGTGCTTGCCGGTTGCCATTGCAGCACATAGCTAGCTACAAACACTCCACTGAAAACTGAACCCACCCTCCAGGCTCTGTAGCCACATCCAACCCTCCCCACACAGAAAAGTACATAATGCCCAAAAACATCCTGAACATGTGTAAAACTAGAGTAACCTCTGAACATGTCTTAGAAGAAATACAAGCAGAGGAAAATGGATTTAGCAAATGTACTCAAAGACAAAGATTGCCAGTGCTTCATAGTTATGACAGAGCATGGCTATTTTATAATATTTTCAAGGTAGAAATCCTGCATAGTAAGTCAATAAACAAAAGTGAGCTTGTATAGAAAAAATAAATAAGACTGAACTCTGAATTGAATTTCAGTTCTGAGCTGAAATTGTACTCGTGCTTGAAGATGAAAATATTCACATACAATCAATTACATTATTCAAAGTATTGTTACCAATATAGCCTAAACTACATAGATGTAGCATTACTACTACATAATTATCTCTGAATTTGTCTACATTATATGTAAAGATGGAGATATGCATTTTTTTTTCCATTTTAGGTATCATTAATTTTTTTGGCACTAAAACTAATAAATAATATTATATAGGGAACAACAACAGGAGCAAAAACTGTTAAATTCGTTATGAACATAGCAAATTGTGCTTAGACACAGCCAATCTCTCAGCTGTGCAATATGGGCTATATTTCCTCTTTATAAAGCCAGTGCCAGTCTTCAGTGATTTCAGGATACACAAGCCTTTAGCACAGTTATGAATTTCATAATGACATAATTAGGCAGAGTGACATTTTTAACCTCTCAAAATTTTTAACCTTCTTGACATATAATTTATTAATCACTTCATTTTTGCAGTTGTTAGACCTAGAGGTCAATTAAGAATTAATTGTAACATGGAGTTGGTTATATGGCCTGATTTCATGTCATGTGTCACATCACCTCACAAATTAAAAATTTTGATCTAACTTGAAATATATTGAATAGATCACTTGGTATATTCACTGCTTTCCAGTGGCATCTATCACCTGCTGTTTTCAACTGTGTTATTTGTGTGTATAGGCTGGCTGACCTGAAGAATCTACCAAGTGATCTATTCAATATATTTCAAGTAAGATCAAAATTTTTAATTTGTGAGGTGATGTGACAATCAATAGACCTTGATATTCTGTGGACTGTTTAAAGTGGCAATCCTTATTTTTTTCATATTGAAAAATGCCACGTTTGATATCTCGTCATGCTGGCATATTTGTAGCAATATCGATTCAGTGTGTTTGCATTCAGAAATTTCTCCTCTGTATGCTATTTTCCACTGATGGTGTTGGATGCAACAATCCTGCACTGAAAGTACTCAAATATGATGCACACATGGACTTGCTTGCCAAATGTGGAATAGCAAGCGTCTAAAATCCAAAGAGTCTTTAAAATTAGGTTTGCTATGTTGCTCAATATTTTTTTCCCTGGGGCTCCTGCCCCTCCCTCACCCTGACTTCACGGGATCGCTCCACCCCTGTCCCTCGCTCCGTGGTCACGGACCACTGTAGATATTGTTCCTCCCCTGCCCATGCCTTGATGCCGCCTGGAGCTCCGGATGTATGACCCAGCCCCTCTAAAGTGCACGATACTGAATTATACAGTTTGGACTTTTACTTCAACCCATTTTAATTGCTGTTATTGATCCCTCATTACATTTCTGTCACATTCTATTCTACCACTACTTTACACCATGGCTGGCCAGTGGAGGTTGGGCTCTCCCTCTATTGCCAGGTTCCTCCTGAGATTTCTTCCCATCGGGGAATTTTTTCTTGCCTCCATTTTAGGATTTATACCTCACATGTTTGCTATTTGGGGGTTCGGGCCTGGTTTTTGCTCTTTTGCTTTGTTTGTTGCTTTTTTTCTGCTACTCCAGCATCTTTCTGACAGTTATTTGTAATAAGCGCTATTATGGATTGATGTGACTTAATATAAGACATTTAATGAAAATAATAACGTCTATAAGCCCTCATTGTGTTAAAATCAGTCTTGCAGAGCCTGCATCCAGTCAGAATTTTCCACTTTGTGAATGTTTTGCTTTTACTTTTTTCAATGCAAATTCCGTATGGAAGCATGTCCAGTTGCATTTTAAAAGAAAAATATGACCATGTGCAGATTATTGGAAGCCATGCAATGGGAAAATGTGAATCCAGGTGTATGTATGAATACTCAGTTATGTTACAGCTACAAAAGACCGAAAAATAAATAAATAAGCACATCTTTAAATTTAGGAATGTATTGCTGTAATGTGTAAATATATGAACAAAACCTAAACTATCCACCACTTTCTATCTGAGGAGCTTAGAGGGAAACCGATCAAAATGAATGTGTTCTTTCATTAAAATATTTACTATCAAGTACCAAAAGATTCAGTTGTTTTATGTTGTGAAGGAATCAAGCTTACAGTAAACAATGAGATATCTTGAATCTGGGAACACAGCCAGTAATTCAGTGGGGTTGCAGCTTGAATGACTCACATTGTTTTTTTTCATTTTTGCAGTGTTGGCTCCACAAGACTATACAGTATTCCAGACCAGAAAATAAGTTTCCTTGTTTACATGCAGCAATTAACCTTCATAAAAGCTTTGGACCCCACAAAAAGACTTTTGTTCTTCAAACAATGTAAAATAAACACAAGTGAGGAAGTAGACATTTAATAGTTTAAACTATAAAGTTAGTGGTTTATGTTTCTCCTCAAATGAACCAGAGCTCACCAGTTATTTTGCCACTTTCACAATGTGTAAGAATAACAACAGTATATATAATATAATAATAATAATAGTTCCATCATATTATAATGGGTTTTCTTTATATTACAAATAATGTCATTACTTGCAATAAAAAAATATTTTAATGTGTTCTATATGTACTGAAGAAGATCTTTATTCTATGATCTGACAGTAAAAACAAAAGGGACATGTTTTTTTATATTATAGACATTGCATTAAACATAGTCTCAGGCTAGATTGGTTTTGTTCTCACGATGCGGTCATCTGTAAAATCAGCCTTTGGTACTCAAAAAAATCTTGATTGGCAAGTAGCTTCCTAAATAGCACTCAAATTTATTTGACTGCAAAATATTATTTGCATTTTAGGTGCAGTCATTGTTCCATTTATGCCATTGATTTAATGGATAAATCAACAAGCATGACCTATCAGATTATTATACCACAAGTGCCTTGATGCATGAACCTGCTGAAGAATGCATAGGTGAACACAAGGTACCCATGTCTAGTTTTAATTACACATAGACTTTAATAAATGTTAATATGCAAAACACTCCCCCCCCCCCAGCTTATAATTACTTTTTCCATAAACTTTCTTGGGTTTACGGTTGCTTCATCATAATCACTGAAATGGCTCTTGGACCAATTTCTATTAGTTTTTTCCCTGCATTGAAGGTCAGTGGTAGAACAACCTGTCTTTGTTGCACATGATCAATAAGCACTGTCCACACACAAGTTTGCATACCTATCTCCTGTAAGAGATAACCTACGGCTGCAATCTTAGTGGATAAAAACTAATTTTCTCAGAACCAGTTAGCATCTAACTATGGAAGATAGAAATGGCCTGTCAATCAGAATACTGTATCCTCATGTGTATTTTCAAACAAAGGGAATGAGAAATTGCTTATCTTCATGCTCACAGGACTGTACATGCTGGACAAATATCAGCCTATCTAAAGTAAAGAAAAACAAGGTCTTTCCACAGGCTTTTGTTCCAAGGCATAAGGTCGCATTACTGATGCTACAGACCATAACAACTCTAATGATCATGTAGAGAAACTGTTTTTTTTTGTTGTTGTTTTTTTAAAGAAAAAAAAAAAAACTATACAGATTACTATACTATTAATATTGCACAGTACTATAACAGAGTACTGTGCAATATTGACACTATATTGGGTGGTTGATCATATTGAATGAGGATTCTTTCAAAGTTGCATTTCTCTCTTAACACTAATAATAAGTACACTTCCTTATCCAGCCAAAACTCCAAACTTTGTCCCCAGCAGAGTGCCATTGGGATGTCCTGGGAGAAGTAATCTGTCATCACTACAGTCTCTATGTGATGCCTGGTGAGCTAGCTGAGAGAGGACTGGTGCCAAATCCCTCAACAAGCAATCACCCAGTAAGACACCAAGGAGGCATATGTTGTGCATCTATGGCTATGGTGGACAATATGCATGCTGGCAATACAGAATGAGCACAAAACCAGTTTTTTTATGTTTGGTACTTTCAAAAGGATATGAATGTGCTGATAGTGGGATGATTTAAAGATTTACATGAAGAGTTAAATGGGAGCTTGGGGAGAACCCTGCTACATTACCAAAATATCAGAATGAAAAAGATCAATGTGATGCTATCATTAATTTAACAGGTGAAATGCAATAAATTTTCTGGCAAGATACTGCATTAGACATAAGTAAGATGATGTATGGTATTCATCATTTAGTAATGATGTCTGCAAATTTCAAATAAGGGCTCGTAAAATTGAAAAGCAGTGATCATTTAAATGAGAATCATTTTGTAAAAATGAAATGTCCCATGAATATATTGTGCCTCTTTTGATATCCCTTGCATTAAAATGGGTTTGACAAGCTCATTATTCAAGGAAAATATTAGAATTGTAGCTACAGTATCTGAGTGAATCCTTTACGCCTCTGTAAATATCAATAATTGTTGTTAAGCAGGTGTCCCTCCCTGTTGATGGAGAGTGCTTGGAGATTCTTGTAAATGAGAACATTTGGAAAGTACACTGCACAATAATTTAGTGTTAAAAATGTTTTTTGACTTTTTACTGACATAAAAAAAAAATCACTTGTCGATTAGTAAAATGTAATAAAGGGGTGATAAAGTCTGATAGCAAAATTTGTGAATGGCTAACAGTGTTTCCCCTAAAAAAATTTTATTAGTGGGCAGTGGGGTGCGTGATACATAAATATAAATTAACTGTGGTAATTAGAGTATACCACTAGTATCATCCCGAATCAATGGTGACACTCTTTGGTGAGCATATTGTACAGGGAAAAGACAAGAAATTAAGGAAATGATTGGTAAAACTAGGTCCTTGCGTAACAGAAGCACTCATGGCCGCCTCCAAGGACTGGGTGTTCGGCTCTTACAAAGTCTTGCTTTCATTAGGAGTACTGCCGCTCACTTTCGCTCTTTTATCGTACATTTCCACTATATAGATCTAGATATCTGCCAGATGAGTATTACAACCAACATGGAAGTAACTTTAAACAAGTCAATAGAATCCTTGCTATGAAACCCGCAAGCAACGTCTTATATCATTGCTTTGATGTGTACAGGCCAGTTTTAGAATGTTGCAAATGTTGACTTTTGTGTCGAGTCGCCAGTTGCAACTTAAAGCTGAAATATTTTGTCTGAACTAGCCTCTAAATAAAGGAATGACATGTTCAGCCATCCACTGCGAGCTGTTAAACATCATAACTGGACATCTAATCTATCAACTGCAGCAACAATCGCTAGGGTGGATTTATTATGATATAAAGTTGCCTTTATAAGACAAAATAACAATCGGAGAGCGACCGAGCCTTCGCTTAAAAACGTATAATTCTATGATGCAGTAAAGTGAACTTTGTTGCATAGTGCCGGCTATGCATTTTCATTTTGAATTGCATTTGCATTGCAGTACACTGGAAATTGTTAACTGGGGGCAATTAATGGACATTGCATACAGAAATAGACAACTAAATACAAAAAAAAAAAAAAATCTATTTTGGCGAGCTGCCAAAATAAAGTCGATGTATGGGAAACACTGGCTCATTTTTATATATTTGAGTGATAAGGAGCAGCATAATTTTAAAGATAACATTTTCAATATGTGGTTTTTGAGCAATGCAATTCACTTTTCAATCAGAATTAAAGTAATGAAACCCTAGATAACCTTCAAAGACTTATACATAGAGCTTCTTTCTGCCAGCACACTATGGCATTAAAAAGTTGGAGATGCTAGATTTCATTGCCATGCCAAATATCACTGCCAGCTTTATGTTAGTGTCCCATGCCTAACAAACAAATTGCGGAGTGCAAAATTCCCAGCTGTGTTTTGAGTCTCAAAACCCTAAACATATTAAGAACAGTCCATAACCTGATCCAGATCTCAGTGATTAAATATACTTTCATGCATAGACTCGTGACATTTGCATAACCTCCAGTAAACTACATCGGAACTTACCTTCCCATCAAGGTAGAAAGGGAAAGGGAGTTTTCAGGGTGCTTGCCATCTAGTATTAATGACACATTTTGTGTCATGTTCCTGTCAGGGATGACATGGAAAAACGCATAGGAATTTTCTGATGTATCAGCCATGTACACACAAACAGGAAGTACCTGTCTCTCTATATACATACTGTATACATACAAAACGGATCATTCTTCCCTCATTTCTCAAAGATGGGTGGGAGGGGGTGGGGCGGTGGGTGGGAGCTTCTTTGAAAAAAAAAAAAGAAAAAAAAAGATTCTGATTTCCATGGTGAGAAACTTCACTTACTGTCTCTTTTCAACAGTTGTGTTCTCTTTTTCGTGGGCAGGCTCTTGGGGTTGGGTAAGTTTCTTGCCTGACTCATGTCTGTGTGGGTTCTCAGTCTCTGCCCTAGTCATTCTGCTGCCATGGAGAACTCTTGGTGGGGGTTTATGTTTCCCACACTCCTCTCTGTAACTTTGTTATCTTGCCATAGGTGTTCCCTATCTCTCTTTTCTTTGTTTCACACTCCCACCAATGGGGAAACTACTAATATGGTTTCATGTTTTCAAAAATGTTGGAATCTAAGGGTTTAGCATGGTATGCAACATCCAAAAGGCCATGCAGAATGCATTCAGTAAGTCCATTTTGAAATCTGAGTGCAGTATATGTATATGTATATGTATAAGGGTAAGACAGCAAAGTCCCGCCCAGGATTCAGCTCAATACCAGGGTGTTTTAATAGAAAAGAAAATGAGCTACAAGAGGTCAAATAAAAGTCTCGGTGAAAGGAAGGATGTTGTACTGAAGCTAAATACAAATTTTCTTGCCCTTAACTGACTTTGAATGAACTAAATATAGGCTTGCTAGCATCATATTTCTACATATTACTCAAGTGAAAATGCATGATGAATACTAGGCTCCAGGAATGGTGTCACTTCACTTTATAACATGCCATGGGATGTGTGAGTTTGGGATTTGCTGGCAAATGGTAAATAGCTGTCTTTATCAGACATCTAACTTTTTCTCCTTGTCATCCCTGCAAAGTAAAATGCACTCCAGGCGGCTATTTATGTATTGTATTGACAAGGTTGCTGTAAAATTAATTCTCTCATATTGAATTAACATAAATCATTTAAATAGATTTAAAATGCTTTTATGGCTGGTAAACCACTACTCTTCTATGCCTTGATTGATTTTATAATTTTACAATTTTAAATGATTCATATTTACATTCCAAGTATAGCCATCAGTTATTATCTTGCTTTGTGGTGTGTATAATTAGTTGTTGTCCCCTGTATGTCATAGATATTTCTCCTCTCCCTAGACCTTTACAGGTATTGCCAAAAGAGGCCAGCACATTTTCTAACCACATGTTTCTCCTGACCTTCTTGTAAGAAGCCAGAGGTAAGCTGATTTTCTATTTACATGGGCAAGGATTTATTATTCTGTGAAACCAATTACCGCTTTGAATTTACCTTGCTTTCAGTAAGCTAAAGCAGTCCTGAAGCTCCTCTGAGTTTTGTGTAGCAGTGTGACATAATGGTTATAAAGCAGGGCCAAGCATATCACCCAGCTCAGTTGTACAATTGTTGCACAGTTGAGCTGGGTACTTCATGCGAATTGCTTCAGAAAAAATATCAAGCTGTGAACTGAATGACATGTACTGTATCAATGGCACTGAATGTCACCCTGCGTAAGGCTGTTTGCCAGCAAATACGTATATTTGAAAGTACTTGAGGAACCAAGGATGACCAGGGAAATAAGATCCATTTTAATATGTTCTTAAAATAAAATTTTATACTTGTATGTACATGACCTATACAGTGCATTTTCAAGAGGCGTTCAGTTTTTTTTTTTATTATTATTTAAAAATTCCCAATCTGCCAAGAAACCTTAAGCAAAGCTAATGCAAATGAAAATTCTGTCGAGTGTGTATTATCCTGAAATTCCAAGTATCACCATGGAATTGATTTCTATATACAGGAATTTATTATTCGGTTTGACTTCCATCCAGGTATCTTGCAGCTGAGTATTGGTATTTCCTGGTTTTAGATTTGTGTCCCTAAGTCACACTTTTACAGGTGCTCTTCATGTCATGAACTTTAATACCTACACCATGCACACTCACTAGAACAGTCCTGTTAAGATACTCCCATTTAATTATTAGTAGGTATTCTATAGTTGTATTGTACCAATTTTTCTGATGCAACACTTGAGGACATTAAAATGTCTGTTCAACCATTACACTGTAATGCAATAAAGCCATAGTCTTACCTTTCAGCAAATCTTTTTGTTTTAATCCAAGGAAGTCTAGCAATGTGTGCTATTTTATATTCAATATCACAAAAGCTCCTGGGATCCTCTCACTGTGCTTGGATATGTCATTCATTGTGTTCCACACTCTAGCCATTTTAAGTGGAAAGACCTTTCCGGTCATACCATGGCATTTAAAGTCAACAACATTAAGCATGAACTGCATGTTACTTTCAATCCCTTCTCTCATTTATCCAATGTTTACCCTGGCTTTTTCATTCTTATATTCCCGAGTGATAAACTGGTCATTGCCAGAAAGTGTCTACTTGGGCGAGAGTCAGTTTTAGGACATAATGCTACCGTAACTGCTACTGCCATTAATATTGTGTGTACTAAAATCACATGTTGATTTGGATTCAACTATTATGACAAAACATGGGCTAATCACACATACTGTTGACAATGACTTAAATAACAATGGACAGGAAATAAAGCATACAACCATAGACTGTAATACGCACAACTCAGGACTTCCAGAGATCATTTTTTGAGATTCCACAGTGCAATCTGACAGGTCTGTCTTATTGGTCCCTGCTGGAGGAAGCTTTTTATTTAGCCTCATTAATTTCTTATGGCCTAGTGAAATATAGCAAGAATGCAATGCATACAAATACAATGACACAGAGACTCCTGCCAACATAACCTTAGGCCTTGCAAAGATGTGAATGCCATATGACCACCATGATTAGCTGGCAAATACATAATGCATAACATTATGTACAGATTAAAACATATTGGGCTTGACCTATTTAGGCAGATCCATAGCATTAAATATTACTCTGCCACATGGAAGAGACCTTTCAGGTTTTCATCATTTAAATATTTCAATAGCTCATTTGAGCCACACAGCCCACTGCGGCAAAGCTGGGTCATTTTTTTTAAAGTTTCCATCCTCTGACATTTACTCCCCAGCTATTGTGTCACGCGACGAAGTATCTGCTATATCTGGCAATGAAAGTCACTAGTGTGGTTGGCAGTGAAAGTCAATGAAAGTGAAGTGGTTATTAATAAAATGCTACTCTTACTTTTTCCCTCTAAATACATACACAAATAACTGTATCTAAAATGACAAGGATGTGTGTTGAAAATAATTCAAGAATGAAAATACTGTTTCCTCAAACATGTTGGTATTCAGAGACAATTCATTTAATTTTAACATCATTTAAAGTTACAAGAGGAGGACATTATGTTGATTTGCATAACTTGCTTACATGGAGATACATTTTGTTGAAAGGGACACTGAACTGGTGTTATGACATGCGTTGAAAGCATAATGAGTATCATTTATGAAATAGTGTGATGTATGTGTAGTTGCTCTGTGTCAGTCAATTCAACAGAAGGTATGACAGACCTATTCTATACAGCAAAAAGGGCCAGCTTTTCCGTGACAGTTCATTTTTGGGCCTACACCTTGCCAGCGACACACAGATCATTGTTAAATGCACTGGCGCTATACAACCAAGACCCACATTTTCAACTGTAGGTAATATTGATGCTTATTGATGGTTATGAATAAAGCTCAAGGGTGAGGGATGATATAGAAATGTTTCCCCCTGCAATATTGTATCAATTATTTATTTCTGAGTCATTAACAAAATATTTAACATTTTTTATATAATGTTTTAATGTAAAATCCATCATCAAATAAATCGGGTGCATCATTTTAAGATGAATTGAGGATATGAAGAGCAGTTTGTGGGATTGGAAGATAAATGAAATCACTTCCAGAAGGAATTTATCCAGTTGTCTAATATGGAATATTGTAAACAGGACTTGGAAAAAAAAAAAAGATTCCAGAAGGGAACCACATCCAGCAACTGCCTTATTATAATTATGCCTTGTAGGGTTTAATATCCCAATGGGACATGGGGTTATATTCCACAATATGTGATATGAATGTAATTTCCTTTAGTTTGGAACATTTAAAAGCACATCAGCACAAACAACAACAGAGACAGATGGGCAAGCTTTTCTCCTTTTTTTGCACTAAGAAAAGGGATTAATTAAGCCAGGACAAGTTCAAGTTATCTGGCTTGAATAGCCTCCAATTAGTTGATTAAGTCAATTTTACAGCAGCCAAGGCAACTTAGTCTTATCAAAGTGAGCTAATTGCACAATAATATCAACCTTTTAAATCATTGTAAAGACTGATAAAGTAGGGTCAATAGAGAAATTTAAGTTCCATCAAATTTTGAGAATGTACCTTTCATTCAGGAAATGCAATATTATGCTACAACAATATTATGGCAAAACATTTTCATTTAACTGCAGGATGCCTTTTTTAAAGTGCTCTTTGAGTGAGGAAATTCATGTAATATAATCAAGAAGTGATACGGTTTGCCTTGGTGATGCACAGATGAATTAAATGCTTCTGCTGCTTTATATTTCGAACACATCATGCAACACTATGGAGAAATAAATTGTTGAAATGTGTGCAAGTGGTGTTGGGGTGCAGTCGGTGGCGGCATTAATACATCGTTGAAATGTGCGTGAGTGGTGGTGGGGTGCAGTCAGTGGTGGTATTACTCATAACTGGTGATGTTGGGTGAGTGCAATAATTTAAGGACAGAAGAAAAAAATGCTCAAATAGTGTTTGGACTGCAGTGTTATGTTGTTAATAGCGTATTTCATGATTTCAAAACCCAGAACATTTTACATTTGTTGGATGAGTTCAAAGCACCCAAAAACATTTGCTTGTTTATTTCTATATTACTGCTAGTTTTTATATTACAGTTCAATTTCTTATTACAAGTAGCTAACCTTCAACGGTGTGCTGAAAACTTACTGACGGCTAGCTAGATAACTTAGATACCATCCATTTAATTAATAGAGCTCAATGATAGCTTAGATTGGACCATATCTTGGATTCATAGACATTTTTTGCTATTGATTAAAATATATGAATAAAAGGTGATGTATATATCTTTAAATAAAGAGGACGTATCTTCTGGAACCTATGTGAAAAAAGGTTCCAGTATTATTTACGGACAAAATGTCATGGGCAATAGTTGGCTCGGGATAAGCTACTGAATACTCTCACTGCAATCATGCTTTTTAGACTCCATTGGTAATACTGCTGACTATGTATAGAATAACGACACCTCTATGACCATAATCAGCCTCAGCCTTGTATTTGCTGATCTAAACCTATAAAAACACCACCTTATGTTTGACTCCGCTATCACATCAATCAATGGTTGATCCTGGTTTATCTTTCTGGTTTATCAAATGTTCCCTCATTTCATTAGATTCATGCATAAATGTCATAGCTTTAAAAAGTCCATAAGTTAATCAATATCATTTACACTTCAGGTGTATCCAATGCAATGTCATCTTTCATGCAAACCTTGTTTGACCCACATGTGGCTTCATGATATCCATTAAAGCAGAATTGATCTGACACATTTTGTCATGCCATATGCATCGTGCACAGTCAGACCACATGCCAAATATCTCCACCAAGTCATATAAAATGTGCTTGTAACCCCATGAGATTTTATATCCTATTAACTTTGAACATGTGCCCTTCTAATGGTTATCTTTAAAATACCGTGTACCCATATGCAACATTACTGCTAAAAAATAGATTCATCATTGCCTCAATGACAACCAAATTTTAACTTATCATTGTATTTAAATGAGTAAAATAGATTTGGCAAATTGAAGTAACATCAAGTCCAAAGAAATCTTGCACCAAAGAAAATGCTCTCGACAGCCTGGATTTTATTAACTTTAACTTAAATGCATATTAGTTATTGGCTACAGTTTGATACGATACACTTGATTGTTGAACACATCCATTTGTTTATCTGTTTATTTAATTTTGTTTGTCATCATCTATAAGCACAGAACATGTACTGTAATTTGTAAAATACATGCATTTAAGCCTCTTCATTACAGTATCCATGAAAGCTTGCAAGACTATGTGATCAAACAGAAATAAACTGAATTTGCATAACTTTACTGAACAACTGTATTCCAAAAATGGAATCTCATGCCCAGAATGATTAACCCTTAAGAACGTAGAAATTATTCACAGAATTTAAGAAACTGAAAAATCAAAGCACCATGCAAAGATAAATGCCAGCAGGTTCTGTTGCTGCACTGAGGGATGTCTTACAATTAATCATTTAAGCTTTCTAGTTTATTCACATAAAAAACATATTTAGTATGGGAAGCACCGTGGACCATAAATAACACAGCCCCTCTCATAGCTATGCAGTCATCATTTTGAATATTGCTACTTACCTACTTACTAACATATTCATTGAGGACAGTAAACTAAACAAGGTGGTAAAATTGAGGAACTATGCTTTTGCTATAAAATTTTCCGCAATGGAAAAAGTATGTGGCATTCAATGATAAGAAATGAAGTCTTCATTACCAAATAATAATGCTGTTTCCTCTCCCAGCCACACATGCATAATAAATAGGGACACTCTGACAGTATAATCTCATGAATTTACAGTTGTTGCATGGTTATGATCCTAATTCAAGACTGTTTCTTCTTGTATGTCCATTTCAACTTAAAAATACTCAGTTAAATACATAATTCGGGATACAGATGACTGTGCATATGCTTCATTTTAATTATGTTACTTTAAAAAATAAAATATTGAAAGGATATCAGCTGAACAGTTTAAATGAAGGTGAAAGTATTTTAAATTCCTGTAACTGTAAAACAGAATTGTGTCACTGTCACATGCAAAATCCAAAACAGTTCAGCAACTTATCATAAAAGTGAGAATTAATTATGAAGCTGTATTCAATTATATTGCATAAGTAGTCAAAGCAGGACAAAGAAAAATCTATATGGAATGTAAAGAAGCCTGAACTTTTTATTCTGCAAATTATGTAGGTCCTATGTATCAGTTGCCAGATAAGGTCAACTATAAGGTCTAAATTCAAACAACATTAATCACTAACATTAACAAAAAGATTGGCATGGATTCAAATCAACAATTGTTTTTTAACTGTGACTCAGAGCTAAATGGAAGTGTTATTTTCCCCCTAAACACGGCTTGGCAATTTCAGCCATCATTAATATGAACTCGTCAAACTACCAGAAACAATTTAACTGTGAAGTTATGTATCAGAAGTTATGATACATTCTAATCATGACCAAATTTTCTGAAATATGATATTTAGGTCCCAGTTGTCAAGAAAAATAAATGTTTCAACAAGCATTCTCTAAAACTGACCATGAACCCCTACATCTGTTTGGCAATGCAAGTCACAGCATTCCCTACCCAGTAATTCCCTGACCCATCACTCCGTTTATCACTGGGTCATTCTGTTGACCTACCTTGTTAAAAATTAAAGTAAAATAAAAATGTGTTGTCCCACCTTATTTTCAACTTAAATGTTCTGGGTGTTTTGGTCATGCAAGGGAGCAAAGTGTCCTTCATTACATTTCTTGTTCTGCTGAAACTGATTCATCGAAAAATATTCATAAAGTACATGGGTGAAATATGCTAATTAACATCTCTCTCTTTTCCTCTCTCTCCTTCTTGGCTTTGATATTCATAATCGAGGATACACCTTATCAATCATTATCTAATTAATTTAGTGGAGTTACATTTTTTCCAGCCCCCTGGTTTACTCATTTTATCAGAATCAGTATCTAATTAAGAACTTAATTAAAAGGCTTCAAGAGTGCAATTTGCAAAGGTACAATAAATCATACCAGTACCTGAATAATACAAGGAACCACATTTATAAAATGAACATTTATATGAAACATTTTTTTCTCTTTGAAAATCACTTTCTGACAAAAGCAAGATGAAGAGCTTGCTGTCAAAAGGAAAGGAAAAGCTCTACTGTTGAATAAAACCAGACTATAGTAATCTGTTCTGAAGGAATTGCTGTACAAAACAACATATCACCCTGAGTTTATTTATTTGTTTTGTGAGGCCTTTTTTCATTTTTATAAGCTCTAGACTTTGGATTGTTCATATAGTACCGCCTTCACTGTAAACCTTTCAAATTATGTTAAACAGAAAGAAATAAAAAAATATAAATGAAAGAAAATGTTTCATTTAAAATATTTTGGTTTTTTATACTCAAAGTATCCACTATCAAATAATCACTAGTCATATTGTCTCAATAAAATTAATTACCCATCAAATGGCATTCAAACTTAAAAAAACATGTCTTAATGTAATGTAACTTGTTAGGGAAGATGAAAGACAAATCAGCATTCTTATTCAGTTTCCTTTATTGCCAAATTACTCACCATCTGAAACCATCTTTCTGTAATAATTCTGCCATGCAGTTACAAAATCCCTCAAGGTATTGCAGCCACTGTCAGTATCCCATTGAAGACAAGACAAGTATAACCAAAAATAGCACTAATATATATATATATATATATATATATATATATATAATAGCAATACTGCATATTGATTTGAGTTGAGTTAAATGTAGTTTTATTACTGTATGATGCATCCAAAGTATGGTGACTCAAAAGCTATAAAAATAATGGACTGCATTTAAAAAGATTTCAAGTATTTTAGAGCGAATTGTGAGTGGAATGAGAGGTGTTATTAAACTCAGATGGCACTCATAGCATGCATAAGAGTCATGAATGACAGACATCCTTTGCCAGAGCTCTCAATGCATATTAACTGAAATGGGGATGGGAGACGATTAGCTTGTTTAACTGTAGAATGATCTGGCTAGACGACACGATTTAGCACCGCACTCTTACATATTGGGTGTATTAGTAGTTACTCAAATGGTGTTTTGGCTTAAAACATGAATCACTACTCAGGTAAATATAACTACTGGTTACTGATAACGTGACACTACCCAAGTTATAATTATTGCGTCACGTACGCCATTTTGCTTGCCTCACTGTTCACAATATAAGGTTTAACCCGCTGTCACATTCAGACAGCACGGATAAATGAAATTACTTTTGCACTTATGTCTCCAAGTCTCGATGAACCCTGGAGCCCGAAAGGACACCCTCCATATAATATACCTTAATATCTGACCAGAATTCTACTGTAATGTATGCATTAATGTAATGCATAATTACAGTTGTTAATTAGATATACCACCTTTACAACTAATCCATGCCTAACTATTGAACAATTAGCATGTCTTACTTAAAGTTTATGCCAGGTTCCATATATTTCTGACCATGAGCTAGAAGGTTTGAAGAAAATGAGAATTTCCAGCTTTAAAGGTTACTACTTGATCAATACTACTTAAGTCTTCAAGACAGGCACTTCATCTTCTATGATTGTGCTTAGAAGGCTATTGGAAGAGTGGGCATTATGTTTGGAGACCTTGGTATTATTGACATTAGAGCTCCTTAAAGTACAGTAAATTTGGCTAGAAGGCATTCCACAGTTTTTAAAGTATAGTATTGGATTCTGAGGTGACATCAATAGTAAATCAAGAAACCAATCAGTGATTAATTGTGAGGCCATTAACAGTAATTTGCACCATGATTTGTAATCAGCAATGTACTAAAATGAAATACGGATCACACACCAAATTAATATGAATGAATTCAAAATGCATGCACAGAACAATATTATGCACTGCACAGCTGCTTTGAGTCCATTTGCATGATCTGGATTACTGAATATTGGTATGAGTGCTCTTGAGCACAATCTTGTTTGTGAAAAAAACCTTGTTTTTCAAGGAAACTTATTTTTTTCCTCACACATTTTGTTTATATCAGCAAATTTAACATTTGAAATAATCATTGTGGCACTTAAAATAAAGTGGATAGTTTATAATCATGCATATTCCATAGTCAACATGTATTTGAGATGACATAACTTTCTGACCATTGTCATCAGTAAAGTTGTGTGCTGAGTCTACTGTGGATTACTGGTAGAATTCAGATATGCTTCATTCTATCCAAACTAGTGTGATCACATGGAAATTAGAAGGAGTGGCCACCTCACATTAACATTAGGTTTTCAAAACCAATCATATACTAGTAATAATGATGGATCCATTCAATTTATTTACCAATGGTGTGCAATTTACATCATCCACAGATGATGTCGTCCTCCTAACCTTATCGTACTATGACCTTTGTTGTGCACTAGAATGGTTTGCAGCTGAGTGTAAAGGCCAATTAATTGTCCAGACGTAGCATACACGGACCGGACTCCGCTGGGGTCCGCGCAATCAAAATGACAATATAGCGAGCCTCAGTGTACGTCCGCCTTAGCATGTCCGTGCAAAGCTCAATTTTTGTGACCGCGCGTACCTAGCGTACGCGTACCTGTGTCACACAAATCATGGCTCGGTATGAAACTGTTTCACATCGACATGCATTTCATGTGGCACCGGAAACACGCGGTGATGCGGAATACACAAAACAGACATGGAGTCGACGTTTGAAGAGAGACTGGCTGAAGAGGTGAGAAGGTACAGGCACCTATACGATTCATCCCAACGGGATTATAAAGATTTTCAGAAGAACAACAATTCATGGAGAGAAATAAGCACAACGCTGGGCAAGGACGAGGCCATGTTGTTTACAGTCTGTAACTTCAGGCAGAAATGGAAAATGACGCGCAAAGATTGTGGGAAATGTAGGGCTTGGGTATGCGGTGGTACGACTGGACTGTCTGTCCGTTCAGCGTATGCGCCCTGTACTTATAGACTATGTAAAAGCCTTAACACGGCCTGGGGCGAGGATCAGCACCTCCAAGTCTGTGGTCATGGTCCTCTCCCAGAAAAAGATGGTTTGTCTCCTTCAAGTAAGAGGGGAGCGGCTGCCCCAGATGGAGGAGTTTGAGTATCTCGGGGTCTTATTCACGAATGAGGGGAAAAAGGGATTCGAAGATTGACCACCGTCTAGATGCCGCGGTTGCAGTTATGCAGGCATTGTATCGAACAGCAGTGGTGAAGAAGGAGGATTTACCAGTTGATCTTCATCTTTACTCTCACCTATGGTCACAACCTATGGGTAGCGATGGAAAAAGTGAGATTGCGAATACAAGCGGCCAAAATGGGTTCTCTCTGTTGGGTGGGGAGCTCAACTGTCTGGGAGGACCTCAAAGTACAGCAGCCGCTCCTCCGCGTTGAAAGGTGTCAATTGAGATGATTCTGGCAACTGATAAGAATGCCTCCTGGGCACTTCCCTCTGAATCATTGCACACCTAGTGATTGAACCATGTGGTACTTTCTTCAATTACTAGGTGTGCAATCATTCACAAAACTCATATTTCAGTTTGGTTCAAATGGAAATAAGACCCACATGGTAGGCTAAGGCCTGGGTTTATACAGGGGTTCTTTGTACCCCGGGGATCTGTGAAGGTGCCATAGGTGGTTCGCAATACAAATCTCTCCTCCGCCAGTCTGTGATTGTATTCTCCAATTCCCTGGTCTGCATTCACAATTCCATTCCCACCCCAGTTTGCAATCTTTATGTCTTTTTTAAAAATATGACTGTAGCATTAGGTCCGGTGGAGAGGCGGATTGGTCTCGGCTGAGCTGACTGGTGGAGAGAGCACATGCACCTGGGTTGCATTAGCTAATCAGCCCAGGCGCTTAAAGGTGTGCTGCTCTCCACAGTTCGGCCGAGATTCACACCGAGAGCGTGTTTATGATTTTTGTTTTGTATTGTTTGTAGAATTGTACGAGGAGAAAAGAAAAAGAAAGTAATCCTCGACTGGGATGTTGGAAGAGCTGTAGCCGGCTGGGAAAAATGGGCCAGCTACGGGCGGCACACAAGAAAGTGGTTGTGCCGTTATACTTTCTTCTTTTTCATTGTTCAGTTTATAATTTACAGAGGAAAATTATTGAAAATTCTCTGGCAGGGTTAAATTGCCCGTTTTATTGCAGCTGACACAATGGGATATAATTCCACCAGTAATGCCTTTTGAAATCACAATTAGCAGCCCAGAAACCCTTGGCTGACTGCTGGTCCCCTTGGGGGACCGCTAGAGAGAAAATCGAAGAGGAAGCCATGGACGAGGCACTCAGATCAGTGGAATGGTCAAGATAACATGCTAAACAGTTGCTGGTATATCAAGCTCTCACAGAGGAAGCGGTACTCTACACTGAAAGTCAGTTCAGCAGCATACAAGGGGAGGCGTGCTCAGTGGGGGGAGGAGCAAAGGGGAGGGGTTGGGGGGGATTTGTTGCGTAGGCGAAACACAGCATTGCTTCCAGACTAAGAAATATGGCTGTGTGAGAGTGGATAGCTTCCGTAATCTGTTATTGAGTTTGAGGCATTTGATATGGTACCATCCTCTCTTTTCAGCATACGGGGCTGGCTACATCAATCAGCTGTGACCACCAAGTGCTCTGCAGGGAACAACATAATAAATGTGCCGCCCATGAGATACCGTCAATATGTGTGTGCGCGTACTTCTGCATGCGTGTGTGTGTGTGTGCGCGCGCATGTGCACATAGAGAATGTGCCTATATTGTGCAGAACTAGAAAAATGCCACAATGGTGTGACCTTTACAACTGATCATTTAAAAAGCATCTCTTTCCAGTCTGCTGGCACCTTGCAACTCCTAGTATGTGTATTCCCTTTTATAAACCTTTGAACTTTCTTGTACTGTATAGCCTTCACAAAACATGGTCCTAATTAATATGGTTAATATCTATTATTCAACTTTTCATGAGAATAGGATGGTGAGAAAATGCTAATGACATTGTGTAAATTTGTGTAAACCGTATCATGCACTAGTGAAAATTGACACATTATCGATAAATAAGAATTTTCATAATATCTGATGGGGACTAGAGAAAGATGCATTTTTGGAGGTGAATGCTCCCAATCTGAGACAGCTTATCTTCAATGCTTTATAAACCTTTGACAGTTGTGTTACAAACTGAGGGTGCCATTTGAAGTCCCTTTATCATTGTTAAGACAAAGGCTTTGTATCTCTTATAGTAGGGACATGTTAATATTTCCATTTGACAACCATCAATATAATTTAAGCAGAAGCAACAAAGGTAATAAACCAGGTAATACATATTCACAACAATCCTGAAGAATATTAGTGATGGTAATGTTACTTTTTGATATGGTAAAATACCTGAAGAATACAGGTGGGTCCAATGTATTTGTACTTGAAAATAATTATCTGCAATATTTTTAAAGGTCCAGGAAACTGAAATCTGTGAATTCTTTGCTAGCGTGTTAAAGTTTTTTGCATTTACAAATGGCTGAGAAATAGTTTAATGAATTGTGCAAAACACAAAAAAAAAAAAAAAAAAACATAAAAGCCTGCATTAAAATTGGCTTGCTTTTCCTCTTGACTAAATACCACATTTTCACTGGGCGAGGTTATCTAGGCGTTAGTTACATAACAAAAAGCTTAAGTGCATTTCTTCATGCAATATGCAAATTGTACTCTTGCCACTTTTGTTCTGGTAAGACTAGCTAAGTTGAAAATGCCAAAGCATTGCCCCTTCTCTGGATGCGGAGAAGGTGATATGCTTTTTTTTTCTCTCACAAAAATGAAGAGACCTACAGCAAATGGGTTTTATTTTTGGAGCCCACAGGCACTGCAATATTACCAGACCTGGGTCAAATACGTATTTGTTTTTGATTCAAATACTTTTCTACACTTAACGATCTTGTCTGGTGTATTGGAACCAATGAAATACTCTCAAAAGTTGCAAATCCCACCTTCTGGTCATACTGGCAGGCTCAATTACACCAGGCAAGATCAATAGAGCACAGAGAAGTATTTGAATCCAAAACAAATACATATTTGACCCAGGTCTGAATGTTACAAAAACCCATACATTTTTTCCTGGAACTTGGTTCCTAAAACTAAAAACTATAATCACATTACAGCGTAAACGAGACCAATAGGCCTAACGTGCACATGCCCACATGCTTAGCTGCAGGGCTTTTCAGGAGGGCTTGAAACTAACACCTGCCAACCTGTCAAATGCGGGTAAAAATTGGCTGTGGCGAGTAACTCAAGCCGGTTTGCGAGTGATGTTTTCTGATCAATTTTCTGAATGAAAAATGTACATTATTTCTCCAAAGCATCTGAAATTGTAATGATAATAAGACATGACACTACAATTCCCATGAACACTCTTCTGTGGTTCTGACATTCTGCGAGGTGAGCTGAAACCAAGCAGTCAAAAAAGGGCTTCATTTTTGAAGCTCACTTACGGGTCTTGCTGAGAGACATTACTGGTCTTCCAGCCACCCATTTCAATGAAATTCAATGGTATCAATACCAGGATTAGGAGGAGTATACTGATTCAAGTCATTGATTTAAGTCATTACTTAAAATGGCAGTTGGAACTAGACAATACAACAAATTATGTCAAGAGCAGCACTACAGCACTCCTCATTGTGCAATTGTATAGAATTAAACTACATCAGGGATGAAAAAGCCCATTGTTTCCCATTTGGGTTGATTACACCCTCTGTCATGGTTTATTTCTTACAATAGCATATTTCGTTCCTTACTTACAACAATCTGTCATCTCAGTTGCTTTGTTAAATGGATTGCCTGCATTTAATGGAATACTAATTTCAGCCAGATTCCGATGAATGTAGCTCTCAGCATCTGACAAAACACTCAAACACCATTGATTAAAAAAGAGTGGGCACAGAACAGTACACAAACCACACACGCTTCCAATTGTGTAGCACGTTTCATGGAACGATACAGCTAGAAAATAGATAGCCAAGGGCTACTTTTAATAACATTGTAGAATAGTGCGCAAGGAAGCAAAAGCTGTCCAAGTCAGCATTTAATCCAGCAAGACATGTACTGTCTTTAAAGACTTCTCAGCAAAATGGTCACAAGACCATAGATCAGTTAGAAATAATAATAATTGGAAAACTGGCCAGTGGTTTACTTTGGAGCTAACAATCAAGGCCCCTCCTGCACATATAGCTTAAGACACTAATGAAAAGCTTGGACATCATTCCCAGGGGCATATCAGTAACCTTAGGATGATAGTCCATCAAACCTCATCCATCCCAGTGGTCCTGGTCCTGGCTGAGCACTGTCTAACCCGTGGAGATAGACGTGGCAAGGTTCAGGCAAGGTTCACATATAGAAGTGAATGGTATTTCTCATGATTTCAAACACTTGTGACTTGGGAACCAAATTCATTTTTGGATAATTAATATCTGTCAGTGTACATAGCATACTGATCCTCCACTGAAATCTGGGAGGAGAAGTTTTTGGCTGGACAGTTGAATAAGCAAACCTAAATTAAGAGGTTTTGTATGGAACTGCCAGGCCAGATGACTATTTTCCCAGCAGCCACTTTCAGTAGTGGGGGATGTAGTGGATATTATAAACTGCTTATGCAAAGCAGTCAACTGATGCAGTATGGCGGATAATTATATTTAATTACTTGTCAAATAAGGGATACATTTTTTAAATGGGAAAGGGACAAGCAATTAAATATTGCATTGTCCAGGGCTTCCCAAAATCAGTCCTACGGTTCCCGTGTGTTCACTGATTTTTGTTCCAAAAATGCGGGCAACTCCTGAATAGTTATGAGCTGTTTTGAATTAAACATTTTTAATGTCTATTGAGGAATGATTTATCCTCCTTAAAACACAATATCAAAACGGCTATGCGTGCCATGAAGAATGAATGTTTGCTATTCACATCCCAGGGCTTGCAATCATATAGATCAGTTCTCAGAAAAAGAGAGAGGGTGCATTAAAAAAAAAATGGTTAATTTATGGACTTACAGGGTGTAAACAGTGAGGTCGTAAATGTTATAACTGTGACACCTGGTCACTGAAACTAATCCTTTTGTTGTAAAAAATTGTGTAAGGGGCAGTTATGGACAAACATTTAAGAAATAAATCAAGAAATCAACCATAACAAAATATATATATATATATATATATATATATATATATATATATATGGGTAAAGAGCCCTATCCTAGCTATCTCTATAGAACTAGGAAATTACCATATTTGAATGATACTTACTCATTGTTTGAATACATTTACAATGCAGCTTTAAAAAAAAAAAAAAACATTTTTCTTTCCTGTCAATTTCAAACTGAACACCCTTCAGATGGCATTGTTGTTTTGGCATTGAAGCTGCTGAAAAATATAATACAACAATTACTGCCGTTGATGTAATGCTGCAACCAAATTTCACAGTTACAACAAAATAATTACAATGGCATGACTCTCCGATTTGAGACACCCCAGCAGGTCAACAAACCATAAAAAATCAGTACAATGTACACTGTATCCATGACACCACACTGTAATATTGTTGCCAGGCTAAACGGCAATATTACAGTTGGCAAAATTAGGATCGCATTTTCATCAATCCAGATGGCTTGAATCCATACAAAAAAATTTACTCTTATCCATTTGGGACTCATAATGTAATGCAATATAAACCCTTTGAATGAATTAACATACACTATTTTACTGTGCTCCTATTCCTGGGGTTTACTGTTTTCCTGTTTTAATTAAAGTCTAGAATCTTAGAGGAATATGCCCAGGAATATCAGCTTGATACAGTCCTATACTGAAAATGAACACCCTGTGTATTAGGCACAATGTCGTTCATACATCTTTTTAAAAAGTTGTATTTTGATTCAGAAGTTAAAAGTTGGTCACACTTATGTATGTACTCTAAGTAGAAAGGCTACCAAGTGGATAATTAAAACAGGGTGGTCAATTAACAATGGGACATGGTTTAAATGCCAAACATTACGGAGTAATAGATTAGAAACTTATCATTTATTGGGCTGGGAAGGTCCCATAGAACGCAACTGATTTTTTTTGTTGCTGAAGAGAGCAAATGCAAACACGAAGATGAATGTGGAGAGGAAAACATTTATTGATTTTGCTCATCTTGAGAGACCTTCCACAGAGAAATATTGAGCAACCCCTCTCCGTACTGAAAGGAGGAGCAGGCTTTAAA
The DNA here is from genome assembly GCF_018555375.3 of Anguilla rostrata. Taxonomy (NCBI): domain Eukaryota; kingdom Metazoa; phylum Chordata; class Actinopteri; order Anguilliformes; family Anguillidae; genus Anguilla; species Anguilla rostrata. The sequence goes on along the minus strand of NC_057936.1, from coordinate 51,933,103 downwards.
GGGGAAGATTGACTCGCACGAGACACTCACCCTCTCTTGGTGATTCAGTTGGGAGGGTTTGATGATATTTCAAAATTATAATCTATATGTGGTAATAAAGCCATCCAAGATAGTGTGGAAATCAGATGAAAGTTGAGGAAAAATTAGATCAGAACAGAGTTGACAGAGAGGCTCTGAATTATGTTATTACTGTATTTACCTGCCAGCCAGAAATAGTCTACATAGGTTAATTTCTTATCTAATATAATTACTTCTATCTATCAGACAAAGCAAGCCCCATAACTTCAGAGGATGAATAATGCATGCAAGTGCTGACAGTGTTGGACATGACAATGGGCTTGTTTTCTGAACACAAAACACCTGACAGTAAATAACGACCACACTTAGGTGGAAAGAGAAGGTCAATGGAACGCATCTGACCTTCTACAGGTATATACTGGAGTCAAGACACAGGAAAGATTGTGCCAACACAACAAAAATGAACCTTAGTATATCTAGAGACCATATGCCAAGGATTTAGCAGAAGAACGTAATGCTACTATAGGAGGAAATTCTTTTAAAAATCGCAATACTATACCTTTATGTATTTATATTTAACAGGCTCTTATTTTGTAGTAGTAAATCTACAACTACAAAACCAATAATCAGCAAGCCGCAAGTGAACATTATTTTTTTTTTTTTTGCAAGTACGTTTTGCGGCAGATGAGTGTATAAAAAGACAGGAAAATAATTACCTGTCTGCAACTGAAAACTGTTTGCTAACAAAATAATACCCGTCTTGCTTCAACACTTAAAACATTACAAACTGTAAATTTAAATGTCATAGGGAATGTTTGATGATAGAAACCTGAAAAGTATTGACTAATTAAAGAGCTAGGCAGAATACACAGGCCAGACTGAATTCAAAGCAGAAAAGACACCTGGTTCCAGCCATGTCACAAAAGACGTGGCATCAATGGGGGTACGTTGCAATGAATGGGGACCAGCAATCTGTCAAGGAGTGTGTGAATACTACCATAACTGTCCATCCCATCTTAAACTGGGTCGTTAGTATCCAACAAAAGAAAAACACAACCTCCTAGCATTGTTAATTAACAAACACATTAATCAAATTGTTGAGCAATCTGTTAACATGCATGTTTTTGTATACAAGAAGGTACGGTTTTCATTTCATTATGCCACTTGCACAGAAACATGCTGCAGACATATAGATTTTTGTTTGGCCTAGCATGCAGTTATATAAGGAGAGATGTTTTTGTTAATTGGAAGTCTGGCTCATTTCTGTTTAATGGTCACTTTTTGCATCAGTGATAACAAATATAACTTATGTAGTGCAATAAAGAGCCTAACATTTCATATCACTTCACTATCACTATTCATTTTACCGACCAGTTTGCAACTTTGAGGCCTATATTTTTTTAGAACTTTTGATGGTGACAAAACCGGTGGTGGTTCAATGTGTTGCATTGTCACCTCACAGCATAGGTGTGCCCTACGATAGATTGGCAACCTATCCAGGATGTATTCCTACCTCTCGCCCAATGCATGCTGGGATAGGCTTCAGCGTTCCCCGTAACCATGCCCAGGAATAAGTGGGTATAGATGATGGATGGATAATGCTAAATTTCATTACGTGAGTTTTCCAAGGTAGTTGGTTAAATGTTCAGCACAAATTAGATTCAAACAAGTTCTTTTTTTTGGCTGCTTCAAATGGAAAAGTCTGCCTTTTGCTAATATAAACCTGGCTTAACCCGGTAGGATGTTCTCAAACTGTTGATGCTATTAAGTGTATACATGATAGATGTGGAACCCAAACTTTGATGTGCAATGCAGCAGGGCTTGGGAAGAGGAGATGTTTCCCGTTACAGTGCTCCTACAAGTAACTTCACCATGTCTGACAATTGTGATCACTGCAATTCATTTTAGCCTAGGTAAAATATATACAACAGATATGTCTGGTATAATGAACTCTGACAAGAGAACGTTCCATTTTCTGCTGGAAGCCATGTCAAATAACTTTCACACATGAAAACTGTTTTTGTATGAGAAGAAATCCACAGAAAGTAATATTTGATAAATTCGAATATAAATATCTGGTGAAATACGAATGGCATCAATGGCAATGAAAAACCCATGCAACACAATAAGCAATTAATGGGCAAAGCAAATAAAAGAAATACATTGACTAATGTAAATTATTATAATGATTATAAAGCTCTTATTTTAAAGTTTCCTGCAAAAACATACACTATATAAATAAATATATTATGATATGCTCCAGGAAGTATGACATTTAATTTTTCAGGCTTTGTACATTAGCTTTTGTAATGTTTTATGAAGTTTCTAATATTAGGGTTAATCAGGCTGTGTTTTGTAGCCACTGAAATGAGGGCTCAGATTAGTCAAACAGGATTAGTCAGATCTTCAGTGCTTTAAATATTGGTGACAGAATGAACTTCACTGATTCAGCAGAGACCTTTAACGAATAAGTAGTGAAAGGTTATGACATTTAAGGGAAGTTAATGTGGTTGTGGAAATATGCAGCTGAAGAGGTACACATGTTCCAATTCTTTGAGGAATGTTTTGCAGATTAATTAGTACATCATTCTAGGCAATTTCTCAATAATTAAAATCAGCCATAATGGAAAATGGAACTCTAAAAACTACTTACAGTAATTACTTTCTCATTCGTATCCCCCAGTTACAAGGTAAATCAGAATTAAATAAATTCTGGAGCACAAACTAAGATCTCCACATCTATGGCAATCCTGAAAAATGCAGCACATTAACAATGCTACATTGTCACTGAAGTCTATCATTAAAGAATTTGCTTCTATGGGATATTTTGTAGGTCTGTGTGCACTTCCATATTCGCTGAGATTTTTTTCAGCATTCCAGAGGAAACAGTGGACCAGAATTCAAGTCACTTCTGATACTTCAGTGAGCGAATGGCTGGAAGGTTTGGCTTTACCTTTTATAATTCAAAATCTTCATAGTAAACTACTAAAAACAATGCAAGGCATGTTTTTTTTTAGCAAATGGAATGGAACATAAGCCAATGTTTAGCATTAATTGAATACATTTCTTCATCCTTGCCAATTTAGTTGTTTCCAAGTAAATGGCTTCAGTAGTTTTACCTAAGAACAAAGACCCAAATATAATCGTAAACTTCCCCTGAATCCGTGGCAGAATATTATTTCTGATCATTCCCCATGGTTGTTGCATCGGCCTTCTTTCAGTATCCTCTTCCCAGATATGCTTGTTCTGGTAGCTCCTGAAACAGACTGAACTGACTCTTTTTATATTGGGTTAAAAAAAAAACCATGCATAATCATGAATATTTATAGCCGTGCAAGTATATTCATTTTCTTGGCGTGGACATTAATGCAAGGCATATAGGTCCATTTCATCAATGAGTGGTGTCAGGGTTAGGGATGCAGTGCATAAAAATGCCTCACTAGGGCCAAGCTGAAGAAACCTTTATTGACTTAAAATAAATTGATGCCCCAGGAAGTGCTTAACGTTCATGCTAAATGTCAGAATATTCAAAATATTGTATTTTTGACTTGCAAATGATTTCTATTGGATCACATTAAATTGCTAATCATTGCACCCATTGCATGAGCAAAATAGAATATAAAAGCTGGGGAATGAAGAGAATGTTAATAGATGGTCTTGATTCCCTGAATGACCAGATATGCAGATGCTGAACTTGCAGGGCTTTTTCCAGGCATGGATTTTGAATTTCAATTTCAATTCTGATTCAATATTGGCAGGGCAACTAGAGTCTTACGGCCAAAACAACATACAAGACAAACATGTAACCGGTATGACCAACACCAGACATATTCAAAGTGTGTGAATAAACAAATAAAATTAAAGTGTGAAGGGCATGGCAAATTATATTACATTTATTCTAATAAACAAATATGTATAGTACATGTTTTTAAAAAGACTAATTGTAATTCTGTTTTGCGTCTCAGGTGATATGATAAAGCTGATGAGTCATCTTTGCTTTTCTCCAGATCCTGCCTGCCTCTCCATGCTGTGCGGGATGGGGCCAGCAACTTTCTGTACTCACAAAACTGTTGTGTGTACAGCATAAGTGGTTGCAACAAAATCTCCACGCATATGTCCGATTAGAAAATTTATGCTGAGCTTGGGAAACAAGCATACCTCTACAATAACAAAACTATTGCGTACCCCCCTATAATGTTCATGCTTAAATTCACTGTGAGGGAGTGGGGAATTTGGGAGACGAAACGCGACTGAGCAGGATACTTTAAGCTATCCACCTGGGGCGGAATAACCACTAAATCTCGTTAGAGATAAAAAGGATAGGGGAAAAATAAACGAAAAGAAAAACAATACTCCTATGGAAGATTAGCCCAAAGAAAAAGCTTTAGTGACCCGAGTACAGGGTGAAGAAACTAAGGCTTAAGGAGTATTGACTATACTAAAACACAACTGAATAGATTTGTGAACGTGAGAACTTTGAGAACAGCCCTCGCACAGAGGACTGTCAAAATAACCACAAGAGTTGTAGAAATGAGTAAAGATAATAGCGCTAGCTTCGTAGCACACAATCCAATAACCTCAGTGTGTAATTCCGCAGTAACTCCTCGCGTAACTCAAAGGACGCAAAAGAGGGACTGATCTAGTACCGAACTGTCCAATTTACCGGCTTTCGTGTAACGCAAGTTGACACTGAAACAACGCTTATCGGTTCGCTAGGGGTTTAAATAAAAAGCCATCAGGTGCAAATTGTAAAAAGAGATTTGCACGCGTATAATTCAATCAAGGAAATGAACATTTAATGGCCGTAATAACTGAAGAAAAGGCGCAGAAAAAACCAATGGCCGTAATAAACGAAAGAATGACGCAGTTCAGAAAATAAATGGTATCACCCAAAACCATGACACACCGATGTGGACTGAAGAAAAATTCTACTTTTCATGAAGCCAACTAGTTATCTTACAAAAATACAGAATAAATTATGTGGATAATTCACTTTACCAAACTGATTACTATCCATTATTTAGCTATAGTTACAAAATTGAGTGAGGAATGTAGTGATTGATGTCACACTTTGTACTCATATGGGCTAATAGATAAAATTAGTCATATTATAAATGTTGGTTAATACTGTATGCATGTAAGCAATAGAACACTTCTGATAGCTCTAAAAAAACATAAATGTTAATTGTGATATATTTTGTTATGTCTGGCATCTGAAGAATGTGCTATTTCCTGACAACTTTCTATTTCCTGCCTGGCTGCATTTAGAGATTTAGGCCTGGAAAGCACCCATTTATATTATTGCAGCTCCCCTCCCCCGTTACTGTATTCTGAAATATTGCAGGCACTATGTAACTTCATACAAATTACATTGAACTTTTCTGTTCAACTGTGCCCTCCACCCCCTTCAGTCTCCAAATCTCTATTATGTGACTTCAGGCTGCATTTACCTCAACATTATCAGTATGTGTTAACAATTAACAGCCCTGCCAACCACCTCTGCTTTTTGACTGTTGGCTGTCTACAAGTTTCTGACCTCTGCTCCCTGGAAACAGCCTTCTGATTTTCATCTTTGTTGCCCTCAGTGACAGAATGAGATGGTCACCCTCTGCCTGCCAGGGCGGTTGAGTTACACATTAGAATGTGCCTTATGAAGGTCTATGTCCCCTGGCTATATCTGGGTTCTTCTGCGTGGATAAATCTAAAATCTTAAAATCTATAGTCATTTTGACTTTACACATTGAGTGAATATTTTACTGTCACCAGTGCTTATATATCCAACTGAAAAAGGCTAAGATTGCTGTAGAAGTTATTGAGAAGGATTTCAAATCAGGAGTGCCTCCTTATTCTGCATAGCCCTTGGGTTTATATAAATATAGACATTATATTCATGTTTTTTCATACACAGGCATTTTTCATCACCATCAGCAACTCTTTTAAATGTCATGCTTCATAAAAATTCATCATTCATATGCAAACACAGAGCATGTGTACTGCCATGTGTAAGTCATATTACCGAGTGAGTGCAAGTCGTACCAAACTAAAGCTATGGTTGCTCTGTTATTATTACTGTAATTAATTCATTATTATTAATTGCTCTAGTATAGTTGGAATATATGTTCATCTTATTTTCTATTTTGACATAGTACATGGAGTAATAAAGTGAAATGGCAACCTATTTAGTAATTTCTTTTCAGCCAGGAAAACTATAGCTGGAAGCCACAAACCATGACAACTTTGATATTCATTGCCAGTTTAAAAAATACATTTTCTTTTTGCTGCTTTATCCTTTTAGCTTTCTTCATCGTACTTTGTAAAAGTCACTCTGAAAAGGTTTGTAAAGTCATTCAAATTGCCTATGTATATATGGATAGGTCTCAGCTACTCAGGTCAAAAGATAAAGAAAAACAACAAACGAGTCAAGTTCACTAACTGGATGATCTGCAGATAAATATCCAAAGCTTTATACGCATTGGAGATGCTATAAAACATCAGCATAAGCACTCTTCATGATCCCAAGTACAATGCTGTGCATTCACATAGCAGTCCATAAAATGAGAGGTACACACAGTGTTACTAATGTAAGACTGTAAGCTATGTTTGGCCGGCTGTGTGAAGTTTACTGTGAATTCACCACAGCATTGAATCATTTCAGTCAAATATATTTTACGGCCCCACACCCAAGATTCTTTGAACCAGGATTTACAATTTCTCTGATGGTTGAGCGCTCCCTATTCTTCAGAGCTCTCGTACACACTGGTGAAGCAGATTGAAGTGCCAGTGCTTGGCACCGATGTCCCCGGCAAAGTGGTTGGCACAGCTGGAATGGCTGGAGATGCTGCAGGGCATGATACGGGCTAAGCGGTTGGCACAGAGGAGGACGCTGTGTGGCTGCCGCTTAAGCCACGACCTCAGCCATGTTTGGAAAGGCCATGCTGTGGCGATGACTCATGAATGGGCCTCCTCTTATTTTATCTGCCAGCGAATGAAACGCTTTCCTTGTGCGATTATTTATGGTCTCTCCCTGAAAGTACTAATCTCAGCTGCTTTGTGTATGGTCATGACTCTGTTCAGGCCAATATTATTTTTCAGCATATAAATCATTTATTTTTTATTTTTTTATTGTATATAATTGCCGTGACAGGGATATATATATATATATATATATATATATATAAAGCCATATACTGTATTTTCACTCCCTGTGATCAGGCAACTCTCTTTCCCTGTCACAGATATATATAGACGGGTGACAAATTAAAGGAAAAACGAACATAATGTGTTTTAGTAAGGTGTTGGGCCACCACGAGCTACCAGTACAGCTTCAATGCACCTTTACATAGATTCTAAGTCTCTGGAACTCTACAGGAGGGCTGGAGCACCGTTCTTCAAAAATATATTTCCTCATTTGGTGTTTTGATGATTGTGGTGGAGAGCACTGTCAAACACGTCGGTCTAAAATCTCCCATAGGAGATCTGGTGATTGAGAAGGCCATAGCATATGATTCACATAATTTTAATACTCATCAAACCATTCAGTGACCCCTCGTGCCCTGTGGATGGGGACCTTGTCATCTTGGATGACGGGATGACATCAAGTAGAAATGTTTCATCATAGGATAAAAGTGATCACTCAGAATAACTTTGCATTGATTTTCTGTGATTCTTCCCTCTAAGACAACAAGTGGACCCAAAACATGCCAGAAATATGCCCTCAACAGCATAACAGAGCCACCAGACCCCCTTCACTGTACGCCACACATGCACTCGCCCACTTGTTGAGAATATGGTGAAGTATGACTCATCAGACCATATCACTTTTTTCCATATCACTGTAGACCAGTGTCTATGGTTTTAGCACCACTGAACTTTCGTCTTTGGAATGAGGGGTTTATGCACCGAAACCCTACTATGTATTTAAGGGTATTTTTAAAATCAGTTTTGGTTTCACCATGTAGAAATTGCAGCACTTTGTATACATAATATTTGGGACAAATGGCTTCAAAGGTGTTTCTGATTAGTCAAATGTGTTCAATTTCGTCTGTAGTGCAGGTATAAGAGAGCTTTCGGCATCTAGTCTTGATTCAAAGGCTAATTGATTGCCATTGGAGTTTGTTATTGGTGTTTGTCAATATGAGGAGCAAGTTTGTGCCAATGATAGTCAAAGAACCCATTATGAGGCAGAAAAATAAGATAAAACAGTCAGGGACATAGACCAAACCTTAGACTTGCCAAAATCAACTGTATGGAACATTTTTAAGAAGAAAGAGAGCTCTGGTGAGCTCAGCAATCACAGGGCCTGGTAGGTCACCTCTACAGATGACTGAAGAAGTCTTACAGTAATGCAACAAAACCACCCAAATGCTTGTCCAACAGATCAGAAACACTTTTTATTTAAGTATTGAGACAACAGTGACTCAATTGCTTACTGCATCAAAGCCAGCTGCCCTTGCCGAATATTGTAATTCAGGAGTTACTGAAGCAATGAATTTACTTGCTCAATGCAATAACTTCCTCAAGAGTGAAGTAAGTGTGAATATCTGACAGATTAAGCCCAGGTTATTCTGAATTTAAAGCTGTAAGGATTCAATAAAGTGAGCTTGTTATTCTTTTTACAGCATGCATTAGGGTCCCTGCAAAGATGCCAAGCAATAGTTTCAAAAATATGGTGGGTTATCACTTGAGAAATGCAAGTTTGCAGTGCATTCCAGCCCACTATAACATAAGGTAACTTCTTTCCACTGAACTACAAAACATAAGAGTCATTTGTTAACTGGAAATCTGGTATCAAAGCAGAATTCAGATGGTTGTTTGCAGAACAAAATCCTTTGAACAACCAACTTCAGGCAGGGCAATCGGCAATGGAAAACTAACAGAATAACTCTGTGTTCCCCATCCCACCCCACATCATTTTCCTTTGACATTATGGCCCAATGTCTGCTTTTTAACAGTGTATGTTATAATGCCTGTTAGGAGTCCCTTTATTACCTGCTTTGCCAAACACAAAAGACAACAGTTACAGCTACACTCTAAAGGAATAACAAAGGGGTCTTGTAACATAGAGAGAAAGCACAGTCAAAGGATGGTCTGTCTGGAACAGTAGAAAACTGGGGGTCAGGTGGGGTGATTTAGAAGCTCCTTTCAGCATGGATTGGCAAGGGCTGGCATAGCTGAGTCCATGGAGGACCCTGCAATCAAAAGAGCATAGACAGAGTTGGCAGGTAGAGCAATGTAGCTGGCCTGCCCGCATTTCCCCGTTCTCCTGGCATCAACTTCCTGTTCTTATGCAGCCTCCTGCAGGTCTCAGATGAAGCCTAACTGCATGATGAGGTGCTGGAGTGCAGCTAGGCCAGAGTTTCAGCTGCTGTTTGGATTCTACCTTGTCACATGAGCTGCTAGTTTGCCTGCTGGTTAACCACAATTGTGCTATTTATTTGACTGACAGTTGAGCTTCTATTTTTTAAATGCAGTACTTCTCACCAGCTGGATATATATTGAATATTATGAAGTGCTTCATAACATCGGCTGTATCTCAACCCTGATTTGAGTTTTTTCCCTGGTCACTGGTACCTGATATTAACGATTTTGAATGTTCTTAACGTTCCTTGAAATACTGAAACAATGTTTTTTTTGCAATGGATCTTGGCACTTTAAATGTGACACCTGATTAAGTGGAGACGTGTGCTCTGTATGACTTGTTTCATTAATATTTTGAATGAATATCCAGGAGAGTTTGTCTGGCATCCTTCCTCAATAATTTCAATAACTACCATCCATTAATTTCTTTCTGAACATGATTATCCACTCAAACAAATTTGTGATTAGGTACTGTATTGAGTATTCTGTCAATTAACTGTAGTTAATTAACTTGGTTTTTGATCTAGGGTCCAGGTACCTATGTGGAAATGGATAGCAAGTAATTGCCAATTTAAAAGCAAGCTTCTTGGCGTCCCATATTCCAGCTGCCAGTGATATACTGATACACACACATGCACGCACACACACACACACACACACACACACTCAGCATAGATATACACACACACGCACATGCACACACACACGCACACACACGCATAGTTGTTTCAACACTTTGTGTGCACACATTGTTTTGGATTCTTTGCAACCTTTTGTGCAAATATAGCTCAGTCTCTGAAGAAAGTCATCTCATTTAGAAGAAGTGATGTATTCTTCCCCCCACCCCCCCACTCCCACCCATATCGCTCTGCCTGAATGGATTACAGAAGAAAAACTCACTGAGCCTAAATCTTATTAATAATTTGGCTTCAGGGAAAATAGAGGATGTATTTTCTCCCATAATTTTATGGATTCAATTAACAACTTGGCCTTAAATAATACGCCGCCTGTCATGTGAGATAATAGTAACATTAGTTGTAAGGAGCCATGTATATTGGCTCTACCTTTTGAAGTACTGTTATTAAATTTCCAACTGCATATGAGCATGTGGTCTTATGAAAATACACTTTGACAAGAATTGAAAGTGCTGATGAAGCAGACCTAATATTGGAACTAATGTAAAATTCACGTCATCTCTGCTTCTGTTAAGACACTGCCACATAAGTAATTAGTAATACACTAATGCTCGGTAAACCTATCACGGTTCTGCTGCTCTTCACCCTGGGTTTTTATTATAGGACTTCAAAGTAAAGTGAACTTCACCGCTTCATTTGTGGTAATGTTCAGTAGATAGACAAAGGCGATTGCTTGAAAATTGAGGGGTTTTTTTGCAGTTTGCCCATGTCTTAAGCATTCTGCACATAATATATAACTTCCTTAAAATGCAGACTGTCGTGGTGCAGTGCAGTGTAGTGCTCCAGAATTGTGGGACTCTGACTGTCCCACACCCAAGGACTGGTAACCCTGTGGGGCAGTGCAATTTTTTCAGGGAGGGAGGGTCTCGGTACTCCCCGCCTCATCCCCTAAGAGAAGCTTTTGAAGTCAGAACCTGCTTCCAGCTGTGCAACTAGTGCAGACCTCTAGCACAATAACCACACTGCTCAACTAGTGAACTGCTGAGTGAAAAGAGGTGCCAGCTTGCTATACATCTGTCCTGAAATATGTGCATGCTTTTGTCGCAAATAGACTTTAACACTGGGGCAGACCTACAGCAATTGTACGCACCTTCTAGCAAGCCAAATATGAAAAAAAGCACGGTGATGAAACAGATAAAGCATGACAAATGCCCCATCCCTTTCTACTTCTATCCCCCTTTTTCACACGGAACCACAACTTTTTCACACGGAACCGCAACTTTTTCACAGTGAACTGCAACTTTTTCACACTGAACCACAACTTTTTTACATTGAATCACAACCAACTGAACCCGCAACCAACTGAACCGCAAAATTCGCAACCAACCAAATTTTTCATATGTTTGTTTATCTTGTTCATTCTTGTTTTTTTAAATATTTTATTTCATTTTTAATAAAGCTGTACACCATACCTATTTTTCCTATCTCAATATCAAGGATTTGAGAAAATTAATCTGAGGAAAAAATCTACAAGACTGGTCCTCTTCCAAGATGTAACAGAACACACAAAAACTATTTTAGATGCTTGAGAATCTGCATTCATACACATTGGTGTTAAACAGTGCCTCATCCAGACCCACAATACTAAAGCTCATTAGGTGGGGGACTGAACAAGATTATTATTTTTCATGCTCTTATTATCAACCCAAATCATGTATTTGTTTCAGAGCATAAGCATGATTCAGGTAATAGAAAAACAGTGTGCAAAATGGTGGGATGAATTAGTTCAATTAGAAAGCTTTGACCTCTCAGTGGTTGTCTGTATTGTGAGAAGTCCTTGACAAGAGACTTACAGTGCAGCCAAAAGCAATCAAGGCTGTAGTCATTACCATACATCAAATTCAATTTGCTAACACTGGAAAAAACCTCAGTGCATGACTAGATGGCACACTCTCTTGATTCATGCCCTGATGAATATTCCAGCGTATGCTCACTCTTGCTCTGGAGTGACTGAAATAAAAACGATTTAAAGAAATTGTGTCCACATAATAAGAACAGTATTTTCGTTTCAATGAATAAAAAGCATGATTATTATTTCTGTTTTTAAGTGAAATACATTTCAGATTCATTAGATTGATGCTAAATAAAGAATACAGAAAGACTGATTGGGTTTGCAAGGAACATGCACAGTTAGAGTTCTGTGTTGTTTCTTTGCTCAGTTCATATTGTGATATCATTAATGAAATGGTGCAGTCTATATGAAAAAGCAACTTTAGTGGTTTTGGTCTACCAAACATTTGACAATATGCACCAGACATTATTAAGCAGTGACCAGGCCAACAATGTATGCTATCTTATGCCACAACTTACAGTAAAGGCCTTAATCATAACTGTGCTGAAAAGACCCAGGTTGCTTTGTAAAGAGGCAAGAGAGCAGAAATTCCTGTTTTGAAGTCAGGAGTGAGGTCAAGAACAGTAACAGAGGGTCATGTAAGAGTACACAGATGATGTTTGACGTATCTTTAAGTGCTTCACTCTTCTCTGTTTATTCAATCTATGATACTGCATTCACTGTTCCATAAACGCTACGCCTCAATGATTAACACATTTAGCTGATGTTCATATCCTAGCATTTTTTAAATAAAAAAATATATATACCCATTTTCTGTTGTCTGTGCATTGCTGTTACACCCACCTGTACTATTACCAAATATTAATCTCTAAGTCTCATTTTAGGTGGACTTTTGATGAGGAAAAATGAATATTGGTAAAAATATCAACTGAAGTACCTGAGCTGATAAAGTATATGCACGTGATGGTTTGGCTGAAGGTGCTAGCCATTTGCTGTGAACATGCCACAGTGGTCTGGCCATTGAATACAATAAATATCTTCTTACGCTTCTGCAATATAACCCATTGTTCTAGACTTTAAAGTCACAAGGAGACAGAGGAGATGGAACCACCTTTATGGTGAAAAAAAAAACAGTTACTAATTATAATACACACATAAGGCTTACATAGTCATTCCATTCTTCAAAAGGTACTATGGCATGTATCATTTCAATTGTGAATGGTTTCAAAAAATGAAAATGAAAAAAAAAAGTTTTAATGGAATGATGTATGGTATGATACAATGCAGTGTTACAACAAGTAGTGGCTCAGCAGCCCTTGGAAGTCAAGGGGCTGCCCATCCATGGCATCATTTCAGCACCACGGACAGTTCACAACAGATGGGACCAGAAGTCTCCTGCATACTATTTCCAATTAAAACAACCATTTCAAATTGTTGCATTAGCCACACGGCAGATGTGGCCTGTGGTTTCCCTCTGATGGAAGCTGATAGCCGCTAGGATAATGTTCACTAATCAGGATTCTGTCGTTTAATTTAAAAACCGTGCATCAGCCAGTGAATTAAATGTTACCTCACTGTTCCAGTGTTTGCATAATCTATGATGCATGGAATCAATTTGCTGTAATAGTTGGAGTAAAAATAAGCTGTCAGCAAGTCTCTCTGTGAGTTTGAATAAATAGAATGTGAATAGTAATTTGGACACCATCTGCCATGGGATGAGTTGTGGTGCTGAGAATGGGGTGAATTTGGGACAGAAGAGTTAATTTCAGGAAATGTCCGCATAGCAGCCAAAACAACAAAGCCCAATCAGCGCTGTGATTATGAAGAAAGATACGACAAATAGATCTGTGTGAAACAATACACCCAGTCACTTGAAAGTGCAGATATGGCTTTTGCTTTGAAAATTTAATATCTGGTCTGAAATTGAAGAGGGACCTACCTGATAAAAGGGGTCCACTGTGACTGAGCACAGATGATTCATTGCTATGCAGTGGCATATACTGTACAGCTCCTCATTAAAAAACTAAAGCAACAGACAGCAACAGACTAAAAACAGATATAAAAATATTTGCTGTATCTCATGCAGAGTGCAGATGAAACTGTAACTAAGGACAGAAATTATTTCAGCGAGAGATTTGATGGAACATATGATGTGTAATGACTCACTTATGAAACAAATTGCCTGTGCAATCATCTAGGTTCTTTGTCCTCCTGTTCTCTATGAGCCATAGTTAGCCTCCCTTATATGGTCAGAGAGAGAGAGAGAGAGAGAGAGAAAGAGAGGTCATGTGCAGGGATGCTTGTCCCCCTAAGGGGGTTGGTTGGTTGGTTGGTTGAGAGAAAGAGAGAGAGAGATCGGTGCAGTTGTGGATGTCACAGCCACTGAATTCTGTATACTTGTTTTTCAAATAATGGGAACTAGACAGTTGTAATTTGCAAAAAGAGAACATTCTTACACTAGTAATGAAAACAGAAGGCAAGGCACTGGCTGCAGGTTGACCATCTATGTGTAGCTGCTGTCTCATGCTACAAGATTAAGAACAACATCTTCAGACCCAGGCTTACATATTTCTGTAGCTCTGAAACTTGGTACACACACTGTATGATGTGTGTGCATGCGTGTGCGTGAGCAAGTGCGTGTGGGAGTGTATGTAGTATGTTTGTGTGAGTGTTTGTGTCCTTGTGACTATAGCAGGTATACCTAACAATCTCTTTGACAGCACTGTTAATTATGCTGACAAAGAATTTGACCTTACTTTTCAGGAAAGAATAAAGCATGAACTATTACTTACCTACATTTCTGCTCTGGACATCATGTTGCTGCAGACTGTGAAATTGAAATAATGAATAATGCTCTCGGCTTTCATTAGCAACTGTCACTCTTCATTTTTCTGAGCAATTCCTCCCCAGGGTTAAAGAGGTCTCCTGCACATAACAAACACCATTTGGATAACAGTGTCTAGGTTTTATGTATCATTCAAAATACATAAAAGTCAGATGTGATGTGGTGTACTTCACACTATATGATTTTGACATGCGTGATCCTCTGTCAAAGTTCAAACGAACAAAGTTCAAATGGCTGTAAAGTAACTTCATTCAATACAGTGTGAAGTAAATCTTTATGCTGAACATCGCATGCACATACACCAATTACTGATTTTGGCGTTGTTTCTGTTACATTGTGCATCCAATATGGCATAAAAGTTCCCACACAAACCATGACCATTTTTTAAACGGCTATAATATATAATATGATGGAAATGATCACTTGCAAATCAGTGAACAGCATCAGTATAGTCATATTGCAGTCCATCGGAGACATGTGTTGAGACTGAACAATCTAATTGCAGTGCAAATTGCACATAAGCCTATGAATTGTAAGAAAACATTGGATACATTTAGTATAGAATTGTGCCAATTCAAATGCTGTATAGATAATTTAGGTGCAATAAAAAGCATTTAGTTTCTAAGAATGATATTTGGCTCAGTCAAGACATGAAATATTCATGCAGTAGAATAAATCCCACAGTTGATTTCCTTTGGCAGCAGGTGGTTGCAGTGAAATAGGCAGCATATGATATTTCAGGACAAGAGAGAAAGAATGTGCGCAACCATGACACCCATATTGGACAGATAAGCAAATCCAGAATGCTGTCATCTAATAGTACAAATGCTGAATGCTTATTCTTTATGTTCAAATGAAGATGTAAATTTCTGTGATAATTTCTGGCTCCACTTCTCTGTGTACCTGTTACTTGTTAGATGAGATCAAGTGAAACTATGTTGGTTCCTTTCAATCTGCCACTCCCATCAAAGACAAGTGAGCCAGTTCCAGTGGCAGCCACACATGCCCAAGCCCAATCTCCAACATGTTTCAAAGGGGGTGATTTGGATCATGAGCAGTGCATTTCTTTCACACACTTTTCTCTTTATTTTGCTTTTGTACAGGTTAATACTCATCTCATCTGTCTGTAAAAGTTCATGAACTCTACAGTTGTTTTGTGTACTTTTTATAGCAAACTCTAACCTGTTTGTTCTGTTCTTGAGGCTTACCCGTGTTTCACACATTTTGCAGCAAACCCTCTGAAGTCACACTGGTGTAGTTTTCTCTTTGTTTTAGTCTTTGACACATCTATGCCTACATCGTGGAGAGTGTTCTCGATCTGTTTGACAGGCGAAAGGGCTTTGAAAATATTCTTCAGTAATTCACTACAGTAGTCTTCTGAGGTCTACCAGGATGTTTTATATTGCTGAACTCACCAGTGTATTCTTGCTTCCTAACAATATTTCAAACATTCTGTTTTTAATTATTATTATTTTGACACTTGTAATGTTTTGGCTATGTCTATGTATGTCTGTATGATTGATTTATTCAGATTTCTCAGACTCAAGATGGCCTGATTTATTGCAATTAACACTGATGTGGTGTTTGATGTTGAGAGACAATAGTAACAGATTCCAATTCGATGCTAAGTTTACATATGATCCAGTCCCCATACTGGCCACTACGTGTTTAAAGTATGCACTGAAATTAGACTGCCTATATATGTCATGAAATTTTTTGTTGAACATTTTCTCTGGCATCTTTGATGTGGCTCATACATGCTGGGCATGAAATACTTTTGAATGTAATTTGCATAGGCTGGAAGGCTGTCTTGAATATTTTATTCACCCTCACGCTTTTGCTGTTTATCATGTACAAAACACATTTTGTGTCCTTTACCCAAACATTAAATACAAAGATTAACACCTACAAAGTTGACTGCAGGGTGACTTCCCAAGAAAATAATAAATAAAAAGGCCTTCATAATTAATTCTAGACAAAAGGATGCATGGATAATGTTTTGTATACACACACACACATGCACACACACACACACACACACACATATATATATATATTACAGTACATTCCACACACATTTACAATAATATATTTTGATTGAATAGATTAAATTTTCCACATAGAGCCCTACATGTCATTTTTATAACATCACTTTTTATGCACGTTGAATATTTTATTATTAATCTATCACCAGTACATGTAATTATTGCCATTGCCATTTCCAATGAAAATGGTTTCTATAAAGCTTTAAATTCCTTCCCCCCCCGTACATGTAACAAATATTTTATCATATGCTTCAAAGAGTCATGAAACCATCAATAATAATAATAATAATAATAATAATGATAATAATCACTTTTATTTATTCCAAGCATTGGGAAGTTCTAGATTCTCTCTTGAGCTCAATAGCTAATGTTTTATGGATGACAGGAAAGGCGAGGGCCATCTCTGTGTTATAATCTATTTTTTTAACTCCTGCAAGCCAGTCTTTGTGTCGGGTTGCAGACAGATTCAATTTCGAGACATCAATGAGTAACATGATCAAAGGATTATAAGGTATCCTTAAATCAATCAGATCAAAAAATAATCTCAGTTATGTGGCACCAGAAAAATTAATACCTGAGGGTACTTCCATAAGGTATGTGATAGGGGTATGCAGAGAGCAAAGCTGACAGATTGGACTTGAGATTAATATCTTTGGTTTAGTATGACCTGTGGTAGGTCTTACAATGCATTCATTAATTGGTACAGTAATTTGACCTTTGGGAAGCCCCAAAAATGCTAGCCCAAAATCGCATCCCAGTGGATTTGTCTGTTGGTCCAATGCCTTTCACAAAGAGTAGCTAGAGCTAAGTCTTGATACATTGAAGTGCCTGTGAATACATTTCCGTATACCATTTGACCAGGCCTAAAAATTAGAGAACTGCTGCGTCCAGACTGATGTCCACACAGGCTGATTTCTGATTGATATCTAATATTAAATGAGAAAATATATCCCTTCAATTTGATAGATCTGTCACTGAATTGCATGCATCGATTGCTCTAAGTGCCATGGTCTTTCAATGCCTTCTTGTGGCCATTGCTAGTACTCTCCTTCCTTTCATCTGTATAGGACATTTATGAATTGATATGGCAATTGTAGGGTATTGCACACTGCATAATTAATGTCTCTTGCAAAGCTAAAAAAAATGACTTGGTGACATCAAATGAATGCCTACTCTTTATAACATGAACCAACATTTCTTTCTTTTTTGAGATTGAGTTAAGCTTAACAGGCTCACCATCCATCAAAACTTTATCAGTTATAGCAGGTCTATGTAAAATGACAGTGACTAAACATATTTACTGAAAAGCCTCCCCATTATCAATTATGTTTACACCACTTTGGGTACAGACAGGAGATGTGAGTGTTGTAATTTCAGTCTTACCATAACATAAAAACAAAACAGATGGTCTCCACAATTTGCGAAATACAGCATACATTAAGTTCACATTCATCTGCTCAGTGTTAATAGAACTGAATGTTGACCTCATAAAACACAACATTGTATGAAAGCTTTTTGACAGGAATAACAGGTAGCTGTATGGAATAGTGGTCAGGGATATGTACTTATTGCCAAAAGTTCTTAATCCTGCAAGCGATATACTTTACTATTGTTGCACCCTTGAGCAGTGCATGTCTTGAAATATTTTCATAAAGAATGCTCCTGAATGAACTGATGATACATTCAAGCTAAATAATTAGGTAATCTGTAAAAGAACTGAATTAAACAAAAAAAGCTTAATTTTGAAAATCCTTTAAAGAAAATCACTGAGTAAAACCCATCGGATCACAGAGATAAACCCAAATGAATTGCCTTTTCATTTAAGTTCACCCTTCTACAGAACTGTTTACTTGTGAATAAACAAGCTATTGGTGGCTGTCCAACAACCTGCTCCCAGCCTGCTCTCAGGCATTTGTCCTGGCTCTCTCCTGCTGTAACGCAGAACACTGGGGCTCTGTTTCATTTTTCTGCCATGAGAGGCTCAGCAGCCTCCCTGTACTCCATTTACCTTTGTGCATACAGGTCAGCCTGTCGAGTCGGTCTGGGAGATGGCTCACTTAAAAGCTACGGACTCTCCAGCCCCAGTTTGCTCAACGAGATATTGCCCTTGACTGGAGTGGACCTCTGCCACAGGCTTCCGCTGTTCCCTTTGGTGGATCGCTGGTGATAAGAGCTTTTATTAAAGATCTGGATCTTATTTCTCGGTACCGAAGCTGTTCTTTGTGTCTCTGTGCGAGGAGAGGCTGTATGGTACATATCACCCTGCTTTGGACTTGTGAGGACAGCAGAATGGTAGCAGACTTCATCAACAGGACATAAAAAAAATCTGCACCTGAGCTTAACTCTGTTAAAACCTAAAACAACTAAACACTACAATTCATTATTTTTTTATGCATTTAAAATTACTTTATCATGTATGGTACACTAAATTATTCAATGAAATTGGATGCTCTGTTTTAGTCTCTCGTGAACACGATGTACAAGTTCCCAGATTGAGAAGCTGTCTATAAAATTCAAATAAAATCACCCTTCAAGTTTAATAACTATATGCAATTCATCTTATTAAAATGAGAAGGGAGAGATCAGCAGGCCAGCAGACTTTTGAATGAGTCTTAGAATATGGCAGAATTAATCATCATAGCAGGGATGTGCCTCTCATTATGCATCCTCTGCATATTGTTACTTGAAAAAAAGTTTTCACTTAGACCCCATTAGTCAAGAGAAAGATAGTGAACTACAGCAAATTTCAGCACCAATGTTTTCACTGGGCGCTTTTACTTTTACAGTTTTTTTTTTTATTTAACTTTTTTTTTTTTTGCAAATAAAGTTAAGCAACTGTGTCAACGTAAGTCAGAAAAAAAAAAAAAAAAACCAGTTGTGTGGTATGTGTTTAATGCTGCCTTTTCATAATCCTTGCATTCAAGGACAGGGCCCTTGACATACATGGATTGTGAGGGAGGGTAAGGAATACCATGGCCTGTATCTGGCAACATTTTGAAAAAGACTTTAGGCTTAGCCAGGTGTCATTCTGTCAATGGGATGAGAAAATACTTACGTAATCAAAAATTTATGCAGCTTACGTTGGTGTTTCTGGGATTTTTTGGGTTTTACTTCCAACTACATACTGTGCTGGGGCAAAGGCTGTGTGATGGCAGTTCTTTGGAAAATTTAAAACGACTGCAGATTATTTGTTTCTCCATTAAATCAATCTTTACGTTAGCAATTTGTGCAGAGAAACATCTGTCATCAGTTTTATCTCTTCATTTATTTACATTTTTGGCCAACATCATTGCACCTAATGCCATTTTTTTCACCCATGTATAGTGTTACTGGACCATTTGTTGAGAAGTTCTAATGACAACTACAATGTGCAACATGTGGTTTTTTCCTTAAGTCCAATCATAATGGTAAAAAAATAAATAAAAAATACTTAAAGTTCACTTTAGCCACTGGTGTTTCCGTTTCAGGGACATTGATTTCTGAATGCTGCAGATTTTTAAAGTATGAAAGTAACAAATAATAAACACACTTCAACACTTTTAGTTTCAAAAACTAATTTTAAACAAAAAATCCAAATTTAACTATTGAGCCTCATGCTGAATGGAAAAAAAATTGGTACAGAATATTTTACAAAAGGCATACCGTTTTCCTTTGAAACATTTTCTAAGAAAGGGAAATTCTTCTTTCCCTGGCATTTGAAATTTGCATGAATATTTCTTTCTCTTTGAACTATCACTTTCTCTCTCTCTGTCAAATAAATCACTTAGGACAACAGCTCTCCTAAAAGTACATGTAACCATGGAGATGACACTTGTAGTGTAGCTCTGTTTGTTGTCCCAAATAGTAGAAACAATGGAAGTGTTGAGTTGTAGGGCTGACATGCTGGGGGAGGGCAATGAAGTTAAGGAGTCTCCTGGGAACTCACAAACTTGGCAAGTATGTATAAAATACTACAATCCACTATGACTAATTGTCCATTGTTATTATCCAGTTACCTTCCCGACAATACTCTTTAAAAAAAAAACAGGTTACATTAAACTTTTTGAAGCTTAGCTATTAGAGAGCAGGAGGTTGAAATAATTCCTAATCCCTCAGAACAGGTGATTTATGAAGAATGGTGATGTCACAATTCATTATTGGATTGGATCTATACAGTACGATGAGAAAGGACGGTCATCATATGCTTGGTGACCACTGCAAGAGCTGCTACTGACAGAGCTTCCCTATTCAGGATCTACATGAAATTTTGCATCATGAGTGCTATATATTTATGCATCATGAGAGCATCAATAACCATGTCAATAGTTATACATGATTAGAACAGCTTCGATGTTTTTATTCCCATTAAAGTTTAATCAACTTTTCTATATTGTGTGCCATTAACAGTATCATAGAAATCACATTTGTCTTTTGTCAACAGCATATATTTCCATTATTGAGTGAAGAAAAGGTTTACATCAAAGTGAGAACCAAACATATTTGTCTTTATTTGCTCAGTGACAGGTTCAAGCATGTGGAAATGTTATTAGAGAGCGATGATTGCAATCATTTTTAACATGTCATTGTAGGGCGGCAGGTGGCTTTACATTGATGGTTCTGGAGATCTAACATTATTTATGGCTGTGACTAAAATGTAATCATCTTTTCTGACCACTCTGATGTACAGGTATATATATAATTTTTCAAAGTTGGTTTCTGTCAATGAAAAATATTCTTCTCTGTGATCACCTGAACGTATGACATCCATTTAAAAATCAGTTTATTTATGAATATATTTTCATGTTTATTTAAATAAAATTGTAGTTTATAATCAATGCAAATTGTGGGCAGTTATGTGTGTGAAAACACATTGTACATTGTATCTGTAATATTATTCATCCACTGCATTCCTTCATCTTCTCTTTTTTGTCATGGTTTGTGCTGGGTCACGGCAAGCCAAAACTATAGCCTGTCTTACCGATAGCTGTGTGCTCCATTGTCATTGCCCAGTCATAATTTTATTAAGGCTATTAATGCATTTTAAATGACCTAACTCATAAGTGGATGTGATGATGGGATTGTCCTGTAATCAGCTATAAAGATTAACACAAGAAAAAGAAAAAAAAAGAAATTTAATGGAGACACCTTGAAAAGCTATTAGCTGCAGCAGTGATTGCAAAACCTGGGTAAAAAGCAGTTTTTACATCCAATACATTTTGCAGTGTTGTACTTAAAATGTGGCTCATTCTAATGGGAGTGCTAGTCTTTACTTGACAGATGAAAGTATCTCTGGCATTTAGATGAAAGAAAGTGATCTCCATGATTGACTGAGGCTGTCCGGCTAATATTGTACAGCAATACAATAAGAAGACACAAAACCCAACATTTGTAAGTATCCATTTTATTAGCAAGAAATTGTAAGGAGATGAAAAGTGAATGGCAGAACCATGGATTATAAATGGTGAACGATTCCTTTGCGATTCTTTTCAGAAGCCACAGCTGTAGATGATTGGTGGGGGTGTCAAACAAGGACCTTGGACATTAAAATGTAATTCCCAAATGTAAAAGACACAAGTGCAGTCACATACCAATATTCCAGTGGCAAAATCTGCCCTGAGACTAGCAGTGTGCTCTCTATATAATTTGAGACCCCCCTCTCTCTCTTTCTCTCTCTCTTTTATGTCTGCCAGTGCTACTGAAGCATCTGCTGTTCTCTATGATAATGTTTCTCATACTTTGTTCTTATGAATGCATTCAAAGCACATCTGTTTTCCTTTTGTAAACATTTTTTATAGTTCTCATGAGAAACACATATCAAGAAGAGAGAATGTCCCTATATCTGACCAATTACGAATGAAAATGTGTTTGTGACAAGGAAAATAACGTGCTAGCTTTATATTTATATTGTGTAGACCTTAGTACAGAACTAAAAGACAGGGTCGCACCAAGCTATGAGAATAGTCAGTTTAAATGTGAACAACAAAGCCATTTTTGTATTGAAAAAAAGGCTTCTGTATTAACAATGCTGTACCTTCAGTCTCTTGAATCATGGATGTTGTGTCCTGTCAGTACTGCGTGCTTCACAGTAGTCAGATGCAACTGAAGGACTCTGCAGACAGCCTGAAGCAATGTAACCTTTATTGTGTATGGTAAGGCTCTGGGGAGCCACAGCATGAGTCAAGCTGAATTTAAGAAACAGACATAAAAAGAAATCTTCCGATGATATTGTAAAGTGGAGCAGACACTTAGAAAGAGGATTTCTCCTGAAAGCTGGATGTCTGCTTTTGAAGAATTCCAAACCTCAATGCAGGTAATTTATAAAAGCATCTTAAGCACGATTTAGTAATGTGCTGACACATAGCATAGCATCAATGTTCAGTTTTCTTACTTAAGGGTTTTATTTAATGGAATTGGTTCTGTAAATAGAGAAATAGTTTCATTATTTACTTCGATATTCTCAGTAACTGACTTTGAAAAGAAACTTTCCTTCAATGTTTCTTGAGGTTTAGACAAGCTCTTCAAGAGCATTAAGGGTATGCCTTAAAAATATGATAAAGATCCATTAAGCCCAAACCGGTGCCCGATGATGGTAAGTATCGATATTGTCATTTTGGAGCAGCACAGATTTGAAACAAATCAATATCACATCACTATTTCCATCAGTTCTTCTGTAAGCATTTGCACTCAGATCAAGTAATAGAGTCTATATTTGGTTATATTTGGTTTGTGGACTTCCAAAATATATTTGTGTAGTAGATTAGGGATACATGTTATGCTATAATGGTTCTGTTGCCAGTATTATATATATAACATGTAACATTTCCATTTTTATCAAAGATTTCCAAGCAGCTAGACATTAAACAGCATGCACAAATGCATTTGGACCAAACTGAGAAGGCAGCAGTGGCCAGAACAAAGCCAACATTACATGAACATAAGAAAACTGGATTTCAGTAAAGAAGATGGACTCACATTTTTTTTTTATAACAATTTTTAATTCCCTATTTATTTTCTCTTTATCTACTGAGCTGCATGATTACCAGACTGGAGGTCTATGTAACAGGTGCATTTGGTGCAGGCAGATTACTGCCACTTGATTGGCCACAGGGGCACTATTAAGTGGCAGGGTGGGGGATATCCTGCTGATTTAAAAAAGTTTCCTTAGCAACACTATTGTCCCCACGAGGACCCTGGCCACACCTGGCATTGGCTGGTCCAGATTCAGCCTGGAACTTGCTGTGCATCACTGCAGTAAGTATAACATTCTACAGCTGGATATTTCACTCAGGGGACCAACCAGATTCTTATTTCATGTGGAGATAAAGTGCACTGGCCTACAGTAAGGGATGGCAGGCAAACAAATCAATCAGCGTTAAGCACTTGCTGAAATTAGATTCACAGGCCTTTGACTTACTCATTTAATTGATCCAATAGCAGTTTGTGAGGCACATTACACACATTGTGAGAGAAACATAAGCGGGAAATGTGGTGGTCTTGGGACTGTCTTGCTGTTTGCTTCTGTGAGGAATAATCTCTGGTGTGAAACACTCTTGGCCGGGGACAGAAAACTATTCCGAGAGAGGGAGAGAGAGCGGAGGGATTCACTGGCTCAAATGGTTGGCTTCTCAGAGTCATAGATCATCTGAGCTTATGAGCCAGATTTTAATGTCTTCAAGACAAATGGCTAATACAATGACGTGTTGAGCATTATTTGCTTATGTGTTCCTTGTACACAGAACAAATATACAAGGAGCACTTGCTGGAAAAAGATTAGTCATAGTAATAAAACTTACAGAACTTATTTGGTAGTTGGCAGGTAGTTAACTTGACTTTTTGTTGAGACATAGTATGAACTCCACCTTATAACGAGGGAATGGAATTAAGCATTGCAAGTTCAATTTGTCTCTTTTATGGGAAAGAAATAACACATTTTGTTTGTACAAAAATATCTACAAAAATGTGAAACATAAAAATAAACAGATTCTGCCATTGCTAGTTCAATAACCATTAATTCACATACTCGTGATGCAAAAATACAATGCAGCAACTTTAAGAAGAACTACAGGTATGTAATTCAGCAACTGATTCAAAACTGCCATACATCTTGTGTAACCGATATTTACTCATCCATCCACCCATCCCAGTGTGCATTGGGTGAGAGGCAGGATTACACCCTGGACAGGATTTATTCATCACACTGCATAATCAAATGATCGTTTTGCCAATAATTATTGAGTATGATGCTCAATACTTAAAACTGCATATTCTCCAGTGTATTCAAACTTCCAATGGCCGTTATTGGGCCGAATCTATCTTATGCTGTCAGTCATAAAATTATAAAGTAGCATTCATTAAACTGGTTTATAGCACTCTTCACTTGGAAGAAGAGTCCAGGTAGTGAAGGATGGTTTGTAGCCTTACATATGTAACTCAGGAATGAGATTAAGTGAATTATCTAACCATAATTCATGTATCTGACTAAAATTGCTTTATCTATTAACTGTTTGGAATTCTTCACATAGTATCACAGCATGCAAATGAGATACTATTGCATCTTATCTCTAATAGAGCGTATCTATATAAGTTGTGGTCAAACTTAAAGATGAGGACATGCTTTTACCTGTGTTCGGCCAACAAAGTATATGATTTTGTATTTTGTATTGTATGTGTGTTTGGACCACATCTCTTGCCCCTCTCTAAATGATGAACAGGCAACCTGCTGAAAAACTGGTTTTAATCTGAGTCAGACTGTTAAATGCTACTGTTAATAAAACTAAATTATATTCCAAGCAGGCTATATTGATAAATGCCTGGATAAAATCAATATTTGTCCTTAATTTTGGGTCAAAACTAAATACAAGGGATAGCCTTTATCTTCACCAACACAGTTTGGCAAGTTCAGTATTCAAATGATCTTATCAATCTGTGTTTAATTGCATGTTAAATCCAAATGAAGAATGGATGTTGATTAAATACAGGCCAACATGCCGTAGGAACGTTGAATCCAACTTTTTGAATCGTCACAGGAGGCAGCGCATATATCACATATAGATGTCAACAAAATGCTATGAAGTCCCAGTCCAGTCACTTATGTTTCATGACTGTATTGATTTGGATTAATAAGATCTAAGCCATGTCACTCATATCATAAGGAATGGTATAATGCTTAAATCAGGATCCTGTTGGGGATAATAAGCTTGTAATGAGAGTATCACCCCTGAGGTGCTTGAGCATCCCAGTCTCCAGTCCCACCTGACTAGGGACTGGACTTTTTTTGGAGAGCAAGTCTGATCTGATACTTGCTTGAGAAGGCTGCAAAGAGGCAGACAGTGCATAGCTTTGTGACAAAAAGTGCAGTATGTACAGCCTGTCATCTTACAACAAAGTGATGATCATGGCATATATTTTTTTCTAAATGCTAAACTGCTTCGTAGTTTTTTTTGCAATGTAGACACCAGGACGGCATGGTGGTTCCTGGGTTTTAATCCAGCCTGGGCCTTTCTTTGTGGAGTTTGCATGTTCTCATCGTGTCTGCATGGGTTTCCTCTGGGTACTCTAGTTTGCTCCCACAGTCTAAAGACATGCAGGTCGGCTAATTGGTGGATATAAATTTCCCATAGGTATGGGTGTGTGAGTGAATGGTGAGTGAATGGTGTGTGTGCCCTACGATAAACTGGCGACCTGTCCAAGGTGTATTCCTGCCTCTTGCCCAATGCATGCTGGAATAGGCTTCATAATTCCCCGTGACCCTGACCAGGAGGAGTGGGTATAGATAATGCATGGATGGATGTAGACAACCATCAATGGTTATTATCATAAGTCATGTTCATTGTTAAAACTAGCTGTACAATGCTTTGATTTGTGTTATTCGTTCATTTTTATACAACATTATGATTTCAACTGTTGAAACTGAGGAAAAATGTATGAGAAGAAGGTACTAGCTTCACATGCTTGAGGTTGTTAATTTGTTGCTCACTTGCGAAGCTGGAAAAAGACCAGCGTAATTAAACTGAAGAAAAGTACACATAAAAGCTTAATGTGCCATTAGGGACTCCATGCAGTTTAAACAGAAGCATTAAATTACTGGGCATTTGTCACCAATGGTTTCTACAGATATGATATAAGCTATCTTTTGCGTACTCCCCCAAATAAATACTTCTACAAATTCTGGCTGTATAATTTATTCAGTGTAATGTATGTCAGTATAATAAATTACCGTGCCATCTTGCGAAAAAAAAATAGGTTTCAATAAAAAGGTTCACTTCAGTGACATACTCAGCTATATGCTTTTAAATTGTTCATTTTGACCATGTATATCAGAATAGAAATTATAGAACAAAAATAAATGTGTTTGTATGCTAATGTTTGTTATGTTGCACTGTAGGCTTCACACAAATGAGAACTATGGATGGTTCAATGTATTTGGGTGATGTTAGTTTAAATTTAGTACTTTTAGTGAACTGACAGATGATCTTGGGATAGCCTTGCAAATACAGTCACACTTTCAAAACAGAGAGAGAAAGAAAAAAAAACATGAGTTAAATATATATTTTATTATGGCCAGAAGTTGTGATATAAAAGCTGCGTGATTCAAACCTTAGTCATATAACAGAAGATTATCTGAATGTCATGTTTTTCAGTAGTGTGTACTAGTAACCCATGCTGAAAAGTATAGTTCATGGCATTGTGGATTAAATAGCCCAATACAAGTCAAATGAAATCTTGGTAAAGGTGAAACTGCCACAGATTGTTCTTAGTCATTGGTTAATTGCTGGACATAGTAATTATACTGTATGTATGCACTCCTCTGTACATATGTTGAAAGCAATGTTCTTTTTTTGGTCCTGATTCCAAATGTTTATGCAATGGTTTACATACCTTACATACTTTGGGAAGAGTATGATATCTATTTAAGCACAGATTACCAAAAATAAAAATGTTATTTTTTGACTCTCCCCTCTCACTTCTTGCATTACATCATTCTGATGTAACATCCTGTCCATTGACATCAGTCTCTGATGAGGCATCATTCAAGGCACATCCAAGGCAGCATCTGACAATTAAATCATGAGATACAAAGGACTTTTTACTTGTAGCCAGAAGTGTACAAGACCTTAATGAATATAATGCTTATTTATAAATAAATAAAAAAGAAAATACAGTATCTCCTGACTTTCAGAAAGAAAAAGACAAGAAAAGATCAAAAGAGAAAGGTGGTAAATTGTAATGATGGTAGCGTGAGGCCTTGTGAGCACCAAGATGGGTGTGGTTACACCTGCGGACCATAAAGTTTTTTGATTGATGAGACAGAGGTAGGCGGACACCGTGCCACAACCTTGATCATTATGCATTTTATGAGGCCTCAAACTCCCATCACCAGACATCTGAGCAACGGCCATTTTTTATGACTGCCCTTATGACACGCCAGCCCACACAATACCTCTACATTTTAAAGTCACTCAAAAACTGAAAGTGCAGTGGGCTATGTTTTTATTATAGGTCCAATTAAGGCAGAATACTACCTGGGCTGATTACCAATCCACTCCAGCAGTGCATGCCTGTAGGCAAACCTACAACAGTCCAAGGAACTGGAACCCTTCCAGGCTTTGAGGGACAGCAGGAACACATATGTTCTAAAAGTTATAATAATTATAAGAGGTTATTTAGCTATTTACATTTTTGTGAGATCTGAGTTCTTGCAAAGCTTTATACATTTTTTTGTTTAGTGTGCAGATGGTGTGGTAATGTTGTATATGGTAATAGAACACCTGCTGATGTAATCTTAAAAGAAACATGACTGAATCCTGCTGCTGTGGAAACAGAGCAACTGGACATTAAGCTTTCAGTAAGCACCCAGAAGAAGATCTAAGGATATATCTGACAGCTGAAACTCGACAGGCTTTGCTTATAGCATCTCAAGGGAGCATGATCCTGATTTTACGATCATCTCAGGCACTGTACAAAAATGTTTTACATATAAGGCACAATTTTTATAATGTCTCACTTGAGATTATGCATTTTACTTGAGTTTTACTATGACCAATGACGGAACAATAGGAAATTAATTATCTTTAAACTATGATCTGCCCCTGGTGCAGCTGGTCAGTCACTAAGGTTGGCAACAGGAACTAAAAATGGAAGCAATTTTAATCTGTGATGAGCACCCTGACAAAATCTAGGGCATATTATCTATGCACTTCCTAAATTGGTTTGATCTAGGGGAGGTGCTTTGAACCGCAGTTTTCTTCTAAGGCAGTAGGACACAGATGGCATTATTGCCCCTTGAACACAAACATAATTTCCGTGTCCCTCCCCCATCCCTAATGGAAAACTGGCTTTTAATAATAGACCATACAAAGTAAATTAAACTACATATCTTTTTTTTCTCTCCAAACCAGTTATATCCCAAAGGCATTGTATTTATTTAGTCATAGTAAAGATAAACCTATAAATGGCTTCAGACTACATTGTATTGGGTTACTATGGTCTGTAATAAGCATCAGTGATTTCCGCCAGTTCCTATGTGTGCACTGAATGGGTGGAGTTCAATTTATTATTGGGTTTGGGTCCAGGTCCTTCATGACATCATGAAGAACCTTATGTAACGGCTAATACATGTTTTAGCGTCATCACATATCTCTGCCCATAGTTTGAGGCAAATAAATGTATCCTCTCCTGCTACAACGTCCTAAGCCTCTTTGAGTTTGAACGAAAAACTCCGTTGCCATACAAAATTGTTGTCCGCATTATGAATATAGACAGAATATTGTTCTCTCCTCACAGGTTTATTTGTATGACTTAGCAGATAGCGAACAAAACCAATGAAGTTCCAGGCTCGTAAACTTAAGCTCAAGGACTGGCATAATCGTTCCCTGTAAAACTGCACAGAAATGACCTAAAAAAAGTTTGTTACCAGATTCTAACCCTACCATCTACAAGTTGCAACAGAAATTGATTCATCAGACACTGTCATCCAGTTTGGTGCTCACATGCCATTTTAGCCACATCGTCCTTTTCTGACAGGAGCCGAACATGGTGTTGTCTTCTGCTGCAGCCCATCCACAAAGATTGACATGTTGTGTGTTCTGAAATGCCCTTCTGCACACCACTATTGTAACAGTTGTTATTTCAGAAATTGTGGCCTTTCTGTTTGCTTGATCACATCTGCCCATTCTCCTCTAACCTCTTTAAAAAGGTGTCTTTTGCCCACAGAACTGCTACTCCCTTGATGTTTTTTTTGCTTATCACAGCATTCACTGTAAACTCACAAAACTGTAGCGCATTAAAATCTAAGGAGGGCACCTGTTTCTGAGATGCTGGAACCACCGAGTCTGGCACCAACAATCACACCAGGGCCAGTTGCTTACATCAATCACCTTGCCCATTCCATGTTTGGTCGACAACAACTGAACCTCTTCACCATGTCAGCGTGCTTTATGTTGATTATATTGAGCTGCAGGTAGTAATCCTGTTATGTTAATCAATAATAGACAATTTAGCAGTTCACTTTGCCAGTAGAAACCTGGAAGTTGTCTATAATTTATAAACTGTGGCAAACGAGCCTGCCACAGGCAACCGAAGTGGCTTCCCAAGGGGCCCTCCAGCACAGAGACACAGGGAGACGACGTTCAAACCCAATACACATTTATTCGCAAGATGTTACAGCCAAGGAGCAGATGTCAAAAACTGTCATGCCAGAGAGGCTCTCCCTTGTGTGGGTGGGAATGGCAGATATAACCTGTGTGCAGTGATTACCTCACTACGCACAGGTGCAGCCATCTCTGTTCCCGGGTCCGATTAGCCTGGCCAATTATCCAATTAGCTTAACCAAATATCTAATTAGCCTGGTCTAATTAGCTTGACCCAGGGCAGGTGTGGCTGCTTAAACCAGCCATCCCCACACCACATAAACATAAAGCAATTTCTACCTGAGTCAGTCCTTGGTCAAGGTAGTATTGAATGATTCATTTATCATAGGGAAACATACTGTATTACTATGCTATACCCCAGTCCATCACACTGTGCATTTTTAGGGCCCAATATGTTGAAGATAATAAATAATGCAATAGATTACCAAATTTTTGGGAAACTGACATATAAATCAGAGTATAGACTTGGGGTAATTATGCACTGAATGTTTTAAATGCTTTAACGCTAGCTGTTCTTGAGTGGGTTTGCCTGGTAGGGTGAAATGTGATTCTGATGGCAAAAGTAGGCTATAAAGCCTGCCCATCTGGCACTCCAGGCCAGAGTTGCCAAGTCTGCTTAAAAAACATGACTTTGGGCTTTTTTGTTCTAAAGTCACTTCGAAAAGTCAATCAATCGAAAGTTGCGGGTTGCTGTTTTTTTGGACTTGTTCTAAAAACCCGTACGCTTGTATGAAAATGAAACAAGTAGCCTTGTTTTTTCACATTTAGGGTGACTATCATTCAAGGACACTAGCTTATTAATTTAGCTATTAAAGCCCGCCCCCCAAAATTTACCAATCACTCTTCCTCAACGCCCCCACCCCTGCCCCCATGCTGTGCTATCCCTAATCCACCACCCTTAACCACGGTGAATTCAGATGGTAGATACCATCTATACATCTTCTACTTTCCCTTTCTTTCACATTCATGAATCTGTTCAGATAAACTTCCGACCTTAAAGTTTACAAAAGCCATGCCCCATCCATGTTCACAAAAATAAACGATATATTCTCTTATTACTGTTCTAAAAAAGCAGCCATGCAAGGCTTACTGTATACAGCCTTCTTGTGAATCACTGTGCCCCTTCTGCTTAACTAGTAGAGCCATCTGCTGGAGATATTTATGATATACTCTCACTAAAATAGGCACCATTGTCTTTGGAATTGAAAGTACTGATAACATTTTGGATGGATTATCAATACATAATTGACTCTAAATTGAGAGTGACCATATAGAAACTCTAGGATATACTGAATATTAAAGATTCAATATTATATTATATAGATAAAGACAACAAACTGTTTTCTTTCTGTTATACGAAATTGAATTCCAAAACTGTCCTTACAGCTGGACGAAAAGATTGACCCCCAAATCATCACCTTTGCAGAAGTGTTTTTTTTTTTCCCTCCCTGTCAATACTGAGGAGAGTGACCTTCAGAATTGTGCCTGCATTTGTCTGCAATTAAGCTGATTGTATGACATTGGAAAGTAAGAGCTAAGCGATGCTAGGAGGGCGTTATTAGGTGAAGCCGTTAAGATGCTAATTCCTCACAAACAACCGTGAACAACTGTCAGTTTTATGGGGGTCGTGTTCAGCTGTACTCCGGCAGCTGTCTGATGAAGGTTACAGTGGTGGGTGCAGGGTGCATTTAACCACTTCCAGAAGTAGTCTTCACATCAGCAGCAGAAAGCCCAGGGGGGGCTCTGTGATAAACAGTGCGGTTGTGAGGGTAATGCGGTCAAGGAACAGTGCCAGTAAACCGTAGTGTTATATGTAGTGAGGCAGCATATGGAGTGCTTAACCTTCAGGCATGCCTGTGTCCGCCCGCAATCTAGTTACGGCTTCAGTCATGTCGCATGACAGAAGCTCTTCCATCGTCTGCTGTCCCCTCCACCCCCCCAATCATGAAACAAGCGCTTTCTCAAGGTGAGACCAACCTCAGAAAACAAAGGAGAGGTGAGCAAAATCCTATTACAAAGGCACCATCTTGTGATTCGCACCATCGGCAATGCTGTCCACCCTTTTGGGCGATCAAATAAAATGAAATCTCCCACAATGTGTTATCACAATGTGAAGAAAGTATGATTGGATAATTGAAATCAAATTTAACAAACAAGTCTCAAAACCTTTTCACACATTGTTCTACCAGAAGTCTAAATATATGAGAATAAGACAACAATGTGCATATAGATCGGTTAAATTAAAAATATCTTGACATTCATTTATCATAAACTTCAGAACCAATGCATACTTTGAGGATCAATAAAGCGCAATAATTCAGCTTCAGCTGGTCACAGAAAAGTGCAAGCATGAAATATCTTAATCATTTTTTAACTTTCCCTTTGCTTCCCCCATCACTTGTCTTTGCTTTCTTGACCGATTACAATAATATCTACCAGAGGCGAGCACCAGCTTTAAAATATAAAAATGCATGAAATATGCATTTAAAAAACTGGCACCAGAGCTGGGAAATGTACATGTAGTCCGTATGACAAATATTAATGTCTGCAGGCCCATGCCTGTCGACTGGTAATCCACCATTCAGTTTGAGCACACAACACTATGGTGGCTAATGGCTTCATGTGATTCGCAGGAAGGTCCTGAAAACACAATATGCCAAGCATAAATCAATACATGCACCGACGTGACGGTGGTATTATATTCAAACGGCATGTAATTAAATGCCCTCCCACCTTCAAGAGATAAAAGGAGAGCACAATAAGCACGGTTTTGCTGAAAAGCCGGAACTCGGGTGATGAGTGATGACTCGGCTTTTGATAATATAAACCCAGTGGTGATTCATCATTCTGTATTGTAAAGATTCAAATCATAAGCACTACATTACCAGGAGCCACCATAAGGGCATAAAATGCAAAAGTACTTACACAGCAAAACAAAGGCTCTATTTCACCACTGCATGCCCATGTGAGAATGAACCTCTTTGAGACAAGCTACAGCAACTCGGTGCATTATTTTCCCCATTTAAAATCTGAAGGTTTATCATAAGGACAGAACACTGTTAATGCACTCATATTTGGTGTATTCCAGAGGGAGGAAGGGTGACTGAAAACTAAGGTACTCTCTCTTTCCATCTCTCCAGCTCTCTCACTTATTTTCCTGTGAATTGCCTAGAGTGCAGTAATGCGGCAAAGTGGTATACCATTTTATTTATTTTCCTGTCAATCGCAATCCATTTATTCAATAATCCAGTGGCATTACTGAGAAACTGAGTAACGTACCCAAAACATGCAAAGAGCCAAGGTCCATAACGTCTAATTTCAAAATGATTATGTACAATGTAATATAGAGACTGGCCTGAATTTCAGAGTAGTAGTTGATATGAGTGGATAGCCAGAGAGGATGAGAATAGGACAACGGTTAAATCAATAAAGATGTGCTACATGAAGGGAGGAACTGGCTTTTTCCCAAGATCACTCC
Organism: Anguilla rostrata; assembly: GCF_018555375.3. NCBI lineage: Eukaryota > Metazoa > Chordata > Actinopteri > Anguilliformes > Anguillidae > Anguilla > Anguilla rostrata. The sequence goes on along the minus strand of NC_057936.1, from coordinate 51,899,245 downwards.
CCCATGTGCATTCTAAAACTCCACTTTAGCATTTGATATTAAGGTATAAATGTCTTTGAGAGAAATTTTTTAGAGTTTATGGCTTCACAAGGGCATACTTTAAACCTGTACCCAAAGAATATCAAACATTTAACAATGTCAATGCCAAAAAAGAATTCATTTAAAATGGAGCATACGAATGGAGTTGGTAAATAGACTGTGAAGTGTATAACAACTATGAAAACTCAAAATATTTTTGCCATGTAAATGAAATGGCTAAAACACAATATTTTTAAAAAGTGTCAAAAAAAAAAAAAACATCAAATCAATGAATACTCACAATCTAGAATATGTCCAAAATGGCATGCTCATTATGAATAAACTATACAAATACTTATAAAACAGTGAACAGCAATTACATTTCAACTGCCAGCTTACCATCAAGGAGGAAAAAGATTCTGAAATATGACATCAGAATGACCATAAATGTACAACCCCTCAGTTAGGTCATATTGAGCGATTCTAAGCCCAAGTCTCAAAACAAATTTTTTTTCTTCTTCTCCAAAACACAGTTTCAGTACTGTCTTCCAAAGTGCTTGTTTACTTTAGCCGTCGCTATGTAAATCACAAGGTTGGTGAGAAAGAACTGCTCTTGCTCTGCTAACCAAACTAGCTCTATTCTGATCTTCCCCTCAGAGTCCTGGTGCTTCATAAAGAAGCGCTCCCCTTCGTAGTCATATGACGAAGATTCCTGTTTGGACAACATCATGGTTACTGGTGTGCTGACACACCAGAAGGGGTTCTGGGCTTCATCCAGAACAGTCAGGGTCATCATGCAGCAGTTCTATAGAAAAATTATTTCAAAAGAAAGAGTCAAATACTAAATATAACATGACAGCATTACTGTTTCACATGAATGCACATTATGCACAATGGTATGCAAATACATGTAAATGGAGTCATTGATTTCAAAAAATAAAATAAAATAAATAAATGCTGGCCAAAAATTAAAAGTATTGAGGATGACTTGATGCTTAATTCAGGAGTGTTTTTAAGGCCCGATAAATGAGGGATTACGCCTTTTTAAACAATCCTTTCAAGTTTACCCATTGTCACTAAACAATATGACACAATGTATGTACATAATAGGAACGGAATGCATTACGGTGAGACACTTATCAAAACTGCAGTAGTTGACTACAGTCTACTTTGAGGGTTACCTGGACAATCCCATCCAGACCCACAGTCTTCCAGGGCAGGTTGATTTTCCCAGAAAGAGGGGTGTGCTGTGACAGGTCATTTCTGTTGATGGCCCTCAGCTGTATGAACCCATCCCGAATGTGATCTAGAGGATCCAAAATGTTGGAACAGCTACGTGAACAGTGAAAGGCATACATTAAATTTACATTCCAGAATTTAGCAGTCACTCCCCACCTGGAGGGATTTATTGTTTATTACATACAATGTGTTCATTTATACAGAGTAATAATATACTGAAACAATTCAGGTAAAGGACCTTGATCAAGGCTATCAGTGCAACGTCCCAGATGGGAATCAAATCCACAACCCTTGAGCCGTAAGTCCAGTTTCCAGTTTTAACCATTACACTATACTACAGCCTAAACACTCATAGTGCACATTACACACATGTAGCGAGGCACTTGTTCTGAGATAATGGTAAGTAAATGATGAAGTACTGTGGCCAGCTGTAATGTTATCCCTGTGCCACATCTGGAGTACTGTAAGACACTGCGCTGCAATATCCTGCACTAGTAAATTTGATATGTGGATGCATGTGCAGACAATTTTACTCCTGAAGATCTCAGCAGTTAAGCTAAAAGCAACATGCACACACGCACGCATGCACACATACACACACACCAACCATTTTTAGTAGCTCTAGCACCATCTACTGTTACACTGGCTTTGCATCTGTTCTGCTTTGGCACAATACAGATTCAGGGGGGAAAAGGCTATTTTCACATTTCACTGACTGCTTTCATTTATTTTGTAATGTACATAATTATGTCATCATTTGCAATGATTCATGATTATATTTGTATTGTTATGCAGCTGTCTGACATTTTAAAAACCCGCCACTCCAGGAGGCAAAACGTTAACAGCAAAGTCTTAAATTGTTATTCCAGGTAAACCCCCTGCAGCCATTACTTGTACAGGTCTTCTCCCTAATGAGCGTGAGAACTAAATCACAGTCCTTTCATATTAATGAGCCCAGCTCCGCGGGTACTGCTCTGCTCCATTGGTGAAGGACATCACAGAATATCAGCTTTGAAAGACCTTGCTCCAACACCTCTTGAGAACATGTAAAATAATACTGATTGCTTAATGATTGTGAAATCTAAGCTGTCTGAACGTATCCACACTAAAAAAATATATATATCTTTGAACAGTGGTTGCATGCAATATTATTAAGCAGGCTGTGACAACCTAAGTTGATAGACCAGATTTATTGTGTCACCAATATGATTGCCCTGTGTCATATAAAATGCACTGCCAAAGTTTACTGTCACGTAAAAATAGAAGCCAAATTGTATAGAAACCTGTATTGGCATAAAAGTGAAATTATTAGACCAGTATATTATCTGGACAAAATCCCAGCTTTGGATTTACACTATCCATTTGATATTGAAAGAAAAATTCACATCCTAAAATGGACCAGATTTATCATGTCACCACCATGACTGCTCTGCCCCATATAAAATACATTGGCAAAGTTATCGTGTTACTTTCACGTAGTGTTGGTCATTTACATGACTATACCCCGATTTTGAGAATTCTGAGTGCACAATTGTGTCTATATCATGAATGGGCATGCTGAAGGTGACAAAGTTCTCAACATCAGCAGGCTGGCCACATGTCAATCAAGTGCACCTGTCTGTCAGGCAGAAGTCGTAGCCAAGGGAAGAGGCGTGAAAACGGGAAGAATTCAAATTTTAACTGGTGCATTTTTAAAAAATGACACGCAATCTACCAGCATGACCTCCGTTCAACGTATTGGGAACCCCTGTCCTACATAACAGCATTCCATGAAAAATAAATCAACTGACTAATGCCTTATTCCAGACCTACTCAAGTTGTTTACCTGTCTTGCAGAAGAGCTGAGAGAAATGCCCAGACATGATGTGCTTCACAGTGTTATGGAGTAAGATGTGCATTGTGTATCCATGGAGACCATATTCTGGGTCCACATCATCAAAGGGAGGTCTGTCCTCTGGCACTGTGTAGGGGCTTGCAAAAAGGAGAGGAAGAAAGAAAAAATCTGCATAAATTCAGACTGCCACACATACACTGTACAGACAGAGGCACTTAATTCAAAGAAATGAGGCAAGCATCATCTGCTACTGCACAGAATATTAACATACTGTATAATGTTAAAGTAACTGTGGATGGGAAATTAAACTAAATAACAATTTATGCAAACTTTAAAACATCTGCTCATTGACTATATTGATTGACCTAAAATGCTTATTCAATAGCCTCAGATAAACAGTTTGAGATATAGTCCATCGGGGAAGGATGTGTTGTGTGAAGGATGTGGAAGTTCTTTTTAAAATTTTTTATAGAAAATCAATGCATCATGAATAAAATTTAAATTATAAGAAAATATGGACTGTGTTGAGTTTTCATTGCTGTAAGTCAAAAGCCCCATTAATGACACCTGGGGCCCAATCAAATCAAGGTCTTCATGACTGGTCATATGACCCTGCTAGTCTGTTAGACATATGATCAAATGACACAATATGTTGTTCCCAGGTATTAACATAAAATAATACCTGGGGACAACATAGCAAGTTGTTTAGTTGTTTAAATAAGCCTGGAGGTCACACACTGACCACATCTGAAATGTCACTTTCTCCGTAACTTTTCATATAATAAATGAGAGGTAACATTTATTTATTTTTTTACACTTTTTTAAAAATCTACTTTGCATGACGTCATAGTGTCAGATGATCCCTGTTGATCACATGGTTTTGCAAAACTGGAAAGGAAAAACAGGAATAGGGGGGCTCTATAGCAGCTAAATCTTTTAGATCGCTGAGTGAAAAATACAGAATCATGCATTGCCAGAAGATGGAGTTGTCACACCATATCATGTCTTTTGGCCTTAAAGTGAGCTATGCCTATACTTTTTATCCTCTGTCATGAACTTATTTCTTTCAACTTTAGAAGCAACCTGTTTATTTTGTTAAGTCAAACTAGCCTAATTGAAATACATAAAATACAATCAAATGATCTAGGGTAATCTCCACAATATATAAAAACTACTAACAGCATCAGGTCAGCAGGTTGTGTATGTTTACACAGTATTTAATTCCAGTACACACTGGGAAGGGTTTGGTGTAAAGTCAGAGTGGCTGTGGAATACACCTTTGAACTTAATCAGTAATTATTACATCATAGTCCGTTCAACATTGCAGTTAAATAATGCAGTTTTTATAGTGATTTTCTTGCTGCGAGGAAGGCATTGGGTTAGATACCTTCAAATATTTACATACCTACAAACCTTTTGACCAACAAATGACCATTTCTCCTCCTAAGTTAGGGGACATATGGCCCAAACAGTTTTCAGTTTGCACTTCAAAGCAATGACCTTACCATCATGCCTAAAACTCTCACCATATGGAAGACCCAAGCAGGCTTCTTTCCACTAACTTGTGGAAGTGGAAATTCATCATGACGAAAGCAACTGAGCAATTTCCCTGAAAATACAACAAAAGAACACAACACAAAATCAGTATTTTCACGGTATCTTCACCTCATTTTATGCATCACTCACAACAACTTGTCGTTCCAGTAGCCCAGCTGAGTATGCAAGATTGCAGACACTAACACACAAACAGTAGCTTTAACCTTGCTGTCTCTGAGAATAACCGTGCGGCTTGGCATTCAGATCACGCGAATGGACCAGCGATCAGGGTCTGCAAATCAAATAATCCCTCTCTTCTTAATGAAACCATACCCTCCACAGTCCGATAATAAGTCCAGGGGCCAAGTGGTACAAATTCACAAGCTTGTCTGAGCCGATGACTCTGCCCCTCTCTCGGATATCATGCAGATCATGCTTCGCAATCAGAGATCGCCACCCAGGCCTGTGGAGGCAAATGAAGAGACATTACCGACCGAGGAACAAAAATCGAGTCAATGAATCAAATAAATGAATATTAACAGACGCATCAACCGTACCTGTTGACTGTAGGGCAATCGAATGCTACCCGCTTCACTCCGTATAGCTGCAGCATGGAGAGCTGGTGAAAAGGAGGCCAACTGCCGTTGCTCCAACACACGGTTACGGATGAATCGGAAAAATAGGCATGGGTTTGCTGAACTGTGCACTCCCGCCCTCTTTTTTCAGTTACCGTGATCTCCCATGTAACATGCAGATCCCTGAAAGAAAGGCCAAATGTGATGTTTCTGCACTACACCGATATGTCCTTTTTAAAGTGCATAAATACAAACTAGGCCATAGTATTACTACACTCTCATTTCACATTTAGTTATTTGTATGTTATGTATCTGCGTGGCATAAAGTGCACAATGTTTGTTTAGTTTCGCATTGGTTAAATCTGTTTTATGCCCTATAAATAGCCTCCATTACGCACTCACAGATATCAGCATTGCATTAGGCCAGTCAGGTTTTGCCACACCAAACTCAACAAACCATTTTATGGTTTTATTTATTTCTTTATGGACCTCGCTTTGTGTGCGGGGGCACTGTCATGCTGAAACAGGAAATGGAAACTGCTCGGCAATAGAAACCCATTTCAGGAAGCTCCCGGCTAACAGTTCTTGTGTCGACATTGCTTCCAGAGGCAGTCTGGAACTTGGCATTGAGTAACCAAGGACAGACAATTTTTATGAGCTACATGCTTCACTACTGGGCTGTCCCATTCTGAGGTAGTGCATTTTAACAAGCAAAACATTAATTAAAAGCAAGCAATTAAAAATGTTGTGACATTATTTATTAATGTTTCTTTACAATTTGCTCATTTTTTTTCCACACAAAGTTTTCTTTAGGTTCACATCTTTCTACACGCAGTCTGAAATGTTAAATCTCCAGCGGCCGCTCATACAAAACAATAATCCACTTGATTGTTCAGAAACTGAACTCAAGTTACTATCCATGATGCTAATAGTTACACAGAATGAAATATTATCTAGAGCACTTTACCACCTACACTCTGGAAACACTTGTTCAGAGAAATTATGTACTTTGGCACATCAGAACACTGGTATTGTTGTACTCAAAACAGTGAGGAAGTATGGTGATGAAAAAAAATGTTTTGTAAAATGCATGGGTCATAAAATCATGCAGCTTCAAGCACTCTCCAGCAAAATCAAAGCACCTTCACAACTTTTCAATTCAACCAAGGTCTTCATGGACCAGAGGATCCCAAAGGTCTCCGTCACAGAGAACATTGGGTACATCCTGCAAATTTGGCTTCAACAACACAAAATATGCTCTCCTGCCCCTTAATCCCCCAACAAATCCCTGCATCCAGTCCAGTCGCTTGGACTATCTTTTCTGGGCTACTCTAGTGCCCTGCTGCCAGCCTCCATGCCACCAATCTGTTTCAACTGGCTTAACATGGATGATCAAGGGGTAGTCAATCAGAATCTGCATTTCGTTTGTGTGCATGTCTTCTTTCAATAAAAAAAAACACAGTTTTGGTAAATTCATTTTGATGACTGCTCAAATCCAAGGGCCATTTTTGCAAAAAAAATGTGAGTAATACAATATACGAGGTGTTGATTCATTACTGGTTTATATACATGTCAGTTCAAAGTTATGCAACATTTTGTTAATTGTAAGGCACTACATCTGCTCTATGAGAAGGTCCTGTTTTCTTTGATGTTCATTAGAACCTTTACGAGGTGTACTATTGTAATGCAAAAGCCAGTACAGATCCAAAACATAGTTGGTTTCTGGTATTGTGCACGGCACACATCTATAAGAAGGCAGCTGTGGAAGTCAATGGAGAAATGTGACTTTAACTTGTATCAACAATAGTGAGTTTTAGTTATTTTATTTAAAAGCAGGTAGCTTTTTATGAAAATATCTGTCACCAGTAGCTGACTGTCTCACTAAACGCTGCCGTAAAGCATTTTCCTGGAAATGTGGCAGATGGAGGTTTACAAAATTCCCACGATAGCATCTGTAGTGCTGAACTCTAGAACCTTCCCTGGTATCAATTACGGAGCCAAATAATGAAGAGAGGGACAGAGAGTCAAGAATCCCAAAGAGATTTATCCCAATTGTCGTTGCCTTGGAATCATGTCAAATGATTATTAATAAGGCAAACCTCATCCTGGTGTGTCAGTAACAGCACATCTTTTGGGATTTGTCTAGGCCACATGAAGGGCCAAGCAATTTATTTTAACAATTCACGAGGCCTCAAAGAGGGGCACAAGTATTTTCTTTCCCCTTGTACAACAGATGTTATGTTACCTCAAAATTGGAGCACAACACCACTTCTAATCGGAGGAAAACGATACATTGTGAAAAGCCAGCAAATCAAGTAACATGTTTCCAATTTTATTTTATTGTCACAATTTATGTTGCAAATATACTGGAGCAAGTCTATACGTTTAAGGCTATCCAACACGTATTATATAGGGCCAGAAAGCACAAAAGGCAACAAAAAAAAAAAAAAAAAAAAAAAAAAAATGAAGGGGTAAGTGATTAGCATGGTGTGACCTGTGCAGGTGTCACTATACACTATAATGTGTAAATATACCAGGGAATGTTGGACTTATTAATACAGTAAAAAGGAAATGATTGGCATTTCTTCACAGAATATGCACTTTATTTATAAAAATTAATTTATTGTAATGTGAAATGAATCGGTTCTTGCTATTTTTAACTTCAAAGAAACTTTGGAAAATACAAAAATGAACAGTGTACTCAAAAGAAAGACAGGACCTGCTCTCAACATTAGCAAAAATGAATAAATAAAAATAAATAAATAAATATATGGAGCCAAATATATATAGCCTATATATATATTTTTTTTTTTTTGTACTTGATGTGGTTAAAGTGCACATTCTCTGATCTTATTTAAGGGTATGTTTAATACATTTTCGTTTCACCACGTAGATATTGCAGCATTTTTCCAATTAATTTACTCAACATTCATTCACACACTCATACCTATTGGCAATTTAGAGTCTTCAACTAGCCTGCCTGCATGTCTTTGCACTGTGGGTACATGCTGAGGCGACAGTGCTACCCACTGCACCACTGTGTCGCCTAAGTACTAAACATGACCGCTTTCATTAACATAAAATGTCCCCAACATTTTGGGCTCCCCCTCTAGGGTTCCACCCTAGATTTCTTCCCATCAGGGAGTTTTTTCTAGCCTCCATTTGAGGGTTTTCTCCACACTGGAAGTTTTTTTGTTTGTTCACCCCATGTGCTTGCTATTTGGAGGACTCAGGCCGGATTTTTTCTCGGTTCTTTCTCGGTTTTTGCTCCTGCTCTGTTTTTCCTTTTTTTCCCACTTTGTAAAGCGTCTTTGTTAGGATTTCTGTAAAAGGCACTATACAAATAAAACTGATTTGATCTGATTTGAAATCAATCCAGTCTGCCTATTTCATTCAAGTCAGAATATGTACTGGGACAAATGACTGTCAGCCATTTCAAATTCCACAGGTTTACCATGTTACTCTATTTATAAATGGAAAGCTGTGAGAGTCAGGATGAAAGAAAAGAAGAAGAAAAAAAATCAATTGGACCTACTGTGGAATGTTTCTGTATTCCAAAGTCAACAGTACAGAATGTCCTTAAGAAGAAACAAACTACTGGAGGAATCACCACAGACCACTCATGAAGGACATCAGAAAGTGATAAGAGGATGATAAAAGAATAGCATTGGCTGACCTCAAAACTTGCTCCGTTAAGCGTGGCAGGCCAGTGTAGGGGTTTATGGCTTTTAATTGTCTCTTCCATTTACTTTCGTTGTACCCAACCATCTTCCGAAAGTAGAGTCTCTTCCAGTACCCTTCCGGCTTTTCCTGAATGGACACTGCATTCATTCCCTCTGCCACTTCATCGGTTTGCTTTGGCTTCCACTTTTTCATCTTTCCAGACTCATTTGTGAACATCCTGTACCACATCGCACTGAAAGACACCCAGAGAAAATGGCATGCACTTCCTTTCAAAGGTTGCTGTTGACATCATCCATCGCCACAACCACCAATCTCCCATACTGAATCGGCGATAAGCCGTAAGTAATATTGCAGAAGAGTTTCCCCTAGATTGAGTCATCTAGGGTGCACTGCCACGGTATGAGCACGACCGCCACAAAATAAAAAGTCAGTCAATAATGGGATTTATTTAGTAGAGGGATGTTCGGAGACGTACGGTCATCACAGATAAACGACCGCAGAAATCTGCGACATCGACCAGGCAAGGTAACTTCATCTTTGTCTCCAATAATAAAAAAAAGATTATCTTCCCCCTCAGCAGTCTGCGATTGCAATCGCCTGCTCTCTGTTCACAATCACAATCTCTCTTACACAACCCCCCCGGTCTATGACCATAATTTAAATCACAGTGTAAAGGCTACCGTTACCCGAGTTGCCTACAAGCTATATGCGTCATACCGCCACAGATGACCTCCAAACTTAGGGGAAACACTGTAGACCATAACTTCCACCTCTGAATAGTGTTGAGCCGTTATTTATTCTTAAATACACACTTATTGTCTACTAAAAGATGCTTTTCCATCTTACGGTCACATTATGTGAGAAACTGCGATGCATGCCATGAAGAATAGGATAAATAACCCTGAGTCACATTAGTCAGATAAAATAGTGCTTTACTTTTTTGTATTGTGTTTTTTGAAAAATGATTCCTTTACAAAGGGGTTACATTTTCAATTTTCAATAACACAATTAAAACGCCATGGCTGCAGGCAGAAAAAAGTGTACATGGTTATATAGGCCTGTACAAGATCAAAACAAGCCCCTTACTTGTTGTTGGCCAGTTCATGAAACTGCTTGTTGACAAAGCCAATGCAAAAAAGGGAAGCAGCATCCAAATAGGAGAGAATCTTCAGGACTATCTCTGGTGGCATTCTAAAGAAAAGCAAAAATGATAAGATAATAAGGCTTCAGGGACTTTCTCGTGTTAGCAATTTCACAAGTTACTGTTTAACATGTTCCATGACGTATAAATATGTGGCTACCTCAAAATAATAACATGAATTACTACAAACAGTGACAAAGTAAAAAAAAAAAAAAAAATACATGCATTAATCCGAATTATGAACCTAAATAAATTAGACTAATTTGCAGCTATCAAACTAAAATAAATAATTTCAAAGCCCTCAACTGGGAAAAAACACAAAAAACATGTATCTTTTTCCATTAATAATAGCTGAATTCTGGAATGGTTTCACAGTCCCACTGTTCCACACCCAATCTTTGGGAAGACATTCTAAAATAGAGTTAAAGAATAGCGTTAAGAGAGAGCAAAAGTTAAGCAATAGGATACCCTACAGTACATGTAACGGCGATAACAATTTTTAAAACTTGCCTCTCAAAGTAATTTTGAGAACGATTAACTGGATTTCTTAACCTTACAGTTGCTCCCTTTGATTCTGGCTTTGGATGGTGTTTTCGGGACGTCCCATGTCTGAAGTAGAGGACAACATTATCTGAGTATTCAAGGTTAGCCAACTTAATTTTCTAGCCGGAAGAGGATCATTTCAATAGACAGTGACAGAAGAAAAATGTAAAACTGTAAGTTTGCTAGCTATGTAACTCCACATAAAAAACTTAAAGTTAACTTACGAATGCAATGCTGTTTATGTAGGCAAGAAAGCTGGCTTCATTTATCAAGCTATCATTTTAGAAATTAGGAAAGTGAGGTCAGCATTAACGTTACCTCTTTTTCTTCGTTGTGTCGGATTGCATTTCCTTATTCTCGTTTGTACTGCTGGGCGTATTTGGTGGGATTCTTATGTTCGCTTGTTGAACCTTTTCCAATCCCATTCTGAAACTGGCCAAGGCTCGTCCGCGTCCTGTAGCCATGGTAACAACACGTGCTGGAGATATTAAGTTCGAAAACAGTCTTCCCAAACGTGATGCATCGCTTAAGAAGTGGGTATTTTACTAAAATAATTGGCTATTGTTTTTCACACCTTCGGTTTTAGATATAAACTGAACGTTGTAAGTATTTACAAATAATTGTCGCTATGCTGTAAGCGAGGCACAAAGCATTTTTTCGCAAAATATTCACCTTGTTTCTAAATTATTCTCGTAAACCGTGTACACTCATTCACCTTTTTCCCATTTGGCATGCTAACGTTAGTTGTCTCGCTAACTAAACAAATCGAAGAAACCAGCCTACCCAAGTTAACAACCGCATTTAGCTGTTTATGTACCCAATGAATATACTGCCACCCTCAGGTGTGGCATACTTACAACTGTGCTTTTTGATTCATTCCACATCGTCGACAGCGCTGTAGCCTAAATGTAGGCTCCAGAGGTAGGCAGCCATATAGCAAACTAAAAAATGCAAAGACCAGAGTAAGGTAGTCTCACTAGTTTTCAAAATGAAGGATATGTCCTTTGTCTGCTTGACAAAGCTTGCTATTTTGCCCAGCAGGCTTTTGCATAAATTGAGGCCATCATGGCTGTAGGATAGGCCTATAATACAAGTGAAGATGGATGTACACCCATAAACTCAAGCCAGTTTTAAACTGTGAAACTATCCTGATATGCATGAGCAGTGTGCCTTCTCTAAATGTTCACATTTTCTTTACTCTGATAAAACAGCCTCTGTGAAATTATGCATTCAGCTCAGAATGTGTTTTATATTATTTTTGCACGTGACTTGGCATTACTTAAAATACTTTAAAGTACCACAGCATTATTGCCTTGTTAACTGTTGTATTAATGCATGCCTTTGGGTGCACGGTTGTAAGAGGGTGTTTGGAGATGTTGTGTGTTAGATTAGGCAATGGGTTTGATTATGTCTCCACTTGTTATCAGCCGATCAGTACAAACTAGCGGGAGACACTGCTGCTTCCTGAATAACAGGGAGTCTCATTGCATGTGAAGATAAAGCAGGTTCGCCATGTTCAGTTTTACCAGGGAGCCAGGTATCACAAAAAGTGAAAGAGTAAATAAATAAAATGAAACAGAAAACAACGGAAGCTGGTGAAAACTGGATAGATATATACAGTTATTAGATTGCCTCTCTAGTTCTTGCACTCTGATACAGTGCCTTATTGATCATTAATGTGATTATTATTATAAGGCGAACGGTTCCGCAAATGTTTTATTTGACTTGACATTCATTCTTATTTAAATCTGATGTAGACCTATTTTTGTCCTCTGTGGTATACTTGCGATGTGGTGAGGGCCAGGCTTTGCAACGGACAATATAGAAGGTGTATACCCATAACTAGGATTTCAAAGAAATCAGCAACCCAGAATGAACAGACTGTATCCACGGCAAAATAACAATGTAACAACTCTGTCAGCAAAGAGTTAAAGATCACCGGTGGTTAATTCCAGGTTTTATTTTCCTACAGAGAATAGCCGGCAGTGCTGTGTAACTGGGTTTAGAATGTCCACATTTGCATCTCAATATTTATGCAGCCAACTAAGCTTTGAAGAAACAGATCCATACCCAGTTCAGAAGGCAAGCTCAACATGAGCAGTAGCCTATTCTCCATTGATTGCGAGCCATGTGTTCTAATACGACCTAGACCTAAGACCTAGATGTCAATGTTTATTTTTTTGCTGTATTATTTATAGTTATGTTGTTATTCCAACAGATATATGATATTGGGGTCCCTCGCCTCTTGTAAATGAAAGAAATAGGAGAAAGTACTTGGTTCCTGCTAATGTTTCTTGGTTCAGTTAGCCTTTTCAGAGTGTCACATATGGTTTACTCTCATTAGCAAATGGAAAAAACATTAATCAAGCAAATTTTAGAATTAATAACTATTTTGTTACTAGTTCTCCTTAACATGCAATGCATTATGGACTTGGTTACACTTATATGAATTTTCCATGAACTAAGATGTGATAATGCACTAACTAACCTGTACAAGGAATGAACTAATCTATTAACATTTATTCATGTTAACTAAGCCATTACAGCAGGTGTACTGTAATAGGAGCTAGAGGTTGAGCAAGTAGGTTTCTTAGGTGTAAATTATGTGGTATTCATGCAAGTGTTACATTAGTGAAGAGTTTTTTCATGACGGGAAATACTTCAGTATTTCCTGGCTGTATACGAAACAATACTTGTAATGACCAAAGCAGAACAAATCATATGTCACTTTGAGTTAACACAGAAGAGATTGGTACACGATTTGATAAAATGCCTCTTTGCACTATACACCAACCTTATACACAAAAGAGTCACACAGGAGATTTCCGGTTCTTCGTCACAGCAACCCAGCATGCACTTTGCACTTCATTTGACAAGCATTGCACAGTTGGGGGTGACTAACCAGTGATGCAGAAGCTGACATTAGGTTTCCCAAAGTGATGACTGGCCCAAGGCTCAGAGAAGGACATGTAACGACAGAACACATCAAATGTCAAGTCAGGAGGTCAAGTCAAGTCTAATGTTGTACTGAGGGAAGGCCACATTTCAGTCTTGCGGAAGGACTGGCAACACAGGGAAAGCCATGGCTATTTATTCTGACAGCAAGCAAAGCAAAGTAGCCCCTGGAAATAGGCCTATGGTCTTCCCTCTACAGGTTTTGTTTTTATCTTAAAGCCAGGTGTTCGCATGGAATTGATTAAATAATAGCAAAGCTGTTGTTTATGTGTGTAATTAATAAAATAGGTTCCATTTTTGCTTTATATAGGAGTACATTAGGGACAACTTCACAGACAGCAATATCTCAAGTAAAAAAATAAAAATAAAAAAAATAAAAAGTTTGAATGTAGTCCATTGGATGCAAATGCAATTTAATCTTACTGTCTACACCTGGGAAAATGAAGGTCTGTTTCGACCCACCAGAAATCTGCCTTGTACCACTTTTGGCCACAAGTATTAAAATTAACATGGACTGACAAGCCTGAGAAGTGATACAAAGGTATTTTTACCAATCATTTAAGGAGAGTATGTTGCGAGTCCACCAATGTTGTGCTTCTCAAATGATAATGTAGTGATCTTACAGGAAAGAAGCAAGTAAAATCAGCTTCCCCTCGGGTCATGTGTCACTTCCAATTTCAAGTGTCATTAGAGAGAGTGAAGCATACGTGTGTATGTTTGTTCCCTCATTGCAATGGCAGTCTCTTTCTTCTATACTCTAAAAGTAAAAGTTCTGGAGGAAAAAAAAAACAGTCTAATCAAACAAAAAAGTTATTGTTAACACTTATCAATAAGGTACCATTAACTCACATGAGTTAATGGAATAACAAATCTGAACAAAGAATGAACTAATATATTAACAAGGCATTGACATGAACAAATCATTTATTGGATAACCTTGAAACCTGAGTTAATTTATTTGTTGCTTTTCTTAAGAGCTTTTCCCATTTTACGTACAAGCTGACTGTTTTATGCAAACTTCACTGATACAAAAAATGCATTGCTAAATAATACTGTTGCATTGTCACAATATTTGCCTTCACCTAGATATTTATGATTTAAATGCTTTCCGATTGGAATTACAGTATAATTTTGTAACGCCCATGCTTTGTCTTTTTTTATTTTATTGAACTATGACAGCTGGTGAACTCCATAATCTTACAAACATGCATGAGTGCACCATGTGCATACATGCAAACATTTCTGAATGGCTAGTGGCCAGGCATTTTCAGAAGATCTCAAACATAGCACAGGGAAGCACAAATATTCATTTAAAGTGAATCAACAAATTTTCTCTCAGATTTGTGTTTAGAATTTATATTATGCTTAGTGATTGTAAACCGTAAAATCCTCTATAAAATGATTAGCGGCTTATGCTTATTTTCACACAAACTATAAAACGGAGACAGGCCTTTGCGGAATACTTAATACATGACCAACATGAGTGTTTACATAACACTCTCAAGAAGGTGTGGATGTTAATCTGTTTCATGTGAATAGAAATGAATCACCAAAGGAAAAATATTGTATATGCAGTTGTGCAATGTATTGGCTACTGGCATTTGGATGTGCATATTATATAACATGGTTTCTAGTCAGAAACTTGGAAGTCTCCCATCTAAAGAAATTACCTAAAAAAAATAAATAAATAAATTAAAAAAAACTGTGTCTCAGGTCTTGAAGAAGAACCAGCCAGTTCCTTCAGTGTTACCTGCTACTGAAAGACCTGAACCCCTGACATACAGACCAGGCAATGAACCAGAGGTAACAGTATCAATGTTGTCTTAAACAATCATTTTACCACCTTCAAGAATCAACAACATGTATAATTTTTGACTTGACTACTTATTGTATATTTTCACTTCAATACGATTCATTAGCTAATACACACATTTTCTGCAAACGATAAAAAAAAAAACGATTATTAATTATTTTCAAAGTGCACATCCAAACTATACATACATGTGCTTGCTTAAGTTGAAATGAAAGTCAAATAAATGTATAGAACCTACAGTGTGATTTCTACTTAACATCCACTCACTGCTATACCCCTCTTTATTGTAATACTTGAGATATCTGTCTGCCTTAAAGGTACACTAAAATTAGAAGTATGACCTCTGGTGGCATTAAATAAATATTGCCATTGCTGGCAGTAATGCAATCAGTGGGTGAGCTTTGAAGATTAAATACAAACATTCACACCGGACAAGGGTGGCTTTCAAGGGTCAGATCTACATGTGAGATCATCTGGTTGGTTACTGGCCTCAAACTCAATTATCATCTCTTGAAAGCAATAAGTATGCAATATCATAGACAGGGACATGTGTTTTTCCTGGACACGTGACTCAAAAAACTTTTAGCCTATATTTAATTCCTTATCCTCCGAGTGCTACTGTGGGCTCTCTAATTGCAGTAATCAGTGGTAAGCAGTGATAAGTACGGTACAAGTTTAAGGACCAGTGCTCGTTCCTGCAAATATGCAAGTTTCTAATTGCATGAGTAATTGAGATGATTGTGGTATTGTAATGTGTGGATTTCTTAATAAGTGGATTCAGAACACCCTGCATCAACCTTTTGGTATAGAGGATGAAACTACAAGCTGAAAAAGTTGTCAATAAAAACTCAGGGTCTAATTATAGATAATGAAGACATCTTTATAAAAGTATTCTGTAGCTATATTTTATTAAATACACTTGTGGTTAAATACACCAAGTCTTGAATTGATATTGTTGACTAGTTTTATGAACATTGATGTATAAACTTCTGAACTGAAAGTGAGTAGAAAGATGTTTGTATCATTGGGAGAAACTGTATACATATCATATATATATATATATATATATATTTTTTTTTTTTTTCTAAAACAATGTGCTGTATTGGTCATATATGTGTGCCAAATCGATTTCAGCAGGTTTCACCTTAACATGAATTGCAACAAGAAAGGTCCTTGAAATTACAGTATTTTACTCACCAAGTCAAATAGTGCTATTCTATACATATTCATTACATGTGTGTCGATGACAAGTAGTGCATACTAGGGTGAAATCAAAACATTGTGCTCCACTCTTATGAAAATCAGAAAATGTATTTCAACTGTTTACACTTCAAAACCAAAACCTAAGACTGAATTTATTCCATAGTATATACCTAGTGATGGAAAAAACAAAAAACTATATTTGAAACATTATAGCCTACATCATGCTCTGCTCTCTCCAAAAAAGGGAAATGTAATTAGTATTCAAGCTGCTATCCACGTTCATGAATGTTTATATAGTACTCATGGGAGTATTGTGTACTGTATGTAGCCCTTCTGAAAAACCCTTCATGAAAATCATTATCCTTTTTTTATAATATGGGGAGGTGTTAGCTCCTGGCACTTTACTTTTTTATACCACTGTCTCTGCTTTTCTGAACCTGATAAGGAGGTGTGGTGGCCATTGGCTTCAAGAACAACCAACTCACTGAACCAACCCACAAATGTCTCCTGTCAGGCCATCACTGACTAGACTTGTCATGGATGGCTGTAATACAAGTTAAGGGTATTGTGAGGGAAAATATTAAATGTGACTTTCAAAATAAGATGTTCCCTGACAATCTGTTTAATGAGTGCCATGGATTAATGTTGCTGATTAATGTTGTGGATGAGTGCTATAGTTGTTTAAGCTACTTTTCTCAGCATTTGTTCTCAAACAATTCCCCAGTGTTTGTTTTTGAGTATACATTTTCTCCACAGGATGACCTGAGTTGGATATTCATGTTTGGTAATAAATATTTGACAGGGCGGAACGGTGGTTCAGTGGGTAGCACTGTCGCCTCACAGCAAGAAGGTCGTGGATTCGAATCTTGGCTTGGGGCATTTCTGTGTGCAGTTTGCATGTTCTCCCTGTGTCCGGGTGGGTTTCCTCCGGGTCCCTCCCACAGTCCAAAGATAGGCCAATGGGAGACTCTAAATTGCACATAGGTATGAGTGTGTGAGTGGTGTGTGTGCCCTGCGATAGATTGACAGCCTGCTCAGGGTGTATTCCTGCCTCTCGCCCAATGCATGCTGGGATAGGCTCCAGCACCCCCTGTGACCCTGCTCAGAATAAGTGGGTATAGATAATGGATGGATGGATAATTTATGTTTCAGGAGTACTTGAGTAACATAATTGCAAATTTTACTAAAACTTTTAATAAATGGCTAAATTAAAAGGTGCCACTGAGCTAATGCAAATAGATAGTACTGATAAAGATGATGTATATTTGTATCCTGGTAAAGGCAGTTTCAGAATATACAATGATTAGAATGATGTGGGGTGATCAAAGAATGTTTTTTTATGTGAGCAGTCAATCATCCAAGACGTGAGACAATTATTTGATTCTGAAGTATTACAGTCTGGAAAAAGAAAATTAATCTGATGGAATGGCCACAGTAAAAGCTATGTACGACTTGACATAAGCATAATACGCAAAAATACAACGCAGCCATACCACCATGTTTCCTGCTCCTGCTGAATGTCTGATATTAAGCAAGTATGGATTTGGTTATTGTTTTTGAATGGGAGACCTCCTAGGAAACCTATAGTACGTTGCTCTTGGAAGTGGTGTTGATTGGCCAGTAGGGGCGACCATTCTTCTGGTCAAATAAACCCCAATGGCCCAGTGCGGTCATGGAGAACACTGTGCAGCAGGTGACGCTGTCTTTTAGACAAGACGTTAAACCGAGGTCCTGATTCACTGAAGTCATTAAAGATCCCATGATGCTTCCTGCTAAGCGTGAGGTGCCCCTTGGTGTCCTGGCCAAATTTCCAACCTGGCTTTCACAACCTGCCACCTAATCTTCCCCCTGTTCAATTTGCAAAAATATTTTTCTCTCCCTCACCTCCTCAGCTGATGTGTGGTGAACATTCTGGTGCAAAATGGCTGCCATGCAACACCCAGGTGGGCGGTAGCTACATATTGGTGGTGGTTGAGGTGAATTACTGAGTTAACTGGATAACTGCCCTGAGTAAAACTCAGAACAGCTCTTTTATGCTTTAGGCCATGTTCCAAATTTGTGACGTTTCCGTGTTTTACTCAGTGCAGTTGACCAGCTAACTCGGTGATCGTGCTTCGTGATACAAGCCCCAGCAGTGAGACACTATACCATCAACTAAAGTGTTTAAAGAATGATAAAAGCAATTCTTGGTATGGTCTAGTTTATGTCTTATACTTGTCCAATGTTAAATATTGGGACTATTGTGTTTCTAAAATGTCCCAGCTGCCGAATTTACAATCCTATTAAATAAATCTCTTGTGAAGATAAAGTTAAAGTATAATGTGAACGTCTGACATAATTTCACCAATTAGCGAAACGGAAGACAGAGAATGGCAGTTAATTAGAAGGGTTACGTGAAGGTTCAACAATCTTGATAGGTAGGTTACTCTTTCCAATCCATTTACTTTGCAAATCAAATCCAGGCATTTCCCCTAAATTCTAGAAGCCGCAGGTATTCTAAAATATTGATGAGTGCACTAAAAAGGTGGATTTGCAAATGTCAAAAAATGACTGTTTGATGATGATGATGGTCTCATGGTGTAGTGCTTGAATTCATGACAGAAGAAACCGTAACGCGAGTGCTGAGTACAGCTAAATCCACGTAATAAATATAAAACAGGCAGTGTTCTCATACAATTATTCATTTTAACAGCGCATACTTCTGCTTTCCCAAAATATTATTCAATTTAACAAAGGGGGATGGAAACGAAGAACTTTAGTGGTGTAACACGTTCCATCCACTGGATGGAGCAAATGCTTCTCCATTTATCTCTTGCAAATTCACTAGCTTATATGTAGTTACAGACGTTGTTATTCGAAATGACTTAAATATAGAATGTATTATGCCATCGAATAGGCTACACGTTCACATCTGAGTACTTAGGTTGTATTATAGGCTAATCTTATAAATAGACTAATTAATAAATATAAATATAACCGTCCTTTAAACCTACATGTGGGAATCAGCCAGAAAACTTCTAATTTAATTTCGGACCTTTTTTGCATAACACTGCATAAACATATATTATGGGCTATATTTTCAGCACTTCAAACGTGTGAATAATTGCATCATTATCAAGAGCCTCATTCTAGTTCATATGCTTTCTGTATGTAAATAGGCTCTTATTCCATGTTGGTCTGCCTCGCCGTGGTCTGGAGAGCCCTTCTTTCATGTAAAATAACAACCGTAGTTTAATTTAAAGGATGGGCGGGAGAGGCACAGGGGACGATTTCTTTTCTCCTCCACCAGTGTACTCCGGCTTCTGATAGCTTACTGTCAAGGCTTGCTCTAACGGTGAGACAAAACCCGCGCCCGTGACATTTATTTTTCAGGTAAACATTTGTCTTATAGTAGGCTACTTTCCTTTAGTCCAGCTGGAACGCATTTCATTAGAAGGGACTGTGTGTGTGTTTACGACTGTCCTTCTAGTAGTAAAAAAAATAGGCTTTTACATGACTAAAACCACAAAGGCTATCTTGCAGCGAAAAGACTGTTTTTGCAATATTTAGCACTGTAGTTGCGTTGTCTTAGAACTAGCCTACCGTAAATAGCAATAGCAAAGTAGGATCTCTCTCTCTTTCTCTCTCTCTCAAACACGCGCGCGCGCGCGAAAACATTTAGCCTATGTTAATTTAACGGACACAGCAAATTCACTTTTGGTTAACTTTCAGAAAGTTGCGTAGAAGTCTTATTGGAATCTGCAGTCGGCGGGTAATTACCACGAGTAACACCGCAATATGGCTTGGATTTATTGACAAGCACGGTGTGTTGTGTGTCGGCTATTGCATAGTCTTACGGTCTTGTCGGCTATTGCAAAGTGTATCGTCTTACAATTGTCATCTAAGCATCATGTAGCCTCATTAATGAAGTACCGTAATTGGAAATGGGTCGGCGAAATAATGTTTTCCTTCTCAATTTTCAGGGAATGACTCATGAAGACCAGTCTCATCATTACAGCAGAGAAGTAAAGCAGAGAGAGAGAGAGAGAGAGGAGAGAGAGAGAGAGAGAGAGAGAGAGAGAGAGGTTAGGTTGGAGCAGGTGATCGCGCCACAACAAACCTCCAAGGGGCTGATCGTCAAGATCAGTGTGCACAGGATTCTTGTCCCGATCATGGTGCCAGCAAGTTGCCCTGGACCTTGTGTCATGCTGGCGTTGTCCCTTCTCCTGGGATGTTCCGTTACTTTTTCCCTTGGCCAGAATGACACGGAACCCATCGTTTTGGAAGGAAAGTGTTTGGTGGTTTGTGACTCCAGCCCCTCCTCAGACGGAGGGGTCACCTCTTCGCTTGGGATATCTGTCCGATCTGGTAGCGCAAAGGTGGCTTTCTCCGCAGTAAGAGGAACAAATCATGAGCCGTCTGAAATGAGCAATACATCCATGACGATCTACTTCGACCAGGTCAGTCATTAACATCTGGAACTTATAACTCGCGTATATACACATCATGTGTGATGCATTTAGTTGCTTTCAACCAATTTACTCATCTTTAAGTAGGCCTACAACTTTTATTTGTACATTTCATGCGTTTTGGTTGAAATTATGTTTGTACTGTGTTTCATACGCATTAATTCACAGTTGACATTAAATAACACAAATGCCATATCATAAATGCACATAGATGCATTTTGATTTATTCATTTTGACTGAAGGATTGGAATCTCGAATGCAAGTCCTGTAGCCAACTCAGTAATGTGAGTTTTTTTTTTCCAGAGACGACTAGACGTCAGGGTGTTTAAATATATAATAGTCTAAATCGGCCCAATTACCAAACACATTCGTTTTCTCGAATTGTATCTTTACTCGGTTTACTTAAAATGCACATCTTTGTAACTTTGTTGGATATCAACGGACCTGCATGCAGCTGCAGTTTACTTTATTCAGCTATTTCACTGACTTGCTCTTTTATGACGACTTTGGTCAACTGAGACAATGACTGCATAAAAGCTTAAATGCATTATAACAAACGCACACGTGTAATGTCATTCTAATTCAATTCAACATGTTTAATATTTCACAAATATCTAGCTCGTGACATTATTTTAAAAATCCATCGGCCATTTCAAGTTAATATTAAACCTGTCAAATTGAGCAACGAGTCAATGTTAATATTTTGGTCGCTCTTGTTTCAGCAAATTGATGCTCTTAACAGTAAACATGAAGTTACTTGTTCTTTGTTACCAACAGACGGGGCTATAATGGTAGGCATCACTTGATTTCGTGAGGCGCGTTAATTGGCCTTCAGCTCAACATTTACATGAACAACCAATTAACGTCTGGAATGCCACATATTACTAGCATTCGGTAACTCGTTAACAGAGAAACTCTGCGAGAGTAAAGTTTCTGCCGGACGATCAAGGTAAACCACAATACCTGATATTTTGAACATAATCCCAACATAATTATTTTGACAGTAATCCTTTTAAAACAGCGATATGTAGTGGGCCTAATATTGTGTTTGTGTGATGGAAATTAAGAGCAACTGCTTTGGGAATCTTGAAGACATATATGCGACACTGTAACAAGAACACAAGACGGCTGGGAAGTAGGCTAATGACGTTCTGCATTTAACTTTACCAGGAGAAAATAAATAGAATGGAGCTATAACAAACATTTACGTATGTGGGAGTTCATAAACGCTCATACAATATGCGTCCTCGCGCGCACACACGCTCGCACACAGAGAGAGCTAAAGCTTTCTGAATTCCAACGTTGTGCTATAGAGAAACGCATGCCTGCATGAGTAGCCTACTGGTATCAATGCTTTGACATGTTACTTCATCCTGAAAGGAATTCTTTGTCGGTGCGTAATTTTACATTCAATGTTGTATTTTTGTTACAGGTATTAGTAAACATTGGCAACCATTTCGACTTAAAAGCGAGTGTTTTTCAAGCGCCAAGGAGAGGAATATACAGTTTCAGCTTTCATGTGGTTAAAGTCTACAACAGGCAGACTATACAGGTGAGCAGACATGCATGCCTTGTACAAAATCACATCCTAGTCCTTAAAGTGCAAGGATCATTTGGGCAGCCTAGCTACAATTCACTTTGTGTAGAAGCGTGGAACACATTTTACCCACTTAACAAGGACGTGTTTCTTCTTGAAATCCGTCAATACTGTTTGCTCGGAGTAAATGTAATACACTCTTTTATTACTTAGGTCAACCTGATGCAAAATGAATACCCAGTCATATCAGCGTTTGCCGGAGATCAGGACGTTACTCGAGAGGCTGCGAGCAATGGAGTTCTGCTGCATGTGGAGCGCGAGGACAGAGTCTATCTGAAGCTAGAAAGGGGCAATCTCATGGGCGGATGGAAGTACTCTACATTTTCTGGCTTTTTAGTTTTTCCTCTATAATTTATTTGCAAGTATTTGTTGCAAATGACTCTTCCGTGGTTGAAGAAAACGAAAACATGGCGTTGGTTTGAACCAAACTGTCACAGAATCTAATAGACTTGACGACATCAAAGTATTTTACGTCAACTAAGGACGTTTCCTTGGAACTCGCACTTCAATTGATTGATTATCATAATAGGATAAACAAATTAAACAGCCTGTGCAGTCTACAAAGTGAAGTTCGATATTCCGTTTTGGATTTTATTCTTGAAAAACATTGGCTTTTTATCAACAGACTACTCGGTGTATTTGGACTATTGAATGAATAAGATGTCCACAAGATACCGAACATAAAGCTCTGAACTACGTCTTTAACACTGCTTTATTTTGTGTTTGTATAGCAAGAAAAATGGCTTTAGTCAAGTAAAGTGTGTGGAATTCTGGACGTTCCCTTGTCGAGAAGTGCTTTATCGCCAGAAGCATTTTTTCCCCGAACGGACGATCTTTTGTTTCGTGCTGTTCCTGGTGTTTATTTTGGATGCTGAACATACTTAAAAAGATGCCACTTATAAGCCACCTACTATTTTGAAAGATTGTTAAAGAAGAGAGTCATATTCAAGCTATTGGATAAGCATCCATTGAAGAACTATTTTACTAAACGTTTAGTATAATTTATGAAATACATACTGTACTCACTTTATCGTCTGTCCTACAGTACATTCCGGATGCGTAGCTTTGACCGACTTTGTTCAGTGACCTTGCTCACAATTGTATGTTGTGAAAGAACTACATAAAAAATCCCCATATAATATCCCGCAGAAATAATAAAATATTGTATTGTTATGCCTATTTTTACTGATTTTATTTTCAAAGTTCATTTCCGTACCAAATATTCATTAATATTTTACAAAGATGGTCCGTATTTTCATTACTTATCATTTATCACATACGAAAAAATGCCTTCAACCACCAAGAACTGCATAACTACATTTTCTCAAGTCACACATTTAATTTAGCATGCACAATTAATACCTTGTTGGCCTTATAGGCTGACTGCCCCACAGCAACAAGTTGGTTCTGTCTTTATTCCCTGTCCATGGTGCTGAAAATTGCGGACCCCCGGTTCGCAGCAAATATTCTCATATGGACTTGACCACTATATAAGAGGTCACGAATTAACTTAATTTAGTTTGAATTCATCTGATTGCATTGCATATTTGTGCATTTAGCTAGTAATAATCAAGACATGAACCCTCCTGTTGTCGTCAGGGTCAAAAATGATCTTCCTCAGTTTAACAGCTGTGAAAACACCCTGATGACTTTTCCTGGAGTCACCATATCACTTGAAAAAGCTAAATAATGCCCTTTATATATATATATATATATATATATATATATATATATATATATATATGTGTGTGTGTGTGTGTGTGTGTGTGTGTGTGGTGCACCATTAGATTACAAAGATTGTCTTATGTTTTTTTTTGACCCTGCAGTGATGGAATATCTGTCACATATCAATTACAGCAAAAGATACATAATAATAATAATAATAATAATATAATTCTGCTGTGTGTTTTGTAGTAAAAGACTGAAGAAATACAGTCACTCTGGACTCATTTGTCAAATTTACTGATGAATGGCATATTTTTCTACATGAAAAATTAAATGAAGAGGCTTTATCAAAGGGTTTTGATGAGGGTGGCTCATATTAGACCCTGTGCATGAATAATATGTATGCATTGGGTGCATACATAATATGAAGAGAACACAAGGGTTAATATAATTAGGACCTGTACACGCACACACACACACACACAAACTCTCTCTCTATTTCTCACTTTCTCTATTTCCCACTTTGTCATCCTGTAATACCTTTAATTTTCCCTCTGGAGTGAATGTATAGAAAAAAATGAATGGTTACACAGTTGACCAAAAGTATCCGAGAGAGAGAGAGAGAGAGAGAGGTAGATAGATAGGTGGATATCATTGTGAATACACCATGCACTAACAAACAAAAATGATTTGGGATTTTATAAAAACAGCAAAAAAGCATATGGAATGACATGAAAAAGAAAAGTTAATTTCCTGGGTGTACCTAAAGTGATGTGTAAATATAAAAGACGTCTGCAATCATGTAAAAAACGAAATAAAATCTGCATTAATGTACTTCGTAATATCGCCATGTGACACATTGCTCCTAAAAATACTTTCCATACTTATTGCGTTTTAATGTAAATGGCCTGAGCAATGAGACAATATGCACATAATAACTGGTGGTTTCTCAACTGTTAAGTTTTTGTTCTTTCAGATCTCCACATAATCCGTTAAGGACAAGTTTAGTTGTGTATCAAAAAAGTAATTTTATCCTTCTGAAATTATGTTATAAAAAAAAAAATAGATCCGTGAGCTCCATTTCACTTGATTCTTTTTTCCCTTCAGTCATCAAAATGCAATGCGATGTTGGCTTTAATATATGTATGTCAAATGGTTTATGGAAGCTCAAATGGTTCACAACAAGATAATATCCAAGATAATGGACAATGGAAAATAAATCAAAATTCTATTTATAATTGAGAATTACCTTTGAATATTCTAAATTTGGAAACTATCTGGCTGGTTAGATTGCTTTGATGACTGGTCACTGAAAATGACTACATTAGCCAGCTAGCCAGTAAATGTTTAGCCTAAATATTTTGATGACACAAAAATGAGCTAAAAAAACTAAATCATATGACCGTTCATGTTCTATACTTTTACATATTAGTAATCTAAAGCATAGGTAACATATTGTCAGCACTGTCTTTAATAAAATATAAAAATTGTGGAGTTTATCTGCCTCACCATCAAATGGTGTGCATTGTTGACTGCTTACATTCAGTGAGACACAAGGACTTCATAAAAACAGCCTTATATAAAATTTTAAATGCACATAGATTTATCATTGTGGAGAAACTATTGGGAGTGTAATTGTTGAAAAGGTTATAACTCCATCAATGTAGAGTTCTGAGCTGATGTGTGTGCCCGTGATGACGAGGCTTGCACAGGGCATCCCTGGTCAAATAGAACTTAAAAGATAATCAAAACATTGTACCAGGGCGCTAGTATATATATTAAGTCATATCTAGAACCACTGTGTTTTAATATCTGTAATTATTATTATCACTATCTTATTTGTTTCTACAAGAAAGAATAACAACATCATGATCTGCTAATGCAATTTACCGTAATTCACAGAGAAAAGTACAGGTGCAGCAATAGCAATGTGTTGTGTGTTTTGTATGGTCAACTGGCCTGAATTCTGTAGGAAACCAAAAAAGTATTTTACCTTCTGTTCTATTTGTCAAAAAAGCTGAGTAAAACCTGCATTTATAATCTTTGGATGGTAGTCAAATGAAGTATCAAGGAAATTAAGTAGAAATTGATTTTAGCATGATCTCCTCAGGTAACTGTGTGCGAAGGGGAAGTGCGGTTAATTGTAATCCATCATGTGATATATACACAGTGAAATGCATGCTTTTGCTTGATAGTACTGTCTGAAAGAAGTTTTTCTCTCTTTTTTTGGAGATGTGGTAGTAGTTACTGAAAACAGCCAGAGGAGGTCAGAATGTTTTTATTTTGACACACTAAAGTGCACTATTAAAGTCATAAATCAGCTCTTACTTCAAACATTTTCCACTAAGCATCACTACATAGTGCTGCATGCCAGGCAAGTGTAGTGTCCTTTCCTTAGTGGGGGTTGCTCATTTTCTTCCAAACAAAGACACAGGTTTGTATTCAAGAATTGCACTCATGTATTCTTGAACAACAATTCTTAATTTATAATTTATGCTCACTCCTTTTTAGAGTCTGCTTGGCACTATGTACAGTAATTATTCCTTAGTAATCCAATGCATTTACATGATTAATCCTAAGCATGGACAGTCATATGTCTTCATATTTCACAGGAGCATTACATTAAAACCACCATCTCTGAATACGCTAAAAGGCTTTGAGCAATGTTTATTGCACCCATAAAATAAAATATGTATGTGAGATACTGTATACAATTCATAAAATGTTACCATATGAGCACTATCAGAATAATTTTTATTGTACTGACAACTAAAGGCAAAATCCACCTGGGGAATGGTTCACACTTAAACTACATTTAAAACATAAAATTTGATTAGGCTTTATTACAAATAAAAAATTACTAGCCTAACTGAACTGAATGATCACAATTTTCTAAAAATTTTGTCTGCTTATTCAGTTGACTTAATTTCAGGAATGTGCTCAATAACCAAATTTTAGTCCATAGTTACCTAAATGCTGCTGCAAAATTGAAAGTACATCAACTCAAATTTTGCTATAAAGAAGGAATAGGCCACATATTAAAGCAATTACATAGGTCACATGATGTATTTCTGAAATGTAAAACAAGAAAATCGCTGTCACTTTATACGGTAGTTTGGTGCTTACATAATTCAATAAATAATTTTCCATCATCGGATTTGTGGACAATCCATTCCCAAACAAATTTTCATATAATTTTCATAGCACTGGCAGATGTGTTAATTGTATGTTACATAAGTATAATACATAACTAGCAACAATGGTAAACAGCAAAGGTGGATGGTGTCAAAGCATCAATGAACACCATTTTGACATCGTAAAATCATATGATTAAAAGTATGCCTCCTAAAATGTAAAATAAATCTCTGAGTTTAAGACACTTTTATAGCTGCACAGATGTGAGCATAGTATGCTTTGCAGACATTGTAAAAGTGGCAATAAAAAAGTAACTTCAGCTGAACAGATCTGAAGCAATACATCTTGCCTGCTTGAAAATGCCTTTGTTCCAAGTTAAATGGATCTCCAGAAAGAAGAGGTTTCTTATTAAATGTCTATTGTTCAATACATTGAATGTTTATCCTGTACCCATACTGTTCACCGAGCAGGGTTATATAGTTCCAAGTGTTCTCTCACAGCAAGACCCATTGCATGAACTGCATACATTAGTTTCAAGAGTGAATATTAAACCCATCTCAAGGATATCACATACTGGCTGAGGATTTCATAACTGGTGTCGGCCACTGTTATTCATTAATCTCTGGCATCACATGTCTTAAACAGCCACTTTGTCAGAAGCCCCCTGTTGTGTGGCGCAGCTGTAATGCCTGCTCAGTCAGGCTTGCACAAAAGCCACCAAGATATCATTTCCACATTGTCTGAAGGATTAAATGGTTTTCCTCAACCAGAAATTAAAATCCATCCGTTTTGCCTCTGTCATCTGTAAGTCCCAACAAGCATATTTTATCCAGGACTGTAATGTGGTTTGGAGCTACCTAGCTGTCCACCATTAAGAAAGGGAATCCAACAGATGACATCACACAGAAAGTATTTGTGAAAGTAGCTATGGCTGGTTGTTGAACCTCTTCCTGATTTGTTCTTTTTTAATTACCCAGAATTATTACCTGGTTAATAGGGCTGTACCTAATATTCAGAGTCTCGATTTAATACATTTTATTTGATTTGAATGCCATTCATGATATGTTAGTCATGAATGCGGAGTCCCAGCATTTCATCAATAATAAGACTTGGACCCTGCGATGCTAAAAGCAGAAAACATGGATAAGTATTCCAAATTCCTACTTCTTGGGTTCTGGAGCATTGCTACTTGCACAGCTTCACAAATATCTCTTCTGTTACAGCTTTAAAATGCCATTTCTGGCTGTTGGCCAGACGTTTCTGCATGACTTCTGGTAGGTCACTATATTCAGTGGAACGTGATGAATCCTGCCTTCTAATTAAAAAAAAAAAACTCAAATTATTGGTCAATAATATAAATGGTTTCAGAAAACGATTTACATTTCAGGCTGAAATTATGTAAGTAAACCCATATCATTTAATGTAGTTTAAGCATAAATGAACAATTCCAAACAACCGCCAAATAGTCACAGACACTGTATGACAATATTGCAATTGTTACACAATGATATTTTAATTAAATTGACAGTTTAACACAGGTCTTATGCATTTTTACACCCTTATTTCTCGTGTGGTAACCACCACCCTACTCTCTTGACAATCCGCTCTTCTATGAGTGTTCTCTACAAGTAAACACATACCAAATAATCAACACTGCTGGTAGCTACATGTTACATATGTGAAACCTTCT
Source organism: Anguilla rostrata (assembly GCF_018555375.3). Classification (NCBI taxonomy): domain Eukaryota; kingdom Metazoa; phylum Chordata; class Actinopteri; order Anguilliformes; family Anguillidae; genus Anguilla; species Anguilla rostrata. The sequence goes on along the minus strand of NC_057936.1, from coordinate 51,870,169 downwards.
GGCTAATTTTAAGTGTATGTTTAATTTAGCAAGCCAACACAAATAAACAAACACACAGATAGCTCTGTACAGTGGATGTAACCCAGCAGTCACTTTTGTGCTGAATTGATCTGGCTTCTGATTCCAAGCTCAGCCTTTCTGCAACTTTGATTAACTTTCATATAGCTTGCTACTCATTCCCTTTTAGCCCCACCACTTGCAGGTCGGGTAAAATCACTGCAAACAATGAATATGCTCAGACAAACACACACAGACTTGTTCTCCCCAATATAACTCCTAGCACACACAATGTAATAGCTTTGTTGTTGGCAAATCAGTGCCCCCATAAAGTTGTGCCACCACAGCTGGTCCATGAAACTGCTTCACCTCCCAGGTTGCTATTTAATACTATCCCTGCATATCCTTTAAACACACCCCACATTATCCACTCCGAAGAGGCAGAATATTAGTTAACTCAATTAAATATTGTTGGATTGTTTGGGCCTGTCACATTTTTTGTTTGGGCAAAGGGGCAGGTCCAAATGAACTAGGTGGCTAATCTACTTCAGAAAATTAGCCCAACACTTCATCCCTGCCTAGGCTAATGGCGGTTGGTGACAGATCCATTAACACATCTCTGTTTGTTGTATGAAGTACCACAGAGAGAGGCAGTGGGAGGTGCCTAATGATTGGCTGGGTTACCACCCCACTGCTCCTGGCAGCAACATATACACTGGTCCAAATTCTTCATAATAACTGAAGCTTTGTTCAAGAAATCAACAAAATAAAATCAGCCACTCAACTGCCTTTTATTCTTCTTTAATGTTTTGTATTGGTCCCCATGGTTTATTTGTTAATGGATATTTTCTTTAGCACTTTATTTATCTATGAATCACTCTATATTGCTTGTATAAACCTTTGAATCATTATTCCTATTTAATCATTATTATTATACCATGATTCCTTTTATAATCCTGTCTAGAAAGCTAGCTGACATACTGTGGTCCTGTGGCATGTTTTGTTCAAGCCCACTGGGTCGAACATCAAATTGGCTTGCATGCTAATAAGGAATTTAACTCAGGGAAGTATCGCCTTGACACATATTAAGTAAATGGTGTTAATATACCAGTTCCCAGGCACTGTAGGCTTCTCCTGTCGGTGCTGAAGCTAGGTGGGGCTTCACAAGTTAGCGGGTTGGAAGCATCCTGTGGGCTGAGGCAACTGTGGCCCCTGCAGAGGTGGTGTTGGCAGGCTAATATAAGAAGTGTTCCTCTGCAGTCTGACTGCTGTGTTGTGCGCTACCCATCGGAATTGGCTTCACCGCTCCAGCTGTCCTTGCAGTTGGAAGCACTTTTGGAGCGAAAACAATGTTAGGGAGAAAGATAAATGTTGAGTTTTCTGAACAGGGGCTGCAGACCTTGGTGATGTGGGTCAGTGCTAACTTAACTGGTAAAGATATATCAATGTAGGCAGGGCTGGCTCTAGCCAGGGGGGTGGTAAGTAATATTAAGAACCTTCTGTTGAAGGCGATTGCTCACTTTTTCTCTGAATTGCACCTTATTTTCCATAGTATCATCAGATTTCCATGATGAGTTTTGGAACAAAAATTATGTGTATATCATGCATTATTCCATACATGTATTAAAAAAGGTATACAATTAGACAACTAGATTATTACTGGAATAGTATTTTAAAAAATAGTGTGCTGTACTCCGCTTCGTGTCAGGCCAAACCCACAGCCTGTCGTGAGCTATTGCTTATATATATATATATATATATATATATATATATATATATATATATATATATATATATATATAAACTGAATTAGCAGCATGCTTTAGGCATGTTTTTGAAAAGGAAAAAAAAAAAAAAAAAAAAAAACTTCAGTAGAGACCTTAGGGCCAGAAGTATTATTATCATTTCAAACTATCAAAAACTATGCTATCAAATACATTTTTCTACAGTTAATTAATTAATGATACATAATTTGTATAGATAATATGCCATAAAGGATCTTTTACAAATGGTAAAACTATATTTAAAGAAAATATCAATGCTTAGTATACTAGCACATTGGCAAATGTTGAAGAATATAAAACATAACATATTTAGTGATAACCCTGCTCTGTGCACCAGCAAATTGCATGTTAATTAGTTGAAGGTAAGAGATATCACAGAAGATGAGGTGGCCTTTGGCTTGATATAAGTCTAAGCATATGTGGTTTGTTATTAACTTTGATCATTAAAGCAAAATATATATTTTTTAATACTTGGAAAACACTGGGACGCTAGTACCTAATTTTATTTAAATGTCTGTGTATATTCACTCATAGGTAAGGCAGACAAAAATGCTTTTTTTTTTACTATCAGCTGAATAATAATTCACAGGTATCAGAGAGTGCTGTATGTTTCATGCAATATTCATGCTGGTCTTTCTCCAGACCTATAAAAACAAGGCAAAACCAAATATTTACATTCAGGCATTTTAAAGATTCTCTTAAACAGAATTTGTATGATGACCTAGAACACCCTAGTCAATTGCAATGGCAAGTTCATGATTAAAACATGCATTAAATTTAGCCACAGAATATGGTGCTGTGCTGCAAAATCTTTCATATTTATTACAACTGTTTGAAAGGACTGTAAAACTTCAGCCCCATATTGCCTTATATTTAGAGCAAAAATATCAGGATTTGTCCCTGTATATGTGTTTGAAGATAGCTACCAAGGTAGTATTTGCTTTTCACATTACCTAGAGGAATACATTCATTTGAACTAGAGGGGACCACATTGCTATTTTATACACAAATGAATGTGATGCAGTGGCTAAATTATCTGAGGCTCATGTTATCAGAGCCATATGTTCTACAGTCAGAACCACATTCAGAAGATGTTGATTTTCACACACTGCTTTCCATTACTTTTTTCCAGAACATACAGAAATGCAGACAATGCTTGTTATGGAAAAGAGAATGGCATTGGCTCAATATTTGAAATCTGGTATTTAACACTGGGTATTTTTAAACTTGGTTATACTTAGGTCTCTCATCATCTGTCATCAGAAATGAAAACATGGGGATTGAGTTTGTACACATCAGAATAGGTGTTAGTGCACTTTGTCTTGTGTTTATTGTCATGTTGGCAATCCCTGCAGTTGTTTGCTAACAATGTACATGCCAGCTGATATTAATATACAGTATTAATTTTGTATTTCTCTAAATTTTGAATTTAAGAGTCAAATGGCATATCTTATGTATTCTTATATGTATATGTTACCGTTGAGTTTATAGCACACGCACAGGCTGAAGCAGAGAAGCAGTCATAAAACATAAAAATCACCAAAAACAGATCAGAAACATCTCCAGGAATATTACACTAAATATAAACTCATAATCATATACAAATATGAACTATAATCTTAAATCATGTTAAACAACCATGTAGATTACTTTTTCCCATTTATTCTACCAAAAACAGATACAATGGGGCATCCTTCCAAATTCCAAATGTCAGTGACTCTTCTATTTCTCTGGTTTTGTTTGCTAGAGTTTCAAATTTCTGTCAATTAATTATTCCCCATACAGATGTATACCATTCTTTTCCTCATCCCCTTGAATTTCAGTGCTTTTGCCTCCATTGTATTAGTCCCATTGTTGCTGATGTCTGTGAAGCTAACCATTTGACTTGCTTGATCCTCTTTTTACAGTCTCTTTGAAGACTTTCTGTCATTGTTACATGATGAATTACACATATATAGTATCTTTTCTCTTTTAACTGTCTGTAAAGAAGCCCTAGTTTTGATCACTTTCTTTATTCAACATCTTACAATTCCCCCTTCTCTACTTTCAGTTGAATGACACCATTGGAGAAATCCCACATACAATATGTCTAGCTTAAAAAATGTCACTGAGAACTTTGACAGAGCACCTGTTTCTCTGAATAATAATTACAATTTATTTGACAGTTTATATTCATATTCTGTGTCAGTAAAATATTGAAATTATTTAGAGGTTCACTTGGAGCATGTAATATGTTTTTAAATGTGAAATTGAAGGAAAGTTAGAGCTGCCACAACAGAAGTGCACTAAGTGCATGACCTTTAAAAGGCTGAATTACAAAGGATACATATAACTAAAAATGGTATGGTGTAAATGATGGTCTCTGGGCCATTCCTAAAATGACTATTCAAGACTGACTGACATTTCAATCATAATTTAATAAATTAAAGATTTTAAGAGTGTTGCTGGCAATCCCCATGGAAGCATATTTGCAGAGGTTTATTCGGACAATGTAGAAACAAAATAAACTTCAACTTTTCAACTTTGAAAGGCAGAACTTTCAACTGTAATCTAGAAAGTTTTGAAAAAGTTTAGCATTTCAAGTTTAAAAGTCAGAAGTTTTGACTTTAAAAGTTAAATGTTTTTGACATTCTCAAAAGGTTTGACTTCAGCAAAAACTTTTTGCATAACTTTTGTGTAAAACCCCAAAATACCTTACAGGAAAGACCTCATAAGTCTGTTTTATTTGGTAAAAAGGATTTATTAGCCTATAATATTAGTTTAATTTTAGTTCTGTCTTCAATTAACATTGTCAATGGCTAGACATGCCAACCATTATAGCTAGTTAACAGTAACAGTGTTCTTCAACTGGTAGCCAAATAATTGTCAGACTGGTGTGCAACACATCTGGGAATAACAAAACCCCATCTGAGTTGCATGCAGGTGCACCAAATATTATTTTGTGCAAAACCATGAAATATGATGCCTTAAATTGTTTTTTTTTTTTTTGAGGGTTTTTCTAGAGAAGAGGTTACTAATAGACTGCCAGGCATATTCAATACTTTGAATGTCTAAGCAGAGATTGAGATATAGAAGTATAAAGGATAAAGAAGTATTGGATCAATTACATATACTAAAGACAAATAAGGCAGCAGGCCCTGATGGCAAATGCCCAAGGGTACTCAAAGAGTTTGGTGAGATCATCTTTAAACCACTGACAGGTATTTTTTAGACTCAGACAGTGTGCATCCCTTTAACCTTTATTTTAGTCTTTAGAAACTGTAGATGTACCTCATGGCTGAAAATAAAATTGTGAGTGTAGAATGGGGGAAATGGGGACTGTACTACTAGAAAGATACTGAGGATCTGGAAAAGGTTCAAAGAAGGGAGACCAAATTTATTCCTGGTATGAAATATAAAAGCTATGAGCTGTTCCCGGAAATCTACTGTACTGTAGGTTTTCATTCCAATCCTAACAAAGCACACCACACTCAACAGTTAGAGATCTTGTTCAGCTGATAATTAATAGAATCAGGTGTGCCATACTAGGGTTGAAAAAAAACCTACAGGGCAGTATATCTCCAGGAACAGGATTGGGCAGCTCTGCTCCAGTGCCAGTGTTGTATATTTACTTAACTATATATAAATGCAAAGTATTGGATGATAGTAATGTAGAAAAGTCCACACCCTCTCTGAGGAATACCTCTGCCTGCTTCCCAGCAACCTGTCAGCCTCTGCAACATTCTTTTCTGAACCACATGCTTCTCTCTGAGGTGTTCTCTGACATGTGATTATCCTTTGTGTTCTCTTTCCACATTTCTTACAAACGATAAAGTTTAAGACTGTGTTTTTAATGCAAAGATGGTGTGAGTATCTCCCCACAGAGTGCCGTCATCCACTCCCATTCCTAAGCCTTGTGCTTTCTAGCCGACTACATTTTTTTATCCCTTTTTTTCCTTCAGCTATTTGCACTATTCTGCTCTTTCAGACTTTTCATAAAGAAGTGAAAGATGAAGATAAATAAAAGTTGCTACTTTTCTTCTTGTTAGCTGCACAGTACAGGAACTACCAAGCAGTGAAGGTCTCAACAGGTCTATATTGGTACTACTGCCCAGTAGTGGAACATCTGGTCCATGTCTGAATCAGCAAACTTTCCTACTATTGAGTATACCAGTCACTCCAGTTCCTGGTCACTAAATTCCCTGTTTTACTTCTCACCCTTTTCCTTTGATTTCCCTGTTTCCTTTTTGCTTGTCCCCTATGGCTAGCTTTTGCTTCCTGTGCTCCTTGTGTTTCCTTGCTCATTGTTTGTTTTACAGGTTTAAATCTCCAGCTAGAAATTATTGCTTCACTGAGCTCAGCCTCCCCGTGTGATCTCTGCACCTGGATCCTAACCATTTATGTGAGCCTGTGACAACACAAGTTGCATTCAAGTTGTATTCAACTTGCCTACGCATCAGTAGCAAGTGTCCCAATTTGCCTGCTCTTCCATACATTGACTCATGTGGCTGCAACTCAATACATAAAACATGCAAACATGGTGATGAGGTTTAGTCATTGAATGAACGAAGATTAGAATGGTCCCCTTTGACCAGGGTGGGGTTGTTCGTGCCAGATGTAGTGGTTCCAGCATTTCTGAAACAGCTGTCCTTCTGGGATTCACATGCAATACAATCTCTTGAGTTTACAGAGAATGGTGTGATAAACAAAAAACATCCCGTGAGCAACCATTCTGTGAGTGAAAACACCTTGTTAATGAAAAAGGTCAGAGGAGAATGGGCAGACATTTTCAAGGTAAGATATAGACCACAATTGCTCAGCTGTTTACAACAGTGGTGTGCAGAAAGGCATCTCTGAACACACAGTGCGTCAAACCTTGAAACGGATGGACTAGAGCAGCGGAAGGTCACACTGTGTTCCACTTCTGTTAGCTGTGAATAGGGAGATGAGGCGACAGGGGGCACATGATCACCAAAACTGGACAATTGGAAAAAAAAAACAAGATTGGAAATAAAAGTTGTCTGACAAATCTTGATTTCTGTTGAGACATGCAGATGGCAGGGTCAGAATTTGGCAAAGTTCAAGAATCCGTACAGGGTGGCAAGTGTAGTATAATGGGCAAGGAGTTGGTCTTGAAGGTCACAGGTTCAATTCCTCGGTAGGACACTGCCATTCTACCCTTGAGCAAGGTATTTAACTTGCTTGCTTCAGTATATATCCAGCTGTATAATTGGATACAATGTAAATGCTATGTAAATAGTGTAAGTATGCTCTGCTAAATGCCTATAATATAATGTAATCCATCCTGCCTTGTGTCAACAGTGCAGGCTGCTGATGGTGATGTAATGGTGTGGGGAATGTTTGTGTTTGGCACACAATAGGCTACTTGACCGATTGAGTATAATTTGGACGCCACGGCATGCCTAAGCATTGTTGCTGACAATGTGCATCCCTTTCCCTTTATCACTACAGCCATTTCAAATTTATACATCCAGCAGGATAATGTGCCATGTTACAAAGCACACATCTCAAGGTGGTTCCAATAACATGGCAGTGACTTGAGTTTACTCAAATGACCAGCAAAGTGTGCATATCTTAGTCCAATAGACGGGTGGTTTGCATCATGAACGTGCATCCAAATCTGCAGGAACTGCATGATCCTATTGAGTAAGCACAGACCAAAATCCCTAAGTAATGTTTCCAGCACCTTTCTGAATTCATGCTGCAAAAAGTTCAAACTGTCCTGGAGGCAAATGAGGGTCCTACCCGGTACCAGATTACCTGCTAAAGTGGCGTGGTGACTGAATATATGTACAATTTCTCTCTCTGGAGTCTTTAATGTTATTTGTGTTCTTATACCTACTGTTGTTTACCACAGCACCCCTAGTCAGCATTTGTTTCTGTATTTGCTACCTGGAAGTAATGAAATGCATTTAACATATAAGCTTTCTCACTAGATGTCATCCTGTGCTATCTAAGTTAAGATTAAAATGATTATCACCCTTAAATCACTTTGGACACTTGGTAGAGTTTCACATTAGTGGTGATATTCATACCATGAATATAAGTAGTATATATTTAAACTATAATAGTTTAAAATCTGTAACTAATCAGAATTTCTATTAATTTGAGAGTGAGTGGCAAAAGGCAATAAACAACACAGAAAAAGCACACAGCATGCAATGTGCACTTTGATAAAGAAACAGGAAGACAGTAGACATTGGAATCACGTTTCCGGTGGATCGTAATGTGATGTTTGTTAGCAAATTCCAAGGTTTATTTTTATTTTCCCTACAAGTAAGTGTCCCAGGTGTTCAATCACTCATGTAATTTAATTATGTAAGAGAGGCACAAACAGAAGGGGAAAAGACAGGCCTCAGCTCAGCTACCCCCAGCCTCAGGCATCTGATATTTTATAGCCATTACCATTCTTTTTAATATGGAATTTAATCCTCCACCCCCTCTCAATTGCCTCTTTTCTGCTAACAACCCTCCCTTGTGGATCAAATCAGTAGAAAATACGAACATGCAAAGAGACCAAATTGGCTTCCAGGATTGCTGAAATCAATCTAAACTGAAAATTGCAAAACAGGAAGCCTCAGGATATTTGGCAAAAAAAGAGTCAAGGCTGTTTTGGGTAATGTGAGCCTGAGATGTCACAACAGCAATTACTAAATGATTGAAGACAATCAAGGTGTGGATGCTGAAGTTATAAAAAAGTATGAGTCTTATTTCAGAAATTTCAAGTGTATATTGGACTTTCAGGGGAAGTTATTATTCAGTTATATGTCCTATGCAGGGATTACACTGCATTTTTTTCTTTATCCCTTTGAGTTAAGAGTTGATTAATTGATTGAAAAAACAACTTTAACTTGACTGCATTGTGGTTATAGTAAAATAAGTCATATGCAGCTCTTAAAACGTGCAAAATAAATATAATGCCTCTAGTGTGCACTGCTGTTTCTTACCGTAATGAGGTACATTTCCAAGTCGTTATTTATATGATGAAGATGTATTACCTCCTGCCACACCTGCCCTGGTCTGTGCTTTTGAATCATACCCAGTATGTATATATTTCTGCATCTAAAATTACTAAAGTGACACCTCAATGACCAAATCAGCTGCCACACAGCAAGACAGCAGCATCATGATTAAAGATCCAGGAAACTCGATTCAACTTATGATTATATCCTCCGTAAGTGACAAGTGATGGTCTTCTTCATATTTCTTTCAAGTTTACAACCCAATTATGACCATTGAATTGTAATAAACACTATTAGATTATTGACCTGTTCAGCATGTTAGGACAGGGTGAGAGTGTATCCTCCGCTCATTAATATTCATATCTGTAAGACAGCCATTCCTCGTTGCTAGGTTAGCACTAGAAAAGTAATTTCTTCAGTCATAACAAATTCAACATGCTTCCCCTGTTCCCTGCTCCAGCTATTTGGAGTGCACTTTTACACATTTTACACAGTTTTCATGCAGTCTATTCAGTTTACTCAAGTTCTCCGTTTCTGTGAAAAACTGAAAATATTCTAGACATTATCTACGCTGAGTTGATCATTTCTATAACAACAACGCCCGCAATTATTCAGCCCCATACTGAAGTCTTTATCCGCTTCATCAAACGCTTGCATGGATGTATTTTGTGTGATTATATGTGCAAAATTAGTTTTGATAGTGCTTGACAGAGCAATTTGTAACAAAGTGATGGTCATTCAGTTGCCAAAGTGCAATGGAGCAATGCAATCACACCAGCACCTTCTGCCTATTGTCTGACGGGAGATGTTTGGGAAGAAAATGGCACAAACTGCCTGTATTTCTTTGCTGAGTTGATTTTATAGAATTTAAAAACCATGTAGTTATATTGAGTCTAAATATTTAGGGGAAGTCATGGAAGGAGGAGGGTTTTGCATTTACGGTGCCGGAGTGTTTTTGTTTCGTCTGAACAGCCAATGGCATCGCCTCTCGCCTTGCTAGTGCTAGTGAGTAGGCTGTCCAGTGCAGTGACCACCTGACTTGAAAAAGAAAGCAACATAAGCTTGGATGTTGCACACAAACCACCAAAAGCTATGTGTTGTGAGGTAGTTAACTATAGGCCTACTTACAAATCCATCACATGTCTGTGACCACCAGGAGTATCACAAGCAGCAAGACTTGGGTGGTAGGGAGGAAAGGCATTGCACCATGCACCAGTGCTAGCTTTTTAGTAAAACCACATTGTTTTTGTAGGTAGTTGGCTGGAAGTCTCTCTCGTGAAAATAGGGACTATAAATATTAACTGCTGGAGTTATTGCAATATTGCAGTGCCCATGGGCCTCCATGTGGGTCTCTTAATTTTTTGGAAAAAAAAAATGTGTCTTGGTATTTCTACATCCAGAGAAGGTACAATGCTTAGGCATTTTAGCTTTCCCACACAAATGTGGCAAGGGCACCATTTACATATTATAAGTAGAAATAATTTCACCGGTGGTAGCATTTTAGTGATGTACATTGTACCCAGTTAACCCCGCCCACTGCATACCTGGTGTTTAGCCAAGGAGGAAAGCATTCCAATTTTGCCACAGGCCTTTTTATGTTTATTTTTTGTTATTTGCAACAATCATTTTTAGGTAATTTGTCAATGCAAAAAAAAAATATTAAAACACATCATAAAATAATTCACAGATTTCAGTTTCCTGGCCTTGTCTTAATGTCTGTCTGAGCCAAACAGCATGCTAAGACATTCCAAAAGAAACCAAATAAAACAGAGATGTAATGTATTCAGACAGACACCAGTCAGTGTTGTGTTTATTCCAGCATGACAATATAAGTATTGCACATGCATGAAAATGCATCATAAAAGTTGTCTTGCATATCGTTACTGGCTTTGAGGTAGTATGTGTTATGGACTGTTACACATACACACACGCACACACGCACACTCACACACAAGCAGAAGTGCACACTCGAACACATATACACTCATTGTGTGAGGCGTAATCAATAGATAATAGCATTCAAGTACTGTACTTGACAAGCAATTACCAGGTGAATGACAGATAATGACTAACCAATATCAACACCCTAGATTATAAACATTAGGCAAAGTAAGCTTTTGGGCCAGTATGTGATAGTATTCTTAAGTTGTAGGTGTAGCCATTCTCTTTCCATATTTTAGATAATAATTTTAGCCTTTTCATGGTGTCAAATTGAAAGATTTAAATTGTGAGTTACACAAATTTCAGATGAATTTATACGCAGGCATGTATGACACATTATATGACACCTTATATAGTTATGTTTTAACGTGAGGCATTGCTTAGCATCCAGTGTTAGATTTCAGTGTTACTTTGAATTTAAAAAAAAAAAAGAAAAAAAAAAAAAACCTTGATTAGAGATCTTCAAGTGTCATAAAGCTTTTCACTCTGCTGCTCCCTCTTGCTTAGTTAAGCTAAGTAATGGGGCTTGGCAGGCTTTATATTCTCAAAGGAAAAAGAAAGCACATCATTAGGCGAGTTCAAACTGCCTTCAATGCCTCAGGGAAAGAAATGACACTTTAAAATACTGTATGTAAATAAAAAAAACAGTGTTCTGTGAATTGTAATAAAACGGCATGACATACCATCAAGCCACCTCTTCCATGAGTGCAGTCCATAAGTATTTGGACAGTGACACAAGTCCAGATCCAAAGCACTGAGTGCACCATCCCCCCTAGAAAGGCGTCTAGTATGAGGGATGACAAGGGGGCCAGAATGAACTGAACAGCGTGAACCTGAAGGAATGTAAGAATGCAGTAGGTCTGTGAGGTAGTTTACTGTTTACTGCTTTATACGTGAATAGGAGTAATTTGAAAATGATGCGATACTTGACCGGGAGCCAAGTATCTAACAGATAACATTGGGTCCGACTCTAAGAGTTGAATTAATACTGTTCTGGTTGAATTAACACTGGACACGTCAGGAACTGAAGATGGATGCAGGACAAGTCTGGCAGAGCATCATCAGGGAGGATACCCAGTGTCTGGTGCTGTCTATGGGTCACAGACTTCAGGCAGCCATTGAAGGCAAAGTTTTTGCAACCAAGTACTAAATGTGAGGACTATTTAAGATTGTTAATTTGTCTAATTAATTTTGGTACCCTAAAATGAAGGGACTGTGTATAAAAAGGGCTGTCATTCTTTCAGGGATCACTGCATATGGATTAAATACACTTAAAGTCTCCTAACCTCATATTCATTGTTTAATTTAAAATTGCTAGAGTGCACAGCCAAAACAATAAAAATTGTGTCATTGTCCAAGTATTTATGGATTGCACTGTAGATACGTGGAAGCAGGTGTGAGTTATTGTTTTTTTATTTATTTTTTTTAATGCAATGAACCAATTGAATATGAAATGAGAACAAGGATCATTTCACCATCCATACCAAGAAACCCACACAATGGAGCACAAGGGGCTTTCTAGTCAAAAGATTCTGATAATATTCATTTGACCCTATCATGGCAACCAACCATTTTGGTTTTATTCAGTGCAAAATAAATTTAAATTTCAAATTCAATTTCATTGCACCTATTGGATAACTGAACAAAATAAACATTATTTCCTTGTGGTTAATGTTTGGCTGGTCTAATAATACTGTGCTTGTCTTGCAGAGGACAGTATACTACCCAATGCAGTTTTGGTATCTTGAGTAACCTTGTTCTGTCAGTTGCATGGGTTGAGCTTCTCCTTGCCAACGAGGTCATATTCAAAAGGCTTGAACAATTTTTTTTTCTTCCAAAGGAAATACTATCCCTGCCATTGGAATCCCTAAGAGATACAGTATATTAATAATTTTAACTGAACAGTTTGAAGCTCAGAATTATTTTAGTGAGATTGTCAGTGATGGCTTTCAAGTATTTATTACACAACGGGGGCTTGTCTGGGAAGTGAGGGGTAAAAAAAAAAATACACAGTACTCTATCCATTTCTGTCTTTATGTTGCACAATTAAAATGTGTTCAGTAATTAACATGAAAATAGACTAGATGTTGGTTTGAATCTTTTAAAAATAATATTATTAGTAGAAATGGCATTAGATATGCTGAAATAGCACTCAATGTTCTTTTAGTAAAGAGGCTAAAAATTAAAATTTTACAGCATAATGCATTCATTGGTGACATGTTGTTATACACAAATGCCAACCTCTAAAAAATAATCACAGATATAGCCAACAGGTTAATTAGACAGCAATTGCCAGTCAGAGTCTTCATTTTCAAGTCCAGTATGAACCAGCCAAAAAAATAAATAAATAAATACAAAACTGTTATTTGATAAGTCTGTACATTCTCTCAGGGGTAACATTGTCTGTGCTAATTGGGCTACCAACCAACCATTCAAGTGGAACAACTTCTCTCGGCACACAGAAATTTTACTTGTGTGCTTCTGTAATTCTCAGCCTGCTCGCTGCTTGGTAGAATGATGGATTCTGGTTAGACCTACAAGTTATCAGATCTGGGAACATGGGATACCTGTTGAAAGTCTTGTGAAAATTGAAAGTCTTTGTGAAAGTTCTTGTGAAATTATGTAATAAGAATACATAGCCAGGCAACGCTTTCTTTTAAAACTCTTGATCTTGCTAACAAAAGAGATCACCTTCAACAAGGCAGAGACAGCAATTAAATCCCTCCTGGTGTGTATGGTCTGTTCTCACAAACAAGAGTGATGAAGCAAACAAGAGTGAAGAGCAAATTTTCAAATTGAATAGATTCATTTATATGCCAACAGGCAATGCTTGTCCTCAAGTTTACCCCTTCTTTTGAATGGTGATTTTTCTTTTGATGGATGTAGAAAATGCATTTGATGTTGATCAGTCTTAATAATGTCTATTTGTATCATTTTCAATCAAGAGCAAATAAATGGAAATATGTGTAATTGTGTAATAACTAGTATTTATTAATCACAGATACGTGTGGACAGGGTAATGCATTCCATTTGCATTTTATTGGTGAATATATTTATTTCTGGGCCATATATGGAAATGACATTGTGTCTTCTAATATTGTGTCATTATTTAATATGCATTTAAATTCCCTTTGTTCTCAGAAGTGCTCATTAAAGAATACAGTGCCTTCTGATGTCTGTAGTTTTACATAATTAGTACCCAAGAGGACCTTTTCCACTGAAGCTCCTAGTTTGTTTTATTCCACATTAAAGGAACAATTTGTTTAATTTCTCAAGAGTTTAACCTTGCTGACAACAGTGTACAGAGAGAGCAGCAACAACACCTGGCATTTATAATACTTTAAAACATTAAGGGCCATATTTACAAAGGATTTGTGGGGCTTTTATAGACGCTAATGAGACAAAAAATTACTACTCCATATTTACTAAGGTGCGGCACCAGAAATTTGCGTTTGTAAAAACGAGAGAAAAAACCCCTACAATTTGCGCGTTTGGGATAATAGTGACGTTAGACTGCGACCATTTGGAAGGAGGGAACGGGAATTTATGCATATGACATGCTACAGCTGATTTATTGTGACTCGTGGCCACTGCGGCAAAGATAATTACGTCTGCTTTTTAACATCTGGGAAAAGCAGGCGTTAACTCCAATGAATATGACTCCTGAGTCAGCGTGTGGAACACTGGAAACAAAACTGTGCATAAGTGATTCAAAAAAAATTTTCAAATTTTTTTTTTTTTTTTTTGCATTCCCATGCATTGTTCACCTTAGTTCTTTCCATGCCAAAATAAGTCCAATTTAAAGGGGTAGTAGCACACTAATTGCATAATTCTATAATAGCTGTCGATGGGGGTGGTGCAGTGGGTAGCACTGTTGCTTCACAGCAAGAAGGTTCTTGGTACAAGTCCCAGCTGGGGCTTTTCTGTGTGAGGCTTGCATGTTCTCCCCGTGTTCACATGGGTTTCCTCCAGGCACTCCCGCTTCCTCTCACAATCCAAAGACATGCAGTACTATTGGAAAGTCAAAGTTGCCCCTAGGTATGTGTGTGTGAGTGAACAGTGTGTGGACTGGAAAACTGTCCAGGGTGTATTCCTGCCTCTTGCCCAATGTATGCTGGGATAGGCTCCAACACCTTCTGGAATATAACATATATATTGTAGAGTATATATAGATGATGGATGAATTGTTGATGGGCAACAGTTTCCAGAAACTAGTTCTTCTGCTGCAAGACTGTAGCTAATAATGGTTTTCAGGGTCCAATTCCATTATTGGCTGCAACATAGCAGGAGCAGCAGAAGGGCCAGTTTGTGGATGCTGGTACCCATAAACAACTATTGCAGAACTATACAATTTTGGAGAGCTACATTCAAACATAAATAAAAAATGAACCCTTTATTCTGTTAACATGGACACTACCCAAGACATCTCTAAAATAGACCAGCAGAGCCAGGTTTATAGATATGGGACCATTCAGAAAGACAGCAATGATGTTGCCACAAACAATCTTATTAATATAGGCTTTTTGAGTTTTTAGGAAGTAATGGACATGCCAGCCACCTGTGAGCCACAAATAAAATTGTCAGTGTTGAAAGAAACAGACTTGATCTAAGTAAGTGCAGAGCACAAGGACATGATGGCGCAGCCACCATGTGTGGTGTTTATTCAGTTTATTCAGGTGCAGGCCAGAATCAAAAAGATGCTTGCCAAGTACGTGCACATCTAAATTATCCAGTCAAAAATGTAGAGGAGATGCACACATTTTCTGATGCTTTGGAGGTTCCTTATATCTTTTTAGTCGTAGTATCAAAAGATGGTCAATGCTTTCGACCATGGAATCTTCAGAGCATGGAGACAAACCTAAAACTAGCCCCACTCGGTGGTCCTCAAGATATGAGGCATTTGTTGCTCTTAGATACTGCTACGTACTGTAGTTCTGACCAAAGTTCTCACCAAAATTGTTCTCGTCAGCAAAAAGAAGGAGGAGTGAGATAAAGCTGGAGCCATTAAAAAAAAAATAAAAAAAAAAAATTCTGCTTTATATTTCTAGCTGTACTGCAGGCAAAGGTGCTAGAAAACATTAATGCAGTGTCTAAGTTGTTATAAGCAAAAGATACTGACATCCAGCAGGCAGTTGTGCTTCTTCAAAATCTTTTTCTGACTTCCTACTGGGATAATTTCAAAGAATCCAACTGCACCACTCAGACTCGTCACAGAAAAATGGGGAGTGCAGAACAAGTTCACAGAAATTTTCAGAAGAAAAGTAAAACACCACTTTGATGAACTGTGCACAGATGACAGACTAAGTGATGACGAGAGTGATTTTGAGGCGAATGTGTTCAATGCCAGCCTGGACATTATTATCAACCAGCTTTGTGATAGGGAAACTGCTGAGCTGTTTGAAGCCATTCACCCAAGTACACTCAGGAGTGCAGAAGATGATTCACATTTCCAGGCCGTGAAGCACCTCACAGACCAATACAGCATGGGTTTATAACCGGATTTCCCTGGCCAAGTTTTTGAATTCCGTAGCTGTTTCAAGTCTGACATACCAAAACAGCTATCAGAAAAGAATCTGGCAAAAATGTTGTTAACCACAGCTCAATGACTGCAAATTTTACCGAGGTTTGTACTGCAATTTGATGAACTGTTTATTACGCCTCTGATGTCATGCATCTGGCTTCCAAGCTAACAGGACATACTGATAAAATCATCACTTACCTCTACAAGACTCTTCATTGTTGTATACAGTAGATATCATCTATAGTGCATATAGTACAGTAGTAAGCCTCTCAAGTGTAGCACACTTGTTGTTTTTCTCTATTTTTTCAATCCAGTAAGCAGACCTGGCATGCTGACATCACCTGTTGCCAGCATTATTATGGGTCAGAGGCCTTTATGTCAGAACTCCTTTATTCAGAAGTCTTTCTGCATATAAAAAATGAAAAGGTTACGCTATATTGACAAAAACCACACTTGACTCAAATGAAGTACTTGTGTTAATGTGAATGCTTATGACTGAGCCACTGCTCTTGCTTTCTGTGTCAGAGTGTTTCTGTTTGTATTTAACAGCTTAGCCAATTTAGCCAACACAACACAGAACACAAAACTTAGATGCTGTTCTGCCAATCGCATCCCTCGCATTCAGTCAAGGATGATGATGACCTAAGGTATTCATGCCCTGGAGTGATGTCCCCTCAAAATACACACCTTGTAGAATGCAAGCGAGCATCACAGATTTTACATACTTAAATATTAATGATTTTATAATTCAATTTCATGTTTAAACGGCCTTATTTGAACTGAAGTCCAAAACATCAGATTTATATTTTCCAGGATATAGTAACAGAAAAGATTATTAAAATTGTAAGAGCTATTGTACACTATTGGCAACACCAAGAGTAGTGATCTGGATGTTGTAGTTTTTGACTAATATCTAGTCTGGCTTTTTCCATAATTTGAGTTTGTCACAATCGGGGACAAGAAAGTCCCAACTAGACTGAACACACCATATACCACAATGCAACCCTCAACACTCAGGTTTTCAGATCCTTTCAAGCTGCACACAGAAAACTCTACAGCTTCAGTATTTATCCAGTTTGAGGATCTTGGCAGATTTACCTCCGGGGACAGTTTCTCTTCCTGAGCCAGCACCACAGGCTGTTCTCTGGGTGTTTTCAGTGGTGACACACATGCTCAAATGGCGTGGTGCCTGTTCTGTTCATTTTCTTGAACCACCGTTGGCATTCAGACATGTGTTTCAATGGTGGCTCTTTGAAGCAGTGCCTTGCTCAGTTTAAAGTGTTCGTTTTGTTTTGTATACGGGGATTAAAGTACCAGGATGTATCTTGAACCTTGTCTCTCTCTTCTTTTCTAAGATGGCTGAAAGCACAGGAGGTGTGATAAATTCCAAACTGAGCGACCCATGTGGAAAACAATAAACCACACATGACAGGAACAGATGCTCTTCTTTATTGTACCCTGGAATGCAAACACTGGCTATCTTCACAGACGGTTTTTTATAGTCTTTGGCTCAGCTCTGGCCTAATAACATCAGCCTCCTGGTATCACAAAGCGAGCGCATTAAAAAATAAAACAAGCAATGACGCTTTCTTATAATCTCTTTGCACTAAATTTAGTTTGATGTGAAGAAAGCTTAAAATGTTTACGCTTAAAAAGTTAACCAAGATTGGTTTGGTATAATTACATATTTTCAATTATCAATATTACTTTGGGTTTTAGGCTTTTTATTCAGGTAAATTTTCTAATTTGGCCTTTTTTTTGGCATTTTCATTTTTTATTAGGTAACACATTTTCTATCCCCTTTTAATGAATTTTCATATGTTTAAAATCAGATGTCAGTAGTACAAGGGCATGGCTTTTGAAGATGGGATGGTAATGATGAAATGATAATGATAAATTAAATTAAACAGCTCAACATACCTCGCTAAATGTTTCATAGATCAGATCTGCTTGCTGCTAAGGTAACCAGAAAGGGTTTTAGTATTATATTCATTACTTATTTGTAGGCAATGAAACTTTAAAAAAAAAGAAAGGCACACAGCTCCAACAGATGGTATACAGAGCTCTGAGGCCATCATATTTTCGCAAGTCAATATACGAAACATATCCGGCGACTCTGGCATCAAAGATTGCAGTTTAACTAGATATCATCAGAAGGCCAGTGTTTGGGATACAGAAGGGAGGCATGCACAGCCGTGAGTGTCAATTCTCCAATAGTTTTTTGGAAAGAAGTGTGGATCCTGTGCTTTGAACGTTAAATACGGGTTCATGAGGATTATTCTCCAGAAATGACTAAATGTATGTGAAAATTATGAATGTCAAAATTTACCAAACATTAAGGACTGAGGGTCTTTTAAATTTATTAATCCATGTTGAATCATTAGTAGTGAATATTTAATTCAGAATGCAAAATGTCAAAAATCATTTTAGATTTTCAGAATAATTTTAATAACTAAATGGGCATTGCATTACTTATTTCACATTTGCAGTGTGTGTATTCGATTTTGTAAAATTTAATCTCATTAAGCAGCATTAAGTGCGTGGTGTTACAAAAATCCAAAATGGATAAATCATATCTATCAACCTCTACTGTCTAGCAGATGAAACTACTGTTGCAGGCTGGTCTTGGATTATACTTGTTTAAATGATCTAATCTAATTTGGAACATGGTTTTCTGCTGGAAATGAGGCTAGTAGGGTAATACTGTACATGCAGTCTTTCTTCTGAATTATTAAAACGTTCCCTAATAACGCAGTGACAAGAAAGGTGTCATTAAGACAAAGTTCATAAATTGGATTTCCATCTGCATGAGAGCATTACTTTGCTAAGCATGTGATTAAGTCAAATGACATGTATGAAATACCTTACACGTGTAAAAATGAAACATATTTTGAAAATGTACACATAGTTGTTATACCATTATGAATTACCATATATTACACTGAGTGGAAGTTTATAAATGATGCATTTGTTTTCCTATGGGAAATGTCTACACATAATTCCAGAAATTGTCAAAGAAGGAAAACATGACTATTTCAGTGTAGTTACAAATTGATTAACCAGAGAGGAGAATATGGTGCGGTGTTAAACTGTAAGGTTTCTTGCTCCATCTTGGAATAGGTAAAATCAATGTCTTCGTACCAGGCGCTGACTGCAGTTGAAATGTTGTACTGTGCTTTCATATTTGGATGTTTGTAGACGTTACCCAGTCTGATCATTAGGGCAGTCTGCAATGACATTTCTTTCAAACAAATCGCAGTAGATTCAGTGTCACAGTGGACAATGCGGCACACAGCAATAGTGTCGACTGCGTGTGTCATTACATGATGTCAGTAAGCTCTGCAGTCTTCTTCAAGCATGCAAGTAGAATATAAATTAGGCTTTGAAGAACTCACAACACTTGCTGCAAAAAGTAGTGGGCCCTTTATGCCTTAGCTTGTTTTCTAGATCTGCTGCACAGTGGTCCAGCCATCTAATCAACCCTAGTTAAACGGATCAAATACATGCTTTCCTCTACCTGAAGTGATGTGTCATGAATGTTGTGATAAAAAAAATAAATGGCATTGTTCATCACCCAGGTGAGTGTACCACATTTGGGAGGTCATGTGGATTATCCCCATAATGTATTATTATTATTATTATTATTATTATTATTATTAGTAGTAGTAGTAGTAGTAGTAGTAGTAGTATTTATAATGTTAAAGTATTTCCACCCTAGGGTTCCCTTAGACTGTATATTTATTTCGCCAAGATTATTCCCTACTTTGAATTGCAAGTGCTTAAGGGAATGCGCAATTCAATAAAACAAGACTCAAGTCTATTTCTGATTCAATAAAACCACCCTTATGCTCCTGAGGCTCTTCCTTATGCTCATAAGGATCAGTTTTATGCTCATGTGCCCTGTCCCAATTCACCTAACCAGTCTGCCTCCATTTTGAGTAATGCTTAAAAGTAAAAGGGTCCACTTAGTGGCACTGCAGTGAAATGGCATGGAACAAAAATAGCCCCGGTTGTTGGATGCACTTCATTCATCATAGTTATTTTTCCCACATCATGCCGTTGACAAGATGCAGCATCCATTTGAGGCCACCAGAACAGATTTCTTGCACAGGAGAGAAGAAGGAAAGAAGAATCCTTAATCACAACATGTTGTCATTAAAGCAAAACCAGCTTGGTAGCTAGCCAGCTATTTTTCATTCATAGTTGACCATTTGTTTGCCTTTGTTATTTTTCTACCTACATATGTATGGTGATTTCTCTCAAAATAAAGTTAATGAATAAATGGCTAAATACATGAATAAACAGTACAGCTTTGTTGGACAAGTGAGGATTAAATAAAAATATGTTTATTTTGGGAATCCAGCTGTTCCAACAGGCAATTCCCTTGTTGAAAGGTTCAGCACTCTGAACACTGAGCTCAAGTGGTATTGCGTGCTAGAACCCCTCACTTAAACTACATATAAATATATTTTATGTGATTTAATTTCATAATTATTGTTGAAAATGACAATTATTGATTAAATCACCAGATTCGTTAATAGGTCGGTCTACAGAAATCGGTGGAATCAATCAACAAGGCAAAACAAACTCTATATCTGGTCTTAAGATTAAATAATTCAGTTCAACAAGAGGCAGCTAATAAGAATAATGAATTAAAATCATACATTCTTTATCGTATACAGGCTCACTACTTCTAAATTATAAAACAGAAGATAATTAAACAATTAATTTGACAACACCAGAAAATAGGGCCTGATAAGCCAGATCTTGCTAAAGTGTTACCCTCTTGCAGATTCTGTGAGACAGGAAAAAGGAAATGAGCTAAAAAAACAAAAAAAAAAAAAAAACACACACACAACCAAAATCAAAAGAAGAAAACTCTTCTTTTCCAAGTCTCCGAAACCTACTGAAACACAACACAACGTTTTCCTTTGGCAATTTTAAATACCTTGCACAGCATGGCTTGAGAGCGTTGCCCTGATTGGGTGATGCCGCGTTAAGGTGTGGAAGGGAAGGTGGGGGGCCAGGCTCATTTATTAAAAGAACTGGCCTATCTAAAAGGTGACTGTGTACATATTGATTGAAGTGAACTTATGTTGTCGGAAGCAACTAACTCTGCAGGCGGTGGGACCCATAGAGCGCCTGCCTAGATCAGCGTATCAGTAGACTTTAAATTACATTTGCTTTGATGTTTGTGGAGGGGAGGGCAGGCCTCATTCTTAGAAACAATATTATATTGTATCCAATTAATTGTTTCTATCTCTCTGACCATAATCTAAACACTAGATATCTGACAGTAGATACAAATAGCAAAAAGTAAATTGTTAAATAGTGCTAACATTTTCACTTATTTACTCATTCACTATGCTATGTACTACTATTTATTTTTAATTAAATTCCTTAGTTAATTCCTGACACGCAAAGGAATGGCCAACAATCAACACTCAGATGGACGCATGTAATTTGCCCAGGGTTCTAATTATGGGTGGAATTGGGGGGGGTCTGACCCCCATAATTAAGACTTGGACCCCCCCCCCCCCCCAAAAAAAGAGGTAAAAATAACAGGTCGGGGGGGGGGGTCGAAACATTTATATATCCAGTGACGCCACTGATGGGAAATATATTGTAATATTTACGATTACAAGTAAGAAGGATATATAAATGTTTCGACACCCCCGACCTGTTGTTTTTACCTCTTTTGGGGGGATCCAAGTCTTAATTAGGGGGGTCAGACTCCCCCAATTCCGCCCGTAATTCAAACCCTGAATTTGCCATTGCTCTGCCAGGCCAAGATGCACTTAGAGATGTACAGTGCGCAGAATTCTGCGGGGGAAAAAAAAAAACTAAAAAAATAACAACAACATGGGTTCCCAGAACTATGACCGTTTCTGAACATTTCAAACAAAGAAACCATAAGGCCAATACAAGTGATTATAACTGCAGCAGGCTAACAGTAACATTTTAGTCAATTTTGTTGTGTCAAATTTGATATTTAGATTGTGTGGGCTTTATATTATTATCTAAATGTATTCTAGATTCCGCTGCGAAAAAAGAACATGTTTAAATGTTTGTAGCAGCCCCACGTAAGTGCACTAAAAAATAACTCTCTCCTCAATAACAAACATATCCATATTACATTTAATGCATGATCCTTGGAGTATTTACTCTCAAATGTAATATACTGTAGTGCTAAGAGTCTTTGTAGGTGAATTTAACAGCTCAGAAAATATTATAACAGGGCTTGTCTTTAGGCAGTTGGAAAATGCAAATATTTGTATGTGTCTTTGTTAATGCAGCCAGCATTAGAAAAGCAAAACAGGCCACATAATTCCTCTGTAATATATAGATTGTGCTACTGTTTATTGGCTAATCAGGATGCTGTCCCCCTTTCCTTTAAATACATGATTGGGTAATGCATTATTATTTTTCCTTGCTTGACAGTGCAGCTTATGCTGTCTGGTTATCTGATAACCGAAGCCTTCGACCTGCAATTGTGGACTTCCCTCTTCAATTTAACCAGCAATTAGAGATGCACCGATTGATTGGCCGACAATTGGTATTGGCCGATAATACTACAATTGGCCATCAGCCAATAGTTTAAAAACAACCAATGAGCAGCTCCGATTATGTCCCGTTAATCAAAAGGGGAAATGGTCTATTGTTCATTTGTAATCCAAGAGCTGGTTTTCACTTGGCTGTCAGATACAAAATAATAGCACTTTGTTTTCATATTCAGTGTTTCCCCTGTAATTGTTCAGACCCGATGGGCTGCCAGGGAACGAAGCTTTTTTTTTTTTTTTTAATGGCAAAAATAACAGATATCTATTCATTTGGAAATCAATATTCAATTGTCTTGAGTACCTCTGTGGGGCACTGTTCCGAAATATGAGTCAACCTCTGTGTTGTTGCCCGGGAAACGTGGCATGATAAGTGTCACTGCAGTGTTCTATACCACTGTCAGTCCCACTGAACTGGTCTGTCCCTTTACTTACCCCTGTTTAGGGGTTTTCGGTACATACCACCAGGCATGAAAAAAATTCAAGTGGAAACACTGATATTTCAGAAATGCACTTTTAGTTGGAGGAATGCATTTTAAGTTAGATGAATGTGAAGAAATGTCATAAAAATAAATATTTTACTTTGTTACATTGCTTTATAATTAAAATTGTGTTCATTAGAAAGGCAAGATTTTAAA
Organism: Anguilla rostrata; assembly: GCF_018555375.3. Classification (NCBI taxonomy): domain Eukaryota; kingdom Metazoa; phylum Chordata; class Actinopteri; order Anguilliformes; family Anguillidae; genus Anguilla; species Anguilla rostrata. Next base: position 51,846,769 of record NC_057936.1, on the reverse strand, counting down.
TAGTTGATCATAAGGAAGCAGAACCACTAAACAATTGGTAACGGCATTGGCCAATTTTTTTCCCCTTAAATAATGGGAACCTCTATCGGTCAGAAATTTTCATAACAGTGCATCACAACCACAACATTTTGATCAGATTCAAGGCCATTGCAAAACAATTAACCATTTATCGGATGATTTTAAGGTATGCTTTGGATAACTGTCCTGGTGAAAGATTCATTTCCTGCCATAGGGGTACCAGGTCTTTGGCCAAAATGTGACATGCCTTGGCATTTGCTTAAGTTCATGATTCCATAAAGACCAAGGATCAATAGATAAGACCGAGGATCAATAGATCACCCTTCCAACAGCAACCACCCAGCTGGTTTGTGTAGCAAAAAGCTCAATTGGATGTTACATCTCATTACATGTATTTCTCATTTTAATAGTCCATCATCTTTGCTCATCTTTATCAAATGTGTGCAAATTATCTTTCTACTGTATAACATTTTTAGATGATATTAAATTCAGTGTGTTTTTCCAGTCACGTCCTTTTCTTAATTATTAATTTTATTTTAATGGTCCTCCAAGGTTTCTTTATTTAGTGGCAATATTCCTAGCAGTTGATTAAATGAAATCATCTGAAAATTATTTAATTTAAAACATCTGTAAATGCCTTGGTTGTGCAATAACTTCCTCAAAATGAAATTTATTGCAATCTTATTTCTCATTTTCATAAAATGAAAAATGTGTTTAAGGGTACCACCAGCATCATGCAAAAACAATATATATTCGATATGTATAGATCATGATTACATATTGAACCTGGATGTTGTCTGCACAGTTTTGGGTTCATTACAGCTAATACATACACTAAGTGCAAAGGTTTGTAAAGATAGCATACTTTTTCTTGGGTCACTGTTTACAGAAAACATCTCAGAGTTTCACTTAAACTAGAAGTACCTCTCTGAAAGCTGGCCACACTGCTATCAGAATCTTGCTTCACAGTATATACTTTATGGTTGCAAGAAAAAGATTGTGAACCCTTTGGAATCCCCTGGATTTCTGCATTACTTAATCATTAAATGTTGTCTAATCTTCATTTAAGTCACAATAATAGACCAACACACTCTTAAACTAATAACACACAATCAAGTGCACTTTTCATATCTATATTGAACACATTGTCTAAACAATCACAGTTCAGACTGGAAAATGTATGTGAACCTTTGTATCTAGTAAATGGAATAACCTCCTAAGCAGTAATAACCTCCACCAAATGTTTCCTTTAGCTGCCGACCAGCATTGTGTAATTGTAGACCATTCCTCCATAAAAAAATTGCTTCAGTTCATTGATATTTCTCAGATTTCTGTATGAACAGCCATATTCTGGTCATGCCACAACATCGCAACTGGGTTAAGGTGTGGACTCTGACTTGGCCATTCCAAAACATGAATTCTCTTCTGTTTATACCATTTTGTTGTGGTTTTACTCATGTTTTGGGTCATTGTCTTGTGGCATCACCCAACTTATATTACGCTTTAGGTTACAGACTGCTACCCTGACATTCTCCTGTCATTTCTAGACACAATTTTGAATTCTTTATTCCCTCAATGATTGCAAGCTGTTCAGGCCCTGAAACATCACAACAGCCCTAAACCACAATGCTCCCTCTATCTGTGAGGGAGTGGGGGTTTCGGGAGACCAACTGCAACTGAACAGGGGTTCTTTAAGCTATTCACCAGAGGTAGAATAACCACCAAGTCTCAAGAGACAAAAGGACAGGGGAAAAAGAACAAAAAGAAAAACAATACTCCTAAGGGAGAGTATCCCAAAGAAAAGCTCTAAACAACCCACGTACTGGGTAACAAACAAAAGCTTAAGTATGAACCTTCTGGGGGAAAAAAATAAAAAATAAAAAAAATAAATGGGGTAACTTAAAGAAAACAGACCTCAAAACGAGGCTGAAAAAGTAACACCAAAAAAGAATTCCGAGTTGTAGCACTAACTTGTTACCAACAACCCATAAAGCTAAAGATTGTTGTGCTAACTTTGTAGCCACAACAATCCACTACTGTAAACTCTCAATCTTTTACCTTACCACACTTGACAGAATACCAGCTCTAGTGAAACATAAGTGACACTGAAGCAAAGCTTATCGACTTGCTAAGGGTTTAAATAGACAGCCAACAGGTGGAAATAGTTAAAGGGGATTTGCACACCTATAATTCAATCAAGGAAAAGAAGAAAACTAAATGGCCGTAATAACTGAAGAAAAGGCGCAGGTAAAAACCAATGGCCATAATAACTGAAGAGAAGGTGCAGAAGGAAAAGAAATGGTGGTATCACCCAAAACCATGACACTATCATACTCCACAGTTAGGACGACAGTTAGGTTAGTATTGGTAAGCAGTGCCTTTTCCTTCCAAACATAGCATTACACATGTATGAAAAAAAGTTCAACTTTTGTCTCATTCATCCATAGAACATTGTCCCAGAAGCATTGTTGAATATCTAAGTGGTCTTTTGCAAACTTGAAACATGCAGTAATGGTTTTTTGGAGAACAGTGGTTTCCTCTATGGTGTCCTCCCAAGAATACCATTCTCGTTTAGTGTTTTTTCTTATAGCGGACACATGGACAGGGACTTTACTTCAAGAGATTTCTTCAGGTCCTTTGCTGTTACCCTAGGGTTCTTTGTGACCCCATTCAGCATTCCACGCTGTGCTTATGCCATGATCTTTGCAGGATGTCGACTACTAGGGAGAAAAGTAAAAGTACAGAATTTCCTCTTTGTAGACTACTTATCTTATTGTGGATTGATGAACACTCACAGACCTTTATAAATACTCTTACCCAGCCTTATCCAGCTTTATGCCTCCTCATACGGTCCTCTGAAAATACGGTTGATCAGGGCATGGTTCACAGGAACAGGTGTTTCTTGAGAAGAGCAGACTCTGTCAGTAACCAAATTTTGTGTGCCTTTTTTTAGGACAGGGCACCTCCAACCCGCACATCCAATCTTGTCTCATTGATTGGAACATTTGACTACAATTAACTTTTGGAGAAATCCTTAACCTAGAGATTCACATACTTTTTCCAACGTAAACAGTGGATGTTTAAATGACGCATTCAGTATTAAAGTACAGTAGTAAAGAAGTACAATTATTTGTTTGTCATTAGTTTAAGCCAAGTGTGTTTGTCTAATATAATGACTAAGATGAAGATCAAAATAATTAATGAGTAATTAATGCAGAAAGGGTTTATGATACATCAGATTCATATATTTTAACTGCAGCTGTACCTGAATATGAATGCCTCTTTTTGCCTTTTTATTGACTTTATGATTGCACTAAGACCGGGTCAGCAAAATTCCATTGCAATATTATTCTGCGCTATGCCACACTACCAAACTAGCAAATTAGAACTTGTTTTATTTTCTAAGAGCAAACATTGAGAAACAAGAATCAATATTTATTTGCACAAAATATTAATATTTGCAATAACCAACTGCTTTTGAGAATTTGTTCATAATTCAGCACATGGCAAAGGCAACAGTTTTTCGGGACAAATATCATTTTCATAACATTTTTTAATGTATTTGTTTATGGAAATTCAAGTTCAACTAATGGCCATGTGACATACTGAAACACATTAAATGAAATAAATTTATACATTTATTTCATATCCATGTATTGACAAAAAAACTATATGAAAATGCTGAAGAATTACATGATTTTTGTTGAGACAAGTTGTTATTTAAAAATGTGTAACTAAAATAGTTTCTCTGATAGACTATTCTGTTTGTTTGTTCATTTATTTATTTATTTTATTTTTTTGTGATTCATAATATTCCCACCCCATCCCAGACTCCATTGCTTCCCATTCTGATAATGCCCCCGTATTAACTGGCTGCAGTTATTACCCTTTATATGAGATGTCTATGTTGCAAGCAGTTTATGAGATTCTGGTCCCTGCGGATAAGATGATAGAGTTGGAGCAGGCTGTCATCCAAAGCTTTATAACAGCGTCAGTTGGGAAATACACAATGCCATGGATTATTGATAGAGCCATATCTACACTTCTGCTGACAAATTTGAGACCTCCATAGCATGGCACGTAATCTTGAAAAATATCTTCGCTAATACGTCCCTTTTGTGTGTTTTCTTTGGGTGATTTTGTGGGCTTTCCTGCCTTTATCTAGTGATGAATGACCTCACTTTGAGTGACCTAAAAGACAATGATTGATAAATGCAGTGTACTCTCCTCTGCAATTTCCTGCAACTTGAGTACAGTCAGATGCCGTCAGTCTTGACCATACTTTTGATTGTGGGTACAGAAAATGTTATTTTCATGATCAAATTAATAGAATATCATAAAACAAAAGGTCAGTATAGGACATCCAAATCAGGAAAATATTCTCCAAATACTATATATGAAGAAATTAATAAACCAAATAAATAAATGCATAAAAATGACCTTCATAAAGTTGCTTAATATTCATTTATATTAAATGGTTAAACAAATAGGTACATAAAAAATGTATTCAGTTTCTTTCAGAACTGTTTGTAGAAGTCATATTAATGTTTTATTCATATGCTTTTAATGTCAGAGCTTTTAAATGTTTGCAACTATAGCCTAAATTATATGGAATGTATTTAAATTCTTAGGCAATACATACAAAAATGGAAATGAATTGAGCAAAAAGTGTTTTCATTTTCTCAAGAGACTACCTTGTAAACAGCATTGGAACTGAAAATATGTGAAAATGTATAACATATGTCTAACTGTCACATACTTTCAGCCATAATTTCATAAACGTATAGCTTTAATACTCATTTTACTTCATCATTACTGTTAATTATATGTACATATTACTTTTTAATACATAGAATATGTACATTGACCACCATTATATTCACTGAAAAATGGAATCAAATTGATATTTAGAAAAACCATGTATGTGTTAGACAACAATTTATTTATTTTCTTTTTTATACAGATGTGTACTGCAAAGTGGAAGCGACCATGATATGTACTTTTGTACATCGCTTTGGATAAAATAATCTGCTAAATAAATGTAATGCTAGTGGAAAAAAAGGGTTTGTGTCAATTCTATTTGAGACTTTATTCACATTGCTGGTGCACTGTAAGCCCAGGTACAATGAAGGAAATTGACCCCAAGAGCAGTATTAAGGTAATATTAGCAACAAAAAAGGGTTAACCACGGTGTCATTATGATCCCTCGATTTTAGCCTTCAAAGAATACATTTGAAGCCAGTCAGTTTTTTACATAATATTTACAGGCAACTTTGTCGTTACAAACTTTCAGAAGGGGTACATTGTTATTGATGCCATGGGAAATTAAAATAGAAATAGACTCACAATCTCACTGCACATTGAACTTTGCAGAAAACTGTTCGATGCCCTCTTTATAATCCAATTGCCCAGCCAGTGTATTGTCAGTGGATAGTAAGGCCAGAGCAGAATGTTTCTTCTGTGACATTGTAGGTCTGAGATCGTTTTTCATTGGAGAAAGTTTGCTGAATGATTTCTCAACACCAGCAACTGCCACAGGCACTATTAGTAATGCCTACAGGGGGATTATAGTGTTGGGGAAAAGCAATCTTCATGTCCTTCTCTAATATGTACTGTACTGTAACACCTGAGCCAAAGAAATTGCATTATTTAGAAGTAGATGAGAGGGAAAATCTAACTCCTCAGCCAAGTCTCCAGCCAGTCTCTCTTTTGAAGCTCTCTAACATAATCTCCTGTTGAATCCACAGAGGACATGGCTGACACTCTTGGTACTGATGATCTCAGCCATTGTGTGTTTACTCCTTTCGCACAAGCAGCCTTGTTTACTTTAACTTCTTTATTGTTTTTTTGTTTTTGGTAACCAAATTTTATGTTTCAAGATGTCAAGATTTATTCAAGGCAAGAAAACTCCTGAATTCCAGTGATCAACTTTTAAGATAGCTATTCACAGTTGCAACAGAAAACAAAACAAAAACAGGTATACTGACCAGCCACTGTATTACACTGCAAAACCCGCGATTTATTCAATTTTATTGCTGTAACATTTTTGTGTCGATTTTAGCTTTAGCATCATGTTATTTTCATCAAAGATTGAGTAAAGGCAACTTATAATTTGAGTTGGTAATGATTAATTACAGTTAGTACCCCTAAAGAAATAAATAAAACATTGATTAGATACCACTGAATTCCTGACTGCATACTACAGAAAACATTCATCAGTATGTTGCTTTCTTCTGAATAAGCACCATTCACTATGATATCACTTTAAAGTCAATATATTTCTAACAACATTGTAACATCGTAACAACATCTGACAAACTGCGCTTTCTTGAACATGTACTGTCTTCAAAAAAATGCACTCTTATAGCCGCAAGCATTTTCATTTTGCAGAATGCATGGGGTACACTAAAGCTACTTCTAGGCACACTTTACTACTGTAGCACTTGAACATTTTCAGCAACTGCAGCAAGATTTATTTTGCAATATCAGTCTGAATCTTGCGGCACCGCACAGAATTCTGGGAAAGCGAGCATTAACTGTAGAACAGTGGTGGACATCTAATTATTTTTAAGTTGTTATTTCTTTGGAACACATTAGGCAATGTGCATTCCTTTATGGCCACAGTCTATCCCTTTTAAATGGAAACTTCCAGTAGGACAATATGTCCTGTCACAATCAGGCTCCCAATTCACTCAAATTTATTTTTGGGACCTCACTGAAATTAATTGTTTCAAAGCAAAAACTATGGCGTATTCAGATGAATGTCTTTGGATTATGTTCATAAAAGCTTACCTAGGGCATGGGGACAGAGTGTAATGTTTTTCTGTACTGTACAAAATAAATTGAAAATCAAAGAATAAATAATTCTTGCCCACTGTTAAAACCATTCAAAGGGTTCCAAGTTTTTTTATTTATTTTTATTTATTTTTTTGCACTCATAAGTAGTCATACTTCGACAGAAGAATATTCTGTGTTGAGCTCCTTTGAGTTAAAATTATTACATATACTGTATAAAAGCCTGTATTTGGTGCAAATCCTGTACTTGCAGAAACTGCTTCAAGCCTCCATCCCAATTAAATTGAGTTGACTTGATTTAGAAGTCTGTGTGCTGAAAAGTGTCTAGTACAAGCACTTCAAATTTCAGCCCATCAGTATGTGGCCTTAGCTGTAAAGCAGACTGCACTCAAGAGTACTCTTAGACATTGTGGAATACATGGTTGCTAAGAACTGACATAGGACTTGAGTCTTCCCTCCTAATTGGTCCCCCCAAATGTGTGACTCGCTATTTCACCCTTGAAACATTTCATGTTTACAAAATACTAACATATTTAATTTTGCGACATTCATGATGATTAATTGGTATCTCAAAAAACCCTGAAACTGAATTACTGTACAGAAGAACTACAAGGCAAAGCATGCCTTCCATGGTGTATTCCCAGCTCGACGTTTATTTATCTTTGTTTTCAGGGTGGGGGTTAATTGTGTGCTTCTGTATCCTTTACAGTTCTTTGGGAGTTGAAATACAGGATGAACACGTCCTCCACCTTTCTGCTGCCACCCACGGGGGCTATAAATGCACAAACTGGAAATAATTGGAGGGGATATTAACTCTCCGTCTGTTCTACAGGAGGGCTATAAGCACACCGGTTATGTGCATTGCGTTTGCTTCTGAATTGGGGTTTGAGAATTAGCTTGCACTTGTAAGTGCGTGAGCATCTGGGAAAATTGCTAGCTTCATTTTCAGCATTGTGGATTATGATAATAAACGGTGTTCTGTTGCCATGGGCACAATTATAAACCGTGTAGACAGCATTCTTTGTTTTCAAATTGGATGAGATATTGAGATGTTGTGGGTGTTACTTGTTAATTATTGAAGGAAACATGCCAAACTAAGAATTTACAGGGCTATTCACTCCTTTTTTTCTAGAGAGATACGGTTGCAATATTGCTCTGTGTGTGTGTATCAGAAGGGAAACACTGATTACTGAAATGCAATAATAAAAAAATGTATCTGCAGGCATCTGAACAATATGAAATATAGTGGTCCAGCTTGGACTTCTCACAAGACCTGATTGTTTCATTATATGCACTATTATCTGCAACTGATTAAAATGTGTAAAACCTTTCATTCAGTAAAAAGCTCAATCCAATGAGATATGTTACTTGATGGGGTCATTGTGCAAACAATGCACAATGTTTTTGTGTCATGGTCAAAATGATAACTTGCATTTTACCATGAACTATACATGGGAAATAAATGTTTACCTTCACATTAAGAAGGGAATAAATATTGCTCCATAATGAACAATATTTTTATGTCCCTTATGCCTCAGGAGCCAATAATTCAATACCTGTAAAATGTATTATTGTTGTACCACCTCATCAGATATGATAACTATGTAATGTTAGTTTAATAGTCTATTCAGTACAATGGCCTTTGACAAATCAACTGTGAATATAATTCAGGAAATATCCTGTAGATTCTCTGGCTTTCTGTGCAAATGGCAGGCTATTATTGCACTTAATCCTGCTTTAAATAATGACATTAAATTCAACCCACATTACAATAACAATAGCAACCTATGCTAAACTGCATTAATATTTCCAAGTGGGTGTTCTTAAAATATGAATGCAGTACTCAGATGTTCATATTCATTTTACAGTGTTCTTGAAATGTTTTCCAATGCATTGCTCAAAGGAGAAGAGACTGCATGCTCAATGCTCAACCAAGTCTCCCCTGATTGTAGGTCCAAGCATATATATTTGAATGTTTTCATAGTGTAAATGTAACAATATATTTTCATTTTATGTTACACTGTTAAGAAGCAAGAACGCACTGATAAATCTCAAGAACAGTACAGCCAGGTTTGCTGAAAAGCACATAAAAATGGTAAAGTTCTGGAACAAAGTTTCATGGGCAGATCAGAGGACTATTAACTTGTACCGAAGTGATGGAAGGATGAAATAGCGGGAAAAGACTTGCTCATGATTCAAAGCATGCCAACTCCTCTGTGAAACATGGTGAAAGTAGCATTATGGCTTGGCATGTATGGCTGCCACCGGAACTGGCTCATTTCTTGATGCTGTGACTGCTTCCAGCAACAGCAAAGTGACTTCTGAAGTGTACAAAAACATCTGCTCAGATCCACCCAAATGCCTCAAAATTCATTGGACGGTGCTTCACCTTGCAGCAGAACAATGAGCCCAAACATACTGCTAAAGCAAGCTGGGAGTTCTTCAGAAGTTAGGTTTTCTTGACTGAATCACCTGACCTGAATCCAAATGAACATACATTTCACTTGCTGAAAACAACCCTGAAGCCAGAAAAGGCCTCTGAACCAAAACAAAATAAATAGAAAACAGTAACTGAAAATGGCTGCAGTACAGGCCTGGCAGAGCATAACCAGGAAAGATACTCTAGTGATGTCTATGGATTGAATATATCAGTCAGTCATCAACAAAGATGCGATGATACACAGCTGTATAATTTAGGTTTTACTTTAGAAAAAATAAAGAAAATAATTTCTCCGTTTAGAGCAATATTGACAAATCCATAGGACAACACACAGGAGTGCACAATCTAATAAAATGAATGTGCTTAGCCAGTGGCAAACCTATGAATAACCGAGCAGCAACATCTATCTGAAAAATGCAAACGGCACGAAAGTAGCCGCAACCTTCTAGACAATAGTATGAGACAAAATTGTTTTGCTAGGCTTAGCATTGCTGAACAGCTAGATGAAGGCTACAGGATTGGCATTAGAAGGCACAATGAAGAGATGACAAAATCAACACATCCTGTCCAGAATAATAGACCATGTGAAATTTTGTGGAGCTTTTGAGTTGGCTTTGCCTGGCCACGATGAGAGTGAGAGCTCCGATAATCCCGGGATATTCCGTGGGTTGGTGAATTTTGTTGCCTCCTTTAAACTTCAGCATTCATATATTCACATTTGTCCAGCAGATGGTAGCAGAAGGCCCTATAAATGACCTTGGAGTTAGCTAATATTTTCCTACTCTTTTTATGACTTCATAGAATGTAACAGTGGCAGTAAAAAATGACTTTAGTAATTCCATATTTAGAAATTGAGCTGTTGTCTGCTGGTAACTTGAGGTGATGTAGGTGAAATTGGCATTTTGTTATCTCTACATATTTTATATTATTAAAGAGGGCAAAATATGTTCAAGTAGTGCTACTGGCCAGTGTTCAGGCAACATTAGTGTGTTATGTTGTTTTTAGATTTATTTATTTATTTATTTATTTTATTTTATTTGCTGAGCTATGAAGTGCTGCTTCAGTTTGTTTGTCCCCCCCAAAACTACGCCCCCCCAAATAATTTTATCACCAGCCGCCACTGTGTGCAGCACTGTCCGATGTGGTGGAACAACGCGTTGTATAAATCAGTTTGTTTGAAGCATATGGCAGCCTTAACCAAACAGGGATATTTACTGAACCCTCTAAAAAGCATATAACATAACACCCCAAATAACAAGGTCTAAGGGTGATCTACACAAACACCAAACTAGTCCTTCACAACACAGAAAACATTTATCCTTACAGGTTATAGGCATATAGGTTAGCTAAAGGAGCTACTCACATGGCAAACTAGTGATATTTGACTGTGCACTAACTACCCATATAACCACTGCTTAGTATCCTTGCCTGCCCAGTCGCCCAAATTATGAACATGCAGGATAAGTAAAAAACAAGACACAGAACCATTCTCAGAATGTGAACTGCATGCAAAGTTAGTTCTGGATTACTGGATTACCGTTCAATTTGGTAAGGTATGCAGTGTAATATTTTAGTCAAGGGTCAATATTTTGACAAAAATAAATCAAGCAGATAAATCAATCAATCTTTAAATATTATGCAAGGTATTTGTAAAGGTTGGGGGATGGAGACCAAGCGCAACCGAACAGGGATCTTAAAGCATCTCACTAAAAGCTGAGCACGCTACAAAATCTTTTCTGAGATCGAGGAAGTGTAAAGATAAATGAACAGAAACGACTACTACTCCACGGGAATATCCCAACTAAATAAGGGAACCTCAAAAGGAGGACTCCGAACCAAGGGGGAGGAGTAGACAGGTTCTCCAAAACTCAGAACGAAAATAAAATAAGCAATAGCCCAACGGAGTGAGCTGATGCAGACCTAACCTCTGGGCACTGCACTCAAAAACCTCCATAGCTCAGAGAGAGAGAGAGGACTAACTCCACAACTTGCAGAACTGATCTCCTCCAAACTCTCTACCCAGTGACAATCCTGACTAAAGGAGTCACGGACGTGCTAAACCAGATACCTCCCTTATATCATTTTCACGCAAGAGATTATTAACCCCTGGGCATAATTCTTGGACGTGAACTTTATATAAGGTACGAAGCGCTGAAAAGCAGTGTTTGGTTACCAGTACCGGCTCTTGTGTGTCGATGACACTAAAGCGCCGTCTTTCTGTGAACCCACACCTTAAGTAACGTTAGACAGGTGCCGCAGCTAATGCAATCAACACGCCTGCCGAGCTGTGAACCAATCAGCGCGGAAGGGGTCTGTAGGCAGAGTGAATTCTGCATGAGTACAGACCATTAACCCAAACGACGTGACAAACTCTAATTAGAGAAGCAAGGAAATAGAAAGGAATAGAGTAGAATGCTCAAGCCACCCAAAACCATGACAGTATTATGATCTATTGTACTGTATGTACTGAGTAAGGGTAATACCATTTTCATATGCTGTGTACAATGACATACACTACATGATGAAAATGTTTGGGTTAATATTTCTGTCGAAATAAGAGAAAACATAAAATTGTTGAACGGTCCAGTGCCTTTACCTTTGTACAAAACATGTTTATGGTACTGAGACAGTGTTCAGTCTTGCTTAAGTAAATCACAAGTGTTTTCTTTCATTGCAATGCCATTTTATTTCATGAAAGCTAAGCTGAGGGCTAAAAGTTGTCCACATCCTTTATAAGCCTGTTTTCCTGACCTTTCTGTTTCAACAAAGCATGGGAATGTAGACCTGACATAGCATGTTGCCAGGTCACTAAACATGGTATCAGTAAAGGGAAAAAGAAAGAAAACAATTCAAACCACCTTAAGTGTAAATATTTTATTAACTCAGTGTTCTTATAAGAATAGTTTTTTCTTCTCAAGTTTTCATATGTACAGAGCAAAAAGAAAGTATAAAATGATGAGCATAGGGAATTAACTATAGTGAATGCTCCAGAAATTGGGAAAAAAAAATTATAATGATAAAATTATTTGGTGGAAGATAAGAGCAGACTTGGGCTTGGCTGTGCTCATCAAGGGTGAGGTTGATGCTGGAAGAAGGTAAAGAATGTGATACCCAACGCCTCCCATATGCTAGATGACTTCTAGACAACTAAGGTCTGACACTCTTGCATTTAACAACATTCTGTCCTAAATCATGGGTTTCTGGTCCAGAGGTCCACGTATTTTAAGATTCTACAAAGACTGGGAATTCATGCAGCTTCACACATTATACGATTTCAACAGGATAATATTTTGCTGATTTAAAAAACAAAATCTTAACCCTCCTCTTATTGTCGGAAACTCAATACTTGTGCTGATGTCAGACAAAAGTCCTGTCTGGATGGGATTAGTTTCACTAGGGAGGTCAGATACTGTAATTTTTTACCAGCATATTTCACATCTGGAACAACCATTATTTGCGTGCCAGTTTACCCCTACCTCTGAGTCATTCTCTGCATCTAGGTCCTTCAACTTATGGGATTGTTTTGCATCTATTAGTCATTGGCTGCTAATTGATTATTACATGAAACATTAGACCTCAGTACTTTTGTTTATTTCATACCCTTTTTTTTTTTTGATCATCTTTATCAAGGCTGCTAAGAATTCTGAACCTTGCTGTATTTGCAAAGTCTGTATGTAGTGTGAAAACAACAGATATTAACTAAATTACAAAAAACATTTTGACAATGCTTGGCACCTTAGAAATAATTTCTTGTGTGATTTAACGCTTTTCTGCTTCATAAAATACATTTTCCAAAATCAGCTACATTTTTACCCCAGGCAGTATTTTACACTGTAAAAATGTCCAGTGCTATTCAAGAGTTGATATGCTGATGTTTTGCTCATGAATTATGAATGTTGGGGCCAACTATTTTTCAAGAAATTTTCCCACGGCAAAATCTCCTTCACTCAAAGTGAAGTGAAGTGTTGGAAATATCAACACAACATGCAATACGCAGGAAGCTTTTCTGGAGAGCTAAATTCCTCAGTTGAAAGTAAAGGAAAAAATAAATTAAAAATATGAAGTTGGTAGGGCTAGGTGTCTTGATTCCCTTAAATCTAAATTAAACAGTTGAAAATCTTTAAGCAATGTTTTTGCTCAAGTCAAGGCATCTTTCATTATGAACATTTATATAAACCTAGCAGACTGCTGGGTTGCATAAAACCTTTCCAAAAGATATTAGGCATTCTCAATTCACACGTATGATGCCAGTTGCACACAGAAAACGGATAAATAATTTGGTCATTGAAAGCATTTTCTCCTGTTCATTCTGCACAAATTGTTTCACCACTGACAAGTTAATTTCAGATGGACCACTATGGAATGCAGATTTTTGCAATGCTCAACAAACTCCAACTCTCATCATAGGATTGTCGGTGGGATTAAAGTCTGGACTCAGTCAGTGGAGTATAACAGTGTTGGGGTGTTGGAGAACCAGAAGCGACGAATATAGGGGAACGAAAAGCTAACGCTACCGGAAGCGTTAGCCACAAAGTCCCGAAGGACAAAGGAAGGGGAACACCCGAAAGTAAAACACAAAACAAATAAGATCCTTGGGAGAGCAACTCCCGCACACAAAGGATCCTAAACAACAACAAAAAAAACCCGGAGTAAAAAACCACTCCGAAGGACCCCCTTGTCCAGCCGTAAAACTGGCTCGTGAAACCAAAAGCGACCCGTGAAAACCAGGGCGAAAAAAGAAAAGGACCAGTGGTACAGAGGCGAAGCTCTGGTACCAAACCCAAAACTGGTCTCAAAAGAAGACAACTGAGTAGCAAAACTTACTCAGCGAAAAGAAAACCCTGAGACGCAGCTCAGAAAAACACAAACAAAATACATTACCCGGGACAATGTCCCGATACCCACCGGCTCACACGAGCTCAAAATAAAAGTATAAATGCTCTTAAGGTGTCAGAATGCGCTCACTGCGCTAAGAGACTGACTCGCCTTAAGAGGACACAGAACCAACCACAACACAGTTCAGTAAACCGTCCACCGAGCACCTATACCTCTACCGTACCGGCTTTGTGTTTAACAAGATTTTACACAGAAGCGCAGATGGCTGTTCTGTCAGTGCTTATAAAGGCACCTCCCCAGGTGAAAATAATTGGGAAATCAGACACCTGGAACAAATTAAGAATTTCTCAAAGGCCAGGTGCCTTCTAGTGGCAGCACAAGGCCACTACACCCCAGAACCATGACATGGAGAGCATCTACTGATCAGTTGTATCTCCAGTGTGGCTTTTAGTCTGTGCTTCAAGTCAAGAATCTGATTGTGATTATTGACTTGATTATTGACTGGTCCTCTAGGGTTCATCTGTTTTCTTTAACACCACATTCCTTGTTATTTTCTCATGCTTCCATGTTTCTGCTGATGACCTCTTTCTTCCAGGTGTTGCTACTGCCATGCTTGAGAGCTGGAATTGTGTTGACAGGTATTTTTGAATGTAAACAAATGTATCATTTTTGAGTCTCTTTAGCACATGGAAAGATTCATAATGCTCAACAACACATTCTTTAACACTTTTTCATGATTCCAATGGGGAAATATGTGACATATTTAAGAAGTACTCAATCACAATTGACTTTACACAGTTTTACACATTTTGTCTGTCCAGACTCTTTGTAATGTGTCTTTTAGAATTATTTATATTCTTTTTGCAAACACCACATGTGATTTAAGATCGCCTCTCACCCCCACTCCCACAGGCCACCTATGTGTGCAAACACTGGCATATTTTTTATGCATGACAACTGATTTCCATCTCAGGCGTGGAAGTATGTAAATCTTTCAGTTACCAATTGACTTCACAGTGGCATCCTGAATCAATTCCCCACTCTACAGTCTGCTCATTTTGTAGGGTGAATGATCCTGGAATGACTGGGTGCTATGGAGCAATTTCCAATGATGGCATACTTAGACATTATATTATAACACTTTCCAGATTTGTGCTTCTCTATTAAGTTATTGTTGACTTTCAAAAAGCACCTTGGCCTCACGGTTGGTTTGGTGTATCATTATAAGACAGGTGGCTTGACATTTAATATCTAACAGAGGAACACTACAGAGATGGATGCTTGCTACAGAACAATTAAGTTATCAAGTTGAACTATATTGATCACACACACACACACGCACGCACTCATGCACGCACACACACACACACACACACACACACACACGAACACACATTATTCATTTAAATATTACCATTATAACTGAATTGAAAATTTAAAAAAAAAAAATGATTGAAGGGATATCTAATATAAACGCTTTACTGTAATAACTGTAGCTGCACTGTTTCTCGGACTGTTTGTGAGAGTATGAGCTTTGACGTTCAATCGTCTTTTTAGGGATCGAGAAGCTCTTCAGGATGTCAATAATTCTGGCTCCAAAATGGCAAGTGCCAAGAGAAGTAATCCAGGGAACATACATTATTGGATTAGGATACAGCCCAAGAGTCTAAGAGTTAAAAAGTATGAAGCCAAGAACAAAAGTGCAACTGTCTGATATGCTAGTTCAAAGCAAGAACAGTTCTCAAGGTTGGGAAATAAGATCAGGACAAGAGTTTAAATGTCAGCACTGGATGTAAGCAAAGCAAACTATTTATTTAACACTTGCTCTGCTTCCTCTGGTTCACATCCTCAGATTAATTAATTATCAAATAATTAATTCATATACTCATTCATTCATTCATGTGAAAAACAAACAAGTAAGTAAATAAATAAATAAATAAATGCTTCCTATTTGACTTTCATAGTAATTTGCTACTATAAAAACATTACTTTACAGTTTGTAGAGACAGGAAAGAGCCCAAATAGCACCTTCATTAGCTTGCATTTGTTGGCAGTCCAGTTCATTAAAAATTGAACTGCATAAATAAGTTAGAATCCTCAGGCCAATGTGACAGGAAGTATGAACAAAGCATGCCCAAGTTTTACACTTAACTGTTCCTGGTGGATTAGATGCAACCTGGAGTCCATAAAGGGCTAATGCAGGTTCCTTATACAAATAGAATATCTGTATTAGGTAATGCTTTACTACATTTTTCATTCCTGATGCCATTAAGTTAAGGGTGGAGAACAGTAACTGTAAGCATGGCTAACAGTAAGACATATGTGATTGGTCATATCTGAAAGCTTAAATATGTGATCTTTTTCATTTTTATTTGAACAAATCTTCCATCTTGGCCAATATTATGTTTGAAGTAACATTGTTTGTAAAATATAAGCTAGCTTATCAAATCTATTACTAGCTGATCTCAACTTTCAGATAGACTAAGTAACACAACGTTTTTGTAATAAATCTGCACACCTCTCTGGATGACAAGCACAGTGAGCAGTTACAGGCTTTTTTTCCACCACACTTTCCATGGTTTACTTCAACATTATTAACTGTCATTTTATGAAGTCTTCTTTATTTATTTTTTTTTCAAATTCATTGGTGACTTAAATGTTTGCACATTCTTTCAGCCCAGAGGCATTCAAAAACTTGATTGAACAATTGAGCTGTTGAACAAATCAACTATAATTAAAACAATATTCTGTCAGCACACCATGGTTAGGCAGTAAAGCTGACTGGAGATCCGAGAGTTGTTTTTAAAACTGATACATTTGAGGAAGGAAGATAAGGACCTTGACCATAGGCATGCTGGAAACTTCTAAAGCAATAATCATGATGATAATAATTGAAATAATGACACTACTTGGAGGAAGGAAGTAAAGTCAGATCAAAAAATGTGTGTCAGGTTTTGGCATTATAACAACACTTACACACATGGCACATGTAAGCAATGACACATGAAGACTTGAAGGCTATAGTGTAAGCATGCACTGACCAGTGCCAGTTAGGGCTCATTCCACATTTCCTTTAACTGAGCAGTTGAGTGAAGTATCCTTGTTTTCCAATCTTGATGTTGATGTTGATGCAGAGCATGCTCACTGCCCTGTCTCTCACTTGCTACTCTTGTGTTTTTGTCCATTATGGCCATGGTAGGACATAAAACGAACTGATCAACACCAATTAGATTAATTTTCATTGGCGTACTAAGCTTACATACAGAACATTTTGATTTGATTTGGGCAATTAATTTTATCACAGCATATGCTTTATTCCTTATGTTATGTTTATGTATTGTATTTTCAATCATAATAATTACTATAACATGCGTATAAACATTTATGAATATAACACTTATTATACTATACAACAGTTTCTAATTTGTCACTACTATTTATTCTGCTATGATACAATTTAAATTCCTTATTGTAGTAGCTTCTAAATGTGGATGCATTCACAAAATATTCAACAAATCTCATTTCCTATAGCAAGGTATTGACAGAGCATGGCTGCTTCTGTGGTAGTTTTCTGATGGAAAACTTCTCAGGCACCTGTTTTTGATTGAAATACCACTGGACTTTTCATTTGGTTCGCTGTTGATTTTTTTCTCACAAAAAGAAAAAAAAAACAAAAAACAATTTAAAATTTTTTTTTTTTTTTTTTTCTTTATGCTAATTACCAATTAGGCTTGATTATGTGGAAAATAAATTAATTACTGGCAATAACATTCTGACCATAACATTTGAATACATTAAACAAGACTAATAAGATACAATTCAGTAAGGACACCAGAAGGACATCAATATGAAATGGTTTTGGTGATTTTTTCCATAATAAGGAACAATGTTTAATGAACATTTTTTTGCTTTGGCATATGGACTTTTTTTACACAGAAATAAGTGAGCACATCCATTAACAGGGCAGGGCCATGAGATGCCACCCACAGCCTCCTTCCCCATGACGCTGGACTGGAGCAGAAATCAGTGTGGAGGAGGCAGGAGGAATGAATTAATTGCTGAAACACTAGAGAAAATGAGAACAATTTGAAACACCTCTTTGAATTCCTAACTGAATATACTTTTAAAACACATTTCTTTTTTCTACAGTTGAACGTGTCTCTTTATGAATGCAGCCAGATTTGGATATAAACACAATGTATCTGAAGATTTTGTCTATTGTAATGCCATTACAGGGTCCAAGGATGGCTTCATGTGCCTTCTAAAATGGCTTTTATTACCTAATATAAGGAATTAATACCAAATAATCACAAAATAAAAATCAAGAAGTGCGAGTAAAATGACAAGGGAACAGAAAAATTGCAATGCAGTTATATAGAGAATTAGCAGTCCAAAATATGCTTTTTTAGTGATAAGTTGAGTAGATTTCAATAATTATATTTATAATGTAATATGTTATTTATGTGATAAATCCATCCACAGATTTCTCCCCATCGCTGGCCACTACATTTCACAGTACCCACATTCCATCCATTAAATATAACTCCCAATTGTTCCCTAGAACTTTTGAATTTGCAGACAGCTGTTGTTGTGGAAGAATTTCACCTGATTTCTCAAGTACAGTACATCAATGCATCCCTACAGGCTATAATAGTTTTCTGGGGGAGTTTGGCAACAGATGGGCAAGTTGGCAGGCCTTTGTGATTATTGACTGTCAAAACATAAAAACAAAGCTGAAACTCAAATATATTGTGAGAAACTGTTGCATTGTTCAGTTTTATTTACCAATGCAGAGCGTACAGGAACATTTAACAAAAAGTTATGAATACAAGTTATTTATTTCAAGTTCAATACATTTAGTCTTGTCCTGTTAGAAACAACAGGTTCTGCATACTCATACTATTCAAAATATGAATGAATGAGGAGAGAATGTCATAGTTGTGTGTGCTCCTGGTCTGGAAAAAATTAAAAATGGATTAAAGCTATTGATACAGCAGGATTGAAAATGTAATTTGAATCCCTCTGTATCAAAGTATGAGCCAGTGGGATTTAAGATAAGCACAGAACATTGAAATTATTATTGAAATCATTAAGATTATTACACATACATTTGAAGTATTATTTATGTATTTGTCTTTATGGATAGGTTTGGGGGGGGGGGGTAAGAAAAAAGGGGGAAATAATAAATGATCATCTCTACAGTGAAAACATACATATCATAGTTAAGTGCACAGTTGCCACTAGACCTACTGTATATAAGATGGCAGCTAAATGAGGAGGGGGAAGGCATTCATTTTTGCAGCATTTGTAAAATGAAGGAAATGCACACCAACTGCAAGTTGCACTGGTTAAGCTTTTCAGCACAAACTGTAAAGCTGATAATAGAACTACACGTTCAAGTTCAAGTTTTTTATTAATCACATACACATGGCATACATGGCAGTGAGATTCATTGTTCCCATATGCATCTCTCTCAATCACAACACAGTAAACACAATAAACACAATAAAATGAAGTAAAAACAATAAGATTTTAGCGGATTTTACCCCCCCCCCCCCCCCCCATCAACATTGCTTGTGATTTTTATACACGTTGTATTGGAAGAGATGACACACACTTATATTTTCAACAAAGATACAAGTACTGGGTGTGTCGGTGACTCATATGTCATCTTGATTATGTAATACATTCGATAAAATTTGATAGTCTCTATGTCGTTCTCTCTCTCTATAAGCCGGACCAATATTGCACTTACTGTATATAATATTGCTCTGAGATCTACAGTGAAGGGGGATGTGGCCAAGGCAATGTGCACTTCACCAAACTGTAGCTTTTATTTTCCACCATTGCCTTGTGCACCAGCATAGACATGAACACCTACTGTACAATAACCTCAACCAAGAGCATCTGGCAGCCTTTCATGGCTCACTGCTACAGGCAATTAGCCGGAAGATCCCATCTACAGGTGAATTTTAAACAACACAGGAATAGAACAGAAAGACAATAAATAAATATTTACACAAACAAACACAAATAATAAATATAATACTGAAATATAAATATTTACATTCCTCTAAAAATGAATATATAATTAAATAATACACAGCAAGCACGTATGCAAGTAAACAAATCAAAAACATTCCTGCACAACCTCCCCTGTTAACAACTGACTGTTAATAGGCTGTAAATAGACACCTATGCCCGAGGGAAATATTTTGCCCGAACACTATGGGAACAACAAATAGGAAGAGGTAAGTTCGCCCAAGCATTGCATTATTTACCATGTACTTCAGTTTGACTATTAATGTGTTAACTTGCAGAACAAATGACAGACACAATATTTATTTATACACCCACACGAGAATATTTAATCTCAGTGTTACATATGGATGCTAATAAACATTGTTCTCTCTACAAAGGTGGGTTGGCCAATCAATGCCCCCCCCCCCCCCCCACACACACCAACTGTTTACTGCCATATCAAATTTTCGCCATGTTGAGTTTAATTTTGCAAGTTTTGAAGAACTCCTCTTACACTGTTCTACCAATTCTTCAGATTTTTGGAACCCTGACTCTTCATTGACTGAAGATGAAAACTTATCAAAAGAATTCCCTACTCCAAGGCATTTTTAAGTACCGCTCTGGTGGAAACACGTAAAAGGAAATTAAGCATAACTCCCGAACACTGCATATGAATGGGATGAGGAATTTTTTGCCACAATTTTTATTCTCTATAGTGCCACCTTCAGGTAAGGCATATTTTGTGCATTTTTGACTACAAATCTGGCATTATTTGTATATAAATAAAGATATAAGTTATATATAAGTAAAAAGGGCAAAATAAGATTTACACAATTCTTTAATTTCTGCCAAATGTTATTTTCCATAAATTTTAAATATTGCATTCCACTGCCATGAGCTCATTTGAGACCAGTGCACCAATGTTCATGAAACACAGGATTCTGATCCATAAGAGTATGTTGATGAAACCTTATAAAATAATTTTTTGCCATCAAAAGCAGTCGGCCAACACGCACTATTAAAATTTGGCGAATATGGGTAAAAAGTATGCAATGTGTAACCTCTGGATAACACCTGGATGACCTGGATGAAATTTACATTTTTTTTTTTTTTGTCTGAAGTCCACAGAGCATTTTGAGTACAGACATATTCAAATATGTCTCCATCAGATGACGCATGTATTTTTCCTACTTTTGACTCTAACTCCTTAACAACTTGGCCTACATTCAAAATCCTTCCATTTCAAGATTCATCAGAGTCAGGAGTTTTGTGTCATTCATTACATTCTGACAAATGATACATACGGTAAGACATTTGCCCAAAACTGCTTGGAGCCAAATAATTTCCGCTTGCAGTTACATTTTCTTTTGTTTTTATTTTATTTATTTTTTTTATGTATTTATTTTTTGCAAAAAAACATTGCATTATTTCTTTTTTTTTTTTGGAAAAATGTAATAATTATATTACATGAAGTCATGAAGTCAATATGTCATTAAGTCAAGTGGAAAAAAATTTAAACTGATGCATTTTGGAAAGAAGCTCCTTCGTCAGAGTACATTGAAATTGTATCAAACAGAAAGAAAAATGATTAAAATTGCAATTAAATTTGAATGAAAACATTTACACACACACACACGCAGCACAGAGGGAGTATGAGAAAGAGAGAGATATATAGAGAGAGAGAAAGAAAGAGAGAGAGAGAGAGAGAGAGAGAGAGAGAGAGAGAGCGCTTTCCATAAATTCATATTATTTGGAACACTTTTTTTCAATGGTATATTGAGGCTTGAACTTGCCACATAATTTTATTGCCATTGTCTGGGATATGAAAGCTACTCCCTTTTTAATAGCCCTGCACCGCCTAGTGTGCTGTCATCAATCATCGACTGAAGCCAGCTTCCACGCTCTACACTTGAACACTAACCAAGTTACGGGGCTCCGAAACTTACTTGAAGTTTTAAATGTGATAAAAGTAATCCAATTTCCCGAGTCAAAACTCTACAGTGGTGAATAGATGACACTAATTACTGCCTCTTATTATGCTACAAATGTAGTTTACTCCATCTTTATTTATGAAAGAGACCCAGAAAATCTACTAGGAGTTATTGGTGCACTGTAAGGTATAGGCATATCTATGCTCTGTTATGTTTCTCTTTTCTCATTTGTCTGCATTCGTCAAAACAAACTCCACCACATTATTTTGAAAATGAATGTTTTTATTTATCGTTTTCTACCACCTGGTACCAGATAACTCATTGCATAAATGACGCAGTTCTGCATATGCACCTGAATCACATGCGCATTGCGGTCCTTTGTGAGATTCTCCTAAATCTATTTATCTTCACCGTGAACAATTAGCCAAACATGGAAAGTCCATAATCATTTTGCAAAGCAGACAAGGGCAATCCACATGGCTTGCATTTTTTGCCATTCTCTGCAGAAACCTGGGTTGCACACCTTGCTCACAGGCAGGTCAGTATTGCTCAATCAATGACTCATATCTGTAACTTTTTGGCAGCTCATTGGTTTTCATTGGTTATCATTTTCTCATTTTAAATATTAAGCTTATAAAAATAGTTTTGCTGTACATATGCCATATTATGAGTGTTCAAATCTATTTTCCGCTGCACCATTTATTTATTCATAAATGTATTTATTTATTTATGACACGGAATGGCTGATATTGTTGGACTGTTCCCACAGTGAGAGAGGCAAGTCCTTTGGTTTTCTTTACCTCTCTAAATTTTACTTGCATCCACACAGCAAGATCCATGGGAGGAAGGATCTGGCCAGCCGTTGCTCCCTCCTGTCTTACGTGCTTCAGTGATTCTCTGTGAACACTCCAAAGAGGCCCATTGGCAGGCCCTGAGACAGATATGTCAGTGTACCTAACAAAGATGCAGTGTGTCCCCCTGGAGAAGACTGACATTTATTGTAAGCGATGAAGCAGGCGCAATAACTCACAATTGTTTGAATTTTCTGTATCAGCCGTTTCTTTACCGCTGTGTTCCAGATGGAATGGAAGTTAGACTTGCTGCTTAGCGCATAACAAAACAAAGAGAAGGAGCCCAAATGGTGGCACCGGTCATTAAGATACAGTCACTGCTGTGCCACAATTTGGAAAATGGGGTAAACTACATGACTGAATATGCGATTGGTTTGGTCACTACTAGAGTGAAATAATCACTTCTGCTCAGAAATATGAATATGTCAAGGTAATTTTGCTAAAAAAGATGCCATTTCATCCTCTTCCACCTCTTGGACATACACTAGAGAAATGCAGCTCTATAAAGCGGTGGTTACCAGTGCTGGTTGCACAGAGCTGCAGCATGTGCTGGTTTTTGTTTTTACAAAATTTATTTGGGCATGAATTGGTTTCTAGTTGTAGAAGAGAGAAAAAACAAAAACCAGCATACCCTGTGGACCAGGGTTATCCACCCCACAATTAGGTTTTAGATGAGCACAATATCTCAAATAAAAATAATGGGATTCATTAAAATATGTTAATCAATCAATACATTAACGCAATAATACCTGCCACAAAATTGACATTACTTATTCCATACACAATTCCATATTTACATCCCAGTTCTAACTAAATGTCTGGAATAGCTAAATACCAAACGAGGAAAAACACAATAGCTGCACTGCGGAGTAGCTACCATACAATGTTCTCAGTCACAAGTTAAGGGGTGCACTCAGTGTAGTGCGAAAAGTGCGATTTTCAATTTCCCTGACCACCTCACCTTTTTGCTTGACATTCGCTTGTAGCGCTTGAGGGTGTGTCCTCAACGAGGGTCTGGATGGGGAAGAGGAGACAAATACAGAAGGTCTACAAGGGCCACAAAAAGCCTGCATATATGCCTTTAATGATTGGATAGTAATTTTGGTGACAAGAATTATGTCCAGGGAAGACACATTCCACCAAAAACTCCTTTGTCACCCATGGAATGTGCTATGAAGAGCAGGAAAAAGATAGCAAATCATTTAGACTGTAACTCAGCCCACACAAAACCATGGTTGGCTTCTTGATTTAGTCATATAAATAGTGATAGCTTCGAACATGATTTGTGGAAAAAAGACACTTGGTTAATTGGGATGCTGTGGTCTGGGTCTCCCTACAGTGATTTATTTATCACGAGGGAGGGAAGGAAGCAGGAGGTTCTTTCTTGTTCTTCCCCTGATAGAAGTTTTTGCCTCTGGCTTGCTCTCTGAAGACATTTGTGTTTCCCCCCAACCCCCCAAAGGTTTTATTACATCCTTAGCCTTGCTCCATGTTGCTGCCATGTTTCTGAATTGCAGATGTCCTTTTGATTTTCACACCATAATCAAGTGATTGTGTCTATATTTATACATTCTTGTTTTTGGTGATGTTGGAACTGTTGTTTGTATTCTTTTTCGGATTAAATTCTCATTGCATTAGCATTACAATTTATTCTGTTCTAGTGATTGCCATTGTTCTAACTTTTTTCCTCATTCTCACATTGGTTATGTTATTCTGTCTGTTTTGTGTTACTTTGCCATTTGTTACATAATAGTAATGCTTTATAATACCTGTTTCTATACTGTCTATTGGGATGTTATTATATTGATATCATTACGGTTTGCGACCTTATCCAGCGCTTACATTTAATTGTATATTACAGGGGATATATCTATATCTCATCTCACGTCTTTTTGTCACCTGTTTCATTTGCATGTATGTGGTATGCATATACAGTAGTTTCCTACTGTATACATATTAACAAAATGAGCCTGTATGGTTGGTAGTATAATATGGGATAAATTAAATCATGAAATGCTTATAACTGTTTTAACCATTACTTGCATGCGTTAATTTAAAAGTGATTATTTGCTACAATAATTTGCTATAAATGCCAGACAAGTTACAATGTCTCTTTTAATATCACTTAACTTAATGCATGTCATTTATAGGAAAGTTAAGGCTAGATGTCACAGTTCAAACTCAAAACTGACTGCAGCTCTTTTACTTGCTAAAGGATTCCTGGTTGAACCCAAGTCGTCAGAACTGAATGTATAATATGTCATTAGTTGCTTTATAACAATTTAAATTGAATCTGGCCCCAAGTTATGATCTCTGAAACAAATAGGGGTGTATTCATAAGATGATACTCACCCAATTAGTTGCACCATACACCACGCAATGAACCTTTCACACCTTTTAAACTGCATGTTAAATTATATTGTCTGTATGTTTTCATAATATAAGTGTCATCCCCCAATGAAAGACATTTGCTTAGAGTGAACGATACACAAAATGAAATGCCTGCCAAATAATGTGCTTTGGGGTATGTGAGATATCTGTTTAACTCACATACCCCATAGGACATTGCCACGCATCCCTCCGGGGGACTATGTACAGCACATAGCCCCAGTAGAAAACCACTGCAGTACACAACCTGTTAGTCTCTGCATTTCAATTCAAAATGAAAACCAACTGACCTCCAGTCAAGGATAGTGTAGACTGTATTTGTATGAAAAGAACAGTTATAAATAATGGGGCACGTCTGCTGAGTACTCTGCAACAAGAGAGATGTCCACAGCCAAGAGAACAAATCACACTTCATTCTTCCCAAGGCATGACATCCCATTCTATAATGGACATCCACATGCTTTGATTGCTGTGGACGCACATATGCCCTGATCTTAAAATGCTGGCAGTACTTTAGAAATTAATGCTGAACATTTTGTTGGTTTGTTAATAATTAGTTTTATTAGTTTCTTTTCTGAATATACAGTAGACATGCAGAACGATAAAGGAAAGTGCTTTGGTGGGCATTTACGAGGTGATAATGTGTTATTAATAATTAGTGCAAATGACCTGCTAATAAGATATTTATTTTAATATGTGCCTCATGTGCCAGAATTTTGAGGTCTAGATCAAATTTAACGTTTATCTAAGACTCATAACCATCCTTTTCAGCCATGTATAATGTGCAATTATCCTCCCGAAGGAGTATGGTGCACTTTCTCTCCAAAGAGGACATTTTAACAAAGTTATACCTTAGTATTTTAACGCGTAACACTATGCGAGAGGCAGTAGCTGAAATGAGCACAAGAAATGTGTTTTAAACGGCAACAATGGAACAACAGTGGAACTGGGATAAATAAATCTAGGATGCATTCCTTGCAATAATAAAGCACGTTGTGATTAGTATGCGCTGTAGGTACAAAAGGCTGCATTTTTATTTTGCGTACATCAAAACGACAGCATGTTGTTTGTTTGCTCTTGTTCACAATCCTGAATAACAAAGGTCATGGAGGAAGGTTGTGAGCATTTGTCTTACATGGAGCTGGGGGGCCATAGCAGCAATGTGCACATGGGGGGTGTTAGTGAGAGATGGCAAAATGAGCTCGGGGATAGTGGGGACTCCGCTTGTGCGCCCCGCTGATGGGAGCATGGAGATTAACTTAATGGATAGGGAAAATCAAGTGAATGAGTCAGAAATCAAATTACCCATCTGAAGCAAATGAATTAGTTTGAAAACACAGTTGTACTTGGTAGCAATACGGTACAATATATTGGATCAGACAATGATCTAACATTCATTCTTGCTAATGTGATTTGGTTTCCTGTTGTCCTGATTAAATATTAAAGACATGTGAATGGAAAGTTTCCTGTCGTGTGTATTCCTCTACAAGACAGAGCTGGGCAGTATACATTAAGAAAAGAAACATTTAACATGGTCACAAGGCTGTGAGCTAAATTGCATGTGTGGCTATTAACCTACAGTATACAAAATAACTTGTATATTTGTAATATAGTGAGTCAACCTATTAAACAATATACTTAAAAGTGCCACCAGAACAATTTATGGACATTAAAAAAAATGTATAATAACCCTTTTGTAAAAGAGACCCTTTTGTAAATACAGAATGCATCAGTTGATTGCAGGCGGGATAGAGAAAAGAGCAGTCACATTGCAGATAGCAGTTTTTCCCTGTGACACACCTCCCTGATTAATGCAACGATAGTGTCATTTTTGTCAAATTCTGGTGTTTTCCTTGATTGCTTTGTTAAACTCATTGTACAGTGTACATTGTACAGTTGTGATGAGGTGTTATGAAGTGTTTGTTGCTTTTTTATTTCAACAGGATGAATTTAACAAATGAAAGGTGTACATTCTGTGAACTGTGCATTTACTGAGATATAATTGACAGCCAAATCTGGTTCATATCAAGAAAAAACTTTCATGGCTCAGCAGAATGAATATCAGCACATTTCTACACTGGCTGCATGAGAGATGAGAGACTTTAAAAACTTGCTCTTGAACATCACACCTTCAAAGCTCAAATGCAAAGGCGTTGTCGACCGTGACTGCTATGCATAATATACTGATGAAATTATAATGCTGATAATTGTGAATGCAAAGCATAGCATTGCATACTAAACGAACAATATACGCTATACATATATATTTATTAGTTGTACCTGCAAAATGCAATGCTTCAATTACCACAAAAAAACAAAACAAAAAAAAAACAAAACAATAATAAAAATAAAATAAAATAAGCAAAGCCAATAAATTCATGTTAACTGTTAGCGTTATTTTTCCTTGTCTTATTCACATATGTGGTTGTGGTTGTGGTCTGTGTGTGTGTGTGTGTGTGGAGGAGGGGCTGTATTTGTTTACATTTATAATAGTTTGCTGCTTCTTTGATTGTTATTTCTATTTCATAAAATGTAATTTTACAAAAACGATAATTTGTTATACTATATATTTATATGGTGCATAAGGAGCATAGAGATAGGAAACGGATTCTCAAGAACACGTCAACGTAAAATCCCAAGATCAGCAGCTGGCAGCATTGGGAAGCTGTAAGGATCTTGGATTGCCTGAAATGTTGGCTCACAGAGTTTAATCATTTTACTCAGATTATTCTTTTAGTGACTTCCCTTTTTGAAATAAACGAGTTAATATACACTCATCTTAACTGATAACGATAGTGCTCAGGTTCATCGCAGTCATGGAGGCACAGAGTGGTCTTCACATGTTGCTCAGGATCTGCGATAGCAGCAAAATAAATACCTGCAACGAAGCATAAAGCAAATCCTATCTGGACAAGGGTGCTGTTGGAGAGATCCAACATAGTTTATTACAAACTGCCATTGCCCACGTATCTTTTGATTATACCCTTTTCTATCTTGAATCCTTCCGAAAACTGGAGATAATTATGGATCATGAACTCGGCTCTGACCTTAACTCTGGGTCCATGTGATAAAGACTTCCCCTTGCTCCTCACACAATATTTGAAATTAAAGTCTCTATCATCTACAGGAGATATCAGCACGTTATTGATGCCTTTACGGTGTGTGAAGAAAAATGCAGGTTGCTTCCTGACCTTTGGAGTACTAAATTGTGCATTCACATAGTTGTTGTCTCTGTTGCCTGCTTCCCTGGCTTGAATTGGGGATTTTTGGATTTGAAAATGTATTCAACAATGAAACTCAACAGTTTTCAATATATAGTGTTAAAAACACACACACCCATACACATGCACACACACGGCTAACCATTTTAACATTTTAGAAGACAGGCAGCACTACATGCATCACTGTCATTGTCTGTATGCTGAATGGGTCCCTGAACACTGGCATTATAAAATCAAGCTGTTCCTTTTGAGGTTGTGATTTCCATGCTGATCTCAAACTGGGCCCAGCAGTCACTTCTGGTGAATGTGCTCTCTGTTTGATGTTTCTGAAGTATTCAGATGGTGGAAGCACCTATTCAATACTGCTTCAGTGCTAGCATAGCCATGACTCTTTGAAGTATGTTTACTGCAAGGTGGCCATGCTGTGAACACTAGAATGGCCAGGCACAGAGGCAATATGTGGCATACTGACACCTGGCATGCAAAGGCCTATTATAATTCCACCATAAAACCTCATGTGGATCTTTCCTTTCTTATTTTGATAGGCAATGATATGTTCTGGTCACAACCACACTGCATTTCCAGGCTATACTTATTCCAGGTTAATACACTGTCATACAGAACAAAGCATAATTTTTCATATTGAGAGCCGGTGTTATGAATCGCTATTTAAAACACAGTAATCCATTTTGTTTCAAAGCCCTTTTAGAAAAAATATATCATAATTCCATTAATAATATGTTTATTGCGATAATTGTGAAGTCTGCGAGTAGTGATGGACAGACCCTATTCCTCCATTTTAAGAGGTGCAGTTTTCTGATAAGAGTTCCTTCAATAAGCAAACGTGTAAATCACAGAACCAGGCATAATTGAATGCACATGAGTCCTTCGTATAGCCTGAGTGTAAATCCAAGGCTAAATAATAAATGCATTTGAGAAAAAAGCACCATAATTTCCCATGGCAAGCTACCATAAAACATATGTCATATAATTTTTTTTTTTCTTTTTGAGCACAATTTGCTTACCCTTTGAGTGCAATTTTATGTTATAACATGCATGCTAATTAGCATATAATTATGCTCGCATCGCTTTTGTTTTGACAAACAGCTTTCATAATTCACCAGTAAAAAACATCCATTGACATTTGAAGTTTTACAGTCCTGAAGCTTCCATCTGTTGTGGCTGCTACAGACATTATGCTAGGCCATCATTCACAGTCTTCAAGCAGTAAATTGTTTTATGTTTGCATTTTGGCTGAATATGTTTGAGTAACTTTACTGGAGGATGTTTTTCACTATTGTATTTTCATGATAAACAAATAATATATTGTAGGTGCATTTGACCAGTTCAACTAGCTGCGTATATTATGTTATTGAGATTAATTAAAAGTTATTTTGAGCTGTGAGCTTAATTGTGTAGTAATTTGAAGATGCACCTGACTTCTACATATTTACATGCGGTCAGATGGTAAAAAAAGCCTAATGTTTTTAAAACTACTAAAACAAATAAAGGAACATATAGGCACCATTACTTTGGATAGGGTTTGTACTGGTGAAAGTTTCATTGGCATTCAACTTGGCAACATTTTGTAATGAATCATTTAGCACACATACAGATTTATGGAATTATGTTTTTACAGGGTTTTTATTTTTTTTTTTTACATTGAAAATGTTTTAGTTGTGATATCCTCTACAGTCATATGTATGTTGTCCACAATTGTAATACATTTGTGAACATGTATTTGCTGACTTACCACATGATTTATTACCTTTAACAGAAAATGTTCAGTTTAAGTTTTAAGTCTTTGAGGGTATAGTTTCTGTGCCCGACCTGAAAATCCAACCTACCATTTTTTTAAAAGTACATCCTCTTTCTTTGGCATTAACCTGTGACGATAAACATTTCTTTAATGTTTTTTTGTGCATAAACCATTTTGGAAATCTGCATGAACTTCTTTTCAAATAATGATGGTCTGAGCACAGCTTACTGCCCATGACATGGCAGGCAAAACTCTGTGATGATTCACAAACCAAAATGAGTCAGTATGCAGTCTTTTCCCTTTGTATCAGATGACCCACAAATAGAGACTGAGATGGCACAGATTTTTACACAGCATGAGGCCTTCATGACACAACACATGCTCCAGTGGGTCAATCTGTTGGACCTCAGTGAGAACTGGCCATAGCTGAGTGCCTCAGAGTGCTAATCTTGGTATACATAATTAAACACAGAGACAATGCATCCTCTCACCACAAGGGCTAGGAAAATCATGTAGACAAGTGCAAAAGGGACATGGAAAGCCATGTAAATATGGTAGCGCCACCTGGATCGACTGTGTGAATGGATTGCTAATTAGTCATGTGTCAGTCCAAAGCCTTCCAAACCCACAGAGATCAATCTATGCAGATGTTCACTGCAGATGTAAATTCTGACTTTTGCAATTTACAATAATACCACCACATTGTTTCAAAATAGCATCTAAACACAGGCCTTGATTTAAACAACAATTTTCAGTGACGTGTTGGTCTGTGTTACTTTTTTCAGTGCATACAGTTTTTTTATGTTGATGATAACTTAACTCAGAGGTGCATATGCTCCAGCCTTAGAGGGCTGGCCTGCATGCTGGTTTTAGTTTTGGGTATCTGAAAGCTGTGCTGGTTCACTGCTGTACTTCAGTACTGTGAAATCTTTAGAATACACGTGCAGTCTGCAGCTGAATCTGGTGCTCATACAAATGTCACATCAAAATATGATTATGCTAATTAAGTAATTAGCAGAAGTTGGCACGGAATCCTGAAACAGAACAGGCTTTTATGTGCAACCCTGATTTAACTAACCCAACTGTTTGAAGAAAAGAGGTAAGTATTAATCTGGCATCAAAGTTATATGCAGTCGATAATTAAATCCAGGTCATGCACAGATGAAATGTCAATGATTTTGATTTAAAGTATGTTTTTGTCTATACAGAACCAACTCATTGACACTCTAATAATTTATAACTATCTAGAATCCAACTAATGAAATGTGGCTAGTTCACATGTTAACTGCAATTTTTTAATCATTGCAATTAAAGTATTGATAGCGATGTTAAAAATAAAATTCAGTTAGTATAATTTAGCAACTGAGAATAAATACCCTTAGCTGTGAACTAACTCAGTTTCCCACATGACCTGTTTATCTTGCTAGTTACGTTACTTTGTTTCCATTGCAGGTCAGTCTTTTGTCTATTGTCTTTACATTGCCAACACAGCGCACTCTAAAACCTGTTTTGTCACAGCTTTTAATAGTAGAGAGGGCAATCGAAAAATTTATTTCCAGAAATTAACTTAAGTATTGTGATTAAAATATCAGTTTAGCCTTAAATTAACGTGTTGTGAACAGCGATTGCACATATATGGAATATTAATGTGATATATTGGCTGTTTTTGTGGCCTTTTAGCTCGCACTTTCCCAAAATTCCATCAATGATAAGATCGGGACTCTGACGGCACCGAAAACCAATAGATTTCACAGAACATTCGATTGTTTACATTTATGGGGTTCTGAACCAGTGACATCATAATAACGCTTACTGGTTGATTTTACGCGCTCATTTATGGCAGTTGGTTCTCTCAGAATTCTGACTGATAGCCAGGTCAATATTTCCACTGGACACTTGATACATCCCGCTTTATAACTTCAAAGTCCCAAGTCGTTTGTGAATGGTTTAAATGGATTTTGAAAGTAGACACTTCATGCTACAAGCATGTTAACGGAAATGAGTGTGCTGTGAAATTTAGGTAACAAACAACAAGGCTGAATCCTTCTGACGTAATTTACATAGAGACTGTATGCTCAGATCGTCTAGTTTCACTCACTATGGCCAAGTGGAATCGATAAGGTTTCAGAAAATATATAACTTTTAAAGATTTAATTCAATCTTCTACTGGGACTTTTGCCGTTTATTGAGGGTGTGACAGAAAATGTCGGTGCCGTTGACTACAATCAAATGTTTTTTCACATTTACCGTTCGATTGACCAAGTACCATTCAAAGTACATTTTTATGGGTTAGTACTGTCAGATTGTGCTAGCTACTTCACATTAACCTTGTACGGCGATCAATAAAGGCTAACAGCACAGTACCACTTAATTCTAGTCACTTCTATCACTACTGTAATGAACTAAAAAATGTCTGTGAGGAATGTATTGTCAAGCTCACGCGCGTACACTGCTGGCAACATTCTAAAGCTCCGTTTTGCCCTCCCTATTAAGAGTGTTAATATAATGTTGGCATGGACAAAATTTGTCTATCAGTGCTGCCATGGATATCTCATGCCAATCCAATATATTCTGTGTTCGATTTCTCCCATTGTAGTCTTCCATATAGAAGCCTGTTTTGAGGAAGCAAACACATTTTCAATTTCACAAAGAGGCACCAATGGCTATCTTCTTGTAGAAACTTAATATTTTCATATTTTATTTCAGATTTCTGAGCTGAGTGGGATACTGTATGCTTTGTGTTTTATTATTACCTTTGTACTACAGGCCTACAGTTTTAGTATAGTTAAGCTAATAGTATTCCTTGTTTTGTGCTAAATTGATTCTGGTGTTGATAACTGTTATTTTTTTCTCCAAGGACATCATTAGTAAGGGTGTGTCCACTAGGGTGCGAATCTACTGTTAATGTATCAAGACGTTTTTTTATTTGTCTCTCATACATTCCTCTTGCTATAAAAACATGGTGAACATCACCACTGTCAAGTTAATTCCAGGTCTGTCCTCACTCCAGCAAGTTAGTTAGCTCCCCATTCTGTTAATATACAGTATGCCTGACTGTTCTTAAATAGTCAGAAGTATATTAAATGTTAAACTGCACTGAGTGGAGTTGCATACAAAACATTTTAGTATAATTTATAAATGATTTCACAAGTGCAGATACTATGCCAATGTAAACATCCTGTAACCTTGTATTCAGTCAGTGCTGATTGAGGTTGAGCAGGAAGTCGATCCTGAATTAAAAGTTGCCGGCCAGCTCTGGTAATACACAGAGGTCTCAGTGAGGCAGTACAGTTTGTTACTCACCTTTCCCACTCTGTTGAGGAGATAGTATCTGGTATTACATTCCTGAAGGGTAATAAAATAAATCTCTTACCAACTCCTTTGCTGATTACAGATACTGTTCTTTTATTTGGAAAGAGAGAAAAGCAATAAAAACGTTCAAATTTTTACAACAACGAGTGTACGCTATGTCTGAAAACATTAGTTTCGCCCTCAAAGCCACCATCAAAATAAAATATTCATTATGTGATGAATGAAAACAAAATAACATCAGAAAAGAACATTCTGGAAGGCTATACTAATAATGAATAAGACAAGGACAGCGATATGCGAGGCCTGTAAGAATCAATCGATTTGATGAAAATACAATAAACACTTCTATTAACCATTCGGAGCCTACATGGTCATGGGTTTTACTGTAGTAAAGTCAAACTCAGAGAAGCACAGCTCCTGATGATCTCCTCTAAATAAAATTTAAAATGTGGTTTAATGTTTTAGACATGGATGGATTTAAAGGATTAAGCAATCTACACTGGACTGTATTCTAGAGAATGTCCAAATGCAGGATACATTTGGCTGATTCAGCGAGTGATAGATGTGTCATGCCAATGTTGCCAGTGCAGGACAGATTTTCACTAGTGGAGGTGATGAAGGCCAAAAGAGATGTTTTATGGCAACTGCTATTCTCTCCACAAAATGTAAATGGTTTTATCATAAAATCTGATGCTCATCCAGTTACGGGAGTGGAAATAATTTGCAAATGTGACACACTGAAATTGTTTTCATGAATTTATTCATTCATGTCAGGAGTTATGTCATGGAATGAGGGATCTCAGTGTTTTAAACATCATTTTTGCTTTTAGTTTTATTCAGTAGGGAATATATTTATCAGCAGTTCAATAACTGAAGTACACAGAACACTGTGCATTCAGTTAGTTAGTTAGCCTTTTGAGCATTTCAACTTGTTTGAACAAAGTCTTCATAGGGAGAAGATGTAGTTGCTTAAAATAGCACATACATCCATTAAATGTAAATAGATCAGCTGTCTTTAGTCACATTTTCATAAACATAATGGACAAATCTTTTTAACGCATTAATTAAACAATTATTTGTCTTCATTTGTAGATTATTAAAAATGTATTTCCTAGGATCACAGTTCATGCATGCTTCTATTTTTTCATGAAAAGTAATTGCTTTCAAATCAGAAATCAAATCCCTATTATTCTTCATTTGAACACTACTCCTATACAGTATATGTTGGCTTTAGCCATTTTCTGCATTTCTTTAGCCTGCAGGTAAGTCAAACTGAGCCATGCAGATGCATTTGCTTTGTGCTTACCTGGAGATGGGGTCGCCACCTCTCTTAATAAGGTGCTTGGTTTCTCAATCAATCAAATAGTTATATAGTATAAGGTCCTACTACCTGTCAGTTTTTTCTCATTTCATTCTTCTATTAAGTCTTCTATTATCCACAATTTTAAGCAGTCATGACTACACATCAAATTATATCTTGTCTATTCAACCGTGTTCTCTTATAGATGTGTAGCTGCACCTGCTGAAAGACAACTCAAAAAAAATTATAGGTCTTTAAAATTGTATCGTTTTAGGTTTGTATTTCACAAGAATTGCCCCAGTGTAACTTTGTTACTTTGTCACCTCCTTGACAATGTGCAATAAATAAATAAATAAAATAATTAACAAATAGTTGTTTTTCTTGCTGTTGTTATTTAGCTGGTAAAGCACAGCAAAGGTGTGGTAAAGGAAGGTCTCGTAGCAGATTGCTGTGGCAACGCTCTCTGGTGTCACATAAACTAATGTGGTTGCCAGAAAAACAACTTGTGGACTAGCGAGAGGCCAGGTTCAAATCCCACCTCGGGCTCAGGCAAATCTTTAACTTGTTACAAAGACACTTACACAAAGGGGTGATTCACTTTAGCCATTTGGCCTTTGAATTTTAGACTTAAAGTTCAAGGTTTGTTTCTAGCTTTTGCTTTCTTCCTAAAGTAGAACTGCCAGACACATTTGCCTTCTTAAATGCTTCTTATTTGCTGAGCATTCCTATTTGAATTCATAGCGTTCTGAAATTTCTTAACTACAAAAAAACTGTTTCATTTTCACGCAGTGCTATGAGTTAGAGTATCCAATGTGCCTGTGCTAGTGACTTAGACAGTCATAAGAATTTAGATTTCTGGATAGTGTGGTTTATAATAAATGTGAGTGAATGAGAGTATAATAAATGCAATTTTGGTGATGGATGCTGAAACGGTAAACGCATTGCGTCCCTACCTAAGTGGGCCATTTAAACCCGAAACTACAGACAAAAGGACTCGTGGCAGACAACTCACTTAAAGATGAAACATTGACACCTCCGTTGTCCCTTTTTCCCAGCTGTGGATTTTGATTGATGGCACAATGAACGTTTTCTTCAAATCCATTTCCTATTTAAACATTTTAATGAAAGTGAGCATCTGTTTAATCAAAAAAGTATGACCAGTGTGCAGTATCCATGGGCTAGCCTAGTGAAGTATTGAACTCTGCAATGATTTTCCCTCCAGTGGGGCCACGGATTTCCCATGTCCATGTTCCGGAAATGGTTAGATGTTAGGAAATAATAATGTGTGAGGGCTGAGCAGGACTTTTCATTATCTCCAAGCCCTTTGCAGATTGGTGGCTTGTGCTTCCCAGATCATCGCACTGGAAATTACAGCTTGATCTCTGGGATAATTTGCTGGGTTCTCTCCAAGGAATTATTGATCCTGGTTTGATGAAAGAAAACATTGTACGATGATAGTTCAATTATGTTTTAAGAGCTGAAGAAGGCCTGGTAATTTGTTTTCATTGTCTTGGCATGTAGGTAATCATATATTTTATTTACACCAGTACAGTTTATGCAACATTGCAATTAATATTTGAATCCTGACATCATTGTTCTGCAAATATATGTACTTGCGTACACATGATTATACAGATCATGAAAATGATATGTCAATTTAAAACAATGAATATATATGCACACTGGACCTAATTCAGGGCAACTTACCTTTGTTTAAAAATCTATTTTTGAGCTGAATGTTTACTTAAGAATTACAAGGATACAAATCCAATAGGATTTGAATTTACTGCAGGGCCACCTGGTTTCAAACACAGTTCCCTAACTACCTCTCATAGATGAATACTAATAAAACAGTCCTCTTAAAATATCTTCCCAACTAAATGTTATGGAATCTGTATTGCCAATAGTTGTGCACACTGCATTGTAGTTTTACTGTCCACTGTATACAGAGAAATGACATTGATCATAAGAAGAGAAACAGATGATGCACATTTTCAAATATCCATTAATCAGGAATGAAAATAAATATATTGTATCCATTATTCTACAGCAAGACTGTTTCCACAGGTTGCCTGGTTGATGAGAAAATAATTTAGCATTTGTTAGATTATCATTATTTATAATAAATGGAAATACATTAACCACTCCCAACAGTTACTATGCAGTAGGCTATTTACTGAGCTCCAGGAAACTTGCTGCACTACAGGCCTCATAGACCAAGGACTAGCCAGATAAAGTTTACATCCAAGTAACCAAACTGAACAAAGTATGTGTTTCTTTTTCTTTTCTTTTTCTGAACATACTGTTAACTGTGTTGTTTATTAGGGGTTCAGGCCCGAGTATATATATGCTGAAAAAAATTACTAACACCTCAGCACCCCTCTTCCTGCACCCCTGACTGTTAGTTTCTTGTGCAGTTAAACCTTTCCATTCATTCATTGAGAATGAACATATTGTGTCAAGTCAAATTCCTTGTATGTATAAATGGACTTGACTATTACAATTACTCTGATTCTGACTAGTTCTTATTGCACTTCGCAGCTTTCACCTTCTAACGGTCTGTGTTTGTGTTAGCTTGAACCCTGGAATTGCCGCTTGCGGCTATATTTTACTGCGTTTTTGTATGTATGTAACTTTTTTAACCAACTTTGGGAAGCCGAAGGCAAATATACACTTCTGTGGACAAAAAAAGTGTGTTTTTTCAACATACACAAAGAAGAAAGTTATAATGATTTCATAACTCCCATGTATCTTTCGACCTTGATGTATTATTCATATTTGACTGTTTGATCAATATCAAGACGTGACGTGACAGTGTCTCAACATTAATTGGACTTGGAACTAGCAGATTCTTTTTACCTGTCTTATTTACCTTTTGTTTGCAAAAGTTTACTGTTTTATGATATCGTAATTTTACGTGACAAATAATAATTATTTAAAAAGTAGATAACCTAAGCCAAGTAAAATCAAATTTGACAGGCACCTGTTTTTGCATCTTGAAATAAAAAGGGATTTACTAGCGGGCGATAACAAGGTTACAGACAGTTTGGGGTAAGCCTCACCCTTCGGGACTCAGCCGCACCGAGGTACAGGAGGACTGGCATGATGGTCCTGCAGCAGCCGTACAGGGCGAGGCAGCTCTGAGTTACACACCACAGGTGTAAAAATCATTGATGATGCAACCTGATCAGATGCAATGGTGGGCTGGGCGTACTGGATCAGGTTGCCATAGTTTTTGCAAACAGAATGACTACAATGACCCTGGTAATACCAACATGCAGTAAGACGTGTGTGATGCATGTCTAGGGTCACCATGTCCAGAAGTAGTCTACACACATAAAAAGTAAAGTTATATAGCTTGCATATACATACTGAGCTCAATAAATAATAATAATATTTATTTATTTATTTATTTTTATTTTTATTTTTATTTTTATTTTTATTTTTATTTTTATTTTTTTATTTTTTATTTTTTTTAACTTGATTTGGCCCTGTACTTCACAATTTTCATTTGTGATCACTCATAAGCCATTATGATTCTGAGAATTAAGGGTAAAAAACCAGTCAGGGACATAGGCCAGACATTAGGCTTCCAAAATCAACTGTTTAGAGCATCGAAACAGCATTGGTGAGCTTAGTAAAAGGGCCTGGTAGGCCAAGGAAGACCTCTACATTTAATGACTGAATAATTCTTACCATAATGAAAACCCCCAAACACCTGTCCAACAGATCAGAAACACTCTGAAGGAAGTGGGTGTAGATGTGTCAGTGACTACTGTCCACAGAAGACTTCATGAACAGAACTATATGCACGCACGCACACACACACACAAACTGGGGTTTTGCACTAGAAACAGACTTTAAGCAACAATGGGGGTCTTGACAGATATGGCTACAGCCATCTGCGCACCATTATTTTTCCAAAATTTTGCTGCGTGGTCTTGACAGGTACAATGTGAAGATGATCTATATTTGCATTAGAAAGCAGCTTGTGGTCTAACAGGGGGGTTTCTGACTTGGAAGTACTGAAAAATGGTAGCACAGCTGTCACATATTCAAATAGGCTGTGCATAAATTGCAGGGGCCTGTCTCAGTGATTCAAGTCAAAATAATTATGTGATGAAGAATACAGTATGTGGTAAACTGTGGGTTTGCATTGGAATGTGTAATGGGATGTATAATCTAGGACAAAAATTAAAATTTCATAGCTTACAAATAGCATTTCAAACTAAGCTGTGACTTCTTTATGTAACAGTACCATTTGTAAGCTCACTGTAAATAATTAATGCCTTTTCCAGACTATGGAATACACACAATAGGACAAAACATCTCAAACAGCTAAAACAGGATTTAAGGTTTCATCATATAGCAATGCTGTGAGCTCACACCCCATATCAACACAACGGAAACAAGAAAACACGCACACGCACACACACACACACATTGAATGTCCTCAAACAAGTAATTGCTTTCCATTTGGAGTTGTTAGAGGTCTCTCTGGAATATCAAATTGGTCTTGCCATTTCAGAAAAAGAAAAGTATTGCTTCTGTATCTCCTGAGATTATTGTAACATTTGTCATTTTAATTTATAAACAAGTTAATGATTTACATGTTATGTTTACTGTATCTGTTTAATAAGCCATTGTATAGTTTTCATCATTTTATTAATCCAGACACACAACATGTAAATAATCTAAGGCTTATTTGTTTTAGACACACTGTTCTCTGTAGACTTTTCATTTAACAAATTTCAAACTTTACCTTCCCGAACATCACAAGGTTTCTTACAGAAAGAAGAAGAAAAACATCTCCTTCATATATCCCAGATATAGCCTTAAAGGGATAATTCACTTTCTGGAGTTTTTTGTTTTCGGCTTTAGTGTAAGTTTTTTATTGGTCCAGACAGCCTTTGTGCACAATGAAGGATGTTTTAGATGCTTACAGAATTTTGCTTATGACCTATGGGCTTTACAATTGCTTGAAAAGAGGTATTCTCATATCTGTGGTTTAAAGCAAGAAAATACACTTTGAGGACCTCCGAAACAGCTTGGATAGTGGCATTTTTCCTCCAGAGGTTTTAATGTGTATATTATCTGATTATTTATTTCATTATTTTTCATTACATATAAACATTTATTATCTTCAGTTGGAACTAATTCATCTGATGCATGCATCCTGAAATACCCGTGCCCAAAGGAAAAGTGGTTTTGAATCCAACAGTACTACACATGGAGAGAAGCAAATTAGTGCATGAGAGAGAAGACCTCAAAGCAAAAAACAAATTGACAGGTCTGAAAATGATCCCTGCTTTTCCAATTTGCAAGGCACAAAAATGACAAGCATATCCTCATGTCACTTCCGCCAGCTACCTTTATGCATCACAGATCTATTGAAAATGTGGCTAGTTGTCCTCACACAGGATGTCAGCTCACCAGTTCACATCCCCCCAC
Source organism: Anguilla rostrata (assembly GCF_018555375.3). Classification (NCBI taxonomy): domain Eukaryota; kingdom Metazoa; phylum Chordata; class Actinopteri; order Anguilliformes; family Anguillidae; genus Anguilla; species Anguilla rostrata. Next base: position 51,806,446 of record NC_057936.1, on the reverse strand, counting down.
CCCCCCCTTGACATCTCAGTCTCTTTCAGTGGCAATTCCTTATCCGTGAATTCAGACTTAAATAAAAATAGATTGGCAATGTAGCTGAAGCTCTCCTGTTTCATAGTTGGATATAAGTTACGATTACGTCTATAGATAGCTGATAGAGCTCGGCTATTGTTAGGCATTCAATAACATAGTGTGGTAGGCTAAGCTATACATTGGCAAGGCCAGATTGGCAGCAAGCCTTTTTTGTGCTTGACATTGAGAATGAATAGCTTGTGGTGCGTTTTAACTGAGAAGGAAAGTACTGGCTTAAATGGCTTTTTTTGTTTTGTTTATAATTGTTAATATACATTATAAAATGAATATGGTAATATGTGCAGCCTCTGGAAACATAACTACTATCGTTGATAATTACACTGGATTCTTCTTGCAAACCAGGATGCCTAAAAATTGTATGAGTGTCAATAAACTTACATCAACTTATATAAATGTCTAGCCAATAAACATCACTAAACCGAATACTATGTACATTAGAGAGTGTATATGTCAATAACTTACAGGATGCATAATTAATAAGTCATGTATACAATATCATTAATAAATTGAGCACACTCTCTAATGGAATAAATCATCCCATAGTAGCTGACAAACTGCTGAGGAACCAAAATGGCTTTTTTCAATTAAAACAAGAATGGTCAGTTGATCAGTGTAAAAACAGAATTCATGCAAGTACAAGTCATACAACAGCAAACCCATAAAAAACCTATGTCAAGTGACTGTCACTCACTGGTGAAGGTATCTAATTATGAAGATGGATTGCTGGGTTAGACAGGGCATTGGAAAACTTGCCGGAAACCTGCTGTCTGCACCACCTAATGGTTCAGCTATTTTATAGGTGGTGACTGACTTTGCTTTGAGAATAATTGCCATCTCTGAATCATGACTTCAAAATATAAATGCCTTTTCACAATGGTCCCATAGAAGACTGTTCCCAATAGAATACCACATATGTTAGCTTTTGTGCCATTATTTTTAAGGTTTTCAAATGACATTCATTTCCTTTAGACTTCAGAAAAGAAACACCAATCTTGAGCAGCAGTCTTTATATTTTACTGATAAAAGTGACAGTTTGATTAGGGGGGGTTTTGAAAATTAAAAATAAAAGTAAATTACATCTTATAAGTTTGAGTAGTTTTTTTTTTTTTTTTTTTTTGATGTTATAAGTCTATAGCGACAGATTATATTCCAGTACCTCAAAAAACTGTATGCTAAAATGAATAACATATGAGCGTAAAAAATATGCTTCACAGTTGTGATCCTTAATTCTCCTTCAATGAGGCCATAGGTCTGCATTTTTATTTTTATTTTTTTGGAAAAGCACTGGACCGGTGGAGGGTAAGTAGTAGGAGTATTGCATGCACAGTGGATATCCATCAAAATATCAACATATTTTAAATACAACCTCGTTTTATGATTAGAATTATGTAGCAGTTATTTTCCACAGCCCCCCCCCAAAAAAACACTGCGACATCTATGATTCTTTTGAATAACTACAATGCACAATGAGCCCTGGCGGGTTCAATAGGTTTTTCAAACTGAAAAACCTATTGAACTGAAATTGTACTTGTATAAGTAGGGGACTGTAGGGGACCTTTTCCAGACTGTGATATTTCCTTTCTTGGGGTAGAGGGCTATGCTCATTCATACACTTATTCATGCCATTTTTAAAACAAGAATTATTCTTTTGTTTGGTCCGTGGATATGGGCGTTATAATGATGTAGTATTCAGCATTTTTATGGAAAGATAAATATGTGCTGCATTCTGAAAACCTACGGTGAGCTCTGTAAGGTATGGGACATGATTAGGCTCTGTATTTCACAATTTACTAATAACCAATTCACATGTTATTAAAGTGCAGATTCTCTGGTTTTATTATAGGGCATTTTATGCATTTTGGTTTCCTCGTGTATAAGTTACAACACTTTTAATATATTTTCGGGGACCATAATGTTTGGGATGAATGGCTTCACAGGTGTTCCTGATTAGTCTATGTGTGTTCAGTTGCTTCCTTAGTGTAGGCATAAGAGAGCCTTGGGTACCTAGTCTTTATTCTAGGCTTTTAATTTACTTTGGAGTCTGTTATTGGCGTTGGTCAACATGAGGATCAGAGTTGTACCAGTGAAAGTCAAGGAAGCTATTATGAGGGTGAGAAATAATAAATAAACTCGGAGACGTAGGGCAAATCTTAGACTTACTGTATGGAACATTGTCAAGAAGAAAGAAAGCTCTGGTGAGCTCAGTATTTGCAAAGGGTCTGGTAGGTAGGCCAAGGATGACCTCTACATTTTACTGAAGAATTCTCACCATAATGAAGAAAATACCCCAAACACCTGTCCATCATATCAGAAACTCTCTTCTGGAGGCAGATGTGGATTTGTCACTGACTGCTCTCTGCAGAATGCGTCATGAACAGAACAACAGAGGCTACACTACTCCCTCGCAAAAAATTTTGCACGATCTTGCAAAACTTTTGCATTCCCTTGAACACAGATATATGTAAATCATAGTGCATATGTACTTCCGGGTCATTGTCATGGTGTGTCATAATTTCCTGGGAAACTGAACATGTCAAAATGTAGAGGAGCAGCTGCTTGTGTTTTGCTTTGAATTAGATTTGAAATATGAAAATCCTATGTATTTACAACAGCTAGACTAGAGTGGGGCAAAATCTAACACTGGGTAAAATGTAACACAGACTTTTTGGGTAGATGCATTGAGCTTGAACAATGTACTTCAGGTTAAACACGCAGAATTACCATCTCTTTGTCACCAACAAATGGTGGGAGAGTTCAATAAATATTTCTGAAGATATTGCCAAAAGTCTCTTTTGAATATATGAAAGTGAATTTAAGAAAAGTATTTTTTGGCTACTGTATTGTGTGTGTTTGTCCAGGAATCCAATTGTATGCAATCGCAAACAGTCTTTTAGTGACTAACAATTTGCATAGTTTTGATATAGCATATCAAATAGGATTGCTAGTCCTCACGGGGTTAAATTGGTTTATTAGCCTGTTGTCAGTAGACTATTAATTCAACTCATTGAATGGATCAACTCAGACCAGATCTGTGTAAATATAATTAACTCAACTTAAACTTTTGGCTACGTGGTGACATGTGACATCGACTGATACAGCTGTTTGTCCCAAAAATTTAATTGTGGAGTATAATCATGTCCAAGGGATGTAGGTTGTTTGTATTTAAAATGATTCAGCAATATCTAGTAATATTTTCAGAATTGAGCCAAATACAAAAACTGTTAGTTATTTCCCCACTCTCCCCTATGAACTGCATAAACCCCCACCAACACCCCTACCTATGGTACACACTGAAGCCAATTATAAACTGGAAAAGGTCTTTATAATAAAAAAATAATAGTTCCTCAACTTCATTATGAACTACTGCATGCAATGTTTTGCTGATTTGATTGTTTGTTCATATTTTTTCTTTGCTCTTTGTTGAAGCCCACTTTACCTATATGTTTGATTTGCATAAACTTGGGTAAATTAAAGAAATAGTTGAAAAGCTTCCCTGGGTGGAATACGTCTTTATCTATTATTCTTTTACTCAAACTTTCTAAAGTTGTATTTTGTAAAGATGAAGCACAAGAGCTGGGAGCAGTCTAGAGCGATAGAGAGAAACAACTTCCCTTACTATACTGAAAAGTTGCTTAAAGGAAAGACTCCTTGGGGGGCAGGTCAGATATTTTACAGCCTCATGACCCAGTGTGTCATTAGCCAACAACCTGTGTCTGTCATGTTTTAACTCTAGAAATGCTGTGTTTTTTACGTTGCACTACCAGCATCGTAGCATCGATTTCTGCACCAGTTCTGTGAAAAAAATGACACAAACTGCCTGTATTTCTTCACTGAGTTGTTTTTTTAAATGTATTATTCTAAAAGCTCATAATACCCTTTTAAATGCCCCTGTGTGTGACAAAGAGATTACTGAGTGTAGCCAGGCTATACATATTCAGAATAGTCGAACTAGCTCTCGCTAGCCAATATGAAACACATAACTAAATTAATACATAATATCCAAGTATTTATTATGTGTGTGGCAGAGGACTGATGTAGTGTAGGCTATATATATATTCACAATAGTCTAACAGGTAACATCTTCATATTTAAATCCAAGTTCAAATCAAAACACAAGCAGCTGCCCCTCTGTGTTTACAGTTCCCCAGGAAATTATGTGTGAAATATATTACACTGTGAGAATGACAATGAAGTACATATGTGCTGTTATTTATACATATTTGTTTGCGAGATCTTGCAAAAGTTTCGCGTGGGAATGTGAAAGTTTTGCGCGGGAATGCAAAAGCTATGCGAGGGTATGCAAAAGTATTATTATTTTTTTCTCACCCATGTCCCTTTAGGGGCTCCGTAGATTTGCATTTTGTGGCGAACCTCTGAGGTTGTGCTGCTGTAGTTTCTCTTTATGGTAGTTTTTCACACATCTATGCCTATAACCTGGAGAGTGTTGTTGATCTGTTTGACAGTTGGAAATAAAAAATAAAAAAAAATTCACAATTGAATGTATTATTCTGTCATCCACTATAGTGGTCTACCAGGTTGTTTTCTATTGCTGAGCTCACCAGTGCATTCTTATTTCTTAACAATATACAAAACAGTTGATTTTGACACACAATATTTTGGGTGTGTGTCTGATCGGTTTATTCTATTGCCAACCTCATGAAGGCATTGACACTTCTTTGGTCCTCATGTTCAGACAATAGCAACAGACCCCAAATGCAAATGCCACACCTAGAATCAACTCTAGACTTCTTATTAACTTTCTTGAACTAATGCTCAACAACACACAATTGGTCAATGCAACAGCAGAGCCACCAACTGTCCAGTTATGTTTGGTCTCCTAAAATGGGGTACTACATATTAAAAAGGCTGTATTTCCTACAAAGATCACCCAATATATGTAAATACCCTCAAATTCTAGGGACAGTCTGCACTTTAACCTCATGCGCATTGCTTACAGTAATTTCAAATCCAATGTGCTGGAGTACAGAGCCAAAACAACAACATTTTGTCACTGCCTAAATACTTACGAACCACACTGTATGCACATCTCAAATACCAGGGGAAAAAACATCAGTACATTTTAAAAACCATGCTCAATAGCCAATTTGTTATCTGTCACTTAAAATGTCCAAGGGTCTGAATGGATTTGATTTCTATTGACATTCTATTTCACTCTTATCCATCTGTGTAAAGGAACAAATTTTAGCCTGTCATGCTTCTGAAATACTACAATCTAAAATCTGCCACACTGCACCTTGTGTTATTGCAATGTGAGTCCCTAACAAAATTAAAATGGGCAGATAAGCAGTTTGGACAATTTAAAAAACCATAATTACTTTCAATTTTACCACCCTTGTATTATTCCTGAAACTGATTCAGACCAATATAAGTTATGGGGTCAAACTTGAAGAGTACCAACATTTTGTTCTGTGCGCACTGTCACCTGTCTTTCAGTTCTTTTTTTTTGTAATATAAAAAAGCAGGTGCCATCATGGTCAATGGTAGTGGAATACAAATGCTGACAGTGTCCTCAAAGTCTCTTTGTTGAAGTACTTTGCTTTGTGGATGCATGGATCTTTTTGATGACCTTCAAAGCGAAACCATAAAATAGTGGTCTAATTCACACCAGAAAACGAGCAGCTCCTTTAGAACTCAGACCCCACTGCTGTAAAATTGGATAATGGGCAGGAGTTGACATAAGTTGCACACAAGTATGCATTAACTGCAAAAAGATTAAAATGCTATTGCAATTTTATGTCCTAACGGAATGCGTACCTAGAAATTAGTAGGCACCGTTATGACATTAAATTGTTGTGCATTTGAATCTTTTTTGCTGTTAATGCATACTTGTGTACCACTTATGTCAATTCCTGATTATGGGTAATTCTTTTCATGATTGCCTCAGCAGATGTGCTACATTTTGAGGGAGCTGATGCTAGAAGAACACGTGCTACTTCTGACCACACAATCCCCCGAACACAACCAGTAGCCATTCTGCTTTTTCTTTTTCACTGGGTATACTCAGAAGTCACTGCAGCTGCACTGAATCAACGTATGGCAAGTCTTGAGGAATTAAAGTGTACAGCAAAATGTAAAGCGGATTGGGGCCGTTGTGTTCACAATGCATACATTAAGTGGACTTCAAAAAGAACCACAGCGGAGTTGAGACCACCTCCTGAGTTAATTTTGGAGGGGTCTGAGTTCATTTTGTGTGTACACATATGCAGAAAATAAATGCTGAGTCATCGGTCTGAGTACGCTTGAGAGGCTAAAATGAACCAAGGGGAAAAACACCCTTAGTCGACCTTGGGTCCTTTTTTGCATTATGACACAGCTGTGTGTTGTAGCACTTTTAGTACCTTTCCCTGCTGAATATAAAGGTTGATGATACTGTATGAGTGACAAGAAGAGCCATATCCACTGCAACATCACTCCGAAATCTGCCCAGAATATTATCTACTCCTTAGTTTCTTGACTGTACAGGTCTCTCAGCATGCTACCGACATAACTGCCTTTGTGTAATACCCTGGTCTGCTTAGTAGCTTTTGAAGTGAAGATTCTCATAAACACCCAGGTTACAGATTACAGTTTATCATCAAAACTGCTGGAAAAAAATAAAAATAAAACTTTGTTCTGCTGCTAGTCCCTAAAGCCCTGAAAGGTTTACTGGAGGCATTTTCATTTTCATTTATTTTCGTCTACAAGTAGGTCTTATTGACCTCACCTACCTTTTTTCAGGTCTTTTGGGGCTTTATTTCTTAACCTGATGCAAAGCAGAAATCCTCTAGTGATCCAGGGTTCTGTCCTTTCACCTCAATCTTGTGCTAGGTTAGCTAAAATCATCTCAGATGAAAAAAACAAAAAACAAAAAAAAACTTTCCAGAACTGATCCACGTTGAAGCTTTCCATTGCATTAGACCATCTTCCTGTCTCAACAAATATTTAAACTGTACTTCGTCAACATGCTTAAGTGACCTATTTCTGATAGTATTGTGGCAATTAAAAATATTTTTTGAAAGCTTTTCACCTATAGTAAATCAAACGGTCACTGTTTCCATATGTGGGATATTACAATTGTGTGAAGCAAGTGAGGTTGATGGACTACTATCACAGGTCTTATTGGGTTCTGAAATGCAGGCCAAAGGTCTTACAGAAGCTGTATAGTGCCAAAAGCAGTGGATCATTCTGTTCATCATGTTCATCTGGATTTTCATCGCTAATACTACCAGTTAACGATTTAGAAAATCATCACTTCAGGTCTTCATGAATCTCAAAAAAAAGTTTCTCAGGTCACGGAGTCTACATAATGTACCAATCAATATTTATTCAATGTCTTCTGTAAAAATATGTCATACTAAATAGCTTGAAGGCAGTCATTATTTAAATCGGTCCAGTGTACATTTTTACAAATAACCTTAAATGTACACACACCCTCCTTTATCAATCCATCTATTATCTACAGTATATTAGCTTATCCTGGGCTGGGTCGTAGGGGTGCTGGAGCCTATCCCAGCGTGCATTGGGCAAGAGGCAGGACTACGCCCTGGACCAGCTGCCAATCTCACACACACCATTCACTCACACACTCATACCTGCAGTATGGGCAATTTAGAATCTCCAGTCCCACCCAAATTTTAATTTAAATTTGGCATCTCCAGTCCCATGCAAATTTGTAAAGTCCAATTTGCAAACTATGTACAAGCCTACTGCCGACTGCCAGCTCTGGAGAATGAAGGCAATTATTGCAACTGATGCCTGCGGCTTCTGTTCACAATGCAACCACAAGCCATGTATGCATGTGCAGAACAGGGGCAGAGGAGACCCAATCATACATACGGGCAGAGAGCTAGCCACGGGTGCCGGACGGCCAACAGGAGTCCCCCAAGCTGTCAGCAGTAGCATGGGACATATACACCCATTTCTGCACTGTTGAGTAATCAGCAAGATGTCGATTTGTACTTTTGAGTCTTTTACAGTGGGATCTAACCAAGTCTTGGTAATGCATAAAACTCCATCATGTGTATATATGTGCTGAAAGTTATTTAATAGTTTATTATTTTAAAGCTGTCAATTTGAACCACCTAATAATTTTACAGTACCCCCAAGTGTCAATGTCTATACATGAGGGCTTCAGCGCATAGACACAGGTGTCCTTCATGACCATTCTGCTTGTCCAAGAGCCTCAAGCTATTTACTGATTTATTTATTTAATAAAATTTATATAAAGTCTGATTGAAGGCTTTTCCAATGCTCACCCCTCCCTTGGCCCCCATGCATTTGCTCATGCAGCCTGCTCTTTTTGGCTGCAGCCCAGGAAAGCAGCCCTATTACTGGCGGCATCCCTCATACACACACAGATCCTAATAATATTCGCAATGTCACTGTTGCCACGTCGACTAAAAATTTTGTCAGTTTCAGTTGATGAAAGCAACACTTGTCAAACACTAGCAGTAATAGAAGGCACTGGCAAATTAAGGCATGCCCAACTCAATTTTGGTAATTTCATGAGGCGTCAGCATAACTGTGGTGCAGTTGAGGCTGGTTTGATAATGGGAGGCTCCATTAAGAGTGTCTCCAGGAACCATTAATCGTGATATCAATACAAAGTTTTAATTGTTTAATAGACTCAACTGTTTTCATTTTAATATAAATTTTTCCCCTCCAAAAATACAGATTTTCCATTTTTATGCCAGTACTAAAAACTATAATAAATGGTTCCCATGGACATTTCTGGCGGGTGAATATTCCCAGACTGGTCAGGAGTAAGAGGCAGCTGGCAAAGAGACCCTCCAGTTGGCCTCTTCATCATCCTGCTGCTGCCACTGTTTCAACTTGGCAGGCATCACACTCGCGAACCAGGGACAGGACAGGAAATAAAGACTCTGGGTTAGTTTGAAATTGCTATAGCTTTTTTTGTTTCTTTGCTGTCATTTGTTGTCTAATACCACTATTTAAAATAAACAACATTTTACACCATTTCAAGTTTATTTCAGACATGCACTTGATGAGATCAGTACATACTTACGAGGGAAATATCACCACAGCCAAACACCACAGCCTACTCCCTTGTGTGGCACTTTGTGCCTCTGTAATCTCTATCCCAATTATCATATGCATATCTGCATATGGAAGTCCAGTAATGTTTCCAATGTGAGGTCTCTGATGTCCAAGGTGTATGGCTATGCAGTGAAAAACACAGCATGTCACAAAGAATGCATTGACTTTCTGAGGGTTGTATTGTAATGTACCACCAAACTATCCAAATATTTGAAATGTAATTTTTAACATTCCAAGGGTTTGCTAAATCATTGACCTAGCCCTACCAAACACACGATTAAATCTCCCAGTTTGTTCTGAGCTCCATGTATTCAGTAGTCCTGAGCTCAATGTATTGAGTAAGTAGCCACAAGTTTAACGAAAGTGTATCTTACATTGATAGATGCATAGTCAGTCGCCCACCAGGATTGGACTGCATAACTGAACAGAGCTTGCATCTAAAATAGTGAAATTGAAATAAACATACTTCTCGCATTTGCGTTGTGTTCATGCATTCATATGTGTGGCACATTCATAATGGCACCAAAATTAGCACAGTGGTGTCATGAATGTGCTCCACATATGAATGACACACCCAGTATTGCGTCTCCCAACCCATGCTGACGCAAACAGTGAAAACTATTCCGTTTTCAGAAGATGAAACAAGCAATTGGACTTGCGCCCAGGCACAAATCTGAGTCACTGTTTCTGTCATGGGCATGGACTGCCTTTGTGCAGTCGTTGCACTTTTTGAGTTAACCTTTCAAACCAGTTTTCTCTGTGTGTTATCATATGACTTCCTTGCATCCCCATTTAAGAAAAATATTAATATTTCAGTCAACTAGAATGTACTAATAGGATTAGTTAATGGATACTGCAGTGGAACCTAGAAGGTGCATTTATGTCTGAAGCAAGCTTCTTATGCTTTTTTATGCTTCTCCCAACCGTCATGCCTCATGTGGCAGACAAACCTCTTGGTATTTTCTGATATCTCTTGGCTTTAACTGTGGTAATGAATGTTCTATGATAATAGAACATTCATTGATATTCTACGAAACATAAACAATTCTATGATAGCCTACGAAACACAAAAAGTTCCAAAGGTCCCCATTACTGTGGACATGATTATTAGTATCAGCATTATAATTATCATCAACATTGTCATCATAAACTCCATCTTTTCCTCATCTTTTGCTGTTTCTGTTTTAAGTGCATGGCACATCATTGATCTGTGAACAGAATCGAGGGTTCCAAAGTGTATGTACTGTATGATCATTGTGATTCCATGCAGTGACCAGAAGTATTTGTTGTGGTCACTCCCATGCATTTCAGACTTCAGTGTGAAAGTTGGATATCCACATTGCACCAGCCTACATTTCACCATAGAAATTTGGGGAAATATTGGAGAAAAGCAATACCAATTAGCTGGTGAGCCAGCAGAAATACTACACATCTGATCAGCAGCTGTAAGGGGAGAGAATACATGGACACGAGTATCCTTGAGCATGTGCATCTGGCCATTGTTGATCATTTATATCAACATACTGCTAAAAGCAACAAAACATTGTTCTTAACTTAATGGGACTGCTTGGTTCTCTCATTTACATTTCTGGTCACATGATAAGTGATAAGGGCTCTATTTTCTGGAATCAGTGACCATCCCATTACCACCATCATGTTTGACGTTTAATGTTATAATGTTCTTATTGTAACTTCCTGGATGAGTTGCAACTGCACCCTTGGGATTTTGGCAGGCTGGGCTCTCTTGGGAAGATTCATCACTGTTCCAATTGTTCTCCATTTGGAGATAATGGGTCTCACTGTGGTTTGGTGGAATCCCAGCATATTAGAAATTACTTTGTAACCCTTCCCAGACTGATATATTACAACAACTTTTTTCTCATCTCTTTTGGAATTTTCTTTGATTGTGGCATAGTGTGCATGTACAAACTTGGTGACAATTTCACTTTTAATGGTAAGGTATTAAGTGAGGTTTAGATTCAACAGGGTTGGCTGTGTTCAATCAGCTGAATCCAATTATATATATATATATATATATATATATATTTTTTTTTTTTTTTTTTTTCATGGGTGTATCTTTTTTTAATTAAATAAATGAAATAATAAAACTAAAATGTATGTGCTTAGTATGACAAATATGTAATAATAGAGGAAATGAGGAAATCAGGAAGGGGGCAAAACACCTCACAGCAATGCACATATATAAGTTCAGTCAACAGTTATTTCAACAGTAACATAACTGTTGTTGCTTTGGCTCTGTAACACCAGCACATTGGATGTGAAATGAAACAATACATATGACCTTAAAGTGCACATTTCAGCTTAAATTTAGTAATGTACACACAAACACATCTGATACACTTTCTAAAATCTACATCTACATGGGGACTGGGTGCTATGTTTGGCTTGTGAAATGGTGCTAATTTTAGAAAATGGCGTGATCTCGTTTCCAGTTCAGCATCATCATTGGCAGTTACAGTGTGTACTTGAATTTCTGTTGTGTGTTTGGGGATGTAATATACTGGCTGGATTCCTGGACTTTTCTCAGCATGATCTAGAGAAAGCATAAGCCGTCCCCATCTGCCTGGAATATGTCCTGTCTTCCGTGTGTCTTTCACGTCACAAGCCCTAAGAAAAACACATGCCATGTTTTGTGTGAATGTACATTTTATCTGCACCGACAACAGATAAATGCATAAAAAGTGCAGGCCAACATACTGCAGGTGCAATTGCTGTGATATTGCAGATATATGTATGTACCAATATAGCAAATGCAATATGCATAATGAATAATGGGCCATCCAAAAAAGGCTTAATCATTAGAGGAACTTTCAGACCTATCAGGTTTTAGGCTGTTGGTGTATTTTAAGAACGGTTGAAAAATTGATTGTATTTATCACCCATTACTCACATATTCAATCATTTTCGTTATACAGTATGTAACTGCAGAATCCCTGAAATGCATGAATAAATGCAGAAAAACCCATAAACACAATATAATATAAAAGTAGGCTAACCACGTCCACAATGAATTAAAGCTGAAATCAGTCTTTAAATGTCTTTTAATAAAAATATTAAATAAAAAGTATTGATCGATTGGTGGCATGTCCAGGGTGTATTCCTGCCTCTCACCCCAAAAAATATTGATAGATTGGCAGCCCGAATGCTTGACCCCTACAGTGAGGGGGTCTGGTGGCTCTGTTATGCTGTGGGGGGAATTTTCATAACACAGTTTGGGTCCACTTGTCCTCTTAGGAGGAAGGGTTACTGCAAATCAATACAAAGTTATTCTGAGTGATCACCTTTATCCTATGATGAAGCCTTTCAATCCTGATGGGAGTGGTCTCTTCCAGGATGACAATGCCCCCATCCACAGGGCATGAGGGGTCACTGAACGGTTTGATGAGTATGAGAATGAAGCAAATCATATGCTATGGCCTTCGCAGTCACCAGATCTCAAACCAATTAAACACCTATGGGAAATTTTGGACCGACATGTTAGACAGTGCTCTCCACCACCATTATCAAAACACCAAATGGCAGAATATCTTTTAGAAGAATGGTATACCATCCCTCCAGTAAAGTGTAAGAATCTATGGCAAGGCGCATTGAAGCTTGTTCTGGCGGCTTGTGTAAACAATTTACAAAATAACAAACTATTTTTTTTTTTTACTTTTTTTTTTTTTTTAATTAATGAAGCCTAATGGCAATTTGAGGAAAGAAACCACATTTCTGACACACAAGAGTGGTAAATCTGTGAAATTTGACCAGAACACAATCAGAGGTTTAACCTTGGTACTAAGTGATTTTATCTCTCCTATGTAGAATATCTTATTAAAATCCATTCCCAGATGTTAATGAGGGTACATGTTAATCCATGCCTATAAATGTGAATCTTTAACACCTTCAGAAGTACAAGCCATGTTTTTTTTTAAACCACGTGCTAGAAGTTAATGTATAATTTACACATTCACACATTTAATTTTTGAATATCCTGTCTAAAATCTGCCAGTTCTGTCTACATATAATCAATAAAACAGAGTGTGCACAGAAATAAATCAAGTAAGTCACCACTTATTCTGTGAGAGGTGAACCCAGATGAATTACCTGTAATGTTTCTCACTGCATGTTCTTTTCATTCAACACCAGCACAGACACAGCAATGCTGAGAAACTGGATAAAATTGATTCACATTCTAGTGCTATGATGGATTCACAGATTAAGAAAATACAGTGGTTGCTTGGAAAAAAAGTGGCTGAATAAAGGAAGTTAGAGTGGCCATTGTACTAGTGGCTAACTGGCCATCGGCTGGTGTAGAGATCATATGTGGAAAAGTGCTGAATAAGGAATTAGAGTTGGCATTGTACTATGCTACTGGCATCGCTGTGTAGATCATGGTGTTCATGACTATTTATTATTTATGGAATCGTGATATTTGTTTCAATGTAATGAATCAGAAGACAGATACATTTGGCTCTCTTCATGAATTAAATATTCATCATGTTCTTCAAATCAGTCGCAGCATTGGGCAGTTATATACTGTTTCAAAATTAAATGTGTCACCAAAATGAATGAAAAACAACAGGGACAATAAAAACAATACTTGTGTTTAAATGAGGTGAAAAGATGAACATTAAATATGCCCCCTTCATTTTACTCTATGTGGCTCAACTCTTCGACAATATTCATTATTCATCGATACGTGACAAGAAGTAACTGACAGAACACTAATATTTGTTGGCTTTTTCTTTAAAGAACGTTTTGGGACCAAGAAATCAAGGAAATGAAAAATATGAATTGTATTTCTTTAATAAGTCATAATAAATTTAATGCTACCCCTGAGGAAAGTGGTCACAGGAATTTTGTTTATTACTGGTTACCGGCAGATGGGCTTTCATTTTTATTTAATCAGGCCCAAAGGCAAAAGCCCAAAAAAGAACCAATCACACATTTGAGTATTTCTGCATTGTTTTAGGCCCATTTTAGGCATGTCTTTTCATATCAATAAAGCATGTTTATTTAATTCACACTTCATATCGCCTGTCATTGTTTACATTTTAAAAATAATTTTCTAACATTGCCTTAATATTCCAAAATAGCTGCAAATAGCAAGGTAAAAAAAAAAAAGTGGTTATTTAGATATACCCCATGACATACATATAAATGATAAAAATAAGACTCCATTATATTAATATTAATGTTTTACTGACCTTCAACAGCATGTTATTAAACTTACATTCCTTTTAGTTTTAATTTTTTTAATACCAAAATGAAATTGTTGTATTTTTTAACTGTTGTTACATTTCATAACAGGCAGGGCATAATCTTTTATATACAAATTCCCCAAAATATTTATGAAAGCTTGATGACAGTTAAACTGGATATGTAAATTCATGTAATTATACATACCCTGGGCATGTAATTCCTGCTGTCATCATTTGCATTAATAACAATGTAATGTGATAGGCTTCATTTATTATGACTTAAACACTTCACTACGAAACCTCAGGTGTACCAAAGTGATTTTTGTATTAGCCACATTTATATACCCCAGCAGGTGATACATACCTCTACCTTTCCTACTGTATGTGAAAGCTCACTGTTAGAGACTGTTAACTGTTAACGTTCAAAAGACTGTTAACATTGAAAATGGACTGAGATACCTTCTCCCCAAGGCTTGTGTTTATAAGAGACTGACATTTTATTTAATTCTCTTGGTAGACCACTATTCTGGGATCCTGTAGGTGGCACAAAATATACTAACTAGGATCTTAGACAACATTTTTAAAATACTGGATATTGCTATTGTTCATTCTGTTTATAATGAACAAAGAATGTGCCAGCTGTTTTTTTTATTTATTTTTTATTTTTTATTAGTTGGTATAAAGTATTTAGTCATGCTGTTGTCTTTTGAGAACAACTGTAATATATCCATAAACAGCATTATTGTGGGGAAGGGGTGGGGATTAGTCTCTGCCACTATTTCTTTAGGTGTATTGTTCATTAGACTCTGGAAGACACTCACTAGCACACATTGAAATGTGGGTCACACTGGAAATGGCAAGAATGTTATACAAACTACATTTCTCCAGAAAACAGAATGGAAGCCTGCTCAGCATTTAAGCAGGAAGAAATCAACAGTGTTGTATGGCCCTGCACAGTGTCAAATAAAAAAATATTGGTCCATGCCTGCTCATTTCTTCCAAATAGTGTATAAATTAGAGGATTTTGTTTTTGTGTAAAAATTAATTAACACAGTGCTGTGAAAAAGTATTTGCCTCCTTCCTGACTTCCTCTATTATTATATATTTGTCACACAGAATGGTTTTTAGATCAAATGACAAATGAAATATTAGACAAATTAAATTTGAATTAACACAAACATTTAAAAAAAAAAATTTATTTAATGAAAAAAGTGATCAGAACCTCATATTTCCCCCTTCAACTTAACTGGTTGAACCACCATTAGCAGCAATAACAGCAACCAAGATTTTCTTTCTGCATCCAGACCCTGATGAAAGTCGAAGATTTAAACATTCATTGTTTGGTTGTTATCTTGAGCATTATCAACTTTATTATAAATGTGTGCTGTAGCCTCCCATCTGATATCTTTTTTCTGTTTGTATACACAAGTGTTTGGGTTTTTCTCATGTTTCCTTCAATAATGGCAAGTTGTCCAGGTCCCGAGGAGCATCCCCACACCATCACACTACCACCACTGTGTTTGACTGTTGATATGATGTTCTTACTGTGAAATGCTGTATTTGCTTTACGCCATACTGGGACCCATGTCATCCAAAAACTTTCACTTTTGACTCTATTTGTCTGTAAACATTATTCCAAAAGGCTTGGATCAAAGCTTTTTTTTGCAAATGCGAGATGAGCACTGATGTGTTTCTTGGTTAGCAGTTTCTGCCTTGCTGCTCTCCTATGAATCCCGTTTTTGCCCAGTCTCTTTCTTGTTGCGTCATGAAAACTGACCTTAGCTGAGGCAAGAGAGGCCTGAAGTTCTTTCGATGTTCTTCTGATATGATATTTTTGTGACTTTCTTGGATGAGTTGTCACTGCACCTGAGCATTCTGTAGTCGCCATCTAGGAAGATTCACCTTGTTCAGGTGCAGAATGTAATATGAAAAAAAATTAATAGGTCTGAAGCATTGCTCGAGATTATTAATGATAAAGCTGTTCCATCCATGTCATTGATGACCTACAGGAATGCTCAATAGTTAGATCCAATGTATTCAAATGCATAGGCTCCTCTGCTGACTGCACAAAGACATCTCTGATCGGGTACGCAGAATATATTCCCATCATTCATCTTTAGATCAAATGTGGTTTTGAAAAAAAATGTATCACTATTTTTTTTAACCATTTCAACATTACTAAAACAAAACATTGGTGCTTCAAGCACATGTAGGTGTTCAACGGAATTCAAGGTACTGCAGGCCTCAGGGAAGTACACTATGTACATGGTTTTGCACATGGAAGCAAAATAATAATAAGATTAAATGTGCAATACAAACATGTAAAAAAATATGTTTCAGAATTCTGTGCTATAGTATCAAGCAGCATGAAATGCATTAAATAAAACCGGGTTTGTAAAGCTTGCTATGTATCTTGTCCCACTTTTTTAAATGATTAAGGTGGAGTGTAGCTTTCCAGAAGAGCTCTCTTCAAATAAATTGCTATCTTTTATATATCAGGTTAAGGGCCAGGGACTATGGGAGTTCACAGAAAAAGCACCATTCAGTGTGATGAGATTATGAGATTACTGGCCCTAACCCTATTTAAAGGCACTCAATCATATTTACCAAATAGAATTTTAGCAATGCCTGGTTATCAGCGATGGATATACAGATTGGCAATAACAGAGCTGTCAACTCTCAAGGGTGTCCTGGTAAAGGCTCCAGGCTCTAAATAAAAATTTATTCCAAACATTTTATAAATGTGTTTGCGAATTCATCACCTATGCTTCACCTGAAACTATCAACAGTCAGTACCAACCATTTCATATTACAAGATTGTGTGCGTGTGTTTATTTGAGCTATTTAAGCCCGGCATTGGTTAGTAGTTTCTTTGGGGCAGTTCTGCAGTAATGTAATCTGCATTTCTGAAAATAAATTAATAAAATCAAACAGTGGCTTTTCTGGAGCTGTAAGGTCTATCTCTGTATAGTAAATCACCTCATGTCCTGTCAGCCACTGTAATACAGTATCACCAATGTAAGATGCAATTCAGATGACACCTGGATACCTGGATAACAAATACATACATGTGATGTTAAACAGACATTAATTCAGGGCTTGTAGGACATGTGTCCTTATGACAAAAGAAGGAGACATTTGTCAGTCTATACCACAGATGGTCCCTGCAGAGCACTTGATAAATTGCCCCACCTTGCTTTTACTGGTCGCTAGGTTCAGGAGCAGCTATATGGTATTGTTAATCTTTGGGCATTCAACATCACATTCTGATAGGCATTTTTCCTCAGAGCGGGGATTCGCACATTCCTTTTATTGACCTACAAAATGCTGTCCATAATTCATGGCAAGCACTCTGGCAAGGTTCTGGCAAAAATATCTAATTAGTTTGGAAATGACAGCCCTTTAGATAATCATGCTACAGTCAGGTAAAAATGTCTCAAATCAAAGAGGCATACATTGTTTGATCTTCAATACACTTGCTTGTTATTGAAATCTTTCACTTTGTGTTCCATAAATTGGCCCCTGCAGAATGATTTCATTATACAAACATTTAAAAAAAAATTTCTTCTATTTATTTATTTATTCCTTCATTCATTCACACAATCATAGAAACATGGAAATTACATTTCTCAATGGGCCAGGCTACAAATATGACCAAAAATCATGTTGCTCAAAATACTCCTTGAGGCAAATATTGTACCATACAGTGCAATTTAATGACATACTTGAAAATGAAAGAAAGCCATATTTACTGAGATCTCTACTGCATATTATTTCACCTTTATAATAAATAAACTGATACTATTTTATATTCCGGAGTTACTATGATTGTACTTGTTTCTATGTTAGATATCCAGCTTCCCTTACCTCTGACCATTTATGGGAAAGAATACATCCATGACTGTCTAACAATAATGGCAAACCCATATAGTCACATATATGTTGGTCTCAGTTGACAAAAGTGCATTATTTAATTACAACATACTATGCTGACAAAATAATAATATGTAAGATGCAGGATTCTGCTAGATACAACATCAATACTCTGTCCAACTGATAATTCTGAATGTTTTAAGGCTTGCATATTATACAAGGAGTGAGATTATCACCTCAAGGAGTCCTTACCATAGCTAAGAACCCTACATGGTGGCTTAACAAGAATCCTGAGCAAAACAGACCTAAAATAAAAGAAATAATCTGAATCAATAGAATAGGAAATGTGTTAACTAATCTGTTTAGCAGAGAAAAATGCAGATTTATTGCATTGAATCACAGCTGACAACCACTCTACTGCATCATATTCAACCAATTTGTCCTTAAATTAACAAAAACACATTCACAATTCAGCAACTGAACAATAATGGATGCATATCACAGAACATTTTCAAGGATGCATGTTTACAATTCAGCATTGCACAGTTAACAGCATAAGTGATATATTCCTTCAGCCAATCAGGCTTGTGAATCGTGCGCCTGGGTCTGGGTGAGTGACTCAAATACGGACCTGAGAATGCAGTGAGATGGGAGGCATTCCATGTTTTTCCATCACTCAGCACATACGTTCCTGCTCCCAGTTTCTTCTGCACTATTGCAAGATCACTGACTTTCCTATATCCTTTCGGGACATGGAAAGGGATTTTGACATACCTCATCCCCTTGCTGGAACAAATGAGTGTATGAACCTCGCCTAGCGTGCAGGCTTTGATTTTCCTCTGCTTCTGCTTGACAATCTCACAAATGGCAACATCAGTCCGCAGCAGCGCATTCTGCTCTGTGTGCCTCCAACGCCCACAGAGCAGCTCAAATGTTGAAGCACCAGTCATGGCCTGAGGGGTAGCATGGGAGAGACATAGAAAGGCAGTCACTGCAGCCTTCCAAGGCTGGCTGTCCATAATGGCTAAATGAATGGTCTGCTTGAGCACCAGGTTGAAACTTTCCTCAGCCCTGTTGGAAGCTGGGTAATAAACTGAGAAGTTGTGGTGTTGCATCTGTCTCTCATTCAGGAAGTCAAATAAAGCATTAGATGTGAACTGAGCTCAGCAAAGCTGTCACATCAGTGGTTGTCACAGGGTGTATGAAGACCACTTCAAGCCACTTACTATAGCAATCTGTCAGCATTATGACATAGCAGGAGTCCCCTGCAGCAATCTTGAATGGACCAATGTCCACAGCCACTGTCAGGAGGTAGTGTTAGAGAGACGTCCTCGCTTGATTGGGTCTGAATTACCGGAGTAATTGTTAATAGAGAACCATGCGTGGAATGCAGCTGTGCCATGCTGCAGCGGCAGGGGAAAGGCACAGCTGAAGGGAATTGGTAACTAGCAGGGAGGTTTGGTGTATATAAGGCTGGGAAACAGGTTTAGTGGGGAGGGACAGTTGCACAAGCAGCCAAAATGGGGTTTCTCCGTAGGGCGGCAGGGCTTCCTCTTCTTGATAGGGTGAGGAGCTCAAAGTAGAGCCACTGCTCTTCTGCATTGAAAGGAGTCATTTTGAGGTGGTTGGGGAATCTGATTAGAATGCCTCCTGGGCGCTTCCGTCTGGAGGTGTTTCAGGCGCAGCCACCAGGGAGACCCAGGGGCAGACCTAGGACATGCTGGCGGGATTACATCCAAAGGCTGGCCTGGGATCGCCTTGGGATCCCCTGGATGAGTTGGCGGAAGTCGCTGGGGAGAGGGACGTCTGGGCAGCTCTGCTTACCCCTTTGCCATCGCGACCCTGACCTGGACTAAGTGGTTAGGGAATGGATGGATGGATGGAGACAGCTGTACCGGGGAGATGGGTTTCTGGGTGTGAATGATTTTAAGTTTTCTGTTGGACGGTCAACTACAATTTACACAAGTTGGATTCATTAGACTCCAGACAGTGCAACATGGCTTTCAGATCAACCACATGGGAAACCATATCAGGGCCATGAATGATGACATCATCAAGATTTTTGGACACCGATTAAGCCATCTAGAATGACTGACATCATCTTTTTAAAATCAGCAGGTGCAGATGCCAACCCATGAGGTATGTGGCAGTGCCTGAAAATTCCATGATGGGTGATAAAGGCCATCAGGTCATGACTGTCCTCATGCCAATGCCCTTGATAGTTAGAGCTGACCAGGTCAATTGTTGAGAACACCCTTGAGCCTATTAATGCAATACAAATCAAGGTCACCACACATGCGGATCCCATACCGTTGAGCCCATCAGTGCAATGCAAGGTCACCACACATGTGAATCCCCCCATCGTCTTTTGTGTCACCACAATAGGTGAAACCCACAGAGAAGCATCGATACGTCCAATCATGCCCTCAGCCAGCAGACTTTTCAGTTTCTCTGACACTGCATGTCTCACAGAAAGGAGCAAGCAATATAATTTCTGGCATGCAGGTTTCACATTCCTGTCAATTTGGGCACGATGGATGAAGTTCTTGACACAGCCTATAGGGAGAAGGCATAGCAATGCTCTGCAACACTAGGTTAGGAAAAGAAGCAGCACGAGCATCAGGAAGCAAAACCTTTTTGCCATCGATGAATACATATAGGAAATTCATCAGGTCTATGCCCAGGATTGGAGCTCTGGATAAGAGCGTCTGCCAAATGCCTGTAATGTAATGTAATGGAGCTCCAATCCGGTTTGACATGGGTGGTAACAGGTTGACCTGTGGCTGTGCCTCACCACTTGTACAGGAGCAGCATGGGGATCTGTATTGTAGTAATTGCCTTATCCAGTGGCTGTCTCTATTTGGGTAACTATAGCTATTGCTTTTTCTAATGTGAGGTTAGACTCCAAAAAATAATCTTTTGTATATCTGTGGGCCGAGTACATTTTCAATTAATTGATCAGAGATCATTTCATCTCCAAACTCACATGTAGCTACAAGCTCATGCAGAGCAGTAATATACTGTACTGCAGCACTGTCTCTTGTTGCCTCTGGTGTCTAACAGAATGCATGGCATTACATCACCACATTAACTTTGTAACGCATTCACAGTGGAGTTATCTAGAAGTGTACAGAAAATTTTCTGCCCTTCCAAACTGAGACATGAAGCAGAACTGCTCTCTTTCTGGAGTCAGGCCAGTCATTACCTGTCACGTGGATGACTAGCCAGCAGTTAGAAAAAATCTTTCTTGATATTTCAAAAGGCATCACCAGTTCACCGGGCCTCCTGGAAGTCAGGAATGGAACAGTTACAGACACATCCTTATAACACAGCAATTAAGCAGCAAAAACATGGGCATTTCATGTGGTCTATTTCTAGTGGTCAGTGGTGAAGGATGACACCAACTTAAAGAAGTTTAAATGAACTTTACTGAGACAGTAAACTATATACTGTAGCAGCCACAGCAAGAGAATCAACAATAACAACACGGTGAGTATCTTCATGAAACAGAAGTGCAGTAAGTGTTTATCTAAACCACATTTCTCAATTTCAGGTACTGGTAGTGGGTAGAGCTTGTCCTTCTTGCTGTGACATGGAGGGGAAATGATGGCTGTGGGGGGAATTGAAGAAAGCTTGTGGAATGCCATGACTCAGTGGACACTGTGCAGCAGCACAGCACTTCATTTGCATAGCTCCATCTCCTCAAAACAGAATGTTGCATGCTGTCCAGGTGAAGGGATGGGAGCTATGGGGCTGTGTCACTGTTGGCATCCAGCTGGCTATAAATACATATTGGTTTTATGCTTTCATTAGCTGTGTCCACATGCCAAATGCATACATCTGTGCTAGGGCTTTGTCACTTCTCCAGCTGAGTTTTGGCCATTTTTATCTCAGTCTTGTCTGTTAAACAAGGCGGCAATCCAACTGTCCACATTTCAGTGAAAAAAACAAAAAAAACATATGTAATAATGTGGAATTTTATCACCTTGCACAAAATCTTCTATTTAACTATTCTTAATCTCTTATGTAATCAGCATGTATTTGAAAGAATGTTTGCGGTTTTAATATAAATGAGTTTACTGTATTTAGTAAATTTATCACATACTGTGCTAGCCATGAATCATGAATAAGGACTGGTACATTCTGGAACAAATGGTGGGTTTTATCTTCTGCTGTGCATTTGTGTACAGATGGGGGTAAGACGGTGCATAATCCATGAATTATGTCAAACCCCTGATTCGTTTGAAAACCTTTCTTTAAACCTTTTGCAATTATGCAAACTGGGATGTAGAGATAAAGATTAGTTAAATGGCCAGGAACTAATGAAATGGCTGTCAACAATTTAATTCAAGCCACACTCACCCTTGGTGCTCTCCACCGTATGACACCATGGAAAATTTTATTTATATTGTCATCTTATTCACACGGTATACAGTTAAACTGCTGGAAAGTCCTACTGATTTTTTTTTTTTTTTTACCTTCAATTTGTATTCTTCCCTTTTCTTGTGTGGTGGCAGCTTCAGTCAAAATGCAATGCATTTTGGGATACTGCAGTAGACAGCAAACTAAAGAATATGAATTATTTATTGCAATAAATGTGCATTTGTGTCTTGCAATATTTTGTGAGAATAGTATTTTTTCCTTTCAATAGTATGGAATCAAAATAAAACAACATCTGGGGATTGTTTACCTGAATTCTGAATTTGCCATATTTGATTATGTAATTAATTTGGACAAGCATGTGTGCTTTCTCACTTTAGTAATTGGCATCCAATTGAAGAAGACAATGAAGAAATTCATAGTCAAGATTTTCAGTTAGATGCAGAGCACAATGCTACAAGGTGAAAGATGTGGACTGAGATGGCAGAGTCCGGGATGTCTCTTGTATGTGCTGCTTGGTTGATTGATATGCACATGCCAGTGTCAGAGCAGTGAAAGTCATGACATCCTCCAGCTGACAAAGAGAGAGTCGTTTCTGAAGGTTAGGGTTGGGGAAGGGAGGCATTGGGGGAGATTAAGCATAGGGGCTTGGTCATATTGAAACAAAGACATGCTTATGCCCAGCTGGGTACAGGAATGCATAATAGACTGTTTAAGTAAGGGTGTGTTACAGTTATAATTTAAATGCTGCCACCAGCCTATAGGCTCCCTTACAAAATATTGCATCAGAAAAAATAAAGAAAAAATGGAAGCTTTCTGGCAGTCTTGAGCCTGGTAGATGGTTGGAAAATTTTCACTTGCCCCTACGTTGCAGCTATGCTGTGAGCACAAGTGTACGACTGATTCATCAACTGTGCTTGAACCACCTACTCCCTCTGCCAGCCGTCCCTAAAATAAAAAGAGGGTATTCAGCAATACTCAAAATAGGAAATGCAAGGGTGGTGTCTATGATAATGCACACTGCATTACTCTATGAGCAGTTTAGGGAGGAGCCCTGGTGTAGCTTGTTTATGTTTATTTTGCCCATTAAATTATGACAAAGCCCCATTCTCTGTTAGACATGGTTATTGACCCTTTAAAGAAGGAAATGTGAAAAATGACACTACCAACCAAATAAAAGCAATGGCAATTATCTTCCATTCAAAATCAAATTTAATTTTGGCACTGTTGGGTGGTTTGTACTTTAGGAGAACAGTCCGTTTTTTTATGAATCAGAAAAGCCAGGATCTTTGAAAGAGCCCCATTTTATGCTGGTGTTGATACAAAAAGAACCAACTTATCTTTAAACAATTTAAACTTATCTGATTGTGTTTAAATATTTCATACACATGACAGGCAGTCTAAAGATAATTTAACATGTTCCCTTTGAATTATTAACAAGTTTAAAATCCCCCAGTCCTTGGCTACCTAATTAAAGCTGCTCTCCTTGACCATTGAGGTTTAACTTATGGAGACACTATTTATTTGGTCAGACAAAGAGTGTTAGTTAATTTTCACAAAGCCATTAGAAAAATAAATATTGTATTCTATGCATGTTTTAGCTATAAGAAAAATAGTGTTAATCAGGCTCCAATAATGCATAAAATAAAAATGGTATTTGTTCTTGATGGACGTATGAATATACGTTTAAATAATTTGCATACAATAAATTGCTGTTCAAGCTAGCATCCAGCATCCATTTACACCGTTCGTTCCCATATGTCAAAAGTAACCTTTTAACCAGCACTATAAGGCAGTTATCGCTAAAAGGCTGTTAGTTGTATATTATTATCCTGGAATATTGTTTGTCCTGTAATTGCGTAACAGAAATGATTGAATCAGTGGCAAGCATGGAAATGAATGACAGATGTTCTGTCTTTTTTCAATATTGATGACGGAACGATGCTGCCCAAGGGCATTTATCATACTTAGTGTCAAGATGTGCTAGAGAACTTCTCAATTAGACATTCAGTCTACTTACAAATTTATGTCCTCCAGCTCTTTCGATATACCCAAAAGAAACAACCAGGGAGGCAAATGAAATACATTTTCAAAAGAATGACAAAAATAACAAATTACATATGTAAATTGGAAAAGCAGATTGTATTGTAAACAACGTAAACACTTTCATCAGAAATGTTATTTGATTACTGAGATTGACTATAAGAGGGATGACACTCACAATAAAATAGATCACAAAATACAAACAAGGGACACTGACCTACTTTTCTTGGAGAATCTACAAATCTGCAATGTTGATTGAATCCATAGCCCTGAAAGCTAAAAAAAGAAGAAAAAAAACTCAGTCCAATCACAATAAATTTTCAATTTCTTCCTGTTAAATTCCCTGCTCAGAATTACAACTAATCAATCAATTGCTGGCATATATAACAAACATGGCTCTTTATTAAATGTGATATTAAATTTTAGGTTCTATGTAAAATTGAAAAATATAAAGTTAAATGTGTGAGGTAGCACAACATGACATAACGTAACATGAAAATACATATCTCCCACTCAACAAGCCAGACCTTCAAAAACAAAAAAAGCAATACACAAGTTAAAAGTTTTACAGTTGTAAAGAAAATAAAAATTGATTAGAAAACCACCAAGGCCAGACACTGGAAAATAAATCAGTGCTTAGTCTAAAATTTTCTTTGTGAATTCTCATTCCATATTGATCAGGTCATTACAATCAGCTACAATCACAGCAACTTGCTATGATGTCTGGAGCATTTCATTTAGGTGGTTACAGGGTTATAACTATGCTTACGAAGGGTGTATCCAAAACCAAATACCCTATTTTGGAAACACACAGATGAAGTAAGATTTTTTATTTTTATTTTATCTGTTGATAAATCATGGAAACCTTGTTTCCAATAACAAGTACTTGTGATTCACACAATGTGTAAGCATTTTGTGCACAATTAAACCCAAAATATGTGATTCTCGACAAATTGGCAGTGACATTTATTCATTAGCAGTGCTGCTGTGTAGTAATCTGCCAGCTTAGTTACATTTTTATGTCATTGGCTATTTACTGGCTACCAGAAATAAGATTGGCAGAGGTGAGCAATTCTAAAGTACTTTTGTGTTGTTTAGTTCTAGTTGTTTGTAATTAACTCTTATCTTGATCCAGCCAAAATGGAACACAAGAATAATTTGTGGGAGGGAATGCTTGATAGCTTGTTAGCCTGTTCAGTCATTTAGCCAACACTGTTTGTTTTTTTCTTGACTGATAGCTATTAACAAAGAGGAAATATCTGAGATTGATTTGACAGCTGCATTTTCCCCAATGCATATGCTGTGTCCAGTATAAGTAGAATTAGCACCAATGTCACCCAGGCAGAGACTGCTAAGAAATATAATATTATATCATGGCTAATTGTTTACAAAATCCAGATTAGTGTTGTCTGTAAAATACTTTAAACAGAAAAAAAATCTTATTGACTAATGATATGTACAATGCCATTCAAAACTGCCATTTTCTTGTTTACACAACTTTCCGCATAAGCCACACCCACATCTTTTCTATCCAAATACAGATAGGTAGAAGTAGTAAAGGTAAGGTAAAGGTAATTTTGTCAGATGAACTGATACATATACAAATAATGACTACTATAGGATAGACACATGCCAGCTGTGCATTATAAGGTGTGTGTGTAGGATATAGTTCAGATGAATGAACAATCAATAGTTCTTCCTAAGGGTAAAAGTTTTTATTTCTCGATATTAAATCACTGAAATTATTTTATAAATATGATCAAATAAAATAATGTCTCAGTATTCAATAATAATCCTATTATAAAGGGTAGTTAACTAAACATAATTTGACTTTGCATTAAATGTTTAATTGATTGAATGAAGGATTGATAGTTGGTGGGTTACACATCCCCACTCCCATCCCCGCATTCAGTGATTAAAGTGTATTTGCAGGTGGCCAATCACAACTACATGCTGAATGAGGTGAGAGAACTCTGGACTGTATCTACTAACAATAATAAGCTGCACGGTCACATATCATAAATGCTGGCTGTACTGACATTTAACAAGTCATAAATATAGCTATATTTGGGATTCTAGTGTAAAGATACTGGGTGGTTGATCATATTTGACTTTATTACACTGGGAGATGTGTTGCCAGGAGAAATAAAAAGTTTGGGGAACGATGCAAAAGCGTACTGAGACCTACAGAATATGAAAATTTCAAATGAATTTAGTTTTACTCATTCGGGAAAGGCAAAGGCTTGTGGTCTGGCTTCTCCTATTTGCTCCATTTTTCAGCTTTGTGCTTTGTGTTTTTGGTCAGTTTGGTCAGTCACTCAAATAAAGAGGCCTATTATTAGAAACTCCACTCATTCTTGTCACACTTTTTTATTGTTGTTTTGTGGCAGATTGAATGGTCTTCAGCCCCACTCATGTAGAGGGTAAGTGCGCGGCTGCAGTCCACTTTCAAAGACCTGCCATCACGCTAATCACCCCACTAAAAAAAGTGACAGGGAAAAAAAAAAAAAAATGTGATTCAGACCTAATCTCGTGGCTTGCTGTGGAAGCTAACTGGTGAGTTATTGTGCCCTCAAGGCAAGCTTGGCTCCTAGTTCTGCCCCCACCCCTTCTCTGCACACATGATTCTCTGGGGACCTATAGATTTGTGTGTGCCGTTTCTCTTTCCCAAGCAGCTACTTCTGACGCATGTTTCTTTGTAAAAAATCTGTGCATAGAAGTGGACCAGAGGTCATATCTACTGTACTATGCTGAAAAAATAGACACAAAATGGAGCCCTGTTGTCAACTAGTTCATCTCACAATCCCCATGGGCGAATCACAGTGATCAAAAAGATGGCTTGGAATTACATTTAACCTTCTGATGTTTGCCAAATAAAACACTCCAGCTACAAGTCGACATGAAAACAAAAGGCTCAGGCTTAGAAAATAAATGTTTTTTTTTGTTTTTTAGTTTTTTTTTACTTTGAGCCAGATTACACTATAGCACCAAACATTCCCTCTCATAATGTAGGTAATTACAGACCTCATGCTAGGAGGTTCTTACCGCTTCAAACTCAATATCATTACCATCATCCAGCAGGTCATAGCCCTGGTATAGAAAGTAGTGTTGATCTTACCTCATTTATGGGTGACAAACAGTAATAATTCAGAAATTTCCTCTGAAATTATTATAGCCACTTTTAAAACAATTAAAATGGCTAGCTCAAAGCAAGCTAGACTTTAATGAGTCAAAATTGTCATATCTATACTTTTGCATAATACTTAAAATGCAAACAATGTGAGATACTGGGATGTGATGCTGCTTTCATTTCCCTGTCCATAGATACATAGCCAGGGCTAACTTCACATCCTAACTGATACTTTCTCAGGTCTCTAAATGTAGCAATATCATTTGGAAACAGTAAGCAGGCTGGGACTAAAATAACAATTGAGTAAAGGGCTGGAATGAATGAACGAATAAATAAATAAATAAATAAATAAATAAATAAATAAATAAATATCATTGGATATTTATAGGAACACACAATTACTCTTTCCATCCCTTCAACAAATTCCATTTTGTGAATTTGCTGAATGATGTAGATAGCCTGAGCCTTTCCATTCCCCTCAGTGCTCTTTGAATTCTCAATAATAAGATGAGAGAAGGAAGCGGAAGCCATCAAAATATCCTGGAATGAACTGATAAGAAGTGGAGATCCAGAGACTGAAATGCAGATGGAAGGATGTAGTGGGGGAAAGGTTCAACCCCACAGGCCCAGAAGGTTCAGTAAGGTGATAGAGAAGGAGCCATGAGAACAATTATATAGCCAGGTTTACTGGTCAAAATATGGACCAAGTGGATGAAGTAGATTTAAGAATAAACTCATTGTTTTCTTACTGGAAAAATGTGGTAAATCATGAAAAGAAAAAAAAAAAAAACTTTTAACCCACAATTGTGGTATATGCACAAGACCGCCCACATAAATCAGTATATAAAGTGACCATCCCTTGTAAAAGTATTAAGACCCATGACCAATTCTCTGAATTTCCCTGAATTACAAATTTATTTACCATTGGCCTCGACCTGTGTGACCATTAAAATAATTTTCTGGAAATAAATTCAAAACTTATTATAAGTCGACTTGTGAATCTCAAGGAAAGGTATGAAATGAAGGCTAAAGAGCATTCTATGGAGGTTACAATAAAGATAAAGTAATACAAATGCATACATTAAAAAGAGTAAAAAAATAAGTGTTCGGATATTGCAGTGAGAAATGTTCGATCAGTTGTCAGAAAGCATACACTGCATCCACCTAGGCAATGCCTAGAAGAGGCCGTTTTTCAAAACTTAGCATCAGAGGCTTGTGAGAGAAGCCCTGGAGAGATCGACAATCATTTAGTTCAGTGGCTGAAAGAGGAGTAAAGGTGCCACACTCAACAATATCAATCAAGAGCTCTGCATAAAATTGGCCTGTTTGGGAGGGTGACAAGAAAGTAGCCCTTACACAAAACAATCCATATCAAAGCACGTATGAAGTTCGCCAGAAAACATGAGTGACCAAGATGCGAGAAATGGTTTTGTGGCAAGATGAGACCAAGATTTATAGTTTTTAGAGAAAAATTCTAAGTGATATTCATGGCACAGACCTAACACCGTCCATGCCTCAAGAAACACCATTAGTGCAGTGAATGAAATACAGTGGTGGCAGCAACATGCTGTTGGAATGCCTTGCCTCAACAGATATTGGACATCTTGTTAAAACCAAAGGAAGAATGGATGGAGCAAAATACAGGGAAACACTGAAGGAGAACCTGCTTCAATCTGCTATAAAACTGAAGCATGAGAAAGTTCACCAGCAGGACAATGATCCCAAGCACAAGACAACAGTGGAGTGGCTCAAGAAAAAAAAAATGGTGAACATTCTGCAGAGGACCAATCAAAGTCCTGTTCTCAATTGCACTTAGTGTCTGTGGTATTAGTAGAAAAGGTAACACTTTAAAATAAGGTAACATGATAGGCATTAAATAATGTACTTGTTAACATGAATTAATGATGTACATATGCATTAATTAAGCAGGAAAACTAATTTAACTAATATATTTGTTCCATGATCATTTATACATTATTAAAACATAAAATAAACTTATAATTGCTAGCCATTAACAAATACATGAACTTGTTTTTTTTTTTTTAATACTGTATTTGCTAACATTGATGAATGATGCACAAATAGATTAAAAAGATATACAGATTAACAAATAATAGGAAAATACCCACCTTCACTAGTGATGCCCAGTGCACCCATGCGCTGTGTCATTGACTGCGCCCATTGGTGCATGTAAACATCTTAGTCGGATTTCTTTCAGTTTTTTCTTTCAGCACACTGCATAGTCAAAGGTCACCAGACGCAGTGAACTGGATGTTGTTTGTACAATCAAGACTCAAACCAACATGGCGAACAGCAACATGCAGAGTGATATGAGGAGCGGAGGGGCAATTATTAATGAAGGCAATCATTTTTGGACAAATTAAGAAACTCTCTTCACGCTTAAACAAATTACAAGAGTGGATTACTATATCAGTTAAACCTCCGACCCCTTTTACTGAAATCATCGCCCTCAAGGTCCAAGAACCCTATCATTGCCTGGGAGTCAGGTGTGAATACATTCTGGTGTGAATACATTCTGGCCAATCAGTAGCACTAATTGTTCCTTTAATTACCGGGTGGAAAAGAAAACCACGGCTGGATTGAGATTTGTGGTCCAGATTGGGGTATCCCTGCCTTAGACCTTAGATAAATTGCTTTATTACCAAATGCTTAAATGGAATATTACCTTAAACTGATTACTCCCAATAATCAGGGTTTGGTATGTATGTACATGTAACCAATTTAGTCTCATATTCAGTTGAAACTATTGCCTATGACACATACAGCTGCAGACAGCTGCACTCAAATAAAGAAGTGGCAGAGCTTCCTGTATCAACAGCATTACACGCGAGAGAGGCGCCTCAGAGCGCAAATAACGTAAGATTTAGAACTGAAAAAAGGACGTGCAATCATAGGAGTTCATTGTGAAGATATGTTTCCCTTTCAACTGCTACAGAACCTTTAGACAAAACAGATCTTTTGAAAATGGGACTAGTTACCATCCGGTTAACCTTACTTCTTCAACCTCTTATCCTCGGTCTATTTCAACTCCTCATCCGTAAGTTTAAGCTTGAATAAGTGACATTTAAGAGCAAAGTAACTTTTCAATATGAAAAACTGCTACCTCATAAAAAAGCAGAGAAGTTCAAAAATAAATAAAATGATAAAAAATCATGCAAAGCTGACATGATATACATAGAATTAATTTAACTGCTAAAAACTCAGAGCATCTGTTAATTCAGATGTAAGTGAAAACAATTTAAGATTCCTGGTTTCAGGTGCTGCTGAGTAGCCTCAGAGAGGCACTTTAATGGCTATAGTAATAGAGGCATAATGGAGTAGTCGCCTGAGGACACTTGGGGATTGATAGGGAGGGTTCTCTTGTTCTTTAAGTACAGCATTTCTCTCAAAATGTTCTAATAAAAATGTGCATAAGTAATGTGTGTGAAAAACATGCTTGTGTGTGTGTGTGTGTGTGTGTGTGTGTGTATTATCCCCATTTCCTAAGAACTAGTAAATGATTCCAGTCTTGACCAAACATATCACGCAGCCCACTGTTCTTAGCATTAAAGAATACGTTCCCATTCCCTCGGCTCGGAGTATCTGAACAATAGCATGAAGAGAAAAGCTGGACCACAGTAGTTGGATAATTTTGTAGGACTTCTAAATGAAATATAAATATTTTTGTATTTGTAAATCACATCTTGAAGCTGCCTAGTTCACTGGATACATAAGCTTGAAATGTAAAGGCTTTTTGCAATCTCGTTCCATCAAAACAGAATAAAATGATGCAGCTACTGTATATTCCCAGGAAGAAAATGAATCAATCTGCTGCTTCCAAATGTCAATCAATAACTTATTGAGACTGCTCATAAATGTGGCAATGAAAAATGTGGCACCATTTTTATGTTTTACATGTTAAATCATGAAGTGTGAAGCAATTCAGTGGCACTGCTATTTTTCATTGTCAGCATTGAATGTATTAATTCATACCTTATATCAAATGCATAAAATCATAGCACCACTGTCTATAAAAGAATGTGTGACTTTAAAAACAAAAATATATTGTGTTATTTTTTACACCTAACTGCAAAGCTGGCACCTGGTTTCCGGACCTTAAAATAGTCACTAAACCCCATCCAATATTTGCCTGGTTTTAAGAAATCTCTAAGGTGTATTTGGAGGAGTTGAGCTTCTGTACTTGTGTATGCACAGATTGCATGAGGTATAAAAATGGCTATGCCTAACTGTTAACTTGAGTTAGTCAACAATTTCCCTTCTTTCATGGTCAGCACTGAAAATGACCATTGCAAAAACAAAATTTAATTATTGTCTCAAAGATAGTTTTGCACTGGGGGGTTCTCTCAGGGGTATAGGGAAAATCTCCCCAATTGATATATTTAAATGATACATTTTTTAAAAGTATTTTTTAAATTATATTTCTGTTAATCTTAAAAAAAAAAACCTTTCTGGTGGTAAGAACAGCATCATTGACTCAGAGCTCAGAGCTGTGTTTAATGATTACAGAGCTTCTAAAATAAAATATTTTATTTTGCAAAATGAGCAACCCTTGAAGGCAGTAAACAGGATTATATATTTTTTTTAAATGAATTATTTTTTTTCATTTTGTTTTATCCTTAAAGAGTATTTTTAATCAGATATTAGTCTGTCTGCCAGTATTAATAAGGAGGATTGTACTTTTTTCTTTCTTACAAAGAGAAAACATCAATTACTGTTTAAAATGACAAGAGTAATTAACGCACTAAAATATATAAAAAGAAATATTCTTCACCACTCACTGGAGGCAGAAAGTATAAGCAGGCCAAGCAGTGTATTAGAACATATTACAGTGCTACAGCAGTGCAAGACATCCATTCATCATATCACTGTACTGTCCACACTTAACCTTTACCAAACGCTTAGCAGTTATGAGGAAAAATACACTGCCTGGCATGGCTTTGGAAATGATCTGTTAAGTAATCGGCTATTGTATCATTGTTGATAAAATGATTACACAAAGAAATATCAAATCTGCTTGAAATATTCTTATATCGACAATGTAATGCTGTTAGCCACTAAAAGTATTCACCACCCTTGCCCAAGACATGGCTGGTTGAATAACGAATGTGTAATCAACTACCTGAACTATGAATATTTCTCAGCCAAATGTACTGAAACATGCGCGTATCCTGATTAGATAATGTTAAATAAATGTTGGCTTCACATTATAATACAAACCATACTCTGATTATGTTTTTACAATGTAGACGTCAAAATGGCTCTTTTATTTTAATACGATTATTTAAATATGAACCATGCTCTGACTATATGTTTACAATGCAGATCTATTGATCAGTACTATCCATAACCCTTTTGCAATCAGATCAGATCAAATCAGAAATGTTTTTTTGTCCAAAAATGACATACAGAAAATAACACAAAACTGTTTTCTATCCTGTGTTTTCTCCCATTTTGGAATACTCAATTCCATCCCTTCAGCCTCCTCCGAAATAGATGTAACCAGCTGCTTATTATGCCAGTTCAAGCTTGACACCTCTCCATTGCCAAATGCACAATACTTTAAAC
Organism: Anguilla rostrata; assembly: GCF_018555375.3. NCBI lineage: Eukaryota > Metazoa > Chordata > Actinopteri > Anguilliformes > Anguillidae > Anguilla > Anguilla rostrata. Next base: position 51,773,092 of record NC_057936.1, on the reverse strand, counting down.
CAGATGACACTACTGGGCTAGCAAATTGAACAATATATTTGTGAGGTAACAATGATTAGATTACGTATTTCAAATCAGTAATTTTCTGATTCAAAAATAAATTACAAGTTGTAATTTGAAATAGTGTAGCCGCAACTGCAAATTTTATTCTCAATTGGATTTCAATTTTCAATCATAATTAAAAATTAGTTTTTCTCACAGAGCAAGGAGGCTTGCATTTAGGCAACACAGACATTCCCAAACAGAAAGCTCAGAAGAATTTTACCTGCAAAATGAACAACGGTGGAACAGCTGCAGGCAAAAAAAGAGAGAAAAGCAGAGTTCACTTCTGTCCAACTGGAAAATGTACAAAATAGTTCATTCAGTTGGCAGCCAACAGAAAGTACTTTTATTGACCCTCCACAACTCCCCTTGCCATGTCAGCATAATATGGTTCAGGTGGGACCAATGGAAATACTGTATCTTATGCTTGTCCATGAAATATACAACACAGAATACATCAAAAAAATAAAAAAAATAAAAAAAAACATATTGTGAAGGTAACATCTGTAATATGATTGTTACATTATAATGTCTTATCACAATAATAATAATAACAACAACAACAACAACAAGTAGACAAAGAAGAATGTAATGAATAATAAGATGAATGTTAAAACAATGTACTATGTGTGCTCTCTTACAATGCCTTACCAGGAATAATATATCTTGGGGAAAGTATAAATGATGGTGACATTGCAACATTAGAATATCTTTATAAGCCCTATATTCTGAGCAGTAAAGTGTAGCCTACATGTTTGTTTTGAATTTGTTCATTAATAGTGACGGCTGATTTTCATCATTTTCAGCTGTGAAAGTAGGATAATGGATAACTGACAGGTGTTAATTGTTGCGTAGGTGTTTTATTCTGCTAGAATTGTTCAAACATAACATAGCTGTAAGAGTCTAAGTCTTGGTTTTAGCCTTTGTTTTCATCTGTGCAGATTGAATTTGGAGTCAGAGTCATAGACCATCATAAAGACCAGAGGACTAACTATGGCTGAAAAGCAACTAATCCATAAACTGAGAGTATAGAATAATTATTTAAGAAGCACTGGAACTGTGAATATCAAGTACACCAGTTAGGAAAATCGCAAAAAAGAAAGAAACCACTGATGGACACCATACAGGTTGGCCAAGGAAGACAACTGCAGTTCCTGACAGACAAATCCTAAGAGCTGTGCAGACAAACCCTAAAACAACGGTCAGTGTCATTGCAGGCAGGCAGGGGTGAAAATGTCACGAGGCACTGCAGTAGACTGAGAGCAGAATGATAGAGGCTACACGTTTTCAAGGTGCAAACCTCTCATCATCAGCAAGAACCGAAGGGCCAGATTAGAATTTCCCGAAAAATTGTGACAAGCCAGAATAATTCTGGAACATTTTATGGACAGATGAGACCAAAATAAACCTTTTCCAAAGCAATGGAAATCTGATGGAAAAAGAAAGGAAAAGCCCATTATTTAAACCACCCCCTCATCTGTGGAATACGGAGGAAGTAGTGTCATGGCTTTGGTATGTAGGACTGCTTCTGGAATAGGCTCATATGTCTTCATTGATTATGTAATGCAGGGTATGCACAAAAATTAACTGGCAGCCTCATTAACTGGCACTTAATCCTGCAGCCCACGACAATGACCCCAAACTCACTGTATATGCAACGGCATTCATCATGGGACAAAAATAGAATGTTTGGATTGGCTAAGTCAGGCACCTGATTTAAATCCAAGTGAGCATGCATTTTACTCACTGAAGAGGAGTCTTGGAGACTGAAACCCCCCAAAACAAAGATCAATACAAAGTAAATGCAGTGAAGGCCTAGGATGGCATTTCTAAAGATGTTAACAAATGGTGATGTCACTTTTGGACATCTGAAAATGGGGGAGACCTAACAGAAAAACATCTGTTTCTGTAAAATGGTAAAGCACATACACACGTAAATACCATGAAATCAAATCTGTACTTTTCTCCCACAGTCTTATTTTAATTTCAAATCCAAATGCTTTAACTATGTATATATAAAAAATAGCTAATTTCATTCTGCAGTTTTCATACATTTAGATGGCTAGCTTTTTAGAAATGACCATCCTATTGATAAGATAAATGACTGTGTTACAACATCACTCTACAGCACTCACAAGATACTGTAAGTTTAAAAACTGCCAACATATCCTTTTGCTGTCAGAAACACAGTAAAATCATATTGTAACCAAACAATGGGCTGTGCGCCTCTAAAATGATTCCTGCCCTTTGCAGTCTCACAATAATCTCTGTGTGCCTGAAAATCTCCTGAAAGCCGTCACCCATCTTGCAGCAGGTGCAGTCTTAATGATGCTTTGATGCCATATGTCAGATTTCATCACTTGCTGAGTGGAGTGACATTTCTCTTGATCGCTCCTAGCAACAGCATTATAAGTGGCTGGTGCTCACCTCACAATATACAAATACATTTTTTTAAGCTGCATGCTGATATGCAAACGGACAACATGGCTTCACGTTCAATTTCGTGAATCAACTATAGCAAATGTGTGATATTATTGAAGTTGTTTATTGTGCCTTAAGGGGGCACAAGGGCCTTCAAATGTGTGCAGTCTCTATTTTTTGTTTGTCTGTGTATGTGCGTGTGTGTGGTGGAGTAGAGGTAGTAGGTGAGTGAAATTGTGATGATGGGTTATTGTACGGGCAGCAATTCTATTATAAACACAGCAGTAAATTGCTCTTACCAAATTGTAGTTATACAGTGTATACTTTTTGAGCTGGGTAACTAGCAATCATGACATTCCCTACTGATGTGACACACATTGTTCAGTCTGGTCATCAATTTTAAGTATTAAAATGATTGCTGACATTGTGTCAAAAAGAAGATTGGACTTTCTAAAATAAAATAAAAGTGAAGGCAGGGTCACTGAGTCCCTTATGTCCTTCTGTTGTGAATTTGTTACATGCAACAACTGGCAATCAGTCTGCCTCAGGCGTAACCTGGGGGAGAACAGGAAGGATGACTACTGCCTTAACTTATAAACTCCCTCGAATAGGAGGCCATTCATAATTTATTTTTACTTTGTTCCTTACGACAGGTATTTAAACCGCAGTGCTCGTTTCAGGCGTTTGCAAGAAAAAGGCACGTATATGTGACACATACAGGCATGCTCAACATTCTCTCAGTTTTCAGCAGCTTTGTTTGTGAAAGCACACTGCAACTGAACCGGTCAGTACGTATTTCAGGGAAGCATGCTTTTCATGACTCAAATTCTCTCCATCAAATAGATAGATATACTTAACAAAGGGAAGAAATACTTTCCGGGAAGGATCTCATTATTTATTTAAGAGCATATATAGAAACAGATATTGCGAAGTAGACATGAACTGCAATCATATAAAAGGACTTACTCCATGAGGTGACCCCCACTTTTAATGGTCAATTTAAAGTTTAGTGCAATCCCAAACCAAAGGTATAAGAAAATACATTAATGTTATACATGTTCGTATATTATAAAATATTTTCACCTGGAGTACTGCATTTACTATTTTTCTGTTAACAGCAATGCTTGCTATAAGTATTCACACATTTAAAATCCAAAAGCCTGCCTAGGAAGAAAAAAAATGCATTTAATTAAAATATATGTTGCATGCTTGTGGAATGCATGAGGTAAAACATTTCTTTTTTAATTAAGAACAGTGCCCTTGTTGAAATGACTATGACACAGTGAATGAATGATTGAGGCGCCTTCTAGGTCCTGATGCATGCAAATATTCAGGTTATTTTTCCCTGGGGAATTCATTACTTGGCATCGTATGTAAACGTCGTATGAAACATCGTATGAATTTTCTGGAACCAGACCACCAAGTGCAATACTTACTGTGCCGTAAATATTCTCTGATAAGGTGCAGTAGAACCATGTCACCATAAATCAGTTCACAAAAGATTAAGCAAATTTCATTGTGGCTGAGGTAAAATCTAATCATATTTTCATACTTGAGGCCATAGCAGTATCAAAATTTTAGAGTTTAAAAATTAATTTTTTAAAATATTTATACCCATAGCATTTAGAAGTTCCCCCCCCCCCCCTTGAATTCAACAAACTCATTCAAATAAGGTTTTATTCATATATTGAATACCAAAAAAATAGGGTATGTAAATGTGAATATTGCCTAAACGCAATTGTAGTTCTAGCTATATGGGTGGTAAGGGAGTGATTTATTTAACCTGTCAAAAAATTGGGGGTAGGTGGGGGCAGATTTAGAACCTAGCTTGGTTCCATGCACTTTCTCATACATGCCATGGGATGCTTAACCTCGCTGAATCAGGACTTCTGTTTAACACCTCATCTAAACAATGGCATCTCCATTAAGCTGCTAATTGGTAGAATCAGGTATGCCAAATTAGTGTTGAAATGAAAACTACAGGGCAGTAGATCTCCAGGAACAAGGATGGGCAGTCCTGTTTTGCAAAGAAAGATGCCTCAAACCAGCTCACCAACACCATTTCCAGTAGAAACTGGATTTCCCCATGAGATTTCCCATCGATACTTACTGAGTGCCCCTAAATAATGGATTTCATAAAGTGAATCCTATCACCTGTGCATATGAATGATATTGTTCAGTGCACACAGGCCTGTTGTGCTTCGGGTCATCGCCCTGACCTTCGCATTCTCTACCATTCTTCTTCAGCTTTTTAAAATGCTCCCCGTTGGCATTTGAACTGTCAGGATCATGACCTCATTCCTTGGCCTCCTCAAGAATGATTTCCTTTAGCGACATGTGTGACTCTACATCTACCTCGACTCACTACATGTATTGTTACATGTTCATGGAAACATGTTTACTCATAATTGTGCCCTTGGACAGGAATGTCCATTTTCAGTGATTCTCTCCTTCTCCATGTTCAAGATATAGTTTCACTATTTAATACTGAAAATAAAATGACAATTTACCAAATGTATCATACAAGAAAATCAGTTTAGTGGATCATTCCATCCTTAATAGTCAGTTTTTTCTTCAACGCTTTCACAATGTAGTGATATGCAGGGTACGTCAATGTAAATAAATCATATGACTGCTTAATTAGTAAACACAAATGTTATACGATAAATCTAAAGATTCCAAAATATCTTAAACATATCAACAACTTAACAACTCATTAATTGGTTGGCCTACATAGGCTGATACGACCTATAAATAGAATGCCTCTATCAGTTAATCATTATTGATCAATTAATGGGCACCTATTTGCACAAAATTTGCATCCATAGCAGTAACCATTTCCCCTCATGGGAGAGTTGATACATATTCTCCTCATACACACACAGCTTATTTGCATTATTTCTTGCAAATTTAGCGCCTATTTTACTTGCACTACAGGATAAAGTTATTAGGCTACCTGGGGTTTAAAAAAAACTTAAAGTAGATAAGATTTCTCTCAATTTAATTACCCCTCCACTTCCCTCCAACCACACCACCTCTCACCCTGCAAAATGATAGGATAGACTTCCAATAATTAATTTAACTGTAATTAAAGCCAAAGGAGGCTATTTTGAGAAAAAGTCATGTGTGAGTCATGTTTTTTTTATGTTAAAGTAAATGTCATCTTTTTGTGTTACTGTAGGTAGAAACTGAAAACAAATACTGTACTTTGGTTTGTTAATAAATATGCATATATTAACTGAATTTTTCTCTAACTAAAGTTTCATAGTTTCATATTCATAAAAACGACAGGTGGCTTAATACCTTTGTCCTGTACTGTGTGTGTGTGTGTGTGTGTGTGTGTGTGTGTGTGTGTGTCACATACACACACTGTATATTTGCCATTTTTAAGCTCAGAGATGAGAAAATAGAAATAACCAAGATGAGGGACATGATTAATTAAACGCTCTTAGTTATAAATTGAAAGGGCTGCTGGGAGGTTGGTCGTGTGAACAGGTGCTCTGAGCCGACTGAGTCATTCCAGTCCCTGTGCTCCCAATTCTGTTCTGCTCCATCTCCTGTCTGCCTGTGGACTTGGCCCTGTGGTAGTTTCTGGCTCACACTACCGTTACAAACAGAGACTCGAGGCTTAAACTTCCAGAGCCCCTCCAGCGTAAAGTCAGTGTCCACCACATCCCACGACTGAATTACTGTCTTCTTTATTTCCATTTCACAGTAAAACACTGAATTAAATATTACAGGTAGCCAATGGTCCAAACCAGTGGCGTCGCTAGGGGTGGGTTTCCGAGGTTGAAGCCCCAGATGTTTTTTGTCCAGCCCCGGACCTTTTGACACCAAAAAAAATAAATAAATAAAATTGGCACCCAAAAAGAGATACAGCACCAAATATCATTCCATTTAATGTAGCTTTAATGTAAACAAATCACCCCCTTCAAATCGAGCAGAAAGTAACCTAACTGACTAGTAGGCGCAGTAGGTTGCAATCAGATGATTCGATAGCTAGCGCTGGTACAGTAAAGTTCAGTCACAGTTCTGAGTGACAGACTGACAGTTCCGCTTGTCTGACAAACGTATGCAGACTACACACTACGCAGAGTTCTGTAGACAAGTCTGAATATTTCTCGTTCAGTAACGTTGAAAGTGTCAGTATATATATATACTTATATATATCTGATATATATATATAAATCTGCTGATTATTTAAGAAAATATCGAGGCAGGTTGATGAGGAGGAGATTCAGGAGAATAATGATGAGATTGAGAATGTAACTAACTTTACAGCGGATGTTGAGAGCCAGTCAGCAGCTCAGCCGGAGAGTGCAGAGCAGCTAGCTTCAGGTTTGTGCAGGGCAGCACAGGGTTGATGATACTGGCCATGCAGCTAATTGTGATTAACAATCACACACAACAATCAGCTCAGTAACGTTAGTACGGCTAACATTCTTTTTAGCTTGCCTGCCCAGTGCCTTGCCAGTTTACATGCTAGTATGAAAGATTTAAAATCATTGCATCATTACATATCATCACTCACAGCTGCATAGGATAAGCAGCTTAGTTAGCTAGCTATTTATGGCTAGTGTTTTGTTTATTAATTTAGTTACAGTATATCTTATACATATTCTGGTAACTAAGTGTGTTTGTATAGCCAGTTATATTGAATCACGTAGCTATTTACTCTGTTAGTCTGTTTCTCTTTCATAATTAATGTAACATAACCAGTTACATTAATTATGTAACTACATCTAGCTGTCTTCATTCTGCTTTGCAATATAGCCACATACATACATACTACATTCATTCAACATTATATCCATACTAGCCAGATTAGTATAGCACTGTCACTATTATTTTTTGTAATCTACAGTAATGTTTGTATGTGTAATAATATAATAAATGGGCCCCAAAAACTTTTGCGCACGTGCAAAACTAAAACTCCCCTTGGGGCTAAGCCCCTGATGTCTTTGTATCCTAGAAACGCCCCTGGTCCAAACTACGTTCTGGAAAATTGGAAATAGGTGGGAAATACGTTTTAATTTTTTGATTTGAAAGGTGCTTCTTAGCATTCAGTTATGGATTTTAAAGGTGTTTTTTTAGCATTCAGTCGTGAAAAAAAAACAAAAAAAAACGTTTAGGCCAAGGCCTTTACCACAAAGGGAACTGCCTGTTAGGCTTAATGGATTCCTACCCATGAAGAACAGCAGAGAGCCTTTCACAGCACAAAGATGACTGAGCACTTGGCTCGCTTAAAAGCATATGATGTCATATTAAAGTTTGACGAGGCAATATTTCTTGAGCCTTGCCATTTAATCATTGTCAGTAAAAGTATACATCTACCTAAAGATCCGTCAGACCACTAAACCACAGTTTATGTCACAGTGCTTAGTGACTGTGAACTGTGCATATTGCAAAAAAATATATATCTTATGGATTGCTATTTTAACTTCTTAATATATAAAACATTCTGCTGAATTGTTACCAAAAATTATATTCACAAAACAAAGTTCTTAAATATGCTTTTCTGTGCAGTCACCAACTGTGGGCTCATTTCATGAAAGCAATTTGCAATAATTTTCACTCGCAGATTGCAATATCCAAAGATTTTCCTTTAGATAAATACCGAGATAATCAGTTACTCAAAAGATTGCCATGGCATGTCATATTACATTTATGTGACCTTCTTGACAGAAATATTTGGTCAAACACCAACAGGAGCATAGCGCAACCAGTCTCGTTTCAAGCATGCCCTTACAAAAAAGTAATACGTAAACTTTTATTTTAGAAAAGTATACTTGCGTGCATCAAGTTATTTTCTTTTTTTTTAAGTATATATATTGAATACTTTTTAAAACTATATGAGCCCATTTCAAGAGTACTTTACTATACTTTATAGCATTCATGAACTATTCCTTAACTTTGTATCCTCAAATGATATACTTCAAGTATTTTTGAATTGTGATATAAGTTTACTTCTGGAAAGTAAAGTGTATACTTTTCCCGGAATATCGTTCTGGGGAAAGTATTTCGTGTACTTATGGCATATTTTTATACACTAATTTTTTGTAAGGGTTGACAGCTCTGTGCTTTCTGGCAACCAGCAGCTTTCTCTGGGTTGTCAGGTAATGCCATGGAATAAGCAAAGCCTCTGCATCCAGATGTGTCTGCAAAGTGATGACAGCTCTGTGCACGGTAAATACTGATTTCATTCAGTTTCCCCGGCCCCAACACAGACATAAACTTTTATGCACTGTGTGGTCTCCCAAAAGTCCTTTGTGTAAATTCCTGTCAGAGCAGCGACTGAGGATAAACATGCTTTTGTGTATTGAGAAAGGGTACCACTCAATAAAAATAAAAGATGTGATTGAATGATGTGGTTAATTAATGTTGGATCACACACGACAGGTACATTTGCAGTAACTGTGCTTGGTGTCACCACTTTGTCACAGGTGACATTACTGACAGATGGCTTCAGGTGGGTAATGAGTAGTGACAGTGGGTAGGTTTAATTTGAATATTATAAAGAAGACACCTAACGTTACTGTAGAGTGTGAGCTACATTAGGCCTGCTGTGGGAGGCCAACAATCCAAATAAGATAAATAGTTAACAAAAACATTTTTACATTACAATGTGTAATTATATCTGACCGCAAGCCAAATTTTTCCACCCCCAAGATACCCCTTGCAACCTTTGCTACTGACACTTGTGGTCAGACCACGTAGAGCAGAGAAGTGCTACAATTTTGGGCACATGTGCAACAGTTCGACACAAAACCGAAACGAGGCAGGGGGATGAGAATGATCGCCATATTTACTGATTGCCTTTATTAACATGCTTTACAACATGCATTTGTGACTCGCAATTGCAATTCCTAAGCTTGTCTACACCTCAAAAAGGGCAAAATAAATCTATTACATCTAGCAGATTTCAGCTCACACATCACAACTTCCTTGAACCAAGGTCCAGAATTGTCGCACTTGGTCATTCAGTTTGTTATCGTCAAATGGTGCCAACCCACCCTCCTGCTAGTAGGACTATACTTACTTTAAAGTATATAAATTATATATAGCATATCAGCCATTTTTACATTTAAAAAGTGTCTGAACTGCTGAAAAAACAAACAAACAAGAAACTTGTAAGATGAGCTACATAAAGCTTTTGAAATCTTATTGTCTGTGATTTGTTTTCAACAGTGTGTTACAAGAATATCTAACAGTTAGAACCCAAAGACCATGTTGAACCCTGAAGCCACCAACAATGGACAGCTCTGAACTTGGTTATGATTCAACTTCCTTTTCCCCTCTCCTTAGTGCCCTTGACCTCTCTCTGTGTTGTGGTGGTGCATGACACGCCATCTGCAGGCAACAGTTTGTGTTCTAAAAAATGTCATGAAAGATGCAATAACAGTCAAAGAACAACACCTCATGGTGTTTGTTTTTTCTTTCTTCCATACAGATGTTACGGTCAGTGTGGCATTGCACTTCTGCATGTCTTTCACGGTGTCTGTGTAGGAGATATTGGCTTTCATTATTACTACCATAAAAAAACATGAAACATATGCATAGTTGATGGAAGTGTAAAACCCTGCTTTAGACATTGCTTCAGAATACCCCCCTAAATAGTTGACTAAGTTCAAATATGGTGAGTAAGGAGGGCATCAAATATAGATAACATTACTTTCATGCTACTCAAACCATTCAGCAGCTACTTAGGGAAGTATGACGTTTACCAGCTAGCTCTAAGTTAAGTAGCAAAAAGTTAGTTGCATAGAAAATGTTATTACTGTCAGTTACAATATCTAACACAATGGCCGGCTTGCAAGTTAGCAGTCTTGTCAGAATCAGTCTCTAATGTTATGTGTGCTCATTTTTAATTAATTGCAATTAATTCATTTTGTCCCACTCTGGACCAAATGTACTCTGTTAGAGTTTAATTAACGCTGGACATTCTACTGTGTATGATTTTCACCAAAAACGTATTGTGGTAAGGGATATGTAACTCAACAATTTCATTAATTTACCTCCACTAGCAAAAACAGGACAGAGTACACAAAGCATGGCAAGTACACTGGGGAACTACACATTCAAAATAAACCCCACAGCATGATTGAATTGAATTTTTTGTTCTTTCTGTAATTTAGCTGCATTTAATAAATAAACCACACAAGGCCCACAATCCTCAGAATAAAAACGTGTCTCCCTTTAATAATGTGCATTAGATTTGCAGAATACCCTATAAGAACAGGCAGATTTGTCTGTGGATCGGAAGACTTATTATTCATATTGATTATTAAAAAGAATCCCTCATACGATGGCTATTTCCTCAATAACTATGAATAAAATAAAATCTAGTAGGACATTTCTTGCATTCTCAAGGATCCATGGTTTTATCTTGTATTGTATTCACAGTATCTACAGCTAAAAGTGGCAATATTTTTAACCAAACATTTATTTGGCAACTTTGAGTAATTATTAACCAAAGCAGCTATAAACACATCACTGGCTAAGAGTGTAATTACTGTGGCTTTAATTATGCAAAACAGTTATCTGGAACTGATGAAGAACAGAAACATGTAATGTATACCACTTTTAAAATCATACATCTGCTTTTGACTGTCAAAAGAGAGAGCAGACACAGACAATATGATTTCTATTCATTACAAATTAATTTGAGATGAGATGGTAATATGCCTGAAAGGTTAGGGATCATATAATGAATATGAATACTCAAAGCATGTGAAATAACATAGGTAAATAATTATTTAAATAATAATAATCATCATCATTATCAACAACACCACCACCATCATCATTTTCCGTAAAGCCCATAAAAACAAACTGAAATCCCACAAAAATGTTGTATATTTCATAAACGTATAAAAAACCTTAGATATTACCTATACAATTCACTCCAACAGAAAACAAATTCTACAATAGATCGGAAAAAATTATGTCCATAAAGACCCTAGGAATATGCAAGTGAAACTGTCAGAGGAGAGTTGTTCATGCCACAGGCTAATATCTAATAAATCCCTAACCTGCTCTTATAGCTTCAGTTGATATGACCTTTAGTGCACTTGCATGCATGCATAAGTAGTTTAACCCTTATTTTATGATGTACACCTTTTTACCTTAAAAGATCAATAGCCCACAAAAACAGCTTGGATTTCATTACAGTAAAATACACCATTGCATGCGGCCTAATTTGGAAATTATTGAAGGTAATTTTTAACGTAAACATAGCAGAATTCCTTGAGGATTGCTTATCAGCTTCATCGAGTATATGCCATGTGACATATGTTTCCCTGACTGAAGACCACCAGGATACACATTGTCCACTTCTGTACAGCTCAGACATCAGCCTGAGCAATCAGTCTGTATCCTATGTCAACATTGCTCTTCATTCTCAACCTGGTCAGATGAGGACACAAAAAAAAAAACATGCAGGATGAGTAACATTTCTCCAAATGCCTATACCAGTATGAAACATGTCTGTTCTTCTTATGCAATAGTAAACAGTAAAAAAACACTTAATATTCCTCATAATGCATTTATGCACGCATAAGTGTGTGTGTGTGTGTGTTCACATAGCCTCAGTATGAATACAAGCAAAATAGCCATCCCCATTAGGATTAAATACAGCTTGTACTTCTTTTTTCATGTAATTTCCCCAATTTTCTATAATTATATAATTATACCCCACCAACATTTAACAACTTCATTTGTGTCCCTGTCAACTGGCAGGAGAAAATGCTGGGCCCTTAAAGGAAGCTAACATATTCACTTCTATTCAATTGAACTTTGCTTACAAATGGAAATTTGTCTTTGGCGCACAGACTCAATTAGAACACACATTAAAATATGCTAAGATCTTAAGAAGTTGTTGAGCAGGGGCTTGCATTTCAGAAATAAATGAATTTTTATAAGTACTAGGATGTTTGTTATGATGCAGCATGAGAAGGAAATGGAAAAAAATCAGAGCTGATATGGAACTCAGTGTGGGTTGAAGTGAGGAACTACTGTGATTCACAGCAAAACCTAGGTCTGACATTGGTATGTAAGGTATTTCATACACATTTATTTAATAAGAGAAACACATGTACTTACTTAATGAAATTACTTCGTAGTGATTGCATGATAAAATATGTTGTTGCAATATGGCAAATAAATATTTCTGTAGTCAGACAAATCCAACTGGCAGGTTATAAATAATATATATTACACTTTGAAAATGAAATTCAACAATTTCTGATGTGTTTTATCTCCAGACAAACTCTTTACATGCATTTTTACCTGAAGATATTAAGGAAGAAAAATGCCAGGATATCAACTTATCAATGGTTAATGAAAAAGAGAAACTCAATTTAATCCATGAGGGCTCCTGAGGCTACCTTACAAATTGCAGATAAGGTATCTCCAATACCAACGTCATGTAGATGGGAATTCAAGGAAGAATAAAAAACCTGAAGTGCTGAACCCAAGAGACCAATGTGAGCAAGAAAACAGTTTAGTATTTGTAATATATTTTGGTCTGTAATGTCAAAATCAATGTACATAATGTACATAATACTTTGAAGTATTATGAACAGGGGAAATCATACTTACTTTAGAAATAGTTATTTCACATTGTCCCACAAATAAATAACCAGGGGAGTTTGTCTTATTAACATTATTTGTTCTTTTCACAATGACAATAAGCCAGTCAACTAAAGCACTGATGTCAAAGACTACACATTCACAAATAAAGCAATACATTAATAATGAATTCATGATATGAACCATGCAACTGCAATCTGAATGTAATTATGTTTCTTTTTAATCTGGAAGGAGATAACAGAAGTATTTACAAATCAGGTAGAAGCTAGCTAGCTAGCTAGATAGATAGATAGAGATCCATGTAGCTCTTTTGCTAGCTAGCTAGCAATCTATCTTGCTAGCAAGCAACACATAGCATCAGCCAGCTACATACACAGCATTTACTCACTGCTGTGTGACAGAGCAACGTCTGATTCTAGTCTATACGTATTTACAATAGCCTAGCTATTGTACATTTAATATGACACCTTGACAATGACCCAGAAGTACATATGTGCTGTTATTTATGTATATGTTTGTTTGCTAGATCTCGGAATGTGAAAGTTTTTTATTTTTTTCCCACCCATGTCCCTTTAGGGGCTCTGTAAAATAGAGTGTCCTTTTTGCCTTAAAAAAAGAAGAACTACAAACATTTAAGCATTTCAGATAAGTAAAACATGCAAACTGCATACAACCAATGAAATATATTTGACTTTTAAACAAACAAAACAAATCAATGCAAAGTCAATAATATATAATGTACATGGTGTATTTATTTGGGGAGCTCTGCCATAGTCTACAGCATTAAATATCAAATTGAAAATTATGAGTGTGTGTGTGTGTGTGTGTGTGTGTGTGTGTGTGTGTGATGGTGCAGACAGTGGGTGAGCTGGAATAGATATGTGATACCATCTCTGGTTGGAGCCTCCTTCACCTTTTCAGTGTGAAATGTGGTGTCTCTGAAAATACAGTATTGCATATAAGTATGAATTAGCATATAACATTTTTTATCTCATTTTAATCTTATCTGGTAGTTGGCAAGAAAAAAAAATTAATTTGTAATTATTTTTAAATGGAATGAAACTGATAAGAAAATTATTCATAATGCAGCACTTGATAATTTATTCTACTACTTCCTCACAGAACTGTGGGTGATCTGGTGGAACCACATGTACCTGCCATGCAATATGAGACACAGTTAGGGCCCCAAACGTATCAGACAGGCTGACCAAATGAAGTGGTGACAGAAGTTTAGTTTCATCATCATTTTCTGGTGTGAAACATGGGAATATTAGAGGTGCCATTTTGAAGATGACTGTTTCCCACCATGTTTGGGTTTACATGTTATGAAAGGGATTCTGCTGAATAGGCGAACAGATATTAACTTAACAACCTGACTATGCTGCTTCGGTCTATAAATTAATAAAAGAACCTTGCAAAATTAGACGGAAATACTTGATTTGATTTAAACATTTGAATAATTCCCAAGGAGTTGAATTACATGAAGCCATTTTGCAAACTGTCTCAGTTTATTGTGAAATTATTTGCTATGTTAATCAGTGAATAATCAGTAATCAGAAATGCCAAACACACTGCCAAACTTGGTTCTGATCTGTTCCAGTTGTAGGCTAAGTATGCTGAGTTAACCAAAATTCTCTAATTCACTTTCTGTCAAGGTTTTTATATGCACTTTATGTAGAAAAAAAATATTGGTCCTGTACGAGACTTCTTAAATTCTTATTTGGATCAAAGAATATTTTGTTTATCATGGCATAATGTGTCTAACTCGCATTGCACTGTCTTAGCTTCCGAGAGCAAATTCCCAGCAAGCTCATTTAATAAGAAGAAAGTGCCAAATGTTCAGTGGGCTTTTCTCTTGCACAGTGATTCAGAGAATGAGAGGAAAGCAACAGCTCACCAAACACTCATCCTTTTAACATGTTCTCCTTTCCTAAATGAATCACATAGTGGGTGTACTCTCTTACCCGTATATGTTTGAAAAGCTGGTTGGCTGGCAACTTGCCCCATTTTGTCAGGTTCTGTTTGATGTGTGCTTCTTATTTTATCTTGTATGAGCTGGCTTCTATCTTATAGTGAGTTTGTGCTTATGGCACACTAACAAAAATGTGATTATTAGTAGACTGATTTAACTTTAATTATTTACAGACTGGTACATGTTGTCCTAATTTTTATAGATTTAATGTTCCTGAGTATAAGCAACTTTGTAGGGGCAAAATTGTCAAGGAAACCAGTTTTAGAATGTCAGCCAATTTTAGAATAACCCAACAAATGCTATTCAATAAAAAAGATATGAATGAGAGCACACACAACCATGAAAAATAGCCCCAGACACGGGGTGCCCAGATAATTTCAGTCATATATGTATTTTGAAGGGACATAGAAATCTACAGATATTACAAACTGGATATGATGATTTATCATTTGCATACAAATACACAATGCTAGAACAGATTTAGGAGGTTCAACTCTGTATTAGCCTCTTCTGACAAAACAGAAGTAATAATGATCTACCAGTCTCCATCAGTGATGTTTTATATATACAGTAGGATCATTTTTGATGGTTTCAAAATATTAGTAGCGACTCCTTTGTTGAAAATAGCTCACACACCAGAATATTTTGCCTAAAATAACACTGGCACTTTTTGAAAGTTCATCTTTGCTGAATATGTCTTTGGCAGTTGCACAGCAAATCTCATATGATGAGAGATATTTGAAAGAGCTGCAACTTGAGTGTAGTCTCTGTTTCCATAGCAACCCAGGGAAGGCCTTATTATGCAGTAGTATGTCTGTGTGCAAAAACTGTTTTATGTTTCATGTGACCAGAAACAGTCAATATTTCAAGTATTTGAATGTGTATATTAATTAAAAATATGGATAACATGGAATTTAAACTGTACACCAAAGAGTCACCCATTAACTGAATTAATTAATTAGTGCAATAAACAAACATCAACTGAATAACACAAATATGGAGCAGACATTTCAAATTGTAATTTTCCACGCAAAGTGTCAATTGGGGTGGTAGGTATGCCATCTCGCCAAATTACACCTTGGGGGTGGCATGCCCCATACCTTTAGAGCACCTGACAATCATTTACCTACACCAGCCAATCAAAATGTCACATACACACGCAAAATGAACTTATATTTCATGACTTTGAGTGCCAATTACAAGGTATGCATTCTTTCATCTGAATAAGGAGCATCCCTTAGGGATCTAGTATTATGCAAAATGGCAAAACACAGCCTTCAGAAAGGTACAATTACCCACAGTAACCAAATTAAATAAAGTGGGTATTTCAATTTACTGTGCACATAATCTCATGTACAGTATGTGTAGTGTTCTTTTTGGAACTGCTTGTTCCTCTTTCTGACCACACTAATAAATACAATTTCACACATTAGTTCATACTGTTTTGGGTTCAAACATGAAAAAAATGCATTTAAAAATGATGGGGAATACCTAAAGGTGCCCAAAAGACAAACATAATGTCAAAAGAGAATGTATAATTGGAATTGCATGAGGAGAAGATATACAGTATTGATTTGATTGTTTCATCAAAACCTAGTGAAATCTAAATGTCAAAATGTACAGGACATAGCATAGAGTTAGTCTACACAGGGCGGTAGGACATTATGACTGGTAAACAAACTAAACTAAGAAAACTAATACATGATTGTGAATATGTGCCCTAAATTAAAAAAAAAATAATAATAATAAAATAATTAATTTGTGAAATGTAAAATGAAAGTACAGAAGCAGGTTGCTTGTGATAGCAGTGTTTTTCTCATGTGGAACATGTTGTGATACTGTTAAGAAACTCCAGGGAGTTTCACATGTTATGTCAGTTTTAGTGTTCAGCTTTAGTTTTTGTTAGGTCACAGGTTTTGTGTGAAATGGAAGATCTTTTAGATACAGGCATAAGCTGCTCATGCCCTCCTGGCTTCACAGTGGCTCATGTCCCTTTAGGTATCAGCAAGTTTGTGGTTTAAAGAAAAGAGGACACATACAGAGAGGTCATATACATTTAAATGAAACCTGTGTAATTATATGCAAAAGCTGCTTTGAAGTCACTTAGTGTATGTTCTTTCCTTAAATCGGAAACCTGTTGATGCTCCTATACAAAACATTGTAAATCTAACAAGTCATTGAAAACTTTTGTAAGAATGTGGAATATTCCTCTTTGTATGCAAAAATCTGTCTGGGCCAAGTGGACACATGCTGAAAATAAAATAAAACTAAAAGTGAACTACCCATTAAGTAAAGCTTGTGGCATTATGTGCAATTTTATAATACAAGTGCTTCTGTTGTTTAAATGTACCCATCATACTGACAGGCTCTGGCTGTTAAAAGCATGCTAAAAGACTAACTGTTCTTGGGTTTTGCCTTTTACAAAACAATCCAAACTGGTGAAAAACCCAACATGGCAGAAGTCATGTAAGGGAACAGGAGTCAAATTTGCAAAAGTTCAGCATGAGTGGGTACATGTGGTCCAGGTTTGAGGGATCTACAATGTTTCACAATTTTTTTAAGGTTATCAAAAACTGAACTAAATTGACAAATGTTATTCTGTTATTTATTTATAGTATCTTACAGGCCAGAACAGAGAATATGAGCAGGTTTGGGCAGGCAGTAGCAACAACAACAACAACATCAACATCAACAATAAATCCTTACTTAGATCTGCTCCGTAATGTGTAGCCCACATTTTACAAATTCAATGTTTATTTGTGGCATCTCCACACTCTGAACCAATCTGCTCTTGGCTTGACAAGATTCTGAGTTTTTGATAAACATGCTTGGAATATTATATAATTTTTCAAAACGACAATAAGTATGAGTACAAAAGTACAAATTTGGTGCATGGCGTTATATTCACACAATCAGAAAATGTTGTTAAAGGCAAGGTGATGTCAGCAATTTAAGATTTGAATGCAAATCGATGTGTAAAGGACAACTGCACAAAAAGAAAAAATAAAAGTAAAATATGCATATGTATAATATGCGTGCAATACTATACACATCAATTAATATCATGCAGAGAAATTAATGATTATACATAGCACAGAGGGTGGCTAGCCTCATTATATGCATCGCATGGGTGATGAGGGAACAGTTTTCTTTATGACAGAAGAATATTTGCCCCCCTCCCTTGTGTGTGTGGGGCTCTTAAACAGTCCTGAGGAGAGGGGAGAACAAGGAGGCAGGCAGATATGTACCCAACAGAGAAAGATATCTTTCCAATTTGCCATTATCCTGCTGTCAGACCACAGCCTTTGCACCTCAACTTCACCTCTAGCTGTTGGTCGTGACGGCCCCTATCTGGAGGAATCCTTCCCCTGTTTCACAGTGTCTGTCTCTCCAGAGAACACATGACAGAACGTATTGAGCAGTCTACACATCTTAAGCCTTCTTGCCCAATTCCCCCTGCTGTTGCATAGCTATCTCTCCCTTTACTTTCTTCCAGCATGACGAATGATGCAAAATCCATAAGAAAGTTCTTTATCTTCTTAGCTGGTGGGGGGGGTGGGGGAGAGACCCTTTCCCGGGAGCTGACAGCAAATTATGGCCCTGGCTCATAGGATACTGATGTAAGGCAGACCTTTTTTCCCTTTATTATTATGGTTGAATTATTCAAGAAGGCTCATTAGCATAAGGATAACTTGACTATTTTATATTTAGTTTTCTGTGTTGACTGCATTGGCTGTACTGTTCCGAGATGCTCTTTTTAATGTTTTTGACAAGGCAGGAGTGCAGTGACTAGGAACTGACTGCAATTAGTGACCAAAGGGAAATGTGTAATAAGTTTTTCTTAGATCATCAGCGCAACCTTGTTTCTGTGTAATGCTTTTTTAATGACTGGGGGAAATGTCCCTGTTCATTTTGATGAGGATTCCGGGCTGATGTTATTTAACACCGATAGTATATACATATACATATCTTACAGTAGGGCTCCATTTGTCCTTCTTTGTTGCAATTTTAAAGACAAACTATGATTCTTCTCTTCTTCAGATTCAATTTGTCTTCATGCCATATGAATGCTGCTGATACAATACATCTTCATTTGAACCAGACACATTTTCAACATACATAGAAACCACTGTAACATCAAAGTCAATTATAAAACACACATTTTGGCATTTCTTTTCCAAACTAATCGGCATCTTGTACAACTTAACCTAGTCAGTGAGTGATACACAATTATAGTCCAAAAAACATGCCATGCTGTCCTCAACAGTGGCAGCTGTGCCCTTTGCATGTCTGTGATCCACTGTCATATTGTACGGCTTCTGTCAGATATTTGATTTTGTGAGCCAACCAATTCTGTTTCAAAACCTGTCTGAAATGACTCTAACTTTAGGATCAAATAGCAAAGACGGTTCAGTCAGAAGTGGCTTGGATCTCCTATCAAAATAATTATTTGCTGCCGGTTACATTGTGAGTATCCAACAGTCTTCAAAGGCACCAGCAGTTGACTGGATTTTTACTAATTGTATTGTATTAATGGCATGTTATGATACAGTATGTGGTGAAATTTCATTTTTATCTCAATTTTTATATCAAGTGTGGTGCTCAACATGCTTTTATAATTTGTTTGTGTGTATGTGTATATTTTTAAAGATGTATACAGATCATGTGCTTTGTGTTTGTGAGTAACTTGTTTTTTAATGAAGAGCAATATTGTTTAGATTTATGGATACAATACTAGCATAGTACAGTACTTTCTGGCCTTTGTTAACAATCTGACTGTGAACCTACATGATAAGCCAGGCTCTCTCTGCCACTTGATGATCACATATTTCAATAAACCTTTCCATCATGTCTTCAGTAATAGGTAGTCAAAGCACAATTGTCAATATGTACACAGTAAAATGTCCAGTGTTAATTCAACTCTAACAGAACAGCAGATACCACATGTACAATGTAAGAGTTCATTTTACACGGGAACTTGCACTGTGTATTGATAACTCACAACGGTGGTGATTTAAGGCATGTCCAATTGAACTGTGGTGGAGGTTTGGTTTCATTATGGCCAATAAGATCAGTTACTTTCTTTCCCTTTAATACAGTTGCATCAAGGCCATGGCAACTTGCAGATCTGTCATGTCTGACATATTTGTTCAAGTTTTGCCTCTCTCCCATTTTTATCCACCTCAAAAAAGCCTCTTCGCTTAATGATGTTTCTGTGATAGAGGAAGAAGTCCTGGCGTACGTTGTTATTTTGGTTTGTGTGTTGTTTTTTAGCTGGACATAAGCCTGACATAGTCAATTGTTTTTATTTTTTGTCATTTTTAAATGTTTTCTTATCATTTTCAGTAGGCCTACTTGTTTATAAAACTTGTTTATAGACTCTAATAATTAGGTTCACAAGATTATGTGAGTGAAACAATACAATTCTCCACTTTAGGAGAATTTCATTGATGTGTGTTGCTAAAGACACATTTAAAAAAAAAATGAGTAGTAAAATAGTTGTAATGATAATGGAAAACAAGAGGCACTTAAAAAGGTAAAAGCTATATGGAAAGATCATTGTGTATCTCTGCAAAACCTGTGCAGAATTTAGCAGCACACACCTAGCACTGCTGCACAGTAGATGCGCTCAAATGTTCGCAACAGAAAAAAAACACAAATGATTGCCCAGACACTTATTAACACATAAAACAGACTGGAGGAAACGTCGTGTCCATTGCATCTACATTGTTGCAGGTCTTCTGCAACTGCAATTTCCTGCAAGATCAAAACAAGTTCCCTTGACTTTTTATGAGTTTATACACATTTGAGCACATCAGTGTAATTCTGTTTGCCAGGCACCTTTAGGCTGAGTGCAACTAAAACTCTATAGTGCTTCGCCAGAATAAAAACAAACAGTCCACAAAGGTAACCATAGATAGCCAATCAATGAAAAGGACACGTTTGGAAACCAGATGTTGAAATAAGGTAGTTTGATTATTGGTTCACTTAAACTATGGTCTATGGCTATAAAATAAGAGTAGCTAGTTTAACAATAAGGCAAAAGCAATGTAACAAGTAACAAGTGGAAGGAAAGGATTTGCATTTTTTGAAGTTAAGGTAGAAACAGTTTGCATCCCCTTTGGATCCCCTTTTTATTTTGCAGAGGATCAACTGTACATACATCTATATATTTATTCAAGAGATGCACATCTTAGACTTTTGATATGTGGTGTCTCTTTCAACATCCATCAGTCTTGTGTGCTTGCTTGTCTGCCCCCTTTGTTCAACAATCTACATTCATATGTTCATATTGGTAAGAGCACCAACATAGCACACAGTTTAAGGGTGGTCTGGGTTTAGGCACCACATTTGCGCAGCACTGAATGTTCTCCACACACCTCCTGTTGCACCGCCGAAATCATGTTGACACATTGGTTTATTGTGAACAACGAAGCTATCAAACCAGGCCAAGGCAATAAATAAATACATTTTTAAATAAGATACATGCATTTAATTCCATTTGCACAGGATGAAACTGTCTGCACTGCCACAAAATAATGCCCTTAATCTTATATTGAATACACATGTTTCACTAGTATTAGTTTTAACCATGATTTTCATGTCAATTTTACCATATATAGCATAACCCTTATTTATATTCTTGTCTTAAGCTTTCTCTTATTTCCATTATTTCTACAATTATCATTATCATATTTTAGTTTAGTTTGTACTTTGTGGAACTTATACAAGCAAGAAAAGCCACGCATTTGTGCAAATAAAAAAATAGAGTAACCTATATTGTTTGTTATAATTTATAATTTTTAGTTCAAAAGGGAAGCACAAAACCCAATGTTTCGGTGGAGCCTTCCTCAGGGGAGCACTGGAACGTGCTGTGCTCCATGTTTGCAGTTCCAGCGCTCCCTTGAGAAAGGCTCTGCTGAAACGTGGTTTTTGTGCTGGCATTTTTTGAAGTACAAATTATAAATGATAATAAATACCATACGTTGGCATTAGTGCTCTGCTGTCCTGATGCATAATAATGAACACATCATTCTATGCCCCCGAAACAAGCAAGAGCTGAAGATGGCTGCAGTACAGGCCTGGCAGAGCATCACCAGTGAAGATACTCAGTGCCTGGTGATGTCTTGGTCAAAATTAAAGCAATCATTGCATGCAACAAAGTATTACAAACTTTGTTGACTGCTTTCATTTACATAACATTAATATGTCCCAAATATTATGGTGCCCTAATTGTCAAGATAGAGGGGGGTGGAACGCAATTGCAGACCGAGGGGATCTAAAAGTTAACCCAGAGGGGTAACCACAATTCGCCAAGCGATTGAAAGGGACAGGGGAAACAGCTCTAAATAATCGCTCCCTCTACTCACTGAATCTTCTGTCAGTGGACTCAGAAAACTAAAAACTAAACACCGCTGCAGCGTAGCTACCTAGGAAGACAGAGTGGAGTAACCTTCTAAAGAAAATGACACTCGCAGCCAGGCGGGTCGGAAAAGGTAAACTAAAGAGACGAGGGCAAAAGGTCCTCCACAGCGCTAAGAGAAAATGAGCTCAGAGAGGAAACTAAATGGTGGTCAAATCTCGCAGATAGGATCAATGCGGTAACTTCTGCGGATTCTTACACCCCTACACACCTAGAGCATGACACAGGATAATGCTCTCCCTACATCTAACAATGAGTCTGCACTGAAACCAAGGGGCTAGATATAGGACTCCCACACCTGACCCCCATCAGGGACAATTAACTCAAGGAGCCAATGCGTGTGAGGTGCCACCACCTCACAATAGGACTCACACACCTGCCCCTCATCAGGGACAATTAACCCACAGAAACCAATGAGTGAGAGGTTCCACCACCTTACACTAAGATGGTGGGCTATGTATACAAAGTGTTGTCATTTCTAAATGGTGAGGAATGTGGACTTTAACCACATGTGAATTGTTTGATTACAAATCTAATATAACCTTAAAAAAGAGATTGTCCAGGTAATACAGATAAAAGCTTGTTCACGTTATACTTATATCCATGCAGGTGTTTAATCTGCTGTACTTGCATTTGCAGTACAGAAATGTTTCTCATCTTGTGTAGACAATGATTAGTCTCCGTTCTGGTGGGGGGGAGTAATGAAACCTTTGTTAAAGTAGACCAAAATAGAGTAAAAATATAAAGCAGTGGAAACTGTGCCACAAAGATTCCTTCACACTGACAGATATGCAGTGGGAACAACTGCAGTCCTTACACGGTGTAATTGACAAGTAGAATGTGTTCCTTTCAGAAATCTGCACTCAGGTATAACCATGTGTCAAGGAGTCACTCGCATGAGCTCATGAGTTCCACTTACATGATTTTCTGCCCTTGTGGTGTAAGATACTATGGGCCATTTTTACTAAGGATTTAGAGGGCTTTTATAGATGCTAACGAGACAAATGGTGCTTTTCTATATTTACTAAGGTGCTGTATCGCAGACTTGCGCTGGAAAAGCTGCAGCCCTAAAATTTGCGTGTTTGGATTAATGTATATGCATTTTAGTGCGTTCTGACATCAGACAAAACTGTGGGAAGAGACAATGGAAATGTATGCATGTGACCTGCTACAGGTGATTTATCATGGCTGGTGCCCATTGCAGCAAAGGTAATTGCATCTTTTTTAAGAAGATGATGAAAGGTGATGAAAATTGGTGTTAACTTCTTTCCAGCACAAAACCAACATGGCCATTCATTAGAGAAGACATTGTCAGCACGTTAGAGTAGGAGAGAGTCACCATAAATGTAACAGTTTTTGTATTTTGCTGATATAGTCAAACAATATTTTGCCATAAATGTAACATTTTTTGTATTTTGCTGATATAGTCAAAAATATTTTGCCTAGCACAATGGAATTTTACCTCAAACAGCTTTTACATGTCAGTAGTCTAGTCATTAGCCGTTGTAATTACATTCATAACTTAATTGAGTCAGAAACAAACAAGAAGGTACAAGAAGTCCGATGTTACATTCATACCACCTAGTCAGTATGATTGTATCAGAGGTAAGGAATAAATGTAACAGTTAATAAAAATGCCTTATAATGTGTATACGCATGTTTTAATGTTAATCGAGGAAATGCATTTTCAATAGTAATGTGAGACCAGCCACATACTCAGATTATGAAGCATGGGGCTATATTCATGAAAAAAAAGACATAAATAAGTGACGATGACTCTGGGGATGGTTGGCTATTGGGTACGGAATTAAACAACTTGAAATATTAAAACTGTGTTGTGATGTTTTTACTAATGAGATGTGTTAACATTTAAAGGTGACAGTGCCTACCCATTGCAATGCATGTTGACACCTATCCAAAACCCAACTTCACCACAGATGGAGCAGTACAACAATGATGCGTTCCTGCTATGCATAAGACTGAATGCAGTGAATTTAAATGAACTAAATACCCTGCTAAATTGAAAACATACGGCGATGCTGATTTCTGTGGCACTGACAGTAATGCTTAGTAAATATAGCCCTATATGTCCCCCGCCCAAGTGTCTTGTTTTTGTGACCGCTTACAATTTGTCATCCTGAAGAGAAGACATGGTGACAAATAACAGTCTATACATGACAGTAGTAGCAGTATTTTATGAGGAATCAGAGGTTGTGAGTTTATATCATGGATCTTCAGAGCACGGGTCCCCCCAAACATTAAATGAAAAAATATTTATGAATATATTATCAGAGATATGTATGGTGAAATCTGATGTTCTCCCCCAATCTGAGTGTAAAACAAATGGCTCCATTCTTGCTGCAGGATTGGTCATTAAGCGTTAATAATAAGACTGAATGATAAGTTTTCTCATGGGCAAAAAATCTGAATAGGATAGGAATTAAAAACAGGTTGTGGCATGGCCTTTTTCATTTCACAATTTTAATGACATTGACATTTCTTTTGCATTTATTGATGGAAAGCACTTCAAATTAACATTTTAAAGAAACAATGAAATTGACAAGAACAGATATGCATCATTGGAAATTGATTGATTGTGTGAAATTATGTAGGGGCTTTGACAGTCTGACAAACATATTACCTGGAATACTGTTTGTTAATTAAAAGTAGTATAATTTTATCACTTTGAAAACCGACACATTATCAGTGACATGGCTGCTTCTCACACATCAAAGGATTCCGAACATGAAAAGGAAAAACAACACATTCCATTGTAGCAAACACTGCAGGTGCTGTTGTGTAGTAACTTTTGTTCTCAGGTAACTTTGTGCAGCCAGGCTCAAAATGTTGCCTTTAAAAAACAATGCTTGTTATTGAAAACATTTTATAGGATAGAAAGTAATTGGGTGAATATAAGTCATTACAAAAGGTTGATAAAGTAGAATTAAAAATAACTGTTCCAAAGAGATCACAGTACATAAAGGCATCAACATCAAAAAAAAAATATGTTATGCCAGTTATGACAGGTGCTATGCCAAGTTTTTGACAATGAAATTTTGGTTATACAGGAACTTTAGTGATTTTACCATCTACATAAAATGCATCCTGTCCACTGATATCTATGTAATGCTGATGGGCTAAATTGTAGGTCTCATACCAGTCTACAAGCCGGTGACATGAAATGGTTTTCTGTCATTGTCACACATTTCGCTGGCAATCCTTTACTTTTGTGTCATGACACCTGCTCAGATGTTCATTCCAGGCCATGCAGGAACTTGGTGACCTTGTATTTGTTTAGCACTTTGCAAACTCTGCAAATGAAGCTGGCTG
The DNA here is from genome assembly GCF_018555375.3 of Anguilla rostrata. Taxonomy (NCBI): domain Eukaryota; kingdom Metazoa; phylum Chordata; class Actinopteri; order Anguilliformes; family Anguillidae; genus Anguilla; species Anguilla rostrata. The sequence continues at coordinate 51,747,314 of NC_057936.1, read as the reverse complement.
TTGCCTGCTAAACATAAACAATGTCATTCTTTGCCTCCACACTTGAATAGCGTTTATATGAAAAGCACTGCTCTGAAAAAGACGCCACGTCCTTTGAAATTCAGCTAAAGTGTTTGTAAATAGTGAAGGGCTCAAATTCCCCTGAGCAGCACTTAAAATAGGTATTCTCAAAGACTGTTTTCACATTTTGACTGCTAAAGTTTGACTGCCCCTAGGTTTTTCGATAGGAGGATGAAATAGTTCAACCTGCTGGTTTTAAAAGGTATTCAAGGTGTTTATTCATGTGCAGAAAGTAAGTTTTACTTGCCTTCTAGTGCCTAAATAAATGCACTGTTGGACCATTGGCATGCCATGATTCAGCACTCAAGTTTCACCTCAGCAACTCCAATTAAAATCACTGTACGATGTAGAATTAGCTACTTCTCGGATTACACTTATCGGCACATTCAAAAGAAAGAATATCAGAGAGCAGAGAAAACTCACGAGACAACAGCAGTACAAATGACTGCCTCTCAAAGGAAGTGTGGGATTAAAATAATAGCAAGCAAACCAAATAGCTAACAGTGGTAGTATCAAAGCAATGTGTCAGGATCAGCATTTTACTGACAGCACGGGTAGCTAGCGCCTTGAGCAAACATTTCACAGATGAAATGAAGAAACACTTAAAAAACTGGCAATTAAAACCATGGGAGTACCTTACCAGTCACTCACCGCATAAAGTCATAAAAATTAAACATAAATATTGCAAAAAAGTGACTAATGGTGAAATATTTGATTGACTGAAATTGAATCTACTGTTTACAAGAAAAATACTTGCCTGAAAATGGGGAGGCAAGCTTGCATTAGCTTGCATGTGTCTTTTAGAGATATGTAGAAAGCATATGCTTAGCATATATTTAATGCAGCTTTTCAAGCTTTTAACATGTCAGACTTCTCTTCTTGAATAAATACTGTATTCATCCATGGATCCATTTATTTTAGTCCATTAAAAGTCGGAAACTCTTTCAAAATACCAAATGCCAAAAAGTACCAGCTGACAGGGCTGTTGGATTAAATTCCTAGTCCAGAGACACATATATACATACATTTACCTCAGGTTCATGCCCCACCCCCTTCCTCCAGGGCCCAGGACAACATGCCTGTTTGTTCTCCTGCCCCCACCCTCTCCAGTCGTGGCCCTATCCACTGTGTTTCAGATATTTTGTATTTGAGTGGTCTTTTTCTCTTAATATGCATATACACCAACCTCTCATTCTATTCCGATTGCTCGCAAGATGTATCTGGATCACATTCAGGCTGATTTAGATAAACTGTTTACAGACAATTGAAAACAATATTGAATGCTAGTGAAAAATATCAGCTGCAGCTGCTCATTGGAAAAGCAAGCTAGCCAGCGTAAGCCAGGGCTGGTTCCAGCCCTCCCACTTCCACATGGTGCCTCTCTCTGATCTGAAGGAGTACTGGGGAAAATGCTGGCTGCCTAGCAGTGGCTGCTCACCAGGCAGCTGTGACACCTTTCACTCAGTCTGCTTCACTCACTCCAGTGCCAATAATCACTAGTTTTTTTTGTTTGTTTTTTTTTGTTTGTTTTTTGTTTTTTTGTCGTCTTTTTTCATATCAGTAGATGCAATGTTTCTGGTAGTTTGGCCAAGTAGCTAAAAATGTTGCTAGTCGCTTCTGAGAAATAAAGTCACTAGGTTGCTAGTAGTGGTAACCCTGCCTATGTTGTTTCAGGGGGGGTACTTTTAGCTTTGCTTTGTTGCATTTAGTATTATCGTATTTTAAAGGCATACTATGCAGGACTGTTATCTTGAAAATATTATAAAATAACCATGCTAAGGCATAACTATCCTTGACTGGAAATTATATTCTACACCTCATTTTCATTCTCAGAATGATTTTCGTAACATTAATTGGTGAAATGAGAACTAAATAAAGTTGCGAGCTTGGCCTGTCTCATCTGTCATCTCAATGCATCGTGGGATATTAGGTCCGTTCTTGTTGGGAAAGGATGCATCGGATGCTTCCGGGATCTTTAACCGTTCTTGCTTCTTTGCATTCTTGCTTTTGGAACAGGACTTGGGCCGTTAAATATGATGTCAAAACAAGTTCACAAGTCCACAAGAACACAGAAGTACAGACATTGAGAAACACCCTCTGTCCTCAGCACTTTTGCCAAATTTGTGCACCTTTTTCTGTGTGGGGAGGGGTGGGTGTGGCTACAGAGCCTGTGGTTTTGGATCAGATGTCAGTGGAGTGTTTGTTGCTAGGTAGCTTGTGGATGAAGCCCAGATACAGAGAAGAAAAAAGAAAAGTCGACAGGGCTCATTCGGGAACTAGAGTTAACCTTGGAATTGATTTCCTTGGTGACGTCAGCTAATTTTTTCCAGGGGATGAAAAGCAACGTGAAGTTGGCTTGTTTTTTGTTGGACCTGTAAGTAATGTTACCTGCTGTATGAAGCTACTGACAACAAGCACAACAAGGGTCTAATTTTCCAAATAAAAGCCCCAACAATAAAACCACTATGAAGTTCAACATAATGGAATTAATTAAGCTATATGTTCAACATGATGGAATTATTTAAGTTATAATCAAATCTGTCTTCTTACTGTCATTCACAGTCAGTCATTTCACAGTACCAACATCTAGCTATTCAGCTTACTAAGTTAGGTGAGGTACTCAAGGTGAGTAGGTGAGGTTGAAGATGGAAGAGACTTTTTTGATTGTAATCACAGGACCACAGCAAGGCAAAAATCCTGCATAGTATACCTTTTGGTAAAAATGTGAATCACCCTTAAAACCTTCAAATCAAAGCAACACTGAATACTAGCTAAATTGTGAAACGTCTTTGTGAATGTGTTTCTGCAGCCAATACTGCACAGGGTGGAGTTTCTGTAGTTCATATCAACTTGGGTTCTTTGTTAGCTTATTTACATGATCTGATTAACTGTATAAGCTAATTTTTTAAAATAAGCTCATGAATGAAAGCTGAAAACTGTTGTAGCCCCCTTTGAAAAATTCTATCACGGCCCACTGGCATAGCACACACCCCCTCAGTCCCCATGGTGTGGGAGGACCCCCACTCAAATGAATACGCAATTTCTTTATTTGGCTGAACAATCTAGCTATGACTGTAGTGTTAAAAGACTAGCAGAGAGTCGCTCTTGGCAGCCACCCTGAGAAGCTAATAATGCCCTTTATCATCGCAGGGCCCTCTGCCCGCTACTTTTCAGGCATCTACTCTACAAGTAAACCACAATTGGTTCATACAGCTAATTATTGAGCCAGCGTAAATGATAGAAATGGAACATTATATATTATTCGTAGGTCACGATAAGACAAGGTAAATACCATTAGTTTGGGAAATTGACCAAGACAATTATTCAAAAAACAAAAATAACATCAGTTTGTTCCTACAGTAAATCGTTTTTCTTATCAAAAGGAAGAGAATGACACATGACTAGAGAAAGTGAGAGACAGTCTGCAGTTTCTGCCCAGTTTAAATGATTTGTGTCAGAAACCATCTAGTGCTATTTACAGCTAGAAAATTATGCTACCCTATTAATTAAATAACATGAAACTGAAAAGGAATCAATTGACACACCTTGATAATTCACATTATCCACGCAACTGCATCTACAGTCATCATAAAATGCCACTGGCAAATAACACCAGAGGCTCTCTATGCAAACCAGGAGAACTTGCATATCTTGTCTGTTTTAGTTGTTCAGGTTGTGGAATAGAACTATTTAATGAGCTTGGTCTTTTTTGCCCTTTATACTTGCACAATCACTTTTACTTTGACTTTTACTCAACCTACTTTACATTGTTTAATTTGAACTCAATATCAAGTCATTTCTGCTGTTACAGTGGCAACATATGTCAACTGACCCACATTAGAGGCTTGGAGTGTAAAGGAAGTTTTAAGGTGTGTTGCTACTGTACATTCAAGCTTCACCAATTAAAAATCCACCCATTGTTCTCTTTTTTCATTTTATTTTCCTGATAATCGCACCAAACTTTTAAGGTGACACATTCCAGTGTCAGCAGTTAACAGGCAAAAACAACATCTTTTGTTGATAATCACACCCAGTATTGTATGTAATTAAGTGCTAATTGTTTTGATGCAAATGAAAATCATGCTGTTCTTCCCACTGACATGCAGGAATAAACTAAAATTAAAAGCATTTTGATGGCTGCACGCAGTAGGTGTGGCCTTAATGGCATACAGTAAACACCACACACAACCAACTGAAATTAAATGTGTAAAAATGTGTTTGATATCATAAACCATAGCAATAATTAACATGGGGAAATTGTTGGGGTGATGAGAAAATTCCTTAGGCTAGGCCACATGTTATTCTTGCCCTGTCTGTTAACTTAAAATGATAACTACCTCGTGTCTGTAAGAAGGACAACTACTTCAGGTTAATGAATGCCAGATCTCCAGATTTAACTGTCTTGTGATGGTCTTATGGTAGATGTGATCAAAAGCTTTACAGAAATCTGTGGTCACCAAGAAGCAGATGTAACCTGATTACTCAGTTACCTTAAAAAGACTGTTGGGTAACTACCGTGCTGTCCAAGTAGTGTATTTTTAAAAGCTCAACAAAATACAATTTCAACCTAAAAAGCCAAGTTACTAACAGTTATGTTTTAAAAACACAACTGTAGGAAATCCGTCACATGCCAACTTTGATCAAATTTATCACAATGATGTCAAGTTATGATAAAACTTTACCAATGTTTCACAGAAAGTAAACAAACCATGTCTCATAACAATGATATACTGTAAAAAAGGAGGGGAAAAAACATCCTGGAAAAGTGACAATGGATGGAAAAAGACTGTATAATCGTATTATTTAATGGTATAAATCCTGTTATTTTATGGGATGGCCCTTATATAATGAGTCATTGCCATTGTTCTGCAAGACTTGACAATGACAGTGATTTAAAAAACAGCTAAATCCTGTGATTTTATTTTATTTTTTCAAATACTGTATTTTACTGTAAATAGTTTGTTATTAAAAAATATATTATTTGTGCACCCACATTCTCCTACACTCTATGGAAACAGGACATAATTTACTGAAACTGAAAAGTGTAAAACAAATGTATACAAAAACAGAACAGATGAATTTACAATGCAATTACCTGGATTTTACAAGCGATTATTTATTTAATTATTTCAATGTCATTGAGCAGAAAACCATGAAACACCACCATTCTGGCTGTCTTTGTGACAACGTATTTTTCAGCATGAGATAATTCCTTGCCTAATTTCCATTAGCGTTATATGCATTTCCAGAATAAATCTCCTCAATTTTCCATTTTTTATTTTATTTTATTTTTTTTTCATGAAAATTTGGACGTCACTCGTATTTTAATTAAAGTTGCTGACTAATTTGAAGTAAAGTAAAACCGAATGCGTATGTGTTTATTTTTCTTAGTCTGACCCCATTTATGCTGGATGCATGCGACAGAGTACTCCTGGGACAAGCCTGCTGGCTTTCTGTAGGTCTAACATGCAACAGCACGATCAAACACTGTTACTCATAAAAAGAACTGGAGAAGCATCTTAGCTGAATATCTCATGATAAAAAAACAGTTTCAGGCATCAGGTGAAGGTAGGTTGGAAATGACTACATGATGGGAAATTTAAAGAGAACGGCAATAATGTAGGAGTTAAAATTCTACCTAAAGCATCCATTGTCTGAAAATGCAATTGTCGGGGGGTAAATGATTAGGATAGTAATGCATTAATTAGATGATGAGGTATATAAGAATGCAAAAGAGCACAGAAACAGCCCGATATTAGATAACAATGAAACTCAAATGATCCACTGGTTATGCCAATCCTGTAATCCAATTTCTCCAACACATTTGTCCGGTATGCAAAGGGAATTCTGTGAAACTATATCTGAGTGTGTGCTTATAAACAACATCAGCCCACAACCTTGCCAAAAATGTCCCGTTGTACTTCTTTTGTGTCCCTCATTCTGTTTCAGTGCATAATAACTTGATGATTGTTTATATTTATTCTCGTGGCACATTATAACAGCATGTTTTTTTCATTAATAAATAAGCATATAATAAGACATAATTAGAATAATTGCAGAACACGTTTAAAAACCATTACTTTTATGTTAACATTTTGACCTTGGATATCTGTATTGAATGTTCCATAAATATGCATTTCAAAGATAATGGATTCCACAAGCATCTGGTTTCTAGTGCCTATTTTAATATAAAACTTCTACTGTGTTGCATGCTTATGTGTGGCTTCGGAATGTAATTAACACTGCCCACATATTATTCCCACAGTATTTAACATCGACGAATCAGCAGTTGTTTACCTATTAGCATTATTAAATTCTGAAAATGAGTCCCCTGAGGCTTGTCTCATAATGGCTTGGTAACTGCACTTTAGGGAATATGGGCTAAAAATGGACTTCAGCATAATTTTGTATTTTTATCTTTGCTTATTTTATTTCTTTATTTCATACAGCCCAATCCAGATCTCTATCACTTTGTCAAAAGTGTTGTGTGAATTAAAAATGTTTGTAGGAATTTGAATTTTACAAGGTGGTCACATTGTATCATGTTTTCAAAACACGTTTTCAATTATTTACTTGCATGTCTGCTTTGAAAAGGAGACATGATAAACAATACATATTGCATAGTTATGTCAGTGACTTCAGGTAAAACAAATTGGTTTTGTGATTGCTGTTTGCACTGAAAAATAGGATACATTCTGTTTTTCACTCTTAAAGTTTTGAACTTCACGTTGAGACCATTGTCCAGCATTTTTACAGTTTTCACAAGTACAAAAGTATAATATTCTTTACATTTCTTTTCAAAGTAACTGTATACTATGTTGCATCAAACCAAACCATTCAAATGAAATACAACTAAAAGTTTTGTTCTTAAAAGGATTGCCCAATGTTAAAGTGAAATTGTAAGACTACAATACCACATAGTCTGTGGTATTATGGGGGAGGGGGGGTGTTAGAACAATTTCAAGGGCCCTGATTGACAGGGGCCCTCCAAAAATATCAGAACATATTATTTTCTGGGGTGGTGGGGCCCAATGTAAGCTATTTCCATGGGGCTTGAAATCTCTAGTGGTGCCCCTGCTTTCATGTTTAGTAATAGTATTACTCAAATTAAATATTTGAATTGTATTTGATTGCATGTCTTTTAAAATTTGATAACTCATAAAAACTGCAATACTGCATAATACTGGAGGTTCCCATGATTCCATAAAAGTTGCCAAAATAAGCGATCTGTGGCCATGGCTTTCTTCCTCAACAATAGTTAGGGCATTGGCTATGATCATAATCACATGCTCTAATTTCTGTCAATAAAATGTCAAATCTCATCTTAATTGCTGAGTTGAACACAAGTCCAGTCCAGTTAGTATTTGACTAAATATGTATTAGTTGGGAAAACGGATCAATGTCCGTATCCTGCTGGTTTTACACCAGGTCTACTAACCTGGTGAAGGGTGAAAAACCGAGGTCTTCCCTGAGGTAAAACATGCACTGGGGGACTTGAAAGGGTCATGCAAGCATCACACTGAGCTCGGGTAGGCGCCCACACACCCTGTGGGAGAGAAATGGGCATGTGTGCATGAACTTGCGTGTGTATGTATGTGTGTGTGTGTGTGTGTGCTACTCAAGTGAAGGACATCAGACAGCAACCGAAATATATTTGGGCCCTTATGATGTATTTTATAAATGTGGACCTAAACAAAGAATTAAAATGTGTGTGTGTGTGTGTGTGAGAGAGAGAGAGAGAGTGAGCGTGTGTGTAGAGCAAGGGAATAAAATCCAGCTGCTGCTTGGATCTGGTAGCATTACCTCATCCGTTCAACCCCTGAGATAGATAGGACATTCAGGCACACAATTCTGCACCTGCCTCCACATCTGTTCTTCGACACCCACATAGAGACCCCTCTCAGTTCTACAATATTTAAACCAAATTCTAAAATACTGCAGAAGGGATAGGGATTTTGATGGTTAAAAGAATGTTTGAACCATGGACTTACTGACAGCTATAAGAAGTACGTGTTCATAATTACGAAAAGTTCTCTTTGTTAAATTATTAAAAGCAGACACAATCATTTAACTGAGGAACACATGCACAGTGTTTTAAGGTCACTTTTATTTGATTAAGTGCTCTAATTTAATCATTGCCATGTATTATTGCTCATGCTTTCTGTTTAAATATATACATATATTTTAATTATACTGTTTTATTATTATTATTTTGATAAATATCAATTAATGCTATTTTGATTGATCAAAAGCATAGCCTATTTTTAAGCTCAGAAGTAAATTGCAACTGACATTAAACATTAAATCATACTGTATCAAGTCACATCTTTGCCATAAATGTTATGAATAATAGTTTTGCATGCATTTTGCATGCAAGGTAGTACTGGGCATTCCCCTGCTGGTTGCATAGCTTTCAAAGTTTCTATAAATAAGCATATTTTTAGGTACTGTATATCTCTGTACAGCTTTTCTGATGTGAATGCATCTGTGTATGGGTGGGTTGATGTTACACATCAACTGTTACATTGACACATAGCATAATATAAAATAAAAATCAGTGGCCCAAAAGAAGAAGATGCACCAAGAACTTAGCCATTTTTATTCAATATGCCATATTACTACCTAGCAAATGAATTGTTTATTATGAAATAATATTTGGTTCTTATGTTTTGGTGTTTTGTGTCCCTGTGTAGTGTGCTTCGGTGGTTTTTTATAGTTCACAAATATAATGTAAATCTGATTCACTGCCCCCTGCTGTATTGGAGTGCTACTCCAATATTCATGACAGTGAATTTTGACCTTGCAGGGTGTGGGTAGGAAAGGTGTGAAGAGTTTACACTGTTGTTATCTCCTATGACCAGCAAAGACCAGGCTGCACTTATTAGATGCAGTCCTACCAGTGTATGGGCATGTTCATAAGTTCTGGACAAGAGGCCATTGGGACTTTAGATAGCCGCTGCACAGATTACATGGTTGCAAAGCAATGCTTTATTTCAACATCACTTAAAGCAAGAATCGACTGACAGAAATGTATTACTTTGAAAGGAGAGTGAGATTCTTGCCTGAGTGGGAGGAGGGTGAGAAGCAGTCTCTTGGGACAATGTTGTCGAGGGTGATAGAGAAAGGAACAGGAAGGAACGAGGGTTCAGAATCTGCGGGTACAGATGTGTTTGATCTGATGGGAGTTCATCCAGGCAAAGCTATCCGAGAGATGTGCGGGAGTTCACAGAGAAATCTGTAAAATGTAAGAGCGAGGCATAGGGACTGTTTTGACATAGAAAAGATCTGAGAAACTTTGAGAAGATGATATATTACTATGAATTAATAACTAAATATAAAACGAAAGTAATCTAGATTTAATTGATTCATTAAATGAAATTATCGCTCAGTATCCATCACCAAACACGCAGCAAATGAAGGTAATCCATTAGCTATGGAAAGACATTGACATTCACACACCACATTTACTCTAGCCTAGATTCAGCAAATATTGTCATTCACTTCAGAATGGGCCTGACATCTTGTTCTTTCAGCTCACTTTTCAATTTGACATTTTTTGCTTGGCAGGTAGAGCAGAAGTCATAATGATGTAGAATCAGTATTGTTTTATTTTTGCACATCTTCCAAAAATATACAAATATACAATTATATTATTCCAATGCTGTAATGTGAATTGTATGAAAAGTGTCTTAACTAGTTTTCTTCAGTGCTGCTTCTAATTTACATGCACATATTCTGAAGAGAGAGAGAGAGAGAGAGAATGACGACATCACTGCATATTCATCACCTCAAATAAGAAGTCAATTATCTTTGTCCGTCAGTGTACACTTACATCCCTCTTTCTCTCCTTTGATTCTCTCGGTGCTGTTTTTGCTCTGCACATAATGCCAAGGTTCACTGTTCCTCATGCTCCAGTAAGTCCCCAGTCATGGAGCATAATTAAAATCACAGGCAGGAGTTATGACACCATCCGTCCTGTCCCAGCATGAAACAGAAACCATCTGGTTCAAAGACGGTTTGTCTATTTGGAAACAATAATGGGTTAAGGCATCCAAACGAAATAAAGACACTTTAAAAAATACAGACTGGTCCTTGACTGGAAAAAGCAATGTTGCCTTATAAAGTGTTCTGTAAAAATTGAACCATGAATTTTGAGTATGTTGATAGAAATTATAGATAGGATTATGACATATAGGCCAATTTATTCATATATTTTGTACATACGGTGTTTTCTTTGAGATAAATCATTGGGATTTCCCTTTATCAGGATACAGAATATAGTAGAATTTTATGCCAGCAAAATAAATTGACTGCGTAGCCAATTCAGCCAACCAGAGGTAATATTCTCGCATTTCCAGGAGACTTAAGTTATGGTTATGACTCAATCATCATTTGAGTCATAAAGGTTTTGTTTTACTTAGCAAGTTATTTTGTAGGTTTACAAGCCATTTTTAAACAACCATTTGTGTGTATTTGTTAAACCTGAATCCTTGACTTTTTATATTTAAGCATTTCAATGATTTGTTATGCATGCACATGTACAATTTTATTCCGCTTGTAGTCTTTCATAGATTCCCATAAGCTACTGTCTACACAAAAATAAATGAGAGGCTCCTTAGTTTATTTATAATCACTCACAAATGAGCAGGCAATGAGCTACTGGAAAAGTATGCAGTAATATATTTAAACATAGAAAGTAAGGTTATTAGGGACAAATCTAAAAGTATTCAGAACGGTATTTTCTACCAATATAAGAAAACAAGTTTTTACCGACATGTGACGTAGACTTCAAAAATAATAACAATGTCAGACCTGGTGCTTGACAGGCAAATATAAAGGCTTTCACTTACCTAGCTATAGCAACATTTATGTGATGTGATGGAGTGAGAACAAAGGCTTAGTAAGTGTTCAGTTTTAATTAAATTGTCACATCTAGGAAAAAAAATGAAGAAAAAAAAATGGTTCGTAAATTTAATATTGAAAGTCCAACAATTAATGAATGAGTGATATTTTATAAATCATCTATAATCAGGATGTTGGTTTACAACAAACCATTTTCACTCCAGTGAAATATAGAGGGAGACTCTGAGTTTTAAGTCCTCCTGAATTCAGTCCATGGAGCCTGCAGTTTTTGGCAGAAACTGTGAAGCTTATGCTTGTTGAAAAACACTTGAACATTTTCAGTGTCACCCCCCCCCCCCTCCATCTGATTCACTGTGTGGATTTTATTACTCATGCCTGTGATACCAGACAACTTGAGTAGTAAAAGTGGGCAGTGCAAGACATGTCTCCCAACCGGATATTTGTCAGGTGTGTGTCAAGTATGCTACTTATTGTCAGTGTACAAGTATCCTCTGTCATTTAATACTGCATTATTTTTTCTCTGAAACTGTCTTAGGTCTATGTGGATGTGCATACCCTGAACATGACAGATTATGAGAAGGTACCTGGTCTTTTTTTCACCACTGCTACATCGCAGGCCAATAATTATATAAATGTCCCTTGCTCAAGGCTACTAAAATAAACATGCTCATTACTGATCTGCCTTTTACTTCACCAGTACGGCAGAGGTCTTTACTGTGAAGTGTCACTATTCCTATGGGCAGCTTTTGTATTTCTGCTATTTCTCACAACAACACACATCGTGAGTTATTATTGTGAGCTTCAGTCTCTTATGAGATGTTCATTTGTTTTTTGGTCTCAATGGACTGAGAAAGACCCATGCCATGTGCTTAAGAGTAAGCTTCCGTGAAATCCCAGCATGCCTGGACCAGTGACTTTAATCCCATTTGCCAAAGTATGAAACATTTATGCCAATGAGGTTCAGCTTGTTTATTTCCCACCGAGAGGCTGGGGAGAGACAGCACAAATGTCTAATGCTCAGACAGAAAATAAATGCAAGTCATGCATGCTTCAGCTGGTAGGTTTATGGAATGTGTCAAGGACATCTGTTGACAGCTATGCCTAATGAAGGAGATTCATGGTTTTAATGTGCAATTTTGCATATTTTTCTTTTCTAATTAATCCTCCCAAAAAATGTCCAAAATGATAATGAACCATATTTCTGTCTAATCTATTAAGGATTTGGATATAATTAGACAAACAATGGACTTAAGTGTTAAGAATTCAGACTCAGACTCAGGAATTGTTTTTTAATGGTACAAGGCAATCATTGTTAATTTTGCCAACAATACAGGAAAATATGTGTTAATGCATTCATTTTAAGAAACAATAGTGCCTGTAGTACTGTTTCAGGTATTATTAGGGCATGTGTCTCTAAAAATAATTAATGTGAAGTAGAGAGCAATGTATTATCTGCATATGTGATATCTGATTAAAAGTCCATGGCTCATAAACATCCATAGTTCCAAATCAATGGAAAGGAATTGTGGTTAACACCAGCCAAACTGCAGTGGAAGTATACATAGAAACTGAAAAAGGAATCATTTAAAAAAATAAGGCTCAATAGCTAAATTGCATTCCATAGATGATTAAATGCAATATGTGATAAAGGTAGAATTATTCAAAATAAGAAACATCAAATTCCCAGGCACACAGGGGTAATTTGTATGGTTGAGAATCAGCCACCCTACGGACTGCAGCACATGGTTTCCACTACAACAAAAATCTTTAGCTTTCTATAGGTCTTTGGAGTCAGGCATACAGATTGATTTCACAAGCTCGTCATCAGTGAGTCTATCATATCTCCTCAATTTCTCTACATTAGGTATGAAATGAAGGGGACATAGGCAAACTGTGAAATGTCACATTGTCATTACATTACAGGCATATAGCAGACGCTCTTATCCAGAGCGACTTACACAACCTTTTTACATAGCATTTACATTGCACCCAGTTATACAGCTGGATATATACTGAACCCATGCAGGTTAAGTACATTGCTCAAGGGTACAGCAGCAGTGTCCTACCGGGGAATCGAACCTTTGACCTTTAGATTACAAGACCAACTCCTTACTATTAATGCAGGCTACATTAATGTATTAATCATTGTGAGTACCCCACATCTTTCCAAACTGTAATTTCAAAAAGAATTAGTGTGGGTGAAGCAGGTTCAGCTGAATCCTGACGTGCGTTCAAACTTTTTTCTGTTAGCTACAAACGTTAGCTAACGTTACCAAACAGTCTGAAAAGTTAAAAGGTTGCCCTTTTTCATCCTGAAATGTGTGCGAAAAGTAAAATCATTATATTGAGGGATGACTTCCTCGGCATATCATTCAATTATGCAGACCTGTTCATTAGTTGCACTACACAACAATACAGAGTATACTCGTATATCTGTCATGTCAAGATCGCTATCAGTGAAGTACTCTGATATCACGGAAGCCACTGCAAAAATGACCCTCCGTTTAGTCGCATCCTTTTTTATTAAAAATGCGTTGTGGCGAACAAAATGGAATGTTCATTTAAAATTGTTCAGCATTAAGTGTTCGCCGCAGTTTGGCGCGAACGTTCGTCATCTTGAATGCACAGTAACAACACAGCTCTTTGAGCATTGTGTTTGTGACACCAGGGTTACAAATACTGTCTTAACTTCATGAGAGAAAATATTTACACTATGAGTGCGACAGTGAGATGGTCACAGAAAATCTACTGCTCCAGACATGGAACTTATTCTTTCACCACTAATTCATCATGAGGTCGTTGCATGTAGATGATCACAGCTTGCATCCTTATAGACTGTGTTCCTCTCATTCTGAATGTTATGCATGTCAAATAAACTGCATTGCATGCATTTTTATGGAGGACATTCTGATAAGAATACTTTTTTCTCTCTTTCTACACACGTTTTGTGAATGCATTCTCATGTGATGCCACTCAGGGAATATAAGAGCAAAAAACAAAAAGACGAACAATACTCCAATCAAATCTAGTCTCTTGTATTTGAATAACTGAATTATTACAGTTCTGATCAACTTATTTCACAACTATCTCAGATATTGCATTGCTTTTTACCACAAAGCATACAGTTTTTCATCCAAAACATTGTGTGGTGCGGAAATTTATTTCTGAGGTTTATTGTTATTTTTTATATAATGCCTTTTAGGCAGAACTGCAAAACAGGCTGAATATCAGTCATACCTTGAATGTAAATGAGATTTGCTCTGCCACTCAATCTTGTGTTCTATGGTCTGCATTTGAAGGAAGTGAAACTGAATGAACCAAAACTGGGCAACAGAACGGTGCGAGTTTATTTGGGCCCGCAATTAAATTAGCTGAACTGTTTATGGTGCTGCAACAAATTTGAATGCACCTAAACAAGCACTTCCTATTGGATTGTTTGTAATATTGCAATATTAATATTGGAAGCACAACTGTCATAAGAAACGTGTTTTCTTCTTCAAGGAATCAATTAAGCATCAGCAGATTGGAAAGGGAAGAGAACGTTTAGTCTTTTGCCTGCAGTAGCTGTTGTGAAATTGACTGAGGCCTTTACATATTTGATAGCACTGAATAAAATGTTTTACTGAAATGTCCTCTCATTTAATGGTTGCAGTGCAATAATCTTTTAAATGGATGCCCAAGTAATAAATCAACATTTTACATTGTGGGGAGGGGGCTGAGCCAAAAATAAAAACACGATTAACATAAAAGACTGCTAAAAGAAAGTTTCCCAATAACTTTACACTGAAAAAGTACATGCCGCTCAACCAAGCTGAATCAACTGGATCTGTGTAACTTTGCATTCAAATGACAAAATGAAAACACGATATCTCCAATAATGTAATAAAATAAGAAAGCTGAACATGTGATACAATATAGGCTACAGTATATTCAGTTTCCATAGATCATGGTGAAGTATGTATATAGCATAATCAGTGTTAAAATCCATTGTCTTCTATAAATTTGAAATCATCTTTCACAAATAAGTCTCTATCAGTGAACATTTTACATTTGAATGGATTTTTTTGATTATAGATGCTAAAGTATCCCAACATTTGTAGGTCAGAGACCATTCACCCAGAACAACTAAGACACAAAATCACATCTGAATTTTTGCTTAACTACACTGCTTTGAGAACCTGAATTCATAGAGGCAGACACAAAAGAAAAAACAAATTCCAGGTAGATATACTTGTAATGCTTGTGACATTTAAAATCACATTTGAACTACAAATACTGACAATTATGCACATTGTGCAAGAGTTTGTGGCTCTCAGCTGAGGTAGGAGTCAGTTTTGGTTTCTATCAAAAATAACTGAAAATGGGGTGACATTCATGTCTTGCATACTGGATTTGGAACCACATTCTGGCAGAAATGAGATGTTTTGATTCAGATTGTGATCAGCCCTGAAAATCCATGTGTAAACTGCAACCACAGAATTCTGATCAGCCAACCACAAAGACCTCAGTGAAAGATCATTTTTTAAATCTGTGTCTCTTTCTTCTTTCTGTGTCCTACCATCTCAGAGAAGAGAATGCAGTTGTCACAGCTTTAAATTATAACAAAATGAAAAATTACACTATTACCATATAAATTACAGTAATACCATATAATTTGTTCTGAAATGTAATAGAATCAACATCGGTGCTTTCATATGTATGTGAATTCCATGCTTGGTATGTTGGAATAACATGAACAAGGATTTTTGTACAATTGATTATCCCATGTGAATGTAATGGGTCTTCAAGAATGATGGAGTAGGATTAGCTGCTAGGAAAAAAAAATCGCAAACAATTTGTATTGTACTAATATGCTAGTGTAAAAGTAGCATTATTCTCATGTTTTATTATTATTCAAAAAGAGCTTTGAAGAGATACTTCAGCACACACCTAGGCTTCAAGCACTGTTCACATCTGAGCCCACTTAGAAACATGAATAAAATATTCACAGTGAATTCCATTTCTATTCATGCTAACATTGTACTTTTCTTTGGATATGCACACATCAAAATATTTTATCCTTGACATAAATTCTTAAGAGGAGAATGTACTTCATTGCACAATGGACATACATTTAAGAATGCTTTCTTCATGAAAGCAAAAGACTGGTTACAGAGCTAACTTTTCTTTAATCGGGCAGTCACAATGACCCAGTGACACTGAAATCATTTTGTCCCTTAAAGATGCCTCTGCTTCATTTAGTGACCACATAAAAACAGGTTAATACATGTTTACAGAATGGAATTTTTATTACTCTTTTTATGTTGCCATATGTTTGAATGCATGCCTTTGTAATTTTAGACATTAACTAATACTAATAATCATGATGTATTATGCCATCTGCAACCCACCTCATACAATTTGATATAACCACGCATAAATGATCAAGAAGGAATCAAAACCTAATTTCATAAAGTCTTAATGTGTTACATCATGTCACAGTACTGCATATTAAAGAAGTATTTGTATTGCTTGTTTGTTTTATGATTAGGCATTCCTCCACTACCTTTATTGGCATTCTGAGCTGATGATGTTATAAATATACACACACACCGGCAACATGAATGCTGTACATCGTGCATTTGCTGAATGCATGAATGCACATATCGTGATTTACCTCAGCTTTCGATGCCAACCAAGCTTGAATTTCTGTCTGCTTTGCCCCTGTGACTCGCAGGTTTCTTTGTGAATCTCAGCATGTCTTCCGGATATGTCTGCCTGGATGAACTCCCATCAGATTAAGTTCATCCTTACCGATTCTGACCCCTTGTACCTCCCTGTGTCTTCCTCTACCACCCGCAGCAACAACATATCCCATGAGCCCACCACTCTTCCCCCTTTCACTCAGCTAAGAAACTCGGTGACTTCTAACACCTCTTTTTTATCTACCATCTATATACCAACACAAAGATCCCCTTTCCTGTCAATAACCTGCAGGTTCCTACAGAGTAGTTTTAAACAAATATATCAGAATATTTCAACAGGACCATGGGCTGATATCTTCATGACCAAGAAGAGTTCAGATCTTATCACACTGTTCCATTCCAAAGCTGATTTATAATATTTTCTTTCTGAGAATGACTCTACTCCTTTATCTTTAAAAATACAACAATAAGATTTTTTTTATTGCTATTGAATCCATGTATTTAATAGATTGGTATATGGGAAATGTTATAAACGTGAATGAAATGGAATGACAAAAAATAACTTACATTTATACCAAAATGCACATATATGTGCATACATACTTCAACAGAGTTTAATTATCAATAAGGAGTGGCTTACACTTCATACCACATGCCACTAGCCAGCTGCCTGAGTGTATGTTCATGTACAATGCACCATGGTGAGTTAAGGCTTCCATGCTCAATCATGGGGTAATCTCACTGATTGCTCTATAAGACTGTAGCCTCCAACATAGTGAGCCAATAAGGGCTCATAGAGTGCAGGCACAATCCAATCAGTAGGTTAGCTGAAGAAGGAAAGTCATGTTTATAAATACAACTTAAAACAGAAGCATATTTGATCAATTTAGCCAATGCACTTCACACAAAACATGTATTGTGTTCATTCATGACTGCTAATGAAGGGTAAATTAAATGAGTAATCTCAAGTCCAATAATTTAAAAAAGTAGCTTGTTCACTTGAATTTATGCAGTACTACAGGTTTTGTCGTACATCCACGGGGACGAAGGCATTAATTGTATTCAGTTGTTGAAGAATATCCTTCAATTCCTTCAGTACATTTCAGAAACACAGACCCACAAATATATCTCCACTTCTCCTCACAAACACACACACTCATGCACACACATGCACACACACACACACACACACTCACACACACACACAGACACACACACACAGTTTTTCTTATATTTTTCTTATACTGCCTGGCTGTTTTTAGAATTATATTCATGAGGAAACAATTCAAATTTAATTTGAGAGAAAAAAGAAAAACTGAGCTGACAGCTAAATTTGATATTACTGATTTGGATAGGAAAATGCAGCAAAAAAAAAGTGAACGCAGTAGAATCTAAGAGGCATTACGTATTCTGCTGGATCCAGACCTCAAACACTTGTGGGTAGCCGCATGCTGAAATGCCTCCATGAGTTCTTACTGATATAACTGCACAGCACAAAGCTGTAAATCATTAATTCAAGACAAACCATAGGATTGACCTCTAGGTGATAACATCATTTTTGTTCCATGGAGACCTCCAGAAACAATCTCAGAAATTGAATGGAATTTAGACAATGCTGCTAGGCTTGTAAGTACTGCTATATGGATAATAGGTCAATGAAGACACACTAAGGGAAATCAAGTAAAATATCAGAGGATTTTAGCCAACAGGTGGAGGGCATTTGGGGGTAGAAAGCTTAGGAAATCAGAAGACGGTTAGTTGCATATTGGTCTTGTTCAAATACAAATGGCAACTGTAATGGAAGTTGCCTACTAGGAGAAACAGAAGAAATGTGTTTATTGAAAATGGCTTTTGGTTATATTGGACAAGTACCATATCTGTTATTTTGTTCAATTGCACCACATAACAAGGAGAATGGATTGAAGATTACTGATGGAACCAGACAACATAATTATTGTCATTATTATAATTTCAGATTATGTTTGCATAGGCTCAGCCCAAGAAATGTGACTAACTAAATATGCAAAAAAATATAAAATTTGTTTGAATATAATTCTATTCACATTGCAGAGTTATCTCATTTGTCATTATTTGCTACAAAGACTATCTATATTTAAGTAGCCTTTCATTTGCTTTGTACCCTGACACTTTCACTAATTAACTGTAGCATAAACTGAGCAAACCGAGTGTTGGATCTGTCTGTGAAAGATACTGCCCTCTTGTAAACATGTTGAGTTTAATGCCCTTTTTAAGCAGGTTGTTACTAACTGAACCTGAATGTTTGAGTTCATCCATTGCAAATTCATAACAGATGGGAATCTGATATTTATGAACTGCCTCACCGGTCATCTCCCTTTGATTGTTTTAATGTGTATCCAAGACAGGAAGGGATTTGACATGCACGTATGGCCCAAGCACGTACAGAGAAGGCACGGATTGATTCCCCCTGCGCGCACACGTAATTTGAATCAAACTGACAAATGTGCTAGTTGTGAAACTGTCCAAAGGGTCAATTGCATGTGCTGGCCCGAGGCTACGCTGCCACATTTTGCAAATGTGGAGTTGATGAGCAGATAGCCTGCAGCTGTACGGCTGGGAGATGCACCACAGGTATGCTTTATCTGCAGAGTGCTGAGTCCACAGTGCTGAAGGAGCCGCCGCCATCCACGATCCTAATCAGCATCCACCCGGCCTGCTGCTGCGTCTTTCCTCCTCTTCTCCACCTTTCTTTGTGCCACACGAAGATACAAGCTATAAGATACAGGCTTCAATAAGCCAAACACAAACAGCCTAATGGAAATTAACCCCAATGAGAGGTATGTGCTGTAGCATCTCGTATATAAACAACTTCAGCTGCTCTACTTGCCTTTGCTCTTTCAGCTCTTCACCACCTAAGCCACAGATGATATGCAGTGTCTGTGGGGAATTGTCATCAGCTGTCATCAGTGGCAGTGAACCCTGAACCAACTACAAGATGAAGGATTTCTTCCCTCTGCATAACAGCAGCGCATGCTCTTCTCTGAATGAGAATGAGATCTCGTGGCATACATAGAGTTCCATGTCTAATATATTCTGAAACATGGCACAACTGGTTCAGGTTGTCTTCCCCAGAGCCAGGTGTCAATTTCCTTTATCTTGTCTTGAAACGAGACTGCAAATATGGTTTTTCTGCAAGACATTTTTTTTTTGTATTATTATTTCAATATGGCTTTACTTTTTTACTGCTCTGTTTTGTTAGAGCCCTCTCTGTGAGTCTTCACTGTAACTTTGCGTTAGAGGTCTGCATTCTGACCCAAACCCGATGGGGTTGAAGGTATACTGTGATCAGGTGTGATGGTTATCTGGCCTATTTTTTGTTGTGTGGAGAGTCAGATTGGTTATGGGTCTGCTGCCAACCTGGAAGTTTACGAATAGTAGCATAGCAACACTACTGCAAGCTGGCAACAACAATTGACAAGAGTGGCATAAAGTTCCTGTTTTGTCTACCAGTATGCTCAAGTAACAAATTAAAACAGTCATATTTGACAGTATAGGAGCGATAAACTTATTATCGTTATGTTTACAAGAAGGAATAATGGCACTGAAGCCATCTGGATAGGTTGTTCTGATCATTATGAACATTAATATATACATTATTACTCTATTTTACAAAAATGTGCAGAAAAACACTGAAATAAAAAGGACATCACTCTGTGCTGTTTGTTAAAGGTGCAAGCAACAAACTGAACATCGCATGTACATTAACAGAAAGAAAAACATTTTAAAAATAAAGTTGTATTCCAAAGCAGTGCTATCCAGTGTTTCCTAAATTATTTCAAGTAACTTGGCCCTGTGTTTTTTGTCTTACCATCTGAAGAGAATGTGGTCATTCAAACTTTGTGTCACATTAAAGTGACTCTTCAGGTTCTCTTCAGATGGTAATATGAAAAAAACACAGGGCCAACTTACTTGTGTAACAATCAGCCATGATCAGCACATGATGGTGACAACACAAGATAACAAGAAACTATAAGGAAATTAAACACATCACTGACAAGCATCCAACATTACCAAACATGAGGTGTGAAGTGTAATGCAAATGGAGTGTGAATGACTGCTTGTATATGCATCATGAGATCAGTAAACAGACGTTGCATAGGCAAAAAGAAAACCAAAAAACAAGCAAACTGCATAACCACAGCCGCCCAGTTTCCTGGTGAAGTGGGAAAAATGTGAGCCCCACGGAGTGGCAAAACAGTTTTCTAAATAGACACAGGCCAGGTGTTGACAATCAAATTAGATCAAGCACCGCTGCTACCCAACGCACCTGTAAATTACAAGAGAACATCCCAGCCAGGGGAAAAGAGGGGCGCAGAAGACTCAGTTGTCACACTTGAAATAATTTAGGAAACATTGGGTCGCAGTGCTCTGGAATACAGCTTGTTCAATTTGCGTGAGCCAATATTGTTTATTGCAAGTTATGCCTAATTTTGATATCAGTACTTTTAATGGCTCGCCTATATTTTGCAAGTTTTAATTAATGACTTAGTTAATGAATTAAAGGCAGAGCTTTGTATGTGAGTAACTTGCCATTTTTGTATGTTGAAAATTAGTTTTTCTTTAGATATCACTTCTTTTAGCACTGAGTGATAATAGTTATGCATATAAATGTTGGCTATGAGAGAGACCAGCATATAAACAAATACATGCAAGCACATACATTCTAGCTAAAAGAAACACATAGGCTTAGATACAGTAATTTTTCCTTTACCATTAATGACAAATATATGAAAGCGTTTGTCATATTTATTTATTTATTTTTTTTAATGGAAGTGTTTTTAATGGGGTATTGTGTAAATGGCAGACCTACTAATTGTTTGTATTGTCGGTAAAGGATCTATAGAGCTACATTAATTTAGAAGTGTGGCGTTTGCAAGGTAGCTACAGTAGCCTAGTTAAAAAGTAGTTAACAGAAGAAACAGCACAGCGGTCAATTTAATCATTCTTTTTTTATTGTAATAAAATCAATATAGCCTACCTGCTGTGATGAAGTCATTATCTTGCGCCAATTTTCATACGACCACCAACGTTACCTACTGGACCGAATCGCAACGCAGCTTTCGGTGATTAATTCCAGTGCCATTTTTACTAATGTGATCCACTTGCTCTGTCGACTCATTTGCAAGCTAGCTGACATTAATATATATATATATATATATATATATATATATGTCTGTTTTGCGTGTGCATTCAGTGTTTTTAGTGGCTGATGGAGCTAAATGTCAAATGGGGAGAAGTATTCTTTGTGAGCCTGGAGCATTTGTGATGATGTAATTGGCAGGAGAAATAAAAGTTTGGGGTTTTATTGTGTGGAGTTGTTTGTGAATTCTGTCTGTTGACATGAGGTCAGAAGGTACAGAAATGAATGCATTTAAGGGGTGCCTGTGGTCATTGTGGTTATTTTCTTTAGGAAACCCTGATAAGTGGCAAACTCTCAGTGCTGTATAGGTATGGGGCATGTTGACTCACCAAGCTTTCATTTGACGTACCTGCCATCCCAATGTAGGTTATTTTTCATTTAGTGATTGACCTCTGGCTTGGCACTCATTTTTTTGATGTATGATAGAAAACAGTATAAACTACTCTCCTTGGTTGTACAGCTTACAAAAGTAAAAAAAAAAAAAAAAAGAGATCTCCTCTTCTAGCTATGGTACCCATAATAATGGGCAACCAGCTGGGCCTTACCAGAATTTTTTTACATAACTGTACTGGGATGTTAATTGCTTACTTCACTCAGAAATCATACCTATGTGGAAGCACCTGCTTTCAATATACTTTATATTCCTAATTTATTGAAATGTTTGCTTTGTTTGGGCACTTACATCATTTTTGTATGCTGTAAGCATTATGTGGTTTCCTTCTTGTATTAATGTTTTGTACATCAGAGCCACTGTAGCTTTGTTTATGTTCTACAAATTAATCAGGAATCTTTAATTGTCTACAACATATTGAAAGTTATGGTTTATGGCAGGCAAAAGACATTAAAAAACATTGTGACAATGCTGTTATTCACCTCAACCTTACATAGCCTTACAGCACTGTAAGACGTTGCAGTGATGTTTTGTGCCAGCTGGGGAGACATTTTGTTTGAGGACAATGTGCATGTCATACTTTGGAAGCTGGACTCTGCAGTTCCCTTTTAGTGTTAAAGCAGTTTGGTGATGGTAAATTCCTCCAAGAGACGCAAAGATTACTTTTTTTTACTGTGTGAGGTGGACCTTTGGTCCTCCATGGTTCTCCAGCAATCTACTTTTTATTGAAGTTAATGCTTCAAGGTAAAAACAGAGGATATGAGTGAGGAGTCCAAGAGCTTAATACTACTCAGTTTTTAATCATAACTGGATGAATATGTGCCTACTATTTCCTGCCAGAAAGAAAGATTTCACAATTGGACAGAAATTGAATAAAGAAACATTTGTAAATATGAATTTATACAGCATGTTACAATTAAAAATGCAATCACTTGGCAGACGATTTTACCCTAAGGGACTTTACAAACGTGCTTTTCACATGTTCATTGTTTTATCAGAGTTCATTCCTCTCTAAATTAAGTGTTGGCATTTTGTTGATTTTTATGGCAAGTGCAGTCCTTTACTTCATTAAAGGTGAACATATTAAAATTGGTAAATGTAATCAGGGAAACCCTGGAACATAAGCACATGGCCCTATTTGATAGTGTGGTTTATCTGCTTTTAATATTAAGATGCTGCATTAACCCAAATAACATACTGAATTTCATTCATAATGAACAATTATGAACCACACTTCAGAAAATGAATAAAATATTAAATGAAGCTGATTTTATTCCTCAAATGTTTACAAATTATAGTTATTTTTATGCTTTCAAAAGGGAAACTATTATGTCTTCTAATAGAGTTTGGCGTAGCATGCATAAGCTCAGATGAAAAATGGAAAAGAATAATCTCTATTATTACATCATGAATCACATAATTTGCCTATGTTTGAAAATAAGAAGGATGGTAATTGTCTAGAAGTTAGAATTTTTCTTCAGTTATGCTTCTTTGGGAGGAGTGCTAATCTTTTCATCTTGTATGGAAATTGTTGTGAAATATATACACATCTGCAGAGGGCAGCTTTGCTGACTGTATTCTGTGCCAATAGGGAACAATATGATGCCAGTTTGCAATTTTCCCCCTCTCCTGGAAAAAAACAAGGATTTATAGCTTCCAGGGTGAAAAATGATCACACTGTCTCTCACAAAAAAAAGAAAAAAAGGCCATTGCTGTTTCATATTTCTGTCACTTCTGTGATATACAGCCATCAATATGGCTTCAAATATTCAAGTTCTCACCATAGAATTTTCTGTTAGCGGAAATAAAAAAGTTACAGTTTTAGTTTTGTTATTTGGAACATAAATACAGGATGCTTTTCTCTATTAGCTTTGGAGCAGAAGTTACAAATTGCACCATAAAAATCTTGAGTTTATTGAGTCATGTCATAACCTTCCTGGTTTTATATAATCTGAGATATGATTCAGAATTTTTATTCTGTGAAGGTCCAGGTGATATCATATGGTTATTGAGATAACGTATTATTAAATATTGTGATGTGAATTTTAGGCAATATAGTCCAGCCCTCCCTTGGACTTTTTTAAAAGAGATTTTATAACTCCCAGCCATCATTGGTTGATATCATTCAGAACAATGGCTGGCCTGCAGAAGTGTGTACAGTAGACGCAATTTGCCAATGTATATAGTTGTTTTATTGTATGAACAATGTAATCTTATCTTATGTTGAACTGTTAAATAAATGTGTGTTTTTTATCAAAATCGGTATCATGCAATCATGTTGTCACCGGCTTGGGTGTTGGCTATATCATGTGAAGACCACAGCACCCTGCTGCTGCTTACCCTCTTAAGCACTTCTCTCTCCGCCAAATATTTTCCTGGGGGAAAACGTGTAATCGTAGCTAGCCCTTTTTTAAAAGGAGTGTGGAGTCTCAAAACTATTTCAACCATTAAACATGTTTGATTTAAAAGTAGTACACACCTTAGTAGATAATCTACCTAAGAGGCCATCTAAATCCCATAGCTTTAGCAATGGATACCTAAGGGTAGTGGGCATCCAATGATACACCCTTCCCTTAGAGTGGACCAACTGCTACCAAGCAATGGATAAGGTTTAAAAACCAAATTATACATAGTAAGAAATTAAGTAATGTATAAAAACACCTTTAGTAACTGCAGTAAATACATCAGTCATACCACCAGTAAGATGATCATATGGATGGGAAAAACACAACAGATGGTTAGCAGATGTATCCATTCCAGGTTTAACCAGAAGTTACAACACTGATTATAACATTGACTAAAGTCTACATAGATGTTCTGTCCCAAAAATACAGAATGTCTGGAAAAATGTCTGGTCTGCCTACATGACAATTAGTCATTACATTTAGGCATTACATTTCACACACAATTTGCACTGGTGCCTATATATATATATACATTCACCAGCCACTTCATTAGGTGACAGGAGTGGCACCCGGTGTGGTCTTCTGCTGCTGTAGCCCATCTGCTTCAAGGTTTGATGTGATGTGCATTCAGAGATGCTCTCCTGCATACCTCAGTTGTAACAAGTGGTTATTTGAGTTACTGTTGCCTTTCTATCAGCTCGAACCAGTCTGGCCATTCTCCTCTGACCTCTGCCATCAACAAGGCATTTTCGCCCAGAGAACTGCCGCTCATTGGATATTTTCTCTTTTTCAGACCATTCTCTGTAAACCCTAGAGATGGTTGTGCGTGAAAATCCCAGTAGATCAGCAGTTTCTGAAATAGTCAAACCAGCCAGTCTGGCACCAACAACCATGCCACGTTCAAAGTCACTTAAATCACCTTTATTCCCCATTCTGATGCTTGGTTTGAACTTCAGCAGATCGTCTTGACCATGTCTACATGCCTAAATGCATTGTTGCTGCCACGTGATTGGCTGATTAAATATTTGCGTTAACGGGTGCAGTTTGCAGTTGAACAGGTAGACCTAATAAAGTGGTCGGTGAGTGTATGTTGTAAATAGATTTTTTAATTTTGCCACTGATGGTGGCTTTTGTTGATCAATATAATTCTTAATCACAACAACCTCAAAATAGGAACTGTATCTGCACCTTTATCAGTGTGTTTATAAATATAGATTATAACGTGTTTTTGCCACAGTTTAATCTTTAAACGAAACGTGAACAGTGGCCCCTTAATGTGACTTCATTAAAAGTGCTAGACAATATGCAGTTCATTTAAAGTTCAATTAAGGATTGGTATTGTGATTGAAAGTAGAGAAAAAATTTAAAGGGATTTATGTCTCCTAATAGCTGGATTTGCCAGTTTCTCCAGTTCCTGCAGCTCACAGTTTAATTTCCTGAAAATCAGTTTTCTCCTACAGCCAGGCTTGTCTGAGCCCTGCCTCTGAATTAAACAGGACAAGAAGAGCAATGATCTGACTGCTCTGAAGTTCTCAGCAGGGACCTACACTTGTCCGAGGGAGGCAGCGTCTCCCACAGCACCTTGACGTGTTCTGAAATATTGGTATTCGCATTAAAGTTAAATAAGGAGCAGCGACGGCGACTTTGCACGCTGGCTGTGTCTTTCATGTGTCCAATTACCAGCAGATTCCCACGTTCATGTCCACCTTTTATATTTGTTAATTAGCCCTTTATTGTCCGGGATTCAGGTTGTCAGATCGGAAACTGAAAACCCTGATACCTCCAAGCATAATTTAATAAAAACTAAAGCCTGACAACAACATCAGCACTCTGATTGGCAGTAACATGCATCACTGGCATAAACACTTCAATCAATTACAAATAATTATGGGGTTTTATTTTATTTCAGTGAAAAAATGTTTAGCCTGGATGATTGGTTAAAAAATATGCAAATACAAGACCAGTTGATGACACTAAATGTTTAAAGGTATCATTTGAAAGGCCAGAGCAGAAAGTAGGTTCTGGTAATGGACAGTACATTTAATGACCTGATAAAAACATGGACAAGACTGTCAGACTGTACTAAAATGAAATCACTCTGAATTGCCTGGACCTTTGTCTGGATCAAGGTGCATTATGTATTCCTTCTCCTAAACATACCGTGCTGTAAAAAAATATTTATTTCTGATTTCCTGTATTATTGCATATTTCTCACACTGAATAGTTTCAGATCTGTAGACACAATGTCTACAGATCTGAAACTATCAATATTAGACAAAGGGAACCTTAGTAAACACAGAACACATTTAAAATTTATATTTTTTCATTTAATTCATGAAAAAAGGTATCAAACACCCATATCATCCATGTGAAAAATAATTGACCTATTAAACTTAATAACTGGTTGCACCACCTGTAGCAGCTATAACTGCAACCAAACATTTCCTATAATTTTATGTCAGTCTTTCACATTGCTCTCAAGAAATTTGCCCAGTCTTCTTTGAACTGCTTTAATTCAGACAAATTGGTAGGTTTCTGAGCATGAACTGCTGTTTCAGGTCCTACCACAGAATCTCTGTTGGGTTCAAGTCAGGACTTCCATTAGGTCACTCCAAAACTTTAACTTTGTTTCTTTTCAGCCATTTGGATATAGACTTGCTTTTGTGTTTTAGATCAGTCTTGCTGCATAACCAAATAACACTTCAGCTCACGTACAGATGACCGGACATTCTCCTGAAGAATTTTCTGGTACAGAGTGGAATTCATGGTTCCTTCAATAATGGAAAGTCGTCCAGGTCCAAAGGCATCCAAAGCATCCCCACACCATCACACTACCACCACCATGTTTGACTATTGCCATGATACTGTGAAATGCTGTATTTGCTTTATGCCAGACAACACTCTTCAGTAAGCAGTAAATGGAGAAACAAATCAGAATTTGAGTTTCTGAAAGATGAGCACTCTGTTTGACTTGCTTTTTATTGTGTTCCAAAGATAAAAACCCAAAAGCCAAAGATAAAAACCAGCCAGCTCCCCCAGGGAGACCCATGGTTTCAGGTATAGGGGAAGTCATTGAACCGCTTATAATCCTATAGTACTCTTGCAGTTTACCTAGCATATGCTAGAGATGCATTAAACAGTTTGACAAACATCTCTGTGGATAAAGGGCACATCATATACACAAATGTTGCCCATACAGAGGGTTTAGGGGCTAAACATTTCCTTCAATGCAGGTCAACAGATGCCATCGGGGTACATACTACATATAGAGAAAAGGAACAGCAGTGGGTGTGTTTGCCCCCAAGTATGCCAGCCTGTACGTGGGCTTCTGGGAGAAAAAAATTATTTTCAATGAGGACAACAAGTTCCCCACATCATATTATGGAAGAGGTGCACAGACAATGTCTCACTAGTATGATCAGGAACAAAACTGACAATTTCTCTGTAGCATAATGTTTAAAGGTGAATATTATTCTAAAAAATATATATTATTTGGATTTATAAATCTACAAAGATGACAATGGTCACTTGGAAACAAACATATTTACTAAACCAGAGCAAAATACGTTGCCCTCTGAACTTAATAAATAACATTCCAAAGGGACAATTGTAGTACTTTGGCTGAATACAACAATAAAGCAGTCAACTGCACAAAAAATTCAGAATTATGGGCTGTAATGAAACATCCTGAAGGGACACTATGAAAAATTTGGCCTTGGTAGACAGACAAACACTCCCGTTGAATAAATCACACTCAATTGTAAATCAACAAAATCAACAGTCTGTTTACTTCTCTACAGAATTTAAGTACCTGTTGAACAATGTTAAGGAATAAAAAATAAACCATAAAAAATTAACATTGGCACGTACTGCTAAGGGACCTCTCTATAAAATGGATAATTGATGAAAACACCATCCAGATTAGTTTTGGATGGGCAAGGAATATTAAAGATATTCCTGTTCATTTCTTTAGCCCAACGCCAGAAAAATGAACTCAGCTCTCAAAACCCCCAGAAGGAAACTATCGATGTGGACACTACCAGACACAGTACAAACACAATGCAAGGAGTTGTGAGGGATTTTCTCACCCGCAAACTTGAGAGAACATCAAGGTCAAAGGCTTCATTAACTGCGACACCAAGGGCGTCATTTGCATGTTAATATGCTACATAAGGTCAAACAAAAAGGGCTCTCAAAACACAAGTGTCAGGCACAAAGCAGCCATTATACTGTAAATAGAAACCTAGACTACTCCATGGCGAAGCATCGCCAAAAAGCAGGACATGTTGTCTCCCATTCCCTACGTTTTGTAGGCTTAGACAAGGCAGAGCTATCAATTGGAGGTGGCTTTCCACAATTTTAGATTTGTAATCAAATAATTCACATGTGGTTAAGGGTATTTTTCTACATTGTATATAGATGTTTTTAAATACATAGCGCTTTTTAAGCATACAGCCGCCCCCCCCTCCCCCACCCATTTCCGAGCACCTTAATGTTTAGGAAAAAAGTATTCACAAGTACTTCTGATTATAAGAGATAAGAGAAATTTCAGTACCTAGTTGTGATTCAAGGCGTTTCATTGCCTTTGGTGTCAACATGAGGACTTTCCAAACTTGACTGTTTGGAACATCATTAAGAAGAAAGCTCTCAGAGCACCAGTGAGCTCAGAAATTCAGAAATCACTAAGAAGACCACTACAGTTGATGACCAAAGAAAACTCACCATAATGAAAAAAAACAGCTGTCCAACAGATCAGAAACACTCTCCAGGAGGCATGTGTGGATCTGTCAGTGACTATTGTCCACAGAAGATATCACGAACAGAAATACAGAGGCTACACTGCACAATGAAAACCATAGTTTGCCACAAAAAAAACAGGATGGCCAGGTCACAGTTTGCTAAGGAGCATCTAAAGAGCCTGCAGAGTTTTGGAATAAAAGGTGTTGTGGATAAATGAGACCAAGATTTCACTTTTTGTCTTCATTTATGATGTACAGTAACTGTTGCAGCAGAAAGACTTCAGAACTGTACTAAACATCTTGTCTGCTCAAGTTCAACCAAATATCTCCAAATGCATTGTATTCAACACAGATATTCCTTGGCTTACTAGAATTGAAATTAAACAATGAATAAACAAAAGTCTATAGGCTTCAAATAGGGGTATTCCAATCCAAATATGATTTACTCTTTTTATACATAGTCCCCCATTTTAAGGGAGTAACTGGACAATTGGTTGCTCATCTGTGCCTTTGCATCATTAGTCAATGAATAAGGAAGGTAACAAAAGATTGATTCTAGGTATGTAATTTTCATTTGGAGTCTATTGCTATTGTCGGTCAATATGAGGACCAAATAAGTTTCATTGCCAGTTATACAGGCTATCATGAGGTGGAAAAATCTGAATAAATCTGTCAGAGCCATAGCCAAAATGCTGTGTGTGTCAAATTGAACTGTTTGATTAATTGTCAGTAAGCAAGAATGCACTGGTGACTGCAGCAATAGCCAACAGGAAAACGCCCACTATATTAGATTATTAAAGATCGTCGATTGTGAAGAAAAACACCTTTTCAGTTGTCAAACAGATGGAAATGTTTGCAATTGTAATTAACAAATACTATACACTATATACATAAATGGGATAATTTTAGCCGAAGATATATTGCATAAACAGTGCAACTACCTTATTATACAAGGTCCGTGGTTGTACATATGCATGATTGTGATTCATTCTAACTTTCTGAGTTCAGCTTGAAAATTCACAAATCTAATAATTATGGTTACAATATGTACTCATTATGTTATACTTCAAAATCAACATGATGCAATATGATCACAATATTTACCCAAAGGTTGAAGGACACCAAATGTGGACGTCTAAAATCTATACAGTAAATGAAAGGCATATATGTGACAGCACTCGCATGGGCATGTTTGGTTATGAGTGCCTGGTCAACTTAATTGCTGCTTATAGCTATATATATACATATTACAATAATGGTGTGTGGTATATAATATGTGTATGTAGCTACAAAGAGAGTGGGACAGCAGTCCATTGATATTTGTCTGTAGTTTTGTGGGGTTACAGAGTGCGTGTGGTTGCAATGTGTTCATGGGAAGAGGAATCACCAAATTGTTGGGAAGTTTAAACCATGGATCTCTATTCAGTAAAGTTTCACAGTGTATAAAAACATAAAACGTATCACATTAAAAGGCATCCAGTGTGTGAAAGCTACTAACTCCTATGCATACTCCCTTGTGGCCAGGGGACAGAAATTGAAATCACGAGGTTAAAGACTTGAATACTGTATAGGACATAGAAAAAAACTGACAGTTTCTCTGTTTCTCTCAATGCTGTCAGATGTTCCATATTTAAGCTGATAAAAACCATGCTCGTTCCACTATTTTCATTTTGCTCTTTTCATTTCTTGTATTACTTTTCCATTTTGAATTTCATTTTGATTGTCCCATAAAGAACAGGACTGAGACCACATCTGGAAGCACAGAGTTAGCCTGGAATATGACCACCAGGTAATCACACTGAGCAGTTCCTCCTGGCTTGGCACAGTGTTTTAGCATGCTCATACTGTGGTCTAAAGCTATATAATCCTACCCTTTTATTGCTGATTTATGAATGCACATGGTGTGCTGAAATGGAAATCTTTTGGGGGTAGTGGCAGATGGCATGGCTTATAAATGAAGAAAACATCAATATGAGGAGTAGACATACTTGGCTGGTCTTTGCAAAAGCATCAACATCCCAGCTCATGTATTGTTTGGATAGCTTCTAAAAAAAAGGCACATACCCTCAGAAAACTATACAATTATAAAGATTAATTGTAATGAAGGTTATGAAAATTATGTATGATAGACTGACATACATGTCAGCTGTGTAAACACAGTCTGCATGTAATATGATGTTAAACACTGTGTGCGTACTGTCTCTCCTCACAACTGACTCTTCTCTCAGTTACCCTCCCTGTTCAACATTCTTAATATATGTGGATGTAAAATTTATCTTACTCTTAATTCCAACATTAAAGTTCATTTCTCCTCGGCTGTGGAAGAAGAATTTAACTACCTTTTGAGTCTTACATTACAATGCAGTATCTATCTAATTAAAGCCAACATTCTCCAAATTAGTATTCCCCAGTCTTTTTTCCCCTTTAATTCCATTTCCTGCTCCACCCAAATTGTTTAATGGCATCAGTGAAATTTGTAGAACAACTGAAATAACAAATAATCAATCATTTGCTTAAATGTACGCAAGGTCCAGCATTTCCTTTATTTATATTTCATTTTAGTAATCTGAATTTGATCAATCCAGCAGAAACAGACTCTTGACTTCAATATATAAACTGTAAATATATATTCTCTTTAAACAAAACTGTTGAGCAGTGCAGCAATCACACAGTGATCGCTAAATCAATATATTTGGTAGGTTTTATATGTAAATGTGTGAAATGAATTTCTGAAGCTTGGCTATTGTTGTATTCCAATTCTTAGTTTAACATACTATAACAGTTCCAGGTATAATATTCACAAAGATTCTTTAGAAGTATGTTAATTCCCTATAAATTAAACAGCATGAACTGCCAAAGCCTTGATCTGAGAGTCTGTATGAAGTGAACTGCACTCACAGTCAATGGACAAATCTGTATATTCTGCACCTGGTAGAAAATTTGCTGCCTATTTCATGATTTCATATTATCTCCATCAGGTTTTTAAATTTTATAATACAAACAAAGTCTTTTTGCATCCAAGAAGCAGATGAACATGTTGCACCCATTTCTGAACTACCTCATGAAGCTCAATATGTAAATGACATGGCTGACTACAGATGGCTTACCAGTAAAAACTGCATTCCAGGGTGATGGCATTACAAGGGGTCTGTGACAACAAGAAAAAAATATGGCTCATAAAAATCCAGGCAGTCGGGTACAAGTTTATTGGTGAAAAATGAAATGGGTGAACAACATTTTCAATTGCCCAGGTAATGAGTTCACAAGGGATCATAATGCCATCCTAAATAAATAAGTAAATGCCCGAAGGTTACACAATCATAATAGCATAAGGTAGTGTAGAATATTTCCTGCTACTTGATATAATGGCTGTGTCCCAATATGAAGCTGCCTTTGAAGGCGGCATTTTCACTATTCTCGCTATTTTTCACACTTGTCAAAGTTGTGAAAAAAAATGTATACTTCTGAGGTGTCTTATTTTGGTTAAATCTGATGCATCCTTCCGCAGGAAGGATATCCCAAAGTTCTTTGTGATTTCCTCAGATATCTCAGTTAAAATAATGGTGGCTCAAACCAACAAAGGTGTAAATGTGAATATACAATGAACTTGTGATTCATTGTAGTTAAATCTAAGAGCAGATTTTAATTATTTAATACACAAGAATAGTGAGCATTCCCTGAACTAGCCAGCTAACTTGTTCATAATCATGATACCAACAGAAAAGGCTAACGTAGCTTTTAACTTGGCTATCCAGTGAACATACTTAACATGACAATCTGGTAAAAAAAAAAAAAAGTTGCTGAATTAGTGGCTTGTTACGTAGAACATAAAACTCAATTTGTTTTCTCTTAAATAGAGAATCAGTACAATTGCGACTACAATGACAGAAACCATTTAATTTGCTTTGGGTCTCTCAGTTGGAAAGTAAAAGCCGTCAGCTGTAACAGTTAAAAATGATCTCATGTGGGTACTGAACACTCATCTTGTGATGTCATCTTGGCTTCAAGTGCTTGCCAGATTCATTGCCTTGAGGTTTCTTTACTGTTAGGAAGCTACCTTTAGAGGGAGCTCACTTCTAAGGATGCAGGCAGTGAGGCAGCTGCCTTCCTATTGGGCCACAGCCAATGTGTACTAATGGCAGCATTTGCTCAATATGAATAATTTAAAAAATCTGACACCAGTATATTATACCATTTATGTTTGCTTAACAACGCATTTTTATTTCCAACATGAGAATCAAGGTACATATGCTGTAGGATTGAAACAATTTGCTAGCCATCTGCTTTATCTTGCTAGTTTTTACTGTTTGAACTCATTAGCTGGTCAGGTAGCTATCTATGTCTACAAGCAAAATTTAACGTATGATCAGTGATTAATCTCAAAAGGCATTGTACGTATTTGAACTGTGTTGCATTGCTCTCATTTGATTGCGATTATTGATGACATATTTTTCACTCAATTAAGATGTTAATTGTTTATATAATTCATCCGTGTCATAGTCTACACATATATAAATGACACAATACCAACTGTATCAACCCCCTTGAGATTAGCACCTAGCACCTTCACTGTTAAGGACCAATAAAAATGTATGCCAATCATAGCTGAGAATTGAAGGCAGGTCCAGAGAATCCAGATATCATGAGATGTCGGTGGCCCAGCCAAAGGACAAAGAGGTATGAATGCAAAAGAGTTACTGTAACACTACTGCATCCATACTTGAAGGGGAAGATTGCAGAGCTGTTGCCTGTGTGACCCTACTTGAAGCCAGCAGGGAGAGTATGTGTCTAGTATAATGCCATTCAGCCCCTCCCTTATACAATAAAGTAAATGTTTGAATTGACAAGCATGTTTGCACAGTCCCCCTCTAATAGACTGACTGTGATCCATTGTTAACCTTGTGCTACAGTATATTGCTGCAGTTCATTCATCTCCTGTCATAATGTAATTAAAACTGTGATGCTGATGTAATGTCTCGGTGTACCATGGCCCCTTTTTTGGAATTTGCTTGGGACAGAAAAGAATTTAAACATAATAGCAGACAGTAACTTTTTTTTTCTGTCTGGGCTGTCCATTTAACTTTGATATTGAAATTACATTGCTATCTTCCCATTAGATTAAGTCATATAATGTTGGTCCCATTTAAATGGCTCATTTATATTACTTTAAAAAGTGCCAGTTTTTTTGTCAAGCATACTGCAGCTTAATTTGTTGCACCAGGGCCCCTTATCTTAAATGAGGTTTATTTTGTTCTGGCTCTTCCTTCTGCATGGCATGATGTATTGCCAGTTTTGGTTAATTGCATGCCCAAACATAATTTATTATGAGCGCTTGCCCCTTTTAATTCAACATGGTTTTTTTTGTTGTTTTGTGTGTGTGTTTTTCTGTACTATTCATTTTGATGGTAGTGCAGAAAATCTTTAGTCTTTCTTCATCCCCTTGTTGTTCCTGAACTGGTCATTGATTACACAAGAGATAGTTTCCCTATTTCCTGGCCGTGTCATTGCTTATGGTTCAGACAGTCTGCATTTCATTTAATGCAGTGAGTGAATGTATGGCTCTTTCAAGTTGCTAGGTTCCAAATGGGCTGTGACAGAAAACATAAAATGTCCTGCAGGGCAGTTTACTATTGATATGGGTAATAACTCTGTAGTATATCTGGACAGGACTAAATCAGGGTCTTCAGAGCAGTGACATATGGTGCTGTGCCAGTTATGAGTGTTATGACAAGTATTACCCAGCCAGAAAGTAGCAGAAAGTACCTAGTCCTGAAGATCCAAGAAGCCTCTGGTCCTGACAACTAATACAGGCAGACAAGGCCAGAATGCACTCCATGGGGAGCGCCACAGAGGTTAGGTGTCTATGATTGGGGACACTGGCAGCAGAATTCAATCAAATACCGTTTCTTTGTTATTCATAAATTATTGTGTCAGTGAAAATGAGATCAAGGGAGGAAAAATGAGAAATTGTTCCCAGACCCAATAAAAGGTGACCAAGAATATTCTCACACAACCGCTGGCAAATATTACATACAGCAAATTATCAAAGCAGGATGACATGGATCCACATATAAGTAGTATCAGTTGATGATGCATATGTACTTAATATGAAAAAGGGGACACATCATGCATGAGTGTGGAAATTACAGAGGGTCCCCTGGTACTTAAATATCTCACTATATTTTCTCCTAGTCTATAAAAGAGAAACATGGGTTTCCATGTGATAGATTTGGCCATTATCATGCTCAGTGTAATTACTCCCAGATAACAAGTCGCATAACCTGCTATCAGAAAGATGTATCAATACTTGATGTCATCTTAAAGGATTGTCTTCAATGTAATACTAGACGTTGTGTGGATTCCTCTTTTCCAGTAATGGCTTTGCATCCCAGCGATACAAAATAGTCAAAGAACGCAGCGGGGTGAATCATGTTCCTGGTAAGCTCTAGGATACAGGGGGCTGGTGCTGTTTTGTGATAAGCTAGAGAGAATGATAAAGAAGAAGAAAAGTGGTGGTTAGAATGGGATGTCATGGGAACGTGCAAACCAAATATAATGACGTCATTCAACATGTACAGTAGTTACATCACCACAGATACACTATAGTAGCGTACAGCGTAAGTGTAGACAAGTCTGACACTGGAACTGCAGGACCCATCCCTCAACCAAGACAGTGGTGATAGGTTTCAGTTCCAGAATTTTAACATATTTAAAGGGAGAAAGCATAGCTCTTTAGTGAGCATTGACATTCTGAGACTTTTGCTCTGAGAGGACAAGTTTCACTTCGTGTTCCCTTTCCCTCCCCCTCTCCACACAGAGACAGAGCAGAGGAATCTCAGCAGCCACATGCACCTCCAGGACCCATCCCCAAAAAGTACCGGCAGTTCATTCAGTCCAACCAAGAACTGGTGAAAGCCTTTAGCCATGGGACAGGGACCCGGGACATTTCATCTGAGTGACTGCTATTGAAGCAGAAGCCTGGCATTTCAGCATGCTGTCTAGCACCAGGGTATTGCACAAAATAAATTCCTATGTTGTTTGCTCTTATGTTCTCTTTCTCGTTGTCTTGCACTCCCTGTAACAGATGAGAACCACAGTGGATCTCTTCACTTAACTGCTCACTTGTAAAAAGTTTAAAACCACCCAGCAGCAGACCAGCTTGTCAGTCATTCAGTTGCAAAACAGAACAGGGAAGCACAGGAGTAATCTAAAATGGGAATGTGAGCTCTGAGAATGAAAGCAGTTGGTTAGGGTGTACAGTATCTGGAATGGAAACTCATCATGGGAGAGTGAACTATGGCCCACCTGTTGACTTTTCAGAGGAGTATTATGCATTCAAAGCACAAATCCTGGGAATCCTGACAGTCCATCTTTGTTTGCGTGTGAGCAGGCAAATAAAGGTAAATCATGGCTTTATGCCAACCATGATCATATAATTAATAACTGAACTGGATAAATTATCTTTGACCAAAACATGGTGTAGCCAGCTAAATAACCGTATTTGTTTCATTCATACAACTGGGTAGCTACTTAGCTACACAGCATCATGGCTAGCTTAAGCTATGTTCAGTTAAAATAAAAAAAATCAGACTAATGTTACTGAAATGTAGGCAGTCTAGCCTGATGGGGCACTTGCTGTCTGCTTAATTAGTAGCTACCTAGCTGTTCTTTGGATACTTCATTACAACACTGCACTGGGTTCTTAAGTTAATTTTACAAAATGTCCAAGTTCTTATATATGTTCAACTGAAAATAAATACTGATTGTAAAATAGGTACTGTGAATAGATAGATAAATTGATAGGGAGAATACTTCATTATTCCATGGGGAAATTTTTCCACCAGCCTGCAACATTCACATTTACAAACAAAAACCAACAAGCATACAACCATCTGCACTATAGAAAGTGTGTGTGTGTGTGGGGGGGTGGGGGGTATCCAGATAGTGAGAAAGTGATACTACACACATGCACGTGACAAAAGTGACCATTTACCATACAGGGTCTCTGAGGAAAAAGGAGCAGTGGTCTGAGAAAAGAAAGATGCCAATGAATCCTTGCACAGTGCCTGGTTCAAATCATTGGTAATGACAATGCAACAGCAAAGTTAATGCCATCTGCAAAAGCAATTTCTCTTGTACTTTTGACAGTTAAGCACATCTGAGACTTATGCCAATATGCCTCAATGACAGACACAACTGCACCTGGAAAGACCAGATAATTTGCATGCTTAATTCTTTCCAACAGATGGGTCTCACGGACAATCCTATGAAACACAGAGGGGGGTAGACTGAAGTCTTATACCTGGGGTTTACCATTAGTCTGGCAGCCCTGTAACCTTTGGAGTGGTAAAGAAAAACAGAGGGAGGTGATATGCTTAACAAAGTTTAGTTTCTTCCTTTTGACTTAGACTTTTCTGTCACCCTGTGGATGTAATCACGAAAATTATCATTTAAAATTGCAGTAATGCCCTATTAATCAATAATATATTCTCTCTTTTATACTCTTTTCAAGATTGGCCTTGTTGGATAATGTTTTATTACATTTTTTGCTTCCCAACAAGAGAGACTTGCAGTATGATTTTAGTTTTTTTTTTTTTTTTTGATGATTGCAAAGGGGTATAATATTTGGTCATTAAATAGTGTTGCGATTTAAGTGTAGAAATAATTTATACTTTTTGTCTGCAGATACAATTCATAAATCACATTTCAAATGTGTGTGAGTTGTTTTTATTAGTCTGGGCTTATTACAGTATATTGTGTTGAGGTTTCTCTCATGAGCTTGGCTGGTATCAGGGGGAGTAAACAAGCTGATGAGTTAGTCAACAAAATCAGTCGAAGTTCCTTAGGCTGTGCTGTACATAAAAGATTCAAGATAAAGGGCTGCAGACTTGAAAGGTCCCTGCACAGACATAGAATTAGATGTAAACAAAAGGATAACAATGGATAATAATTGCGGCATTTTCCAATGAAAGAAGTTCAGTTGAACAGAGAATCTGTGAAATCTTGTCAATTGTGCCATTTCCACCCAAATGATATTAAAATAAGACATAGAGAGGAGGCATATTACAGTTTAAAATACACACACAGTTGACCAAGTGTTTTCAGTTGTTTAGTGCTGGCATATTGCGACATTTCATTTCAATCCTGCCAAATGTCTCATTTTACTCAAACCTCCAACTTTAGAACAATCATTGCTCTTGGTGAGGCAAGTGGCACAGTCCATATGGTGACCAGCTCTTGAGCCGGATGGGGGTTCGGTTCTCTGCCCTGGTAACAGCTTTTCCTCTCGCTGAATAAACCAAAGAATATAAAAGGTAGGTGGTTTGTCGCACTTACTTTTATTTAATATAAGTATAAAGGTAATGCAGTGCAAAAGCTACGTAAAATGATGGGCTCATTAAAAGATAAGTGACACCATTTTCAAGACTCGTCCGAATTTTAATGCTACTTGCAGTACCTAGCAAGAAGGCTAAATTACTGTAATAACATAATTCACCCATGGTTGTTGTATCCTCATGGTTACAGATATGTCTATTTTGAGTTAGCGAACACAATAATGTTTTATATTGTGTGCTTATGTCTCTACAGATTTGATTTACTGGACATTTTTCAAGTACAAAAATTATGTGCAGTGCATTTGATAGCTTTCTGTCTCAGCTGTTGTTTTCAAAATGTGCCAAAATAAGACTTGAGTTAAATTGTAAGTAAAATAAACTACTTTCATTTTAATGTTTAATAACATCATTGCTATCACTCCTGGGATGAGATTGAATTTCAAATGTGTAATACGCTGAAGGACCAGATGTTGTATGTTTTCATGTATTTATGTTCTTTGGTTCATAAATGGGGTGAAGTCCCAGAGATGAAAGGCTATTGCATAGTTTTTAGACATTGTACTTTCTTTCTGAGGATGTTTAAATATTTGAAATTTGGAGACTGATTCATACACTTGTTCATCACATTAATTTATTAAGATTTGATGGAGTGCCTATAAAAATTCAGTCAGGTTCAGTGCATTCGATAAATCTCAGTATGAATAATCAATTGTTTTTTCATTTTTTAAACAATGCAATTGTTTGCACGTTTATAGATAAAATAATTGATTAAACCAGCAGTCTTCACACTGAATATGAATGCCTCTCATACAATATGATTATAAAATGCTGAAAAATGACATGGTCTATTCATGCTGAATAATAAACCATCTTGGGTTTTATGGGTTGATTTTTATTTTCATTTTGGTTTGCTGTTTTCTTCAGTATCTCACATTTTATTCCTTTGTAATGTTCATATTCTGTATTATTTTTAAAGGCCCCAATTAATAAAGACTTTGTCCTTTACTGTTGTATGAGTTGCCATTGAGGTCCCATTCTAGCAGTTGGAATGTTGCAGTGGGGAGAAAAAAACTATCAATAATGATCTCGCTGTATTCATAGATGATACCCAGCTTACAAACAAGAGGTGAAATAATAAATCTGTTCTGCTGAAAATAAAGATCTTCATGGGTGCAAAATGCTTCTCTTTAATCTGTGCCATGTATTGACATGGTTATATTTTGTCACGTGTTGAAGGGTCTGTGTAATTCCAGAATAATTTCATAACTCTGTA
This sequence comes from Anguilla rostrata, assembly GCF_018555375.3. Classification (NCBI taxonomy): domain Eukaryota; kingdom Metazoa; phylum Chordata; class Actinopteri; order Anguilliformes; family Anguillidae; genus Anguilla; species Anguilla rostrata. The sequence goes on along the minus strand of NC_057936.1, from coordinate 51,707,385 downwards.
AATGCATATACAGTATAGACATAGCCTACAGAGCACTACAGGATATTAATATTTTATGCAAAACACAAAATGTTATTTTCCATTTACTAAAACTGTTTTATTAGTCAAAATTTGTATTTGTTCTCTTGGGTGAATGGTGGTTGGTGGGGGTCGTGGGTACTTAAACTGAAATTAATCATTTCACAAAAACAGTTTTGTTGTGATGATGAGATTTTGAAAAACAAATGAAGTCAAAGGTGTGTTGTTTTTCACTGAGCCAAATCTAACCTTCATTAGATGGCTGAGGGTTTTTTTTTATTATTCTGAAGTAGAAACTGTGAAGAATCCTTTCTCAAGGCGAACCCCCCTCTCTTTCCTGTGGTGGACGAATCAACAGAGGAAAGGAAGGCAAAGATGCATGATGAATATTAACAAAGCACTCTGAGCTGTGTGTTCCACATCTGGGACCAAAAGATCTGCCATTTGTGCCAAAGGAAAAAAGCCTCTTCTTTTGCTGTGAGGTCCTATAAAGTAAAAAGGCACAAGCAACTGAATTCCTCACCTAACCCACTTTTAATCTGAATATTCGAAAAGTCTTCAAAGGCAGGATACAGGGCATTTTGCAGCTCTTTGCTGGTTCACCAGTTCACATCATGCATATTTCTTCCTGGAAACTTTGCACTAGGGGATATCAAGATTATCTTATGCTAATTTAATGGGGAAACTTGCTATTACACTAAACTGATTTGTGCATGAACAGCATCTCATATATGCGTTTTTTTTTCAGTGGTCTCAATAGTAAGCTTAACTTTCAAATCATTGAATAATCATGTAAGTTGCAGAAAAACTCTCCCTGGAACTTGGGGAAATATGTAGTAATTGAGGTTCATTCATTATATAAAAGTCATGCCCTCTCTTGTTATTCATTTATTGCATTGACTATTAAAATGAAATGAAAATATAAAAATAGGTGTGTCTACACATTTTTCATTTTGAGAGCTACAAAAACTAAATCTGATAACAAAATGGCCATTTGATAAAAAATGGCCATTTTTAACCTCTTTGGCCTTTGTTTTAAAAGTAAAGTACACCACAGAGATCAGCGCTTACTTGAGTCTATTACATACAGCAATGTATTGTCCAGGGAAGAAATAATGTTTTTGATTTGTCCCTGGTATAAGGGACCTAGTGCTGTGAACAAATAATCTCTCTCGTTACAAGCTAAAGCGTGTTGTTATGACGATTGTTGGTCAGATCACAAGGAGCACCTTATCAGTAATAGTACAGCATGAGACATTTGAGACTGATGCCTGTGTATTCTTAGTGTTTGAGGTTGGTTTGTACAAAGACTGAATGTAGCAGAGACATGTGTTGTGAGTATGCTATGGATGATGATTTCACACCCTGGAGTCAAGAACAGAGTTAAGTCCCCCATGTAATGGACCCAAGCTCTGTTGAAATAATTGTGTTTATCACAGGGAGCTGAGCTACGATTTCAGATCGCCAGCCAGGAACTATCACTTCTGACGTAATTGGTGGTGTTGTCAGTAAATTGCCCACAGTAGTACATTTAATATCATTAGACATATTTTGTATTTTCACAGTGTCTTAGAAATTGAAATTACTTTTGTGAAATGTAGACCTAAGTTACGTGCACCAACCATAGCATAACAGTACACAATGGCATTCAAGACAAAAGAGAAATTCAGAATCACACATACACATCTATGGTTGCTTTGTACAATAGTTGTGTTCATTTGCAGGAAAATACCAGTCAACTTGTATTGCAGACCAACTGTACTCTGATAGAAGGGATGGTCTCTTCTATCAGTGTATAGTTGCAGTTCATATTAAAGCCATTATTGAGTGATTTTATGTGCAACTGCATGTAAAGTGCACTCCGTGACACCAAGGACCAAAGGGAGTCTTTTTGTCCAGAGATTTTCATATACTTTAATCTCGTTTGGAAGGGTGTGTAAGGATGTATAACTATACACAGGAACGTTATGGGCCTCTGGCTTCCTGACCACGGGACTGACCCTCCACTGAGGCACGTTCACCATTAACTTCTTCTGGTCAACCAAGGCATAATTAAGTGCCTTCCACTTGTGAACCACACCTTTTAAAGCCACACACATCACAACATGTTTCCATAGACAGAAAAAAAAAAATTGTGGATTACACTGTGAATATAGTAATTTGCTTGTAATGAGCAGATTATTAAAAGCTACTTCAGGTAGCACTATCAAAAATGTTTAACTTAACCATTTTATAGTTATAAATAGAACAAATAAATACTAAGCCAGATGTTGTGTATAAAAATGACTAGGTTTCATCAGTTTAGTTTTTTTTCTTTCTGCTGAACTAAGCTGTTTGAGCAAGGCATCATGGGAGTTGACATCTCGCTGAGCCATAGATGAAATCAGGTGTTCCTCACAGAGGGAGTACAATTTACTATAAGCAGTTTTAACGGTCTCAGCAAAAACTATGTCTCATGAACAAAATACAAACGAGGCCTTTAATAATATTTCAAGATAAATGCTGCACTTTCTTGGGAAATTAAGCTTGGTTTTGTGCGGGCGTTGCAGAATTTGTAAACTGAATTATAGAGCAATTTGCTGTGTCTTTGATGTGGTAAATATGAAGCCTGGTGGAAAAGTATACAGACTGCAGGGGAGGAGTGATCAAGGTTGCTGTAGCTGAAGAGAGAGGAATGGAGACTTTGCTGTCAGGCTTTCTTTACACGAAACTGCTTAGTTCAGTATCTGAAGCATCTTTATTTGTGCCCATTACACCGCTGTGGGTTCGGCAAAAAGTGATGACTACTCAGGAGCAAACTGGGATGCTGACTGAGTAACCTATGAAAAGGACAGTTGTATTAAGGCAGTAAAGTAGTTGCATGGGAAGAATAAAGCTGCGTTCTAATGAGGAGAGGTGGACAAAAAATCATTCTATTTTTGCATTTTATTCTCATTTTGTTCTCATAGTTCTCATGTTTCTGTATGTGTGTGTTTTTTTTTTCTCATATTTTTTCTCCTGTGCTTCTTTTTGTGAATTGCTTCTACTGGGTGCTTTAAAATATTTCCTCACAGGATGCTTCCATGTTAATATTAAATTGAATCATCTATATCTATATGTATTATGCATTATTATGGTCTCGCAATCAATAACGTTCACGAGCATTAGATAGGGTAGGGACATACAGAGAGAAATCCCCACATTGTACAGCTGCTGTGCTGCGGAATCCTTTGGTATGGGTAACACAGCTTGGCAGTTGTTTGGAATTTAATTAGTGGGAGGGGAGAGAGGCAGAGACGATGAGGAGTATCAATCATTCTGTCTCTGGAGTGAAGTTATTTGTGGGGCGAATGGAATCAGTTATAATGAAGGTTCACTTGCTTCCCACCACTGAGGTTTTGTGGACAAATCTAGTTCATACAAATACAAGGGTTAGAGATGGGAGGAGCTCAAAAGCAGAAAAAGAAGGGAAAGACCTCCGGTCTCTGGAAGTTTTCTTTAATATTTCTTGTCCATGTTTTCTTTTCCAAACTCCATTGTTTTCACTATTGTGACAGTGCTAAATGTAATTGACACACAGAGGTGCAAGTGTCAGGCTTAACAATGTATTGGAAAATATTTTGTTGATTGTGCGCAAACACAGTTTCAAGGCCAACTAAGGAGAGCAACCTATTCTTTTGCTGCTGCTACCCACAATCGTGTGTACAGTGCTGTAATTGCACTAAGCATTTAAAACACAGATTGAATTGATTATGGAAGTCTATGGAATATTTTGCAATCCTACTGTGTACGGTGAAGCCAATGTAAACTTGTTTACATTAAGCAAAGACATGTAAGAAAGAGAAAACAAATCTAAAAAAATAACGTCTAAACTTTGTATAACTATTTGGATAGCTCGGATAGCGGATTAGTATTTGTGAATTGTTGCTTTAAATGAATACAGAAAGATTTGTAATTGAAGCAGTAAATATCTATGCAAAATTACACTCTCATATCACATGAAAATGACCTTTATTGTTTTATGTATTATGCATCAGTTGTGTTAAGATAAAAGATAAAATTACTCTAAAACATCAATATATTTCAGAATCGCAAGGCTATATAATGATAATGAAAATAATGATTATATAAGTTCTCGTGTATATACTGTAAGAGATGACAGTTCCTGAACTTTTTTAACCTGTGAGCTAAACTGAAAATGTTGAATTAAATAATATGCTCTGAAATATGAGGAGAGTAAAACTATATCCATTCTCATGTAAAGCTATCTCCATCTCAATAATTGACTCTGAAACTGATTGACAACAGGGAACAATTGTGTACAACATCATTTGTTCACAGTAAAATGTCTAGTGTTAATCAAACTCTAACAGATAACATTTACATTACCGGTTCAAGTTGAATAAAACTATTGGTGTTGAATTAACACTGGAAAAACATTTTTTATTTTTTATTTGCCAAACTTGGTTTGTGAAGAAAAAAGTAATACTTCCACGTAATTGAATGTCAACCCTCAGAACAAATGTTCTGAAGGTACACAGCACTAGTGACACAATATTAATTAGCAAATTTACCCAGTTGAGTTCTCTAACTACAAACAAAACAAACCACTAGCTTGTGTTGGGGACTGTTGTGATTGTAATAATGATAAGACCTCAACCGTGTAATAGGCTACCACCTTGGTAGTGAGCTATATTTAAATACTATAAATCGGTCCAAAAACAATTTGACACTATAAACTCACAATTAATGTTGGAGCACAGAATATAGATTGATTATTTATCTCAGTAGATTACTCCCATTTGGAATACTTCCATTTTCACTCTCAAATCTCATTGTCCTTTCTAGCACAGTTTGGTAGCATGTACTTTATATGCACACCCAACCTCTACAGACCTATCCTCCACTCCACAAATAATTACTCACTGAGCAAATTGCGTTATCCACCAATGTGGTCTTTTGTTTTTTTATATATTAGTAAAACATGAAATCCAGACTATTCATCAATAAGGTTTACATTCCACCAGTACTCTCTATAAAATTATAGAGCACTGATATACATAAATGACAGCAGGTACACAAAATGCAACTTTTTAATTTGCCTACAGGCTAGCTGCCTGACAACGTGAACTACTAATGTGCATGCAGATGAAATAAGCAGCATGGCTAACATTGTGACACAATAACAGATGTTCACTTCCCAGAAGGAAACTATAATAATGCAGGAATTATGTTTATTGAATCATAAGACACCAAATGCAACTTCCTTTTCTTCGACTGCAGGAGAAAAACAATGTGATTAGATATCCCAAAACATATGAATATAAAGAAGTAACTTTTCAATGTCAAGGGTTGTCATGTGGTTTTGGCTGGCGTGCTAGCTTCAACAGAAAAGCAATCAATGGACACTAATAATCAAATACAGATAATTGGTCACAGCATAAAATAAACAGTGCTGAAGAGCCACTCGTGCTTGCTGAGAGGGAGCAGGGAGCACTGGGGCACTACAGAAGCAGGGGAAATAAATGGGACCAGAGATGTTGCCTGCTGCACGCTGTGGAAAGAGAAGGGCTCAGCTTGCTTTAAGTGCCTTATGGCTGTTATGAAATAGGGCCTCAACAACTCTTCAAGTGAAGGATTGATAATTTTTTTAAAGGATCTCATCAACACAGACGTCTAGAGGCAGTATGTTCACAACTTCAATGGCCGGATAGATGTAACCGGAAAATACTTGTGAGACTGTATGAATATTCACACGAATGCAAAACAGTGTGCATACTAAAATTTTGTACCCTGTTAAAACATGCTAAAGCACATGGGTGGTAGTGACTTAATTCTGTAAAATATAGTGACCTGAATATTTGTACAGTGCATATCATCGAAGAAGCTGATATGATAATGTACCATGTTTTAGCATCCCATTTTCATAAAAATATGTGCATGCCATTTTCATGAAAAATATCTCAACAGCTTCCATCCCATATTTAACCCCTTCAATAGAGATGGTGCAGAATACAGATACCATATTCGGCAACACTTGAATAATGCGTTCTCTCCAAATGTTTTGTCCTCCTGAATTTGACCAATATTATTAGGATTGGGATCTTTTCTTCCTACCTCTTTCATGACATTCGCTCAGAAGTCAGCAACATGTTTTTCAATTAGACCCACACACACACACACACACACACTTGCAGAGCGACAGCGAGTGACAGTTTCCTTTAACACTAGATAGGCCAGAGCAATGCCATGGGGCTTTGGAGACTTTAATATTGAAATTACTTCAAGGTCCTAAATGCTATATCCTCCTCCTTCCACGACTTTCCTAAATATTTGGGCTTAAAATAACTGAAGAAGAAAAAAAGGCTGTCTGTTCCATTTTCTTCACAAAAGCCCCTGCCAGACAATAGGCAACCACAAGTGCTTTTACCCAGGTGCGAACGTGTCGCTGTCTACTTCGGCATGCTATTCAACAATTGAAGAACAGGTGCTTTGATAAGAATTTTCCAATAAAGCGCTATCGAAACTAATTTTGAACATACAATCACATGAAATTCAGTCACTGCAATTGACATGAACTTGACACAGCCTTTAGGGTGAGGATGAATAAGTGTGGACCCTGTAGTTATAGAAATGATAGGTTTAGAATTCAGTGGAGATAACTGCACAGACAAAATTTTGGGTTTTCACTGAAACTGAGACTTTGAATAAACAGAATAGAATAGCTACATGACAACGTGAAACACAACTGATTTGTGTGTGATTTGTGTGCGTGTGCTACCAGCAACCACCACCAATTCAATTTCCACTGTAAAACTGATGATACAGAACTACACCTACTGTCCAACTGCCCTTCAGCCCCCTGCCTCCCTTATCAATCGTCTACATGACATCAAGGCCTGGATGGCTACGAACTTTCAAAAACTTTGCTCATTGGTACAAAATCTACCCTGTTTAAAGCACCCAACTTCGTCATTCCCACCAATGGCTACTCAATCGCCCTGTCAAGTTAAGTCTTGGCGCCATTCTGGACAATGCCCTCCTCTTTGTACCCCATATGAAGTGCACATCACAAACTGAATTTCTTCATGCAACATCACCTGACTCCGCCTCTCAAGTTCTCACTTGTTTCTTGTTCAGTCATGCATGGAGTACACCATGACTCCCCCTTAAAGATGTACTGTAAATAAACTGCAAATCATCAAAACTCAGCTACATGTTTCGTCACATATCAAACCCTCTGACCACGTTACACCCACTCTCATTCAGTTATATTGGCTGCCAGTGTACTTCCACTTTCAATTCAAATCCTCCTGCTCACTTACAAAGCCCTACACAGCCTCATACCCCTATAACTTTCTGACCTCCTTTTTGGACTACAATCCATCTCACACTTTATGCTCCTCTTCTGCCCCACTCGCTGCACTGCAGAGAGTGCACAAGCTTTCAACACTGCCACTCCCACTCTCTGGAACTCCTTCTCCACTCAAATCAAACATGCTAAGTCACTCCGTCCTTCAAAAAACTTTGTGAAACTATTCACACTGGCTCAGAACTTATAACACGATGGTTCCCCGGAGGTGGTGGTGGTGGTGGTTGTTGAAAATAAAAACATTTGTCACCATATATGTAATACCCTGAAATGTGCATGTGTAACTGTGGTAATAGTCTCCATGTCCTTTATGTCATTTATAAACTACGTTTCACCGAACATTTTACTGTAAACCTATTGTGTGTACTTATGTATGCCATGCTTTATGTTCAGACATAAACAACGTGCAATAAACAAAACAAAAAAAAACATCCAGTGAGCAGCAGGTCTATGGGTGAAAACATCTTGTCAATGAGAGAGGTCAGAGGAGACTGGGCAGACTTGTTCAATCTAAGAGAAAGGGCACAAAGGCTCAAATAGCAGCTGATTACAACAGTGGTGTGCAGAAGGGCATCTCTGAACGCACAGTAAGTCAAACCTTAAAGCGGATTAGCTATAGCAGCAGAAGATCAAGCTGGGTTCAACTCATGTTAACTCAGAACAAGAGGAGGAGGCAACATTGGGCACATGATCATCACAACTGGACGAATTAAGAAAACTGTGTCTGATGAATCACAATTTCTGCTAAAACATGCAGATGGTAGGGTTAGAATTTTGTGTAAGCAGTAGGAATCTATAGTGCAGGGTGGTGATGGTGGTGCAATGGGGTGGAGAAATGTTTTTTTTGGCACATATTGGGCCCCTTAGTCCATGTTGAGCATCATTTCAATGACACAGCATACCAAGCATTAGCATTGCTGTAAAAAAACTGAAATGCATGCAGACTGAATAGGAAAAACAAGACTGTCCCAGAACTTTTGCGTTTAACCGTTCTTATATTTGCATCCAAACTCATGATTCAGATAAAATTAGGCCTGGTCCACCGTAAATATACAAATGGTTGATTCATTTGAGTATAATTTTAAGTTTGAATAGGAAATTGCATGGGATAGCAATCAAACTTGAGATTCCTGCTGGGGTCTGCAATCGTAGTTTGGAAGACAACTGATCTGTACTTCTTTAAGGAGCTGTGACAGCCTGATGTTAGCACTGATTCGCAAGGGGTTAAATGTCCGGTGCCACACTGTTCTAGCAGCCAATTCCAGTCAATTTTTTTTTCAGCCCAGTGTTAGAATAAAATCAGTCTCAGAAAATCAGGTATTTGCTTTCAGGTTCCAAGTGCACATGCCTTGTTGTGTTTACACAACATAATGTTCTTCTAGGAAATCATAATTACAGACGCGGGTAATCTACTCATCAGCTGTGGTTACAGCATTTCATTTTCTGTATTTCAGGGGACTGTCTGAAAGACACCTGGAGTGGGGTTGTGCCAAATGAGATGGATTAAAGCTTACAAACGCAACAGTGACCCCTGTTGCTGGCCACCTGACAAGGTTTATGTTTGTAATTTTATCAAGCAATGAGAATTAGTGAGTTCTTAATAAGTTAATAAGCACTTCATAAGGTTAATATAGGCAGTTTTATCAAACATTATGCCTTTGTGAGATAACTACTATGAATAATCATTTGTGAAAATTATTTTGAAATTAATGTGCAGATTCATGTTAGAGTTAGTACACGGATGGTGGTGGTGGTTACTACTAAAATCATTTGTAATACAATTAAAAGTAGAAGCTGACTAAAAACCATACATAGACTGACATTACAGTAGACTACTATCTGAATGGCAAAGGTGGATGAAGGTCAAGCTGCATATTTCACATACAAGTGCTTTTGTCAATTTAAAAAAAAAAATAGGCACTGGTCTACAGAGATGTGGGAAAAAGTAAAATGGTCAGATGAGTCATCCTTCACCATATTCTCAATTAGAGGGTGAGTGCAATTAGTGAATAGAATGTCTGAGTAGTCAGCAACACGTTCACACCTGGGTAAAAGCACCTGTTCTTGTCTATTGTCTAGTGGGGGGTTTGGAAATAAAATGTCACAAACTTCCTTCACAGTTATTTTCAGCTCAAATATTTAGGAAAGTCATGGAAGGAGGAGGATAAAGCATTTATGCCATGTATGTCATTTTAATTTCAAGGCACCTAAAGCCTCATGGTGTCATTCTGGCCTGACTAGTGTTAAGGAAAACCCTCACTTGCCGTGTCTTTACAGGTGTGTGTGTGTGTGTGTGTGTGTGTGTGTGTGACTAATTGAGAAACTTGGTGCTGACTTTCGAGCAAATTTCATCAAAAGAGGTGGGAAGAAAAGATCCTAATCTGAATAATATTGTCCAAATTTGGGAGGAGAAAACATTTTGAGAGAACGCATTGAGTGTTGCCGAATGTGGTATTTGTGAGGGAGGGGGGAGTGTCGGAGGACCACACGCAACTGTACAGGGATACAAAAAGCTTATCACCGAGGTGATAAGCCACTGAGGCTAGAGGAAGTGAAGAAGGGGGAAAATAAAACAGAATGACAGGAGTGAAAACTAAAACTCCCTGTCAAGCCTTAAAAAACGGCCAAACCAAAAACAACCCTGAAAAAACAAGGGCGAGAAACAGAGAAAGAATAAAACCGAGCACCACTCAGGAACAAAAAAAATAGTTGGGATAGAAACCAGGGAAACCCAACGTAACTGAGTCGCAGCTCAGACCCAAAACAAAAAGGAAAACTTGGGGTTGAACACCGAGATACCCAAGAACCTAAGACGCAGCTTAGGAAAACAAAAAGGTAAAGCCCTAACGGTCTGCCGGCACGAAGCCCAGAAACACAGACCGAAATACAAACCTTCTAAGGGGGAAATGCTTCTTGAGAAGCGAGAGAATAGGAGGCTTTTAAATGGGCTCAGAATACCTTACCGGCTCAATGTGAACGTAAGTTGACACTGAAGCGAGGACTGAAAGTCAGACAGCGTCTTAAATAGCCTTGCACAACGCAGGTGGCCGAAATCACGGCATAGGGAGGAATAAATGGAAACAGGTGCATCCAATGAGGTAATAATCAGGCCGGGAGGCCAAAAATGGAACTGCACCCCAAACCCATGACAGTATTTGTGTTTGACATTAGATAGTGAGCTCCATAACGTCCAGGACAAAGACATATTTTTTGTTGATTTGACTCTGCACTCCACAATTTTAGATTTGTATTTGATGGTATATGTTTATATACTTTGTATTCAACATGTAGACATTACAGACCTTTTTATACATAGCCTCCCATTTCAGAGCACCATAATGTATGGGACATATTAATTAGTCACATTTAATACTTTGTCACATATCCTTTGCATTCAATGATTGTTTGAAGTCTGTAACCCATAGGCATGAGCAGGTGCTGAGTATCTTCTTTGGTGTCTCAAACAGGCCTGATCTGCAGCCATATTCAACTCCTACTTGTTTTGGGGGCTAGGGTTATGGTTAGGTTTGCCTTAAGTTTTCTCTTCAGCATATGAAACACTATTGGATTCAGATTGGCTGAATGACTTCGCCTGTCCAGAATAGTTTAGTTTTAGACTTTGACTTCTTTGTTGCTGGGATCACTGTCTTGCTGTAGGGTGAGGTGGATTTGAGCAGATAAGATGCTGCTGTACACTTCAGAATTAATTCTGCTGCTGCTCATCCCACCACCTCATTTCACTGGTGAAGGGGGGGGGGGGTGCTTTGGATCTTGGCAGAGGTGGAAAATCCAGGTTCAGAAAGTAAAAGTCCTCCCCAGTATTTGTTCCAATCATCTGGATTTGTTAATTTTCTCCATAAGGTAATAACAGTTGGCTAGGTTCATGCTTAGGAGTAACAGATGGCAGGACTTTTACTTTCTGACACCTGAATTTTCCAGCACTAGAACTTGGGCAGTTTCTGTTGGCCCTCACACTTTGCTGTTCCTATCATTCTGATACAAGTGAATCTCCGACTCTGTGGCAAACTTGTTGTTTTGCATCTTACAGTTCTGTACGGACATTAGTCACTCACACATGCATGCCTGACTTCTGAGGAGTGTTGCTGATTTGTTAGACAAGTGTTTGGGGATTTTTGAAAATTCTGTGGTCATCAACTGAACAGGTTTTCCTTACGGTGAAGCCACACCTTTTACTGATGTTACCTTTTGCTGATGACATTAAATGGGAACACCTACCACCTCCCTTTCTATAACTGTGCATCAGGGTCTATATTACATGGCCAAAAGCGATGTATGTGGACACCTGACATTCAACATCTCGTTCAAAAAAAAATGGTGGTCCACTCTTTCCTGCTAAAGCAACCTCCACTCTTCTGGGAAATCTTTATACTAGATGTTGGAGAATTGCAGTTGCAGGGATTTGCTTCAGTTCAGCTAGAATAGCATTAGTGAGATTTGGCACTGATTGGGCGATTAGGCCTGGCTCGCATTTGGCTTTTCAATTGATCCCAAAGGTGTTGGATGGAGCTAAGGTCAGGGTTTGTTTATTCCTGATTTTATTTTAGAGATTATAGGTGTACATACACCAAAATAAGACCTTTTTGTGAACTGGTATCTGGAGTAAGAGGCAGAAAAAGTTAACATTTCCAAATTTAACTAACTCCCTTACGAGTTACTTTAACATTCTTCTTGTGTTCCTGTTCTGGCATTGTGGCCCTTGTTCACAATACTTCTTGTCAGAATCTTGACTTTCCTTTCCTTTGTTAATCTGCAGTAAACAACACAGCTGTCTCTGGAGTTTGCATAGTGCAGGGACACATTTTTTCCTAGAAAAATGATTAAAGATTGTGTCTTTCACACTCTACAGTGTGCACAATGATAAAAGCTGTTATGATATCCTGTTGACAGGTTAAACTGGCATATCCAGTTAATTGAAGCTGCTTCATATTTGCACTGCAGAAAAAGAAATATTTGCAAGTTTTGTATCGTTAGAGCGCATTTTTATTCCCCTGAGCGTTGATTGTGATGTTGAATACTTAGTAGGGTAATGCTGTTTAACAAACCCACCACATGCATAGTTCCTGTGCAGCAATGATAAAATGAGGTCATATCTCATCCTTTAATTTACTCGTTCATATTGTCATGTGTACATGCCTAATTTAATTTTATGAAGCTGATTAAATAAAATGTGTGTTTTGGACTTCAGCTCATATTTTCATACAACGGTGTAGTGATACCCTTGTCAGTTTTCTTGGAATGGTACCCGAACACAGAAACACCGAGGGAGGGAGGGAGGGAGAGAGAGAGAGAGAGAGAGAGAGAGAGGCCTGTAAATATTGTCTTACCCATGTACCGTGTTTACTCATAGGATTTTTAATTGCATGAACAGGCTGTGATTCTGATCTACATCTCAGAGTCTGTTCACCTGCATTACATTTCATGCAATGAGATATGAATTTGCAATCAATTTACAAATCTATGAAACAATTATGCATTTGAACTGTATATATTTCATGCATAACATGAAATAAATCATACAGTCTTTAACAAATTCAAAATTCAGTTTGAATACAAATGCATTATAATCTGCAGAAGAAGCATGCGTCTAATATTTAATACACTCATATTTGACACTGACATTTTTAACCAGTAGGATAACTTTTTTTTTATTTTTCCAATTTAAGGTGGTATGACAACTCTCCATTGTTATTCTGTCCGTGGTTCCACTGTCAAAAAAAAACAAAAAAAACATGAATGTCACTTTTTTCAGTATGCAGGCTCAGTCATAATTATATGGCATTGCAGATCAGGGTTAGCTAATCTAGATGGGTAAATCTGTCCCTGTTTATGTGACTGTCAAGAGTGACATCACTGTCATCATAAAATAGAAAAAAAATATGCATAACAAATCATTAAACATCACTGTTTCAGTGTGTACAAAAGCTTACTTTATGTTTTCCAATTACTAATATTGAATCTGCATGTTGATGTACTGTCCAATATGTTTATTTTCCATTGTTTCAGTCTTCCTTCATGAATGTGGAATGATACTACCATGAAATCCCTAATATTGTTCTGATACCTTCTGCCATAGTTTTCTGTCCTAACTCCTCTGATTATGCAGGATGCATTATATTCCCAATTGCTTAGAGTATTACATATTTGCTCATTAATTATGTTTTTTTTTTTCATACTTAAGAGGTTACTCTCACTATAATGTACTATATGCCTGTTCCCATTTCTCTATTCACATATGTGCCAAAAACAGAGGAGGATACCAACCTATTATGATCCTGACCCATCTAGAAAGTACGGGCTGCACAAGAATATTTTGTTACTTTCATTTTATATACAGTAAATGCAGATTACTTTATGACAGTTATTGCAGTTATGAAGTGCAAGGACTCCTTTCAGCACTATTACCTGTGATGACACTTCACTTGCATGTGCTAATTTTCTACTGAGGTCGTTTCAATACATAATTAACCATGGTCACAACCCTGAGGCAGCTTTTAGTCTGGATCACATGCTAAACCTTGAAAAAATAATCTTTTGCAAGATTCTAGGGTAAGCACATACTTTAATCTTGGGCTTTTCCTAATAGTCTCTGAAATAACCTTAATATGAATATTTTTTCTTAATAAAAAATACAACTGAGCCATAATAGTGAGATAATGACAGACTGTTTTTTTTTTTTTTTTTTTTGTGGTGACTTCTTCATGATTAAATATGTGAATATTTTTTAATGACAATTCCTTGTGCCAGATGCTGGATGTCTGCAGTTCTTTTCCTTGGGGATCTGTCAAGCTATTCCACCCCCTTTTAAAACACAACTAACATGCTCAAGTAGTCCCCAGCTCCTTTCAAAGGGACTGTATGTTTTTGTTTACAGCAAATGAGGAACATTCTGTGCACTGCATGGACAAATATTTTTAAGTCCCAAAAGGCATTGAGTGTTAGGCTTTTAATTAGTGACGGAACACTTATATTCTTGAACCTATACTGTAGGTATATTTGGTTTCAATGATAATGGCTCAGAGTATAATGTTCAGAGACTCTGGTCTAATGTTTTAGTTCAGGGATCAAATGCTCATTTAATAGGGGATACTTTTGCTGGCATAAGACACCCTCTCTTTTTGTCATTACTTGCCATTGGCTGTCATTTTTGTAACTACAAAATATTCATGCTTTCTGGATTATATTTTGTCATAATTTTTGTCTCGAATTTTCTATAAATCTCAAAAATGTAAATTGTTTCAACAAGAGGGGCCCACGTGATTGCTTCCCAAGGTTTGAAAAAAACTAAAATAAATCAAGCGATGGTAATTTTAGTATCCATAACCAATGAAATTAAGACACTTTTGTTAGTATTGTTTAACATTCTCAGACATTAATAAGCAGACATTTTATGTTTGCAGGCAGTTGAATATTAGGATTTTAATGTCGCTGAGGTACATTTTATTGTACCTGAGCATGCATAATCTGCATACAACAAAGGACGCCACTGGTTACTACATTACAAAACATTGATTGGCATTGTTTTGTGAATTCACTTGGGTACTGCCCATCCATCCTTGAAATCCTGTTAGTCATATTTAAATTGCTGATGTGGGTTATTGGAGGGTCACCAAAATGTGACTTCTCTAAAGAACGCGCATTTCTCCAAAAATAAAGAACGGACATATTTAATACTTTACTCATCGTGTTTCTTCAATGCCTCTTGTGCAAATAGCACATAAAACCGAGAAAGTGTGAAAACCACCATGTTACTCCTTTAAAGATATTAAGACTGTTATGTGTACCCCATTCCACGTTAGTTTTTACCCCAACCTCAGGGTTAAATGTAACATTTCACTGTTGTATGTAATTGTGGTATGTAATCATAGCCAAGGGATGTAGGCTGTTTGTATAAAAAAGTATTCATCTATCTCTAGTAATAATTTCTGAATTGAGGTAAATACAAAATATTTTATTTCCCTGCTATCCCCTACTGTTATAGAAAATGATATCTAATCAAATACCCAGTTGTAGTAAAGTAGTTTAAACAGAATAAACAGACTCTTGCCTGTATCTCTGCCTTCAGGAAACTGAGGGGACATGGTACATGTCTGGTACCTGCAGGTGCTACTGATTATTCATTACCCACAGGGTGTTCTCCCTGAGAAAGAACATGATGGGCTAAATCCAATGGGCTGTGGCACAGGTAGAATGGGCACTGTCCATGGTTCTGCAGCACCATCACTTTCTTGCTGCTAAACAGAGGAAGTAGGAGACATCACACTTACTCTGTGCCTGGCTGAGACTGTACAGCATCTCAGCCAATTAATAGAAACTGCATTTGGATGCAAGTCTCTGGTCTCAGCCATGAATATATAAGAATCTGAGTACAGACTTATGCATTGATTATTCAAAAAGCTGTCTAGCCTATTGATCATAGTCAAATGAAGCTTTATTGAAAATTATATACATTTTATGACTGAATGCATAAATATGGAAAATTAGTAGCAAATATGAAAAACTTAGATTTCATTTTCAGATTAGCTTGTGGGTGCATCTACCCAAGCAGTAGTGAGTAAGGATGTATGGTGAGTCTAAAGGAAAAGAAGCACAATAACTTCACTTTTATTCTATGTTGATAGTCTGTTCCAATACTGGGAAGCCTGAAACAAAAAGATTCTGAATTAAGGAGGCAAGAATGGAAAGATGGAAGAGACTCTGCCAGTTGATGATCTCAGGGGACATTTGCCACCAGAGGAAGGAGAGAGAGTAATAGATGCCTTCGGGTTAAATGTAGTGAGAGCACATCCAGGAGAAGATGGCAAGGTGAAATCTGAGAGTAAACCTGTGACTCTGAAGGGAAGAATAGAAAAAAGTAATGGTTTGTAGTCTGCATATATGCGATAGGGGAAACCACAGAAAACAATGAACTCACTGAGTGGGTGGATTGAAAAATAGGAATGCCTGATGGGTGCCATTATAAAGTTTAAGGCCGAATCAAGCTTAAGCAATACAACACAAGCTGTTTATACTTTAGCAGATTGAATGTAAGCATAAGCTGTTAAAAAATATGATATGGACCTATAGAACATGTTTTACACATGTAATAGAATGTATATGGGGGCGACATAGCTCAGGAGGTAAGACCGATTGTCTGGCAGTCGGAGGGTTGCCGGTTCAAACCCCACCCTGGGCATGTCGAAGTGTCCTTGAGCAAGGCACCTAATCCCCAACTGCTCTGGCGAATGAGAGGCATCAATTGTAAAGTGCTTTTGATAAAAGCGCTATATAAATGCAGTCCATGGAAGGAAGGAAGCTTATCACTCAAATTTCAGTTTACTATTTTCTTACACACTATTTTCTCCTCGGGAGCAGCAGTAATGGCTGATCTGAATGTCTCTTTTAAAGTTTTTGAACATCTACCATGGAAAAGGCTGACCCAACTAGTGAAAAGATACATATAACTTAATCCCTTCTGTCGCGCCCCCGTTTTTAGCACAAGCCTCAACATGACATACCCATCTCATTTTATTTTATTTTATTTTATTTTTTCTGTTGTTGTTTTTGGTTTTTTGAGTGGATATAAATGCTTGTGACTGTCATATTAAAAAACACAATTGAGCCACATCCACAATGCTGGAGAAATCCTAGGTCAAATTGTATGACAATACCACCAAAATGAGTATTCTGCATGTTTTTTTTTTCTTTTTTTTTTCCGAGGTATATCTAGGCAGGTTTCCAAAAAGGCCTTTTGGAAACTCCTAAAGGACACTAAGTTGGTAACCAAATTATGGGCCTTTAGAGGCGTAAAATACTATTTATGGTATACTATGTGCTTGTGGAAGAAGTGTGTTGAATTTAGTTCACTTACCTGCTGCCTGTCACCATCCCCCTCCCTTTCCACTACCCTCTCCTTGCAGCACCTCTGGCAGCAACAGGCCAGGAAGATTGTGGGAAATCATTACATTAACTATCTAGTTTATTAATCCAGTGATTGAAGTTTGAGTCAAATATCCCACCCTCATAAACATGTCAAACATATCCAACAATTTCCCATGGCATATTTATTATTTATCAGGCCTACTTCTTATTTATAGGTGTGTTGAATAATAATTAAAATGTTTTAAGAAGGCATTTACATGCTCAAAGATATAAAATGTGATTTTTAAAAAATATTCACTGAACATGCCCTCTGCTATTGAGTCAAAGCTGGTTTCACTGTCCTTCGCAGAAATATTCACTCAGATGAGTGATCTCTTCCAAGTCGTCCAAATGCTGAGGCTTCTTTTTAGAATTAAACATTTTTGTTATTTTGTAAAATAACAACTTTATTAGGTATAAAGTCTCAAAAGCTTTGTGCTCAGTGTGCGTACTGAAAAAGTGTACTTTTATGTAAGCCTAACAAACGACATACTGTTAGATACATAATTCCATTGGCTAAAATGCTTCTCAGTCATCACTAAAATAATTTTCTATTGGCTGGCTGTGTACTCGGAGGAAGTTATACTCTCCATGTTGAGTTGTTGCTAGTGCATGGCAGATCCAATTGGCTATACGGAGGGCCTGCTTGGCTACTACTGGTACAAAGACCTCGTAGGTGGACGCATCTTGTTTTGGAGAGTATGTATAAACCAGAGATATTAAACCAGCAATATTTTGTATGTATACAGTATTGCTGGTGTGTATGCAATGGACAGCAATGATAATTCCTCTGGAGGATTGCTAAGTATGTTTTAGAGACGGCTTAGAGTTTTTATTTAAAGGAGTAGCAGTGAAAGACATTTCAGTGAACAGAACATGAATTGAGATCCTTGTTGAAAAGAGGAAGATAAATTGAAGTAATATGTACAGAAAGGGACCTTTTATGTTTAATATGTACATTATGAACAATGTAAAAAAGGACATTTAAGAGAAGAAAGAGTGGATGCCTGAAATTTTAAACATCCAAGAAGCCATGTGAAAATATTTATTGGAGATGCACTACTAGACAAATAGGCTCACATGCATTTTTCTCTGTTCAGATATAAAAATACTGAAAATTGAGCATTGAGTGTTGTGATTTGGATTAATTATATGCCTTAGGAACCTTCCTTGCTAAATTGTTAAAATTAATTTCAATTTACAGTAGGTGAAGTAAAATATGTAATGAGAGAAAATATGAGGAAAACATGTAATGATTGTCTTTATATAATGTTTCATAAAGTAAACAGAAATACAACATGAACTATGTTTCAGAAATCTTAAAAGAAACTCCCAGTTAAATTCAATTTCTGTTTTTTTTGTTTGTTATATATATATATATTTATATTATTGTGCAGGCTTGCCTTGTATCTTGAGATATCTACCATCTCTTCTGAATATATTTATTTATTTTATTTTATTTTTTTATTTTTTTTAACACCGCCCACATGTGCTCTACATTTCTCTGTCTTGTTTGAAGGGAGTGAGGGGGGTTACCACAGTATGAGAGACAACAGTTTACTGCGGTTGTGAATTACGTATCCACATATAGCACAACTGAATTTCAAGAACACATTTTGTTGGGGGTATGAAAACTTCAAAGAAAGTTGAAGCATTTAGGTCCTTTCATTTGTATTGCCAGAGTGTTGAAAGTGAGGCCAAATATGCTACCATTGAATTCAAAAAGGTACACATAACATTTTCAAAATCAATTTATTATTATTATTATTATTATTATTATTATTGATGCTCTTGCTGTTTAATGACAGTTACACATTATCTAACAATATCTCTTCTGACACATTGGTAATGTGTGAAATGTTAAATATAGAATGGTTGGATAGTAAAGTATGCAGCATTATTTATTGATTCCTTCAGTACTCTGTACTGGTATTTAATTAGTATTATTAGTATTATTAAGTATTTTATGAAACAGCAAGTATTCAATTTGTAATTTTAACAGAGAGCAACTTTAATGAGTGACATCAGTTGCAAAACAAGGACATCTAGGGGGCATACAGTGACTAACAGTACATGACATGACTTCAGCACAAATGCTCTATTTTTTTGTACATTGTCCAACATTTGTTTATGTTAAATGGCTTATTTTTACAATTAATAGCATCCACATGTTCAACGCATCCATGCTACAGTTTAGTGCAAAATCTTTCGTTGGAGTGGTGTCTAGTAAGAAGTACAATACATGTATGTCGCTACATTATCATCAGATTGGTCCAGACATAAGAACAGAACACAAAAAATAAATGCAATGTGCCATTGAGTGAAAATATCTGCATCTTACTAGATATAGTGCTGCTATATTGAGCAAGAAGCGTTCTACTTAGTCTTGATAAATACTGGGTGCTAGTAACCAGATCACAGTTTACAATATAGTTTACATATATCAAATTAGATTATGGGTTTATGAGGGAGATTTAAAAAAAAAATGAAATTAAACATTGATTGTACATGGATTTAAGGTATGTTTTGGAACAGGCAATATCATATTAGTGTCATGTCATTGACACCCTTAAAAGATGATAAAAATGAGCAAAGAATGCAGTATAAAATAAAGAATACAGATTATGTACTGTAAGCTCAAAATGTTAACATGATTTTTTACAGAGTGAAATAAAACTCGATCATATTGCAAGAATTTCCTCAGTTTCCGGCAACTTCAGTGATAAGACATTGCATCAGCGCTGAATTTATTTGTACAAACATATTTATAGTCTTCCATGGTATTTGGTGTGTAGACTTTTTGCTTATTTCAAAAAAGGACTTTGGGACTAATTTCTGAAATCACATTCAATGTGTTTTAACTTCTAAACCCAGATAGCAAATTAGTGTAACTCTATTTAATCGTGCATGCGTGTGTGCGTGCGTGTGTGCGTGCGTGCGTGCATGCGTGTGTGCGTGCGTGTGTGCTTGTGTATGTGTGTGCGTTTAGGTTGCATTCCAGGAAAACTGACATGGTTATCACTATACCATTGAATGTAAATATGAGCTGAAGTGTGGTAATGCTGTCAAGGCTATGACAACGGAAGAGTGGTACAGACAAGGCAAACAAGAACTAAATGTATCCCCATGGGGCATATTTACTGATAAACACAATAAATCAAAGGTAGAGTGTAAGGGAAGTTTCAGGGGGCTGACAAACACTGGTGGCAGGGTACAGGAGGGCAAGGCATGCTGGTGAGGACAGTGAAGGCAGGGAAGTCACAGGGCTCATGCTGGGCCGTGGGTTTTACAGCTCTGGGTCTGCGGCTAAAAGAGGGGTTGCGGTGATATAGCAAGGTGAAGTCGGTAAAGAGCTCCCTGCAGCTTGGGCAGAGGCTTTCTTATGCGCAGTCTGAGGAGCTCGTGACTGCCTGCAGCTGTCTCCCATTATAGATGGCATCCGGCTTGCAATGAGTGAATTATCACCGCAGTCACTGTGGCACTGTCCGTGCTGAGCTGCTCTGGGCCTCTGCCGCTGTCCATGGTGCCGATGCTCCATAGGTGGCAGGACAGAGAGCAGCAAGCAGGGAGAGAGGTGGAGCAAGCAGTCTCCACACCATTATATATACATGGGCTGGACAAAATTATGAAGACGCCACAAGAAACAACACGTGAAAAAGGACAAAATTGCAAATGTGGTAAAGGGGAATGGTGTTGAAAATTTAACAACATATGTCAAACATGATCAAAGTGCATCAGCAAAGAGGAACAGCAGTTCCGGGTTAATGTTGCCAACTGGTAAACATGCTGGAAGATCTGTAATGCTGTGGGCAGAAAATCATTAATACTTCAATGGTCAGTTTCCCAGACAAGGATTAACCTAGCCATAGACTAAAATCATTTACGCATTGGAGATATCCACTAAAAAAGAATCCAGCCCCAAGTGTGGTTTCATGAACACTAGGATGAGGTCAACCCCCTTCCATGACACCACTGCAATCTCTAAACATAATTTAACCTTTATGCAATGAGTGTGTGTGTGTGTGTGTGTGTGTGTGTGTATTTGGGATGTCACAACAACCGATACTTCATCAATGCCAAATTGTACTAGTTTTTTACTGTATCTGCAGTACTGAGTCATGTACAAAAGGATGTGTATCTGCCTTTTTCCAATCAATCTTTTTGGTCTAGTGTTGGTGGATTTTCTTCTTGTTAATAACACATAGCAAGGGATTTTTCTCAGATACACATCCTGTTAGACCTGTAGATTGTACTTGGTGTTTCACTGTGGTCAGGGGAACTGGTTTCTCTCTACTTGCATTAAGTTCTTTAGTTGTGCTGTTTTATGACGGTTTCTCTTACTAGACAACGCAATATATTTGTCTTCTGCCTCTTGAGCTTTCTAACATTACTAGCCATCAGCTGGAATCTTCTGAGTGTGTACTGAACACTGCACATGGAAATCTTAAGCTTCTCTGCAGTCTCTCACTGGAAATGACCTTCTTGCCACAATGTTTACTTGGCCCTGCACCAGTCTAACTTATTTGCCATATTCCTAGCACCTTTAATGCCTATTTTACTTTCACGACAGGCTAAAGGTATTAGGTTAACTTGGATTTTATACAACTTTAGATAAAATTTCACTCACAATTTAATTACCCCTCCACTTCCCACCCACCCATCCACCTCCCACTTTGCAAAATTACAATATAGACTTCCAATAATTATTTAGATTGTCAATAACAATCCTTCAAATGTAAATTACTGTTTACAAAGGCCATCTTAAACATTTATTGTTGTATTTTCTGTGATTTTCAGCTTTATTTCTGCCTGCTGGCTGCTGTATATTTAATAGCTAACTGAATAATTTACAGAAATATAGACTGATCATACAATACAATCATTCTGTAAGGGAGAGAAACAATAAGCTGTCTTTGTATGAAACATCTAAGTATCTCTGTGCTTCCATAAACTAATCTAATGAAAGAAAACCATTAAAATGTTTAAGAATTGGAAGCACCAGTTTTGTTTTTGCAATGCACAGTCAAATAAATTGGCGTCAGTCTTCACTGATGAATGGATAAGCAGTTATATTCTGTAAGGGAGTAAGGCATTTGTGATTTTTTTTTAAAGCAGGCCTTAGATGCTCGGATTGCAATGTTAATACAGCCATTCTTTGTTGTAGCACATTCTTTTTTTTCAGTAATGTTTAATACAGATCAAGACAAATAGCACTCTTGATAATTATTAAGTTGGATACAAATTTCAGTCACAATATTATTGATGTTTTGATGTTTCGGAAATGTTACATTCTAGACGGGAAGATTGGAAGCCACTTGCCACAAGAGTACACCTGAGCTATGTCACTTGCTGGCTATGAACTTGAATCTACAGTGACAGAACATGGTGGGGTAAGGCAGGTTTAATGCAGCCAGAATTCCTAGGGCTGCCACTGCATTAGCTCCTGCCAACAATCTGCCACATGCCCACAGGCCACCAGTGTTGTTAGTGAGATATAGTCCTTTCCTCCAATCAGCTCTAACACTCTCTCCAGGAGTACTGTGTGGTCTCTAGTAGTCACTAGCACACACAGAGGAGAACTGCTTGTGCTGTGGTTACAGGGCTCCCTTTGTAGGGGTGGTGGGCTCAGTGGTGACTCGTGCAGTTGGTGATTTAAAATTGGGGAGAAAAAATTGGGAAGCTACTGAAATGTATTCCTTTCAGTCAGTGGGTGACCCTCAAAGGAGCTCAATACATGATTGAAATGTTTGATGGGAATTAAACTATCCACATGCACTTGTCTGAAGTGTTGTAGAACTTCTGAGATTAGTTAGACCCATGAGCAGTGCATGATCAAGGAGGTTTGAAGGTTTAAAATGGTGTACACTAAAAGTTATGGCTAAGGGCTCAAGTAAATTTTGTCTGAAGAGCAGAGCTTAAGCTACAGGTCTCCTTTTACCTTAAGTGCCCCTTGAACTACAGTGTAGGTACACTTCTTTCACAGGGTGTCCTGGCATGCTGCCCTCTTACCTTCATTTTGAAGCCTTAACTTTATTCTGAGCTCTCTTAATTTTGAAGCCTTAACTTTATTCTGAGCTCTCTTTGACCTATTGCTTTCACTCTTGATTTATTGTCCCTTTTGCAATTGAGTATGAAATTGGACACTCATAGAGAGGGCTGGGGAAGTCAGGGAGACATCAAGACAATGATTGAAAATTTTCTGTGGATGAACTTGTTAACTTTGATGCTGGGCAGAAAAGATGGCCGACCAACGCGATTTTAAGTCATATTGCAAATCCTACAAAAAGTATGTTCGCAGCATTCAGTCATGATATGTGTTTCAACCTAGAATGAAAAACCACCATCACAGTCCATGTTGAGACAGTTGCCATTTATAAAATGAATAAAGTAAAATGCATTGTTTTATATGACAACCTTCCACAAGATCTGTCATCGAACAGATGTAGAAATTTAAACACCAACAGAATTATTTCAGTTGAATTTAAATCTGCTCTCAAAGTTTATTACTATTGCATAGTTTGTGTCTAATCATACTCAACTAGGCTGCATTGCATTATTTAAAAACTGGAAACAATTGAACAGACGTACTTTCAAAGAGAGGTCATAAAAATGAGTCATTTACATGCATGCCCCTCATGAACTATCCAACATTAGCATGCATTTTCACAAGGAACATTGGCAAACATTAATTATATTGAGAACCGCAGATTATGATCATACAGTTTTTTTATCTGCCTGTACTTTAGCAGTTGTCAAGGTGAATGGCAATATCAATGCAGGAACTATAACACTCTAAAATACACTAGCATACATATGCAATCAAAAGAATAACTGCATCCATTTTCCGTGTATCTATGCAATTTAATGTGTAAAAATATGTTAATACAGACTAGTAATAGGCAATAATTATGCGTGTGCCATTTTCTGTCATATGTACATCAATATGATGCAGGGCTCAAACTCACTAAAATTATGCTTTCAATTTAAAAACAGTTCATATTATGCAAATAATGGTAAACCTATTCAGTGAAACTTCCAAGATGTTCAATACAATAATTCTAAAGTAGATCATTATTCAAGCAATCCAAATTGACTTGCACTTGCTGCAATTAGCTATGATAAACAAATCATTTATTTCAGGTAATCAAAAAAACGCTTGGCATGGAAAATTCAGCAGTCAGAAAAATACGTGGATCCCTTAAATGAAGACAGAACTGGGTTTTGGCGGAGTCTACAGTAAATCAATGTAGCTCAGCCAAAGGAAAGGAATCCAGTACAAAATTCAGGAGATGCAAAGAAAACATTGCATATGGAAAATATGCATATGTTCAATGCATACGTTCAATGCCAATATCCAGTAGAAGTGGCATGAACAGGTGGCTGGATTATTTGAAGTGTGGCCACTGACGGAGTATCATGCCATTGGTCACTGAAGGCAATGGCTTAATGGCTGAGTTGGCAAAGTCTAATCATTGGTTTTTCAGTGAGCCAGAAAAGCAAAACTATTTTACATCTTATTAATCTAACCAGTTTCTCCTATAACAAACCTCTAGCCATCATAATATTGGCCTGACAAAGACACATTGTAAGTAGATACTATTGTAATTATATCTACAGTAAAGACACAAACCGAGGCTTTGTTTCACTGTCCTATCAGGTTTATACCACAGTTAATCTTTCTTAATAGCCTCTCTGGCACATCCCAGAAATACATATCCAAATAGAAAATGATATATTTGTAAATTGCCAATGTGCTCTGTTATCAGAGGAGAATGACTGTTAAATCAGACTCCACAGCCATTGAGTGTTTTGGAGATGCTGTTTCTAAATGTCCATCTTTGAAGTTTTTTTTTTTTGTAATGTATTATATTTGTATTGCTCTATCGTCCTTTTAGTATGAAAGGAATCTGCCAGCTTCATGACACACCTCATAAGTAAAATACTGTAATGTGCATGCTGTAATAAACCCCAATAGGAAAAATATGTCCCAATAGGAGCACTTCATTACAGTTATTTAAGAGTTTGTAATGGCTTTGTTTTAAATGGTATAAAAGCATATTTTATGTTCAGCTGTTGGTTAATCCTGAAGAAAATTTGAATTATTTGGATATAAGGACTGGAGCATTTGGTGTACTCAATTTAAGATCTTTAAATCTCAATAATAACTATATAAGATGACTGATAATTAGTCTTTCCCTTTAAATCTAAATTAATTCCAATATTTACTCTTTAAATTGTGCTGTCAAGTGAGAATATGAGCAAACCTATTACAAAATGTAGGGTACTGATGAAACAGTGTATGTTACTTTGATTATAGCAATATAGAATTGCAAATAAGATATGGCAGAAACAGAAAATAAAATGAGGGTTTGTGTTGACAAGGGTCTCAATTATTACAGCTAATTAAGTTGATTCAGTTATATTAATCTGCATCAAGCAATTCTCACAAAATCAATATGAACTCAAGTACAGCAGAATATTGTTTTGTGTTAATCTTAACTGACATAAAAATTGGCCACACGTTCTGTAATTGTGTTGTAATAAAATGCTTATTTAATCATGCACTAAAACAAAAAAAGCAAATAGTGTGAAATTTCTTTGTAGCTGATGCTATCCGATTACATAATTACCATCAATGTTGAGTAAAGGCAAACTGTCATTTACATGCTTAACATCCTTGTTAAGTTCCAGTTGCATAGATTAAACCAAAATGTTGCCTTTTGACCAGGCATACCAGTGGCCAGTTAGTGTGATAAGATGTGTGTTATCACAGAAGCAATCCCACCTGCCATTTGCAAGGTACAGTACGCTCTATAATGTTTTGGACATATTTATTCTTGGCTCTGCATTCCACAATATTACATTTTTATTCAAACAATTCACATGTGGATAAGGTGCGTATTCTCAGGCTTTATTTATGGGCATTTTAATACACCTTGGTTTCACCATATAGAAATTACAGCACTTTTAGAAATGAAAGTAGTCATGTTTAGTACTTTGTTGCATATCCTTTGCATGCAATGGCTGCTTGAGATCTGTGACCCACATACATAACCAGGTGCTGAGTATCTTTACTGGAGATGTTCTGGCAGGCCTGTACTGCAGCCATCTTCAGCTTCTACTTGTTTCGGGGGCGAGGTTTTCTCTTCAGCATACGAAATGCATGTTCAATTGGATTCAAACTGGATCACATCATCCTGCTGCAGGATAGAGAGTGATCCAATAAGACTGGAGGCGTTTGCTTGACTTTGAGCAGATACAACGCTTCTGTACACTTCAGAATTGATTCTGCTGCTGCCATCAGCAGTTACAACATCAATGAAGACAAGCGAGCCAGTGCCTGTGACAACCATACATGTCCAAACCCTAACAGCCCCACCATGTTTCACCGATGAGGGGTGTGGGCGCTTTGCATCTTGGGCAGTTCCTTTTGGACTCCACTTGTATCAGAGTGATGACAAGAGCGAAGTATGGTCTCATCAGGGGCTATGTATAAAAAGCACTGTTATTTCCTAGATTAATTAATGAAATAATTAATAATAATTTTATAAATTGGCATTAATAAAGGCTGAGAATCTGCACTTTACCAACATGTGAATTAGATTACAAATCTAAAATTGTGGAGTTTAGAGCCAAATCAAGAAAAAATGTCATTGTCCCAAACATTATGGAGCTCACTATATTATATATACTGTAAATACTATATCACAATGTTTGATACAAATCAAACATCGTGATTTATCACAACAAATCTTCAAATTATAAATTACGTTTTTGTAAGCATTAAACAGTCTTAAATTATTTTAAACAATCAGACGACAGCAGCCAGTGCTTCATAAACTCAGCCCTGCATAAAATGAAATAAGCTGTTAATAGGTTTTTTTTAAATAATTAATTAATTAATTTATTGATTTTTTTTTCGGCCACATTTAATGTCTATTGAGGGATGATTTCCCCTCTTACGGCCGTTATTTAGGAAATGGCCATGTATGCCAGGAAAAATAAATGCCCTATATTGCCATTGTATGACTTTTAATTAGCCAGATCAATTCACAGGCAAATTAGGCTTTCAATTCCTGTAATATGTCATATGCCAGATTATTTTTTTGAAAAAAAATTGTCTATTCTTTTGAAATAATGCAAGGAAGAAATTAATTTATTAAAGCAAAGGACCATGGGGCCTGGGACATTTAGCACATCCATTCACAGACCAATGTGATCACAATGAGAACTTATAAAGCTGCACACCTGCGGTATGTCGCCTATTCCATATTTTGCATTCATGTGAATATGCTAGCGATGACGACAAAAGTAGCAGGTCATAAGGAACGGAGTGAAAGCAGGGGGCAATAGAAATGGTACAGTTAAGGCCATTTCTGATTAGTCAGTGTACACACACGTTGCATGACCTCCTTGGTAAACTATAATTTATAATAACACTACTCAGCTTAAGCCTTTGGTAATAAACCCTGAGACGAACTACGTTATTATTATTACGTAAGTTGCAATAGTTCCATTAATTAGTTCTTATAAGTTATACTAAAATTACTTTATTTTATATTATAAAAGTATGCACAAGCTTTTTCTTGTAATTTTTTGCTCATTTGTTGGGGAGACACATCCAAAAATTCCTCAGCTTTCATTTCATCCTTGATGTCAGTGGATGGCTTTGCCTGCGGCTTTACTTTCAACCCATTGCATGTGCGTGCTTCTGGATTTACATCAAGTTGGCAGATGGGGCCACTCCTCTGATCTTCTGCTTGGGAAGATCACTTCTCATTATCCACTGATTATAATAGAACAGGTTAGGTTTCATTTTCTATTATTAAACTTGTTTTCATAGTATCAGGGAACTGAAAAATATCTGTAAAATGCTAATCCTGAGAATTGGCTGCCAGTTAGTCACATTTTCCTGATATTAATATATTCTCTAAAACAGCAAATCTCTACATGTCATGTGAAGCTTTGAATTTTTAAAAATAAGTTTGTTTTGAATTACTTATATTAAATTATGTGTAATAATAAATAAGGCTGTGTTTAGAAAAGACTGAAACAAGTAGCTTGATCTGTGTCTGTGCAGCTGAAGTCTTAATAGCATGTAAAAATAATTGCCATGCATGGAAGAGGGATGTTAAAGCTCTCACTGCTGAATCTTTTTCAAGACATTTATAGAAACGAACAGAGTGTTTTGCCAGGAATGTCTCATGGGATTTTGTGAGTCATCATTACTTCACAATTGAAGATATTTGGGCAAGAACTCAAGGAATCCTCAAAGCATTATCAGAGGCCAAGACTAAAGTGTAAGCAATGCTTAGAACTTTTGTTCTGTTATATGCAATTCAGGAAATGTTTAATCACTCCCATATGCTATTTAAAACAAAACTTTGAAACATGATAAACTAAATTAAGAGGAATCCTTGTTCTAACATCTTTTCCAGAGAATATTATCCTTGTATATTTTAAACACAATGCAAATCAATTTGTATGATTTTTAAGTACTCTAATTAGACACTGTTAGTAACTTTATCGTTTTGGTGAAGAAAAGCATTATCGGATATATATTACACAATCAAAATGGAATTTTCAAGTAGACATTTCCTAAATAAATTTGATTATAATTTAATGTCATATTTTTTGCAGCAAAATATCCACTGTAACTGTCTGGCTATATGTTCATTGCAAAATGATTGTGCCTAAGAGTGCATAATCAGTCTTAACATGAGGTTTTAAAGATGAATTAAATGGTATCACTTGATTATTTTAGATATATGAATTATTTTCCTTGTTTCATCCCAGAAAGACAGGTAGGCCACAGACAATTATGCTTATTCAGAATATTATTTTATGATTCACTGTCCTTGGTGAAATGAAGCAGCTCCAACAGCTTTCAATGGACTTCTGTTACACTGAAGCAGAAGGCTACAGCAAATACTTCACAAAAACTACAAGTCGAATTATGTAAAATATATTCATTCCAAAAGCTAAATATGACCTACCTGCAGACAGCTCAATCTTGAAATATGGCTAGGAGGATATTCAAAGGCTAAATATGGCAAACCAGTGACAGCTCCCCTAACCTCCAGTTTTCATGGTGAGCTATCATCACAAAGGACAGGTAGCAGGATGCTCCTTGAAGAATGGTTGCAAACACTCTCTCAAAATGCTCCCAATCCATTTCCTGATGGCAGCCACCTGTTCTTTTTTCTATCATGAAAAATGAGCTCATTGCTGGGTGAGGAAAAAACATTGTCGCTGACACAGTGCGCAATGATGAGTCTCTCACCATTACCTGTTGGCCTCCAGGGTCTGGATGTCAGTCGTTTTAATGGCGCCATTATGGCCAACTTTGTACAGCCTTCTTGGCCATCAACCAACTCCCGCAGAGCTTGTAAACACTGAGTTTCCAAGGCTGCAGTGTTATGCACCACCGTAAATGCCATCACAATGACTGCATACCAAAAACCAAACCCCACAGCCTTGACAAATATCACTTAATAATTCATAAACATATGTCAACATTTATTTCCCACTGCTGTTTTTATTGAGTTGTAGAGGTTGGAAAGAGGGCTAGATACAGAGAAAAGAGGAATTCATGCGTGAATTGAATTGAGGAATTTCAAATGATCACTGTGTGTTGGTCTGCACATCTCAGCTGAGGCTGGTGTCAATTTACTGCTGTCTCTCACACCATAGTGTGAATTTTCATTCTTTATATACCTCCAGCACCACCCTTGCCCTAAGTTTGAAATTTAATTTAACCATGAAGCTCTTGAAACCATTTAATGGGAATCAGACAATGATGCTGAGGAGGACCATGAGGAAGCGTAGGAGGATTACAACTTGCATTAAATTGACAAAGGTGGAGTCAATGATTTGCATTCATGTTTTTTATGAACATACACTTACACAATTACTGCATCATGCCATATTCATCTCCCTTTTTTTGCTTGGGATAGCAGCATCTGCAAAATGAATAAGTAATTTTTACAACATCCCATTTAAGTGAATTAATAGAAGCTCTGTAATGGTTAATGCATGATCCAATGCAATTGGCAGGCTCACTGGTGCTAAGCTGGTTGGCACAAAATCACAAGCATTAATAGAAGTGAAGCTTTTGCATTGTGGAACAAAGACATCTGTTGCCAGCAGGTATTTCAAGCTTCACCGCTATGTGGCAAACCAACCAATGTTTTCCTGGCAAAGCACCTTAAAGCTATATGTGTTCACTGACTAAGTCAGGCTGTTTTCATCTTCCCTGTTTACTCGTGACAAGTGGGACTCCAGACACATGACCAGATGGCAAGACTACTTCATAAATCTGCAAAACAGGATTGGTGTGGGACGTACCACAAACTGAATTCCACACTGACCTTGAGCATGATCAGTTGTTGTCAATGTATAATTCAGTATTTAACAGGTATCAATGTTAATACAGCAACATAACCCAGCGTTTAGGTTATTCTGATTAAACTTACTGAAGTTAAATGTTTTTCCACTTCGGTTTAATTCATTTTTATTGAACAAAAACTGTCTCTCTCTCTATATATATATATATATATATATATATATATATATATATATATATATATATTTTGTGAAAGTTTCCTTCAAAGATGCCATAGTAGCATCCGGACTGGCTCAGTATGTAAGATTGCTTCCCGTGAGTACAGGTTGCCATCAATAGGCTGATAGAACTAGTTGACTGAAGGTAAATGTGATGCTTGAATCTTTAGATAAATTTTAATAATGAGAACAGGACATAAAGCTTTGTTTGGAACATTCATAGGGTCTTCACTTCTACAACAATAAGCTTTTACAAGAACCAATAGCATACATACAAAAACTACAATGTGAAATATACCTTTTATTATTTTCCACATTTTGATCCAGCTGCACAGAAGTATATGTGCTCACATTGATTCATGAAATAGCAATATAAGCCCCATCTGCCTTGTGGTATAGAGGAGCAGGTGGTACTTTAACAGTTATGTTTTCATTCTATGACTCACCTTCATTAAATGAAAATACAGAAGTGAGGTACTTCATTAAGTTCCTGTTACACTTCATGATCACCTGTCTACTTTTTTCAATAGAATTGGAGTATAGTGCCCTTTAAAAAAGTACACAATAGCAAAATTATTTCAATTTCAAAATATTTCTGTCAAACCAAATACTGTCAATACATAGCTAAATAATTCATGTTAAAAAATTACTGATAGAGCTACAATGATATTTACAACATAAGCAATTCTTTCAATTTTGACGTTTATCAAAATTATATTCTGGCAAGCCTGATTATTGCACAGGATGTGTGGTGCACAATCACATCGTCTTAGCATTACTATCAATTTTCATCTGCCCACGTCGACATTTCAAATCTTGCAAGAGGTAGTGCAACCTTTAGTTGCAAACCCTGCCAAGATTCCTGTATGTGGTGCATTTAATTAACACCATGAACCTCACATGCCACTACGGTGCGATGTGGATGGTGCACACTACAAATACAACATGAATAGGTGCTCTGTTAGAGTGTCTGCAGTTTCTCAGTGCTTCAGGTCTGTGTGAATGGGGTCAGCCATACTTGATGGATATAAGTATTTACATTATTAATATGTATGCTGTACACCATTTCATCATACTGTAATGCTTTGGGTCATTCATTTTTCCAAGATATTTTTACTTTTGCTGTTTTTTTGTGTGCAATTTTTGGCAATTTCCTTGTGCTGAAATGTGATCAAAAATGCTGTAACTGAAAAGTAAAGAATGGTTTTGATCAAAATTATGGAAGACGATTAGTCCCATTCCAAAAAAAACAAAAAACATTGGTGGTCAGAAAACAATTCTCAAATAAAACTCTAAAGTAGCCTTACAAATATATAAGTTGCTTTCAGCAGGGTTCCATTTCTATGTCTTGTAAAATCAATCAATGGAAAATAAATATTCAAGGAACAAGGAACTGTTCCTTTTTTAATAACCTTATCCAAAATGAAAAATACCGCATTGACCTTTGATGGGACATGGAGAAAATGAATCCACATGAGCATTATACAGCCTTGTACTGTTTTATGAAAGTATCCCATTGTACTTCTAATAATCAGGGTAAATCAATATATAACAAATGGTCTTGGTTGGTTCTCTCCCAAGTGGCTCAGTCAACAAATCAACACCCAGCAAGGACAAGATAGGCTCTATAGCTTTGACACCTCTGGTTCCAGCCTTGATCCTGATTAGTTCCTGCGAAGAATGCCCCAGGCAGCCACTAGGTACCAACAGTCAGTCAGAAATATACCTTTCCTCCGATTGGCACTAGGCCATCTCTAGTCCCTGGTGGCCTGCAGTGTGTAAATCAGGTTCAATCTCAAAATAAATCCTTACATCAGAACAGAACATGGATTCCCATGGCATGAATTACACTATATGTCCAAAAGTAGCTGAACACCCCTTGAACTGGGGCTGTTTTTCAAGGTTTGGGCTAGGTCTTAGTTCCAGTGAAGGCAAATCTTAATGCAATGACATATTAGACAACTCTGTGCTTCCAACTTTGTGGCAACAGCTTGGGGAAGGCCCTTTCCTGTTTCAGCATGACAATATATTAATGCAAGATCCATATAGTAATGGTTTGTCAAGATCGAAGTGGAAGAACCTCACTGGCCTGCACAGGGCCCGGACCTCAACCCCATCCAACACCTTTGAAAACAATTGGAAAGCCAACAGCAAGCCAGGCCTAATCGCCCAATCAGTGCCCTACCTCACTATTGCTCTTCCAGCTGAATGAAAGCAAATCCCTGCAGCAATGCTGCAACATCTAGAATAAAGCCTTCCCAGAAGTAAAATGAAGGTTGTAACAGCAAAGGGTGAACCAACTCCATATTAATGCCCATAATTTTGGATAACATTTTGGACGTCAAGTGTCAACATACTTTTTGGCCACGTAGTGTACCAAGGAATGGCTGCCAAACTTCACTAAATTTGAGAAACCACTTGCAAAAATGGTTTAATAATATAAAATATCCGGTTTTAGTCAAATCTGTAGGTGTGGAAACAATACAATACTTTTGTTCAAGCCATTTATCTGAACTTCTATCCTCCACAAGATTTCTGAGTGAGTTATGACCATTTTCAATCCATTCCACTTAGTTCACACAGATCAAAAAGTACTTGTATTATTCAACAATCAAAATTGAATGTGTTCTATCTGGAGTTGTGCATTATTTTAAAAAGTGCATTTTTTGCACTTGTTAATGTAATCTGATCACAATCTTTGTGCATGATGCCCCTCTCGATAAAACACTCACGGAACTGACTGGTTCGAACCCGCATTCCGTGTATTTTATTATCAGACACGGTTTTACAGACCTTTCGATCTGTGTAGCACGTTCGTAGCCGTCTGGCATTGGCGATCCTCCTCGCCGTCTGCTTTAAACAGGCACTGTAAAGACAGAGCAATCAGGCAATAAAATTATTTCGCTACCTGTGTTTGCAAGATCCGATCCTCTCAACCCCGCAGTCTCTTCAACGGTGATCATTTGCAGGCAAGTCTGTAGGTTCTATGCATCATTATAAAGGAGCAGGAGGGAAATAGACCTGGTCATTTCATTATCAGTCTCATTATTAACCCTCAAGCTAGAAAGCTTATTTGGTACTCGTTACCTGAAATGTGATTACACATTGTGAACAACCAGTAGAAATCATGAGAAAATCTCATGGCCCTAGAAAAATAAATATTCCAGATCCTCATAAAATTGCTTTTTACTGTTTGCAGTGAAGACAGAAAAATACCTCCAGGGTCTTATGCAGGGAGTGGTAGTGTTTACATTAAAAACAGATAATATTTGGGGTGCTGGATGGCTCATTCGGTTAAGGCACGGATGAGTCTCGTATTGAATCTGAACCATGTCAGGGCTGACTGTGGTCGATAGCCAATAGGGCAAAGGGCAAATGGCAGAGGGCAACTGCTGATTGTGTCACCCAGGGTACAGGAGGATTGTCTGTTGGGGATCAGCATTTCATCACTCTCTAGAAACCCCCCACCGGTCAATCGGGCACCCATGGACGGCATGCCAAAGCCACATACAAGACGTGCTCCTCCGAGTATGTCCTGATAATTGAAAAACGCATCCTCTTTTAGTCTCATACTCATCACTTTTTGTACATCGCTTTGGATAAAAGCGTCTGCCAAATGAATGTAATGTCATACCATCATATCCTCCATGCCAAATACAGCTTTTCACATTAAGAACATCATACCAACAAACAGATCCCCATGGTCTAATATTACATTTTGTCATCTGTAAAAATTCAGTGTGACAAATGTGCAATAATATAGGACATCAGGAAGGGGGAAATATTTTTTCACGGAACTGTAGCTACAGTATATGAGGTGAATTAGTGCTCTGTATGTACAGACATGGAGATTCTGGAATGATAGTAAATTGTTGTTTTTATGCTATATATGAGATGTTTACTTTGATCTAATGTTGCTGATTACATATTATTGTCTCAACGTAGCCCACAATGTCAGGTGTCATGTGTGTACAGGCTACTGTAACCAACATGCAACTACTTCTACTGGAAGCTTACAAACTTTTTTGCAGCTTTAAATGGGCTGACCAAGTGCAAGATTTGTGATTGGCTATGGGACTATTTGTGGGCCCAGCAAATTATAACGATTATGACTAGGCCATTTCATCAATAGTTGATATTGACGTTGATGACGGAGAAGCAGATAAACTGCCCCAGTTGTATTCACGCCTCCTCGCTCTCTCCTTTCCTATGCTCGTCTCCTCCCCTCCTTTCTTCCACATACTTCCAAAAAAGAAATGAGGGATAGTAGAGGAGTGGAGAAAATGTGGTGAGGAGTGAAAGGTGCGTCACCCTCCATCTGAACTCAATGCAAGCTCGGCTTTGGGCTGAAAACCAGGCTAGCAATGCCACATGTTCGGCAGGAGAGCTGCGGATGTCTACATCAGGACTCCCCAATCCTGGTCCTGGAGATCTACAGTCCTGTAGGTTTATATTTCAACCTTTATTTGGCACACCTCATTCTACTAATTAGCAGTTCAACAAATTCTCTAGCTCTTGAATAAGGTTTGCTTTGTTAGGATTGGAAAAGAAACATATCTCCAGGAACAGGACTGGGTAGCCCTGGTCTACACTCTCCAGATTTAGCAGTGTTCCCCATGTTGGGTACACAATATATAATGGATAATATCCACTTCACTAAGAGAAACTAATACAATAGAAAACAACAGTTTATATATAAATTGTTTTGTTTTTTATTTTTTGTATTAGCAGATACAAAAAAAAGAAAAAAAAATCAGGCTTAACCTGTGTTCAAAATTTGCCATTTACGGAATATAGATTCCAAAAAACAAAAAACAAAAAAAAAAAAGACAAAACACAAGACAAACCAATGAACTTTGGATAATCAACACTGAATAAAATGTAAACTGGACTGATTTGTCTATCTAGGATATACCAATGGCATGATCACTCTCATATTACCCAAACTGTTCCAGAAAATTCCTCCCATGACCATAGCCAGGCTCACCTTATGTGTGTACATCTAAACTGTCGTTATACTTTCCCCTGTTTTAGGATCAGAAAGGCAATCATGAAAATAGAGCAGCACAAATGTGTTTACACACATCTGGATTTCTAAAAATCGTACCAAAATATTAAAAGAAAACAAAAATAAATGAAGGGAAATGACATTTGCTAAATATTATACAATGTAAACTTGTCTTCATTTGCAGCATTAAGTCGATAAGAACGGAAAAATATAGATTTGTGAAGCTTATTTAGTACTTAAGCTTCAAAAATTCATTATGTTCTACAAATTTAACAATCAACACCCTGTAAAATGAATCATGTACAAGAGAACAACTGAAAATATAAACACTGAACAGCAGGCTACTGAAGTATTTAAAATATCACAGCAGAAATTTCACTGGTATTTAAGAATTTTTCCAATTATATATGATTTGCATAAAAAACTAGACAAATCAAACAAAATACTGATCACCAATTATTATTTTGCAGAATACTTTTTTTTCCCCCCATTTTTCTTACTGGGCAACCCACTGACAGTATTGCATTAATATGGGCTTATTCATTACATCAAGTTTTTTTTGTTGGATAAACATCTGAGGTTTATGTTCTTTACCTGACAATAGATCATTCTATTCAATGCCCTTACATTTCTGCAAGCACGCAACAAACCTTTAGAGAAACAAGTTGTACTTCCAGGACACAAGCTGTACTTTAACGTGTTAATTTTAGATGATCTTTAGACACTAAACAATATTTTTTGCCTATACGTTTCAAAACACACCTGGAAGTAAATTGAGAACGTTTTAATCATACAAGAAAATATTCCTCAATGCTAATAGATGTAACTGTTGAGTGACCGTTGATTGTTTTTCAAACACTTTCTTGGCGCCAAGTGCATTTTAAAATGTCTGCTGAAGGTAAGATAAGGATATTTCCCAATAAGTGTTCCCAAAAGCACCTTTCTAAATGGTGCAATGATTTTCCATTTTAAATACTGAATGAATTTTGATTGCAGTTCTACAGAATAACATTTACGTGATTAAACCGTTAGCGAGCATCAGTTTGCATGACTTTGAAAGCATGAAACATTAATGGAAATATGACATTTAAACAAAGCAAGCCACAATTGTAATAAAATACTTTCTCAATCAAAAAACATTACAATGAGCAACTTTTAGATGCAACTTCAGATGCAACTTTTGCAATAGTAGAAACATATTAATGGTGCCACATGACAAACACAGTGTGCTTATCCTTATCCACTCATTTTGCTTAAAAACATACCCACAAACAATCTTCAAGCTGTTGTGTGTTCAAAGTGATTAAGCCATCACAGAAGTTCAACGTTCCACATCTGCACGACCCATCAAATGGTGGACACTTTGTACTGGAGCCATGTGGGTCTCAACAAGGGGAATACATACTTGAGTCATCAATGTATCAAAGAACAACTTAAATTTCTTAGAATTTTCTATTTGGTGTATGATATGTGCACAAGCAGGTAAGGGGTTCAGTAGAGATCAAATAGCATCCAATAACAACCATTTTCAAAAGGCTTCTGATTTTTCTTTACTTTTTTTTTTTTTAGGTTGAACATAGGACTCAAAGTACTTGAAGAGGAAAATATACTCTGCTGCATTAATTTAATTTTTTTCATAATTTAACTTGTCTTTCCCATTTGACTCATGTAAACTTAAATCAGCTCAATTTGATGTTGCGCAGATTTCTGGAATAATCCTCATGTACGATTATGAAATGCATCAGTGTAGCTACATTGCTCTGAATATTTCATTGTCTTTTTGCTGGGAAACTACAGGCTTTTAGACAGTTAACAGTAAGCTGCAAAACCTAAAATTTGTGTTATACTACAGCAGTAATAAAACAGATTAAACTGAATAATTAATACCATATTTTGCAAGTTTTGAGTTTCAGAATAGGAGGCCTAGTCATTTCAAACTATCAGCAATAAACTGCTGCTTTAAGGGAACTATTAGCCAAGAATTTCATTTTATATTGCTGCTATAATTTATTCAAATGCAGTGGACCAACTCCAATGTTAGAGCTAAGTGATGTGTATTCAGACATGGTTCTAAATCATGATTTTGCCCTTAGTTCATTTACTTGTACCAACTCAAGTCCTATGAAGTACAACACTTTGACTACAAATACTGCATACACAAATACATAATGTTGTGGCTAGACCCCTGAAATGCAAAATCTATCTTTATTTGAATACAATCATTTTATGCTCGTGCTGAAAGCTTGTCTTTTCCATTTAAAAAGTTTTGTAACCTTTATGTTTGCTTCATCCCTTAACAATGTTAACTTTTTATACATTCCGCAGTTCAGTTGAGCATTTTGAATATTTTATGTAGCTACATTTTAGATCATACCATATGGCCATTTATGTGCTGTTTTACAGCTTTGAAATATGTGAACGATTTGCACAATCAGCCAAACAAGCCAAATGTGGAACTCCCTCATTTGCATTTCACTGACCTTGATATCAGCTTGTCCAGTCTAGTTTTATGCTGGAAGGAGTCCTGTTTTCAGGCCAAAAACTGAATTTTTAGATTTATGCATTTCCCTCTATTATTTAACCCAAATTAGGTTAAACAAGTAGCTTTTCAGTTTAGTGGCAAATAAACGTTTACACTTTTGGATCAGCACTAATGTATTTAATCACTCAAACCAAAAAACTCAAAATGTTATAACTCCAATTTTAACTACACACACTTATTTTTTCTGTGTCCACAATGGTATCATCAATATTATTATACATAATTTGTCACATTTTGCATATTCACCCTTTTGAATTAATCTTTTTGATTAAGCATTGCATTCAATAGTGCTTTGGGCATCCAATATAAATAAATGGACAGAGTAAAATAATCAGAATGTTTTCACCAAAATTAAGTATCCAATGATTCCATTCATACTTAAGTTTCCTTTTGGAACTCCGAATTAAATTCACTTAAAAAAAAATAATAATAATCTGCGCAACAACAAATGAACCAGTTTCAGCTAAAAAGGACCACATGTGGTAATTTAAGCCTGAGCCAGTCTAATTGCAAACTTATATAGCTTAAATGAAAGCAAGTTGTAGCCTGCATTATTTACATAATATTTAAATTTATTTTAGTTTCTATCAAACAATTAATCCTTGGTATACAAAGTAATGCTTCCTTAAAATCACAAAACTCCAACATACAAAAAGACTGAATCAGGCCCTAACACAAAGCATTTCCTATACAGGTAAGATGGGGACAGCAAGTCTTTTAGATCCACAAATGCTTGTAAACCAAGTTTTTTTTATTATTACTGAACGGAAAAAAAAATATCATCTGTAAAAATGAAACATGTCCCATTTCAGTAGTGCTTTTCCTGCAGGTAATCTTTCATCTTGTTGGGTAAAGGCAGTTTCTGAATCAGGTCTATCCGTGTGTACTGCCGAATGACAAAGCGGCAC
The DNA here is from genome assembly GCF_018555375.3 of Anguilla rostrata. Taxonomy (NCBI): domain Eukaryota; kingdom Metazoa; phylum Chordata; class Actinopteri; order Anguilliformes; family Anguillidae; genus Anguilla; species Anguilla rostrata. The sequence continues at coordinate 51,668,077 of NC_057936.1, read as the reverse complement.
AAGTACTGTAGTGAACGCACTTGCATGAAACGAGAAACAGGGTTTGTCAGTCTGACGGGATACGTTGCAGACCCCGGTAAACGCGATCTAGAATAACAGAACGCTCCACTTTCAGAGTCTTTTATAGAATGCTCAATGAGATCTACTATAGATATATGACCCTCCACATCTGGCTGTTCATAAAAACTGAACCGGCCATTTGAGTGTTCAATCCTGGTGTGAAGTGTCTTACCCTGTGAACGAAAGCTCAGGCTCAAGAGGTATCGATCGTCCGAACTGTCACGTACCAAGAATGAGCCATCTGGCAGGTTAACAAGTTTTTCCTCTGCTTCCCAGCGAGTTATGGGACCCCAGTACCATCCCTGCTTGGCAAGTTTCTTCAGCTCCTCTGTGAGGCTTGTTACAACCATAGGTCCACTGTTCTGAACGGAATCGTACACCCTGCCAACTCCTGGAGCAGAACTGGGGTCAAAATTCAGATGGTGTCTGACCCTCTCCGTAACTTGAGTGTCAGCACCACAAAAGCTGGGAAAGTTCCTCCGATACTGACTGCCAGGGTGTGGAGGTAGCAAAGGTGAAAGTGGAGGAACATCAACTCTTGGGCTCTGAAGCATCACACCTGTGCTTCCTATAAGCAGTCCATTCACTGAAGGTTCCAGAAAGATGTCTGATGACATTACCAGATCTTGATCTATCTGTCCGTCATCCACATGAAGAGCATCCCTTTCTACCTGTGGCATCACTTCCATTGGTGAGGAGCCATCCAAACAATAAGAGTGTGATCTTTCAACAGGATACATTCCCTCATCTAAAGGCATTGTATACTGAATATAGTCCTGAGGTGTAATTCCAATAACTACAGGCACATGTTCATCAATATTTAGATGCAGGTGACTATTCTGAGGGTCAGAGTTCTTCAAAGACTCACTTGGATCCTGGAAAAGCCTGTCCATCTGGAGGTCATGGAACTCCTTTCGAACACCATTAAAAGATGGGCTGGGATTAGATGAATGAACCAAGGCTTTCACCTTCACCTCCATCTTAATGCATGCTTCTTCAGAGTTAGCTGGCCTAAGAGGCCAAGGAGTGGGGCTGTAATGATGGCTTCGCAGGGACGTGGATCTTAAGGGACGCTGGGCTTTCACTTCATTAAAGCTTATGGGGGCAGAGGAAGAGGAAAAGGTGTCATCATCTATGCAGCCAACCGAAGAAGAGCTTGCTTTAACTTTAGATTTCTGCTTTGCTGACAGTCTCCTTTTTAGTGTTCCCATTAAACTCTCACTCTTGGACCGGTTCTTGTGGCCCTTTTCCTCTTCACCATTAAGATCACAGCTTCCAAGCTCTTTGCTGTAACAGCCTCCAAAAAGGGAATCTTCTTTTGTGAAATCAGCAGCTAATGCTGGCTGCTGTACCACAACAAATTCACCTTCCTCTTTGCCTTTATTTATGTTAAATGATTTTCTGATCGTTTTAAGGCTGATCTTCTTCATTCTGAAAGTTCCTCCCAAATGAGAGCATAGGGTCAAACCTATGAAGTTCAAAATTTCCTATCCACAGTATATTTTCATCACATGGCCAACAGATTGCCAAGCATGGACTGGCATCCCCTAGGACAGAATAATCAAGACATTATATCAATTTGATATCTCAAGAAAAAAGCACAGATAAAATGAAATATTTGAACTGAAAAAGACAAATAAATTTTAATGAAATTGGAAAGTAACATTTTAAAAATAAATACAGTAAGATTAGTGAAGGAAATACCATTAATTCAAAAAAGTGATATACAAAATATGGTTTGAGAGACAGAAACAATTTTGACTAGCTTGGCTCGAGCTTCAAGTAATTTTGTATCTGAGAAACAGAAATCTGTGAATTCTTTGCTGATGTGTTTTCTTTTAATACTCTTTTGCATTCACAAATGGCCAAGAATATTTTTTTATGCTTTTCGCAAAAAAATGTAAACAAGCCTGCGTTAAAATTGGCTTGCTTTCACGCTTGGCCAAACTCCAGGATTTCAGTGGTCGGGGTTAACTGGGTGTTAGTTACATAACAAAAACCTTAAGTCCAGTGAAATCCTTTCTATATGTAATATGTAAATTGCCACTCTTGTGCAGGTAAGGCAAAATGCCTAAGCATTGCCCCTTCTCCAGATGCAGAGAAAGCAATACAATTTTTTCCTTTTCACGAAAATTAAGAGACCTACAGTAAATGGGCTTTATTTCTGGAACCCACAGGCACTGCAGTATTACAATAACCCATACTATTAGGATTTGCAGTGCCCATTTTCGCCTGGAACTTATCACAAAATGTGATGGATCGGTAAGTAGGCCTACCGTTAGCTAGCGACAATGAAATGGCTTTAAAGCTTAGATGTGTGGAATCAAATACTTTATTTATTTGGTTGTAATGTCAGGATTTTGAGACTGCTATAGGGTCTAATGTTAGTGTACAGTACCTCAGTGTTACGTTATTACACGCTGTATGGTCTTCAGGTTTAACTATGGTAAAGCCTAGATTACGTGGCTTTCTTTGTTTCGCCTGGAAGTGTAAGGTTACTGCTCTAACCAGCTCTAACCTAGCTAATGATGAGGAATGGTTTACATATGACGTGTCTTACAAATATGAATTTTAATTAGCGTAGGATACACACCTTATACAAGGTGTCTATACATGGAATTTACATAACTAAAACAGCAACTTTGAAAAGGTATTATAACTAGTACCATGTGTAAACAGGAAATCAACCATAAACAATCTAGATGGGAAACATATATCAAATGAACTGCTTCAAATATTTTACCTTACCTTGGAAGGGAAGTGTGGATGCTGACAGGCCTTACACACCCAAATATACAATCTAAACAGAGATAAAATAACACCTTTAAAGTACCACACATTTCAACATCTCTGTAAAAAGATGACTGTACTTCAAAGTATAAAATCACAATAACACTTCATATTGTACACAACTTGACTGTTTATAGTACTTTCTGTGGAGCTAAAGTATTCATTCAAATTAGCACACTTTTGTGAAACTACTGTTACAATGGTCGGTTCATAGCCAAGTAAGGTTTTTACAGCAAAGAGAATACCGCTCATTTAAAGCAAGATGCATGGCTTATCTTTTGCTACCGTCTGTCCTGTTCCACAGGCTAACAAGTTAATGCAATCTGCAGGGTTGTATTGGCTTCCTGAGGGACTCATCACAAAGTATCAAGTTGTTAGCCTGCAACTTTTTTAAAGACTTCGCAAAAAAAGTAGGGGAAACGGATCATTGACAAAGGAGTTAACTTGCAAACCAAGGACAGAACTTTTAGTAACCATACTATCCTTGACCTCGGCAGCCTATGAAGCCAATAGCACGTGTAATCCCTTCTGTAAATAGGTGACGCGATTAGGTCATTAAAATTAGATGCTCATCAAATATGAAGCGGAAGTTCACTTAGGCTTTGCTAGCCAGGCACATACAAACGTTAACTAGAGCTAATTGATAACTAGGAGTATTTCCGCACGTCCAACGTTATGCAGAGCATTAGAAGTTGGTTGTATAATGCATTATTTAAAATGACCACTGGCTAAAGAGGAATATATCGACATATTGCTGTCTTGACAACTTGACTGACCTGTCAGGGCTTAGCCTAACTTGGTTAGCAAACGGAATACCCAGCCGATTATTTATTAATAGTCTGGCCCAGAATGAGGTTAAAGGAACAAGGTTTCGCCAGCACGGAACAGACACATAAGTTCACGTTAACTGCTAGTGTTACATCTAAATAATGCGACCAAGCTCGTTGCCTATTAGCAACTTTAAACGCTAAGCTTTGCCAGCTGGGACATGTCCGGAGCCAGGCCTAGTTGCTCAGCTACATGGTCGCTGCAAGTGCTAGTCTAGCTATGAGTAAACTTTTTGAGTGAGCCGTTCTTAACTTAAGCGAAAGAGAATGACCTAACGTTAGCCAGTCCAAGCTGCCGTACTTAGAAAATGACTTGACCTTAGTTGGCAGTTGTTAGCTTCTCATTCCAGCTGACAGCTAGCTTGTTTGCTAGCTAGATACCCATATTGTCTTTGTCTATATTTAACACTGGCTCGCTTGTTAGCCAACCAACTAGCAATAGTTAGCGGTAGCTAGCAGGCTGGTAATGTTACAGTGACTGCATTGTCCAGCTAACCAGTAATGTCACGCAAAACAAAATATGCATTACATTCGTTTCCTTTGTTTAGTATACTTACTAGTCGTCTTCTGCATTCGCACTGTAGCTGCACTTTCCTTAAAGCTTAAGATGTAAACTAGCTAAGCAAATCACTTTAGCTGGCGCTCCCTTGCTAGCATTAGCCAGCTGGCTACCCAGCTAGCTAGCTAAGCTAAGTTCCTTTCATTCTCTCTCCACGAAAGGAGTAGCGCAAGTAAGCTATCTTACTACGCACGGACACATCGCGCGCGATGCCTTTTACAACGCTCCGCTCTGAAAACAACATTTGAATTATCGGATAGCACGTATATATTAATAATTTTTTTTTTACTTAAACGTTGTGTAGCCAACTAACTAGCTTCTCTGGGTCTGATTCATTTCTGGCCCATTTCAGTACCCTTTTTTTAGTTCCTGACGCTCTCTTCCTATCTGCCTTTGTTGCCTGTTGCATTATGGGAGAAGATGTTTTCTACCACACAAGCGTCTCTGCATGGAGAGGCAGAATTGGACTGTTGAGTGAATACTTTTGCAAAAATGAGGATAGGATAGCGTTTAGTAATCCCATAAAATTATAACGTACCTGGAAACCATATCGGAATGTCTTTAAAATGCTCGCTAATGTGCTTAATGAAAATATTAATATAATTTCTTATGTGAGGCGATCTCTTACGCAATAATACTTCACACGTTATCACAGCAAAACATAGGCCTGTTTACATGTATTTCACACCAGCAAAAAATACAATGTGTGCGCATTTACAAAACAACCAAGCACACAGTAAATGGACAAAGAGCATCCATGGATTCTGAAGTGTACAGAAATATCTTATCTGTTTAGATCAAACCAAATGCCTCAAAATGCATTGGATGGTGCTTCGCCTTGCTGCAAGACAATGACCCCAAACATATTAGGGCAACCAAGGAGTGCATCTGAGCCAAAAAGTGGATGTTCTTCTGGCCAAGTCAATCTCTGACCTGAATCCATTTCAATGTGTTTCACTAGTTTTCACTTTTACCTCATATTCATTGTTTAATTTCAAATCCACAAAAGTAGTGTCACTATCCAAATACTGCACCATATATGTAAATAGTACACAAGCAATTAGCCTGCTGGAGATTTATTTATTTATTCAAGTGTTCCTTAATTTGTAATGCATATGATTTTGAGGAAACCAGGCAATTATTATTTTTTAAAAGGCGGTTTGATTATCTCACTCCTAAAGCATTAACAAAATAAGTGAACCAGTGGCAATTTTGTGTTCAAAGTCTGTGCTGACAAACATAATATTTAATGAAAGGCAACTACTCATCATCAATTTTGACATCTTTACTGTACTGTGTTAAATATTGTTTAATAACCTGATCTCAGCACACATCATACAGTATATGCCTATATATACATCAACTGTATTTGAATCATATGATTATTTTCCCCACTACAGAATATTACCCATCATAATAGTGTTTTCAAAATATTATTTGTAAATATAAAACTGATTTCTTCCAAAAATGAGCACTGAATGTTTCATTTCATTACAATCACTTAGTAAATGCTCTTATCTAGAGTGACATAAAGTGGTTGAGAGCATCAGTGATACCAAATTTTATATCACCAAAAAAAGGTACAGAGGCCCATTATAATTATAAAGTGTAATGGCAACCTAATGTAACCTGTAAAGTACCCTAAGAAACAACAATTTGTATTGTGACAAGAGAAAGTAGCACAAAAATACACAGAGCACAGCTATACCTATACCATTATCCCAAAAGGAAAACCAAAGAAAGAAACAAAGTTTAAAGGGAGAGCCATGGTCAAATCTAAAGAGGTGAGTCTTCTGTCCGCATTGGAAGATGGGTAGGATTTCTGGTCTCCAGTCTGTAGTGGGATGCTCATTTCACAATCATGGGGCCAGAAGGTAGGAGAACAGATAGATGTGTAGGGTCTGATGACATTTTGAAGACATTTAACATCATCAAGTCATGCTCTATCACCTGTGCTTGTGTCCCACAGGTATAACAGTTGTACGTTTCCAAAATCAGATGCATATTACTTCTGAGAAAGAAAAAATGGTTTCTTTCATGAAGATCACAGAAACAACTTGGCTACATTAGAAAGCTGTTCTGTGGGAGAAGAGAGAAAGGATAGAACATCAGTACTGACAGATCATTTTCATTCTTTGATACTAATTTGATACAAATCATAAACCATAGCCATTGTATTGGTCTCTCTCTTGTTCCTTCCTTGCATTACTGACTTAGCCTAATCATTTATATGATCTGGCATTTTTGCTGCTTGTCTGATATGACAGACTTTTTCAGTTTCTACATCAAATGTTTCACTGTGATTCAATCTATTGAGTGAGCCAGTATTGGTGTATACAGTTAATTAGCTAATTGAAGAAGGGAATTGGTTGAACTGGTGAAAACAAAAACCTGCATAGGCACCAGCCTTCTCAGAATGTAAAAAGGCAGTATTTCTTGGAAAAACATACCAAAATAAAACCTCATATGCATTCCAAAAGCCGATATACCCGGCTGTCTAATTTATTTTTCTAACGTTTTCTGTGATTTACTTTGCATTTGAGATGTAGACAGAATTCAGATGATTAATTGGTGGCCTAATTAGTGTCAGTATTATCTTAAAGTGGGTAATTGTGTTTACTGCTGCTAGGCTAATTTAGGCTATACACTGTAAATTATTGTTTTTCCACACTGCTTAACTGACAGACTCATAGCGTGCTGTGCAAAACCTGCTTAAGGCAATGCTGTGAAGACAATTACTTTGAGGAACCATTAATTACACATCCTTATTAGGGCTGCCTTCTGATAAACTCCAGTGAAGGGGACGGGTAGGGGGATGGGAGAAGGGGACTGGGTGGGGGATGAGAGAAGATGATGGATGGGGGGATGGGACATTGCTGGTCTACAAACGTACAGTACTTTCACAGGGCACTCTCTCTGACATGTTTCACAAGCCAAAATAGCCTTTAGCTAAGAAATATGCTTGTGGTCCTGACATTAGTTCATTGTAATTTGTGCAAAAGGGCATGTTTTAAAAACCATTAGCATAACTTTAAATATGTAAAATGCTTTAACACTTCTGCTTGTTATCCTGCATCTTGTTATTTGGGCATAGTGGTGACACATAATTATTATTCTTTTTAGGGAAATTTACAGCCCTCCCCATTCTTTCCACCCTGCCCGTGACATCACCTGGCCTTAATCCTGTCCATATTAATGATACGACTACTGTAAAACTGATTTTGTGGTTGTTTATTACCCTCTGCAACTTCCATGATCAGCTAAAGTCTACCCTTTTCATTTTCCCATGAGCCCACATGTGATCCTGCTCAGTGACCTATGCCTTACCCACATTAACAGCTCCCTTCTGCCCTCCTGGTTGATTAACTTTCTCTCATTTCATACTCCATGTCACAAAGCAGGTACGTGCAAATATTAGACATACAGTGTGTGTGTTAGTGTGTGTGTTTGTCCCTTCTCTGCTCATTCTTAGTGTTACTGCCTTCTTTGCTTTCTTTGTTGCCTTTGCCATTCACCTTATCTTCACCATATCCATCCTCTAGACTTGAGTCCAACCTGTTACCTGTGACATCTCTTTTCTCATGTGTGCACCATAATTGTAGACTATTTGTGTCCTCAGTCATCTTGGGCCATGAACATTGTATCCTCCAGCCTGTAGCTGAACTTCATCATTCACATTGAGAGGGCTTACAGAAAACCTGTTCTGCTGTCAGCAAAGAAGAGATGTAAGCAAATTAGCCGATGGTCGTCCTTCCACTTCTTTCTGCTCCTTTCTTACCTCGGCAAACAAAAAAAAAGAACAACATAATTTTTACAGACTGCTGCAGTCGGCCATTGCAAACTGTTCTCTACAATTCCCTCTTTTCTTTTCTATATAACCATGGATAACTTTCTTTTTCTGTTGCTAATATGAGAAGTTCACTCAACCCTCCATATTTTTTTCCTTATTCATTGGATCCACACACAAATGATCACATGCACAGATAACTGTGCCTCATCATTTTCAATGGTCTCTTCCTTCTCAAACATGAGTGCTGAATGGACCATTTAGTCCCATTGGAAATTAAAAAAACACTTGATCACAGATTATCAAAATCATAAGAGCTGCTTTCAGTACAGTAAATTACAGGCATTTAGCAGATGTTCTTATCCAGAGCGACTTACACAACTTTTTACTTAGCATTTAAATTGCATCCATTTTTACAGCTGGATATATATTGAAGCAATGCATGTTAAGTACCTTGCTCAAGGGTACAACAGCAGTGTCCTACCTGGGAATAGAACCTGTGACCTTACAAGACCAGCTCCTTATCCATCATACTACACTGCCGCCCAGTATGCTTGCCTTCTCACAGAACATCAAAATATTGGCTCTCATTGCAAGTTAATTGTCCAACTCCACACATTGAAGTACACAAGATCAAATTATGAAATTAGTTTCTAATTTACTAAATTCAAATTCATTTGTCTGGTGACACAAGATGTACACCATATACTGTATTTTAACCAGATGGTACAGATTTGCAGTTAATTAAACATCTAAGCATATGAGTTCACTGACCATTTTGCTGAACAAATGACAATCTCATCTCATCTGACAACCACAGCTTTTATGTCTTTTAATATTTTCCCCTATATAACATGCATCAAAAGAACAGTCCATAAAACAAATACTCTGACATTTGTAATAGCACAACAGTTTAAATTAACTGTCATAAAGTTATAAGTTATAATGTTAAACTTCTAACTACTGATTTCCAGATGTCCACAATAATTCAAGCCACAGTCCTATAAATAAATATGTGGGCTTGATGATGTACGTTTTTCTCATTTTACTGACCAAAATGAATACTCATATAAATCCAATGTAATTATAAATGTTTTGCTGCACACTTATAATGTGCGGCATGGAAATAAACAAGCTTTTCATTTCAAATGAAAGGTCCCTCATCCATACATTTTTAAACAATGCTGTTGCAGCTTTTCTCAACCATCCTCAAACCTCCGATTTGACTACTGCACCAGGGGCTTTGTGAGTGGTCCCCGGATGCCCACCCTGATATCCTCAACGCTTTCAGTGGAGCGGAAGACACATACAGCAGGCATGTCAGACAGTGATGAGGCCAGCGGGACCGCTTTGTTTTTGCTTGTGAGATTACCAGAGAATGCTGTCTGGGTTTTCCTTTCAGGGCTGTTTATTAAATGGATAATGATTACTTTTTTACCCTGTGTCCTCCTTTTATGTCGGAGCCAATGAGTACATTTCCAAACGTATTAAAATTCGAAGACTGATCCAAATTAATTCAGTGCTTCGATATCTCTCGCCTTTTCCCCAAAGGAGAAGCTTTCAGTTGCTTCAGAAAATGTGCATTAATTATACCTGCAGCCTCTCTACCAACACAGGATGCAATGAACCAAGCACTATTACACTTGAAAAGGATGTTATATATTTTTTTTGTCAAAGACTGCATTAAAAACTGTGACCCATATTTGCTTGAAAATGAGTAAAAACGTTACATTGAGTTACTGTCATCCTGTCCATGAATATAATTTTTCAATTTTGCTGATACTAGCCCTCACCATATCTGATTTGTTGTTGTTTTTGTCGTTTTTATGGTCCCCTAAACACATACAGTAGGCTCTGGTTTATGTTGTGCTATTAAACAAAAAAGGAAACCATAGAAGGACCCACTGCATCATATGAATCTGTGATTTGTAGGACCTAGTTGTATCAGCCCCCAGAGGGATGCTTGTAGCTGAATGGCAAATCACATAACCAGTATGGATTATGATCTGAATATCAGTGCACACATGTTAAATCGGAGACATATACATGTGTTGACGTGACCATACTTTACAGGTCATGAAACATGAAATATAACATGGTAACCTAGATGACATTAATTTCACTGAGCGACTTGCACACATGTCCACAGAAGTTCCGTACAGCACAGACATGTTAAAGATACAACACAGCTGTTCCTTGTTTGTTCCTTATTCTCAGAAATTGCATGTTCAAATAGATGGAATATATACTGTCATCTCGGCTTGGGCCTTTCTGTGTGGAGTTTGCATGTTCTCCCCATGTCCGTGTGGGTTTCCTCCGAGTACTCTGGTTTCCTCCCACAGTCCAAAGACATGCAGCTAGGCACATTAGAAACATAAAATTGCCCATAGGTATGAGTGTGCTCTGCGATAGATTGGCGGCCTGTCCAGGGTGTATTCCTGCCTCTCGCCCAATGCAGGCTGGGATAGGCTCTAGCACCCCCCATGACCCTGCCCAGAATAAACGGGTATAGATATTGGATGGATGGATGGACAGACATTGTCATCAAAAATGATTTAAAATAGATTTTATCATCCTCTAATATAATTTAATGTTTAAGTAGGATTTTGGCCCATATTTATTCAAGACTGAGGGAAACTGTTTCTCCAACCTGTCAGTCTATCAATGTAGAAACACGAAAAGCCAAAAAAAAAAAAAAAAACATGTACCCCAAAAGACATGTTATATAAACCTGCCATCTCTGAAGTTGTCCTGCTTTCTCTTTTGGTCCCAGCTGCATAAAACATACAGAGTGTAAAGCTTGTATCTCCTCTTGACAGAGACAACTTTCATACACAGTGGGCATTGTCAGTGTTTCCCCATTCCAAATGACCATGGAAGCACCGATTGTACCAGGCCACACTCACAGTCAGGCTCTCTGCTGAAGCAAACTATAACTAAACATTTGTTATTTTATTTCTTTAAGAACTCAGTTTGAAAGCAGAGTTGTATTATCTCATTGACAGCATAATTCTCTTTTTTATTTTGCTCAGACTGTTTTGTAGTCTGAGCAGCTCTCCTTTAGAAAATGTTTCCATAAAATAGATTTTCCCGAAGGAGAAGACAATATCAAAATATTTACTTTTCAAAAGATTATATTTTGAAATATGGGTAGGCACTGAGTCTAAATGAAGTGACACTGATGAAAATCCAATGATGTCTATATTGTCAAGAAAAGAACTGTACAACTTTTTTTCCATCCGACTGCAAAGGAAATATGAACAAGTATAACTTATAAAAGTATTGTGTGGATAGTAAGTTAGTAAAAAAGTTACATGATTTCACTTCTATGTTAGAATTGAATTATGTGAATCTTTTACCAACAAACTATGTGTTATATCAGAAAAAAAGCCATCACAGAATTTAACATTTTAATGGCTGTCAATAATTAGCATGTAACATTGCATGCGATTCAAAATGTTTTACCAGCACAGATAAATGGCCCTAACTTTTTGGAGCAATCGGTAAATCATTCCTAAGGGAAATGTTGGACTTTATAGTTATTTTTGTGTATGCAGTAAGTAAATAAGCCATGACTTACACATGATGGCAAGGAATATGATCTATGCTGTTTACTCAATCAAGCCCTGAACTCTGACTGTCATTGACTTCTCTGGTCTGATTCTATGCTGTTTATTATGTGAAATGGTGAAATACTGACATTTTGTTTGATGAAATTTGATGTCATAGATACATGTTATATGAAATAACATTTAAAAAATATGTAGTATTGCAGAGATGAGCCTTTTATTTAACAATTGTCCAGCCAGTAAAATGTACGAATACATGATTTCATAGCAAATGGCCAAATATGAATGCATGTTAATGGAGACTGAAATATAAAACATATTACACATATATTTGAATCGTAGGTATTAGACCTGGGTCAAATAAGTATTTGTTTTGGATTCAAATATGTTTCTATGCTCTGTTGATATTGCCTGGTGTAAGTGAGCCTGCCAATATGACCAGAAGGCGTGGTTTGCACTTTTTGAGAGTATTTCATTGGTTCCAATACACCAGACAAGATCAGTAACATGCATAGTATTTGAATCCAAAACAATTGTACTGATGGTTATGCTTGTGTCATTATTCTGTTAGGTTGGAGGGTGAGCAACACTTCCTTTGCACGCCACCCGTGTATGCTATGTATGTAGTGGATACACCCAACTGTGATAATTTATTGTTTTTTCAACTATTTTCAGCCTCTATTTTCAGACACTTCTCAATCTCATATGAAAAGATAAGCCTCAAGTTGGAGATCTTGTCACGTGAAAAGGGTCTTTGTTAAGTACACTGACCCGGAAATGGCTAGCATGCTGGCGCGGTTGTTGAAAACAAACCCAGGGTAACCGTTGTTGATGTGAGCGTGGGTTCCACTTCAACCGTAAAACTATTACAAACTGTGCTTAACATGTGTAGTTAACCAGCTATTGGCTGTAGTGCATGCGTTGATAAATATTGAAATTGTATCAGCTACCTATAACTATGGAATTGTCCACTCTGATAAAAAAGACAGGTACGTTAAATTACCAAACGTTAATGAAGTAATATAACGTTGGCTAGCTAACTAGCTTTGAAGCTTACTTTCTAGAGTTGACATCGAGTTGTTATAGACTATGTGTGCTAAGTTGGTTGACGTTAGATGTAAATGTTCCTTGTACTTGTTTGATAGCCAGTGCTACCACGTCAACATTTTGGCTTGATAGCCAGTAAACTGAAGACGAAATATAGACTAGCTAGTTAACTAGATATGTATCCGTCGGTTAGTTGGGATGTGAATATATGCGTACAGAAATTATGTAATAGTATAGTAAAAGCAAAGTAATAATTAACTATGAAGTCAGACATATTGCAACCTTTTCAAGTCAGGTATCTAGGTAGCCTGTCAAGTATGTGTGCTAATACTTGTTTTTCTTCTGTCAGGCCATCGCTTGGTGGAAATTAGAGTGCGGGCACTCCAGAACATAAAGTGCAAGCTGGATCATGGCTTATTGTCTATTCCCGATCTTGTCCAAGAGAAAATGTTGTTCGTTTGCTTGCTTGAGTGGTTTAATTTCCCTGAAGTGCCAATGCAAAGAGAAGTACTGGAAATTCTGAATGCTTTGGCCGAAGTAAGTTCATAAATGGTCAAAATAAATAAAAAATAATAATTTAAGTCAAATTTTAGAAATGATGTTTGTATGTTACAAAATTAGCGCATCTAACATAGCTCACGCAACTGTATTATTTGCTGAACAGACGCCTAGTCTGGGTGACTTCATCGTTCTTGTAAACTCAGTGATTTATAGTAGCGCATAATCAGCATGGTCCATAGGAGGTTACTCTGTTTCACTGCATTCACCCTACACACAGAAACAAACATAGGAATATCATTTTTTTGTTCAGTCTTGGAGGTATATCATATTACTGTAACTACTGTAACATTTGGTTTCCTCAAAGCATCCCACAGCTGCACAGATGCTCAGGGATGTGGGTGCTGTGGAGTTCTTGACCCAGCTTTCTCCGAATGTGGAGCCACAGTTGCAAGCTGTTATTGATGGCATCTTTGATCAACTGTTCCACCTCCCGGAACTACTCTCAAATTTCCCAGGTGGTTTGTCATCTGGACAGCAGTTGACATCCTCTCATAATACAGGTTTGTTCACAAATCTTACTGATAAATGAGATTTTTCTGAAAATCTATTGTTTTCATGAAATTGGTCCTTATTGGTTGTCATACAGTGATAATCTAAAACCCTGTCTGCATGTTTTTAAGGTTCTGTTTTAGCTCACTTTGAAGAAGAGTCACCTGTAATGGGGTACTTTCAGAAAAGCTCTAAGACCAGGAACTTTGACATTCCTCCCCAAAGAATAGCAGGTCAGTTGGGTAGCTTATGTATTTGCTTCCCTGTTGCATCTTAAGGTAGCCTATAATTTCAGTAATTTATATTGATATAATTTGATTGAATTTTGATTTAATATTGTTTTAACAAAATATGTATATTCTGCATTTACTATTACTAGAAATGCGTAATTTGACATTGTTATTTTCAGTAGGCTCACTAATCACTGAAGATGATTTATGAATGCATAGGCTAATTATCTGAAATATATGATGAGCATGGCAAACAGTTGCATAATGGTAGCTGGCCTGTATAATTACCATGCCTTTCTTGTTTGCTTCTTTTATCTTTAATGTCTATCATCTGTAGTCAGGGATTCTGTGAGGTGCTTGAAGTTTTCAACTTTTCCTTGGTTGACTTTGACCACAACAGATCGACACATTTTGTCATCAAATGAAAGGTCAGTGATGACGGTCAAATTTTGCTATTTCAAATATGTATAATGTTACACGTGACATATTCTGTTTGTCATGTACTTTGTATGACACCAGCAATCCTTATTCAGTCTTTCCTTAATTGGGAGTTGTGGTGGTTGTTGAAGAACATTGTTCTTAATGAGTCTGGTGTTCCTGGTCTTAATCAATTTGATGTGCATTTCATCTGTTCTTTTTTTCTGTAGCTCTCTCAGAAGTAGCAACCACAATTTAGTACGGACCACTTGTGAGCTCCTGCAAGATGTCATTATGCAGGACTTCCCTGCCGAAATATTCCTTCAAAGGCCAAGTATAGTTAATGTAAGATAAATAGTTTAATGTGAAGCCTCGTACATCAATATTTATTGTCTTTATTTAAAATGGCAGGATATTAGTCTCGGTTTTATTGCCGTAGTGGTGATATACTAATTGTGTGCCTTCATTACACTGTTACATATATAATTGTAATTTCTATTCTGGAAGGTATTGCAGCGTGTTTTGATATTGGCTGTTTAAATACCCTGACTAATAACAGTAAGTGGTAATGCACAGCTTGCTTATAAAACAAATGCAGATTCATCCCCACAACAATGAAATGATGGTCAAAGCGTGAAGATAAAATACAGTGAGCACCATAATGTTTGGCACGAAGACATATTTATTCTTGTACTTGATCTGTACTGTACAATTTTAGATTTGTAATCAAGCAATTTTGGTTTCTCATTGTAGACATTACAACACTTTTTATATAGTCCCCTCATGTCAGGGCACCATAATGTTTGGGACAAATGGCTTCACAAGGGTTTCCGATTAGACAGGTGTGTTTAATTGCTTCCTTATTATAGGTACAGTATAAGAGTGCTTTCAGTCTTTAGTCCTGATTCTAGGCTTTTGATTGCCTTTGGAGTCTGTTATTGGTGTTTGTCAACATGAGGACCAGAGTTGTGCCAGTAAAAGTCAAGGAAGCCATAACGAGGCTGAGAAATAAGAAATAAACTGTCAGAGACATAGGTCAAACCTTAGGCGAACCAAAATGAACTGTTTAGAACATCATTAAGAAGAGAGAGTGCACTTGTGATCTCGGTAATTACAAAGGCCCTAGTAGGCCAAGGAAGACCTCTGCAGTTGATAACCCCAGAATTCTCACCATAATGGAGAAAAACCACCAAATATCTGTCCAACAAATCAAAAAAACTCTTAAGGAGGCAGGTGTGGATGTGTCAGCAACAACTGTCTGCAGAAGACTTCACAAACAATTACAGAGGCTACACTGCAAGATACAAACCACTAGTTAGCTGCAAAAAAACAGGAGGCAGGTGTGGATGTGTCAGCAACAACTGTCTGCAGAAGAGTTAACAAACAGAACTACAGAGGCTACACTGCAAGATAAAAACCACTAGTTAGCTAAAAAAAAAAAAACAGGATGGCCAGATTACAGTTTGCTTAGAAGTACCTAAAAGAGCCTGCATAGTTTTAGAAAAATGTCTTGTAGACAGATACGACCAAGATTCACTTGTATCAGAGTGCTGTAAGAGCAACGTGTGTAGGCCAAAAGGAACTGCCCAAGATCCCAAGCACTACCCTCATCTGTGAAAAATGGTGGTGTGGGTACTGGCTCCCATGTCTGCATTGTTTATGTAATTGCTGACCGCAGCATGAATTTGAAAGTGTACAGAAGCATCTTATCTACTCAGGTTCAACCAAATGCCTCCAAGCTCTTTGGGCAGGACTTAATCCTACGCAGCAAGACAATGATCCTAAACATACTGCTAAAGCAATAATGAAGTTTTTCAAAGCGAAGAACTGGAGAAATCTTGACTGGCCATGTTATTCACCCGATCTGAATACAATTGAACATGCGTTTTATACGCTGAAGAGAAAACTTAAGGAAAATAGCCCCCACACAAGTAGCAGCTGAAGATGGCTGCAGTGCAGGCCTGGCAGAGCATCTAAAGAGAAGATACTCAGCACCTGGTGATGTCTGTGGGTCACAGGTTTAAAGCAGTCATTGCATGCAAAGGACGTGTGACAAAGCATTAAACATGATCACTTCCATTGGCATAACATTGATGCGTTTCAAACAGTATAGTGCCCTGAAATGGGAGGGGAGGGAATGGAAAAGCACCATATCTGAAAAGTGCTGTAATTTCTACACGGTGAAACCTAAACGTATAAAAATACCCCTTAATAAAAGCTCAGAATCTGCACTTCAACCCCTCAATTGTTTGAGTATAAATCTAAAATTTTGGAGTCCAGAGCCAAATCAAGAAAAAAAGAATGTCTTTGTACCAAACATCATGGGGCTCAGTGTACCTGTGGCTAATTTCATTCATATTTTCCTGACAGCCATACTGTAATTGCCTTGTGGTTGCAGCTTTTCCAGTTATTGAAGAAAGTCTCTTTCCTATAGAATCTTTTTTCCCTGCTGAAGCTCGGGATGAATGATGCCAGCTACTTGACTCTACACGCAGTCGCCTGCCTGCTGCAGCTGTGTACAAATCTGAGGAGCCGACTTCGCTTTCACAGAGACCCCAGCTTCTACTCGGCCAAACAAGGTACAGCCACGCGGTGCAGAGAGAACACCATGTGTGTTTAAGCCGAAAGCGTGCTTCATTTCATGGCTGGTGTGCAGAAATCTTTTTTTGTTAATTCATATTGTTTATAATTGCTGCAGTATTGTAAATGGTGCCTTTTATCCCCTGTTACGCTACAACAAGTTTTCATTTTTGCTTCCAAAGATGCGGTATCCCAGAATTCCTCGATGTCCTACTCTCAGGAAATCCGCGGGACCCGCCAGTCTCTGGTGTCCTCCCCAGAGGAGTGCAGTCCCAGGCCCTCGGTGGTTGGACGGACGGGGCAGAGAGCCAGAGGGGACGGTCAGGATGGTGACGCCGCCTCATCCAGGTCTGTAGCGACAGGCCATTAGTCCTCCTTTCTGTTAGCAAAAATGAAGTATGCGTATGAAGTCATTAAGTTATTCATGCGTATTAGACCACAGCCATATGAGAAAATATCACAGTTGCATTAAGGCAGCAGACCAACATTTGTTTCATCATAGTCTCTTTTGAGGTTTCAACTGAAGTGCTGATAAAATATAACTAAAAATGAAAAAGGCACTGCAGTGCTTGTACGTGAAGTGTTTGTGTAAAAAGAAGCGAACCCGTTTCTCAATATTCTTCTCCTCAGTGAAGTCCATTAAGACCAATTTGAAAAGGCGCAAGACTTTGTTTGATACTGAATAACGCGCAGTCATGTATGTGCCGGCAGTTTTCTTCTTTTGTGTAAGTTTAAAGACATACACCTTCAACTCAAAAAGAAAATTCTCAGCAGGATTAAAAGCAGGCAATTCATCTTGTGCAAAGAGTACAAGTGCAAGTGTGTGAATGTGAGCAGCGTTGCCTGTCAGTTGAGCAGTAGTACAGACTGTAAATGTAAAAAGACTGTGCTCCAGTAGAACTGGGTACCGGCACAGTCATGACTGGAATGTAGAAAAGTTCAAATTAGTTTTCTTAATCTGCGGTCTGTTTGGATATTTGTTATTATGCAAGTGGAGTCTGTTCAATGCTAATTTGAAAACTGCAGTACTAAGCACAAAAGGGTGATGCCTAAATTCAGAAATTACCCAAGCAATCACATTATGACAAATACCACTGTAGAACATTTCAGAAGGAAAAGTTTTGATTCCAGCCAGGTGTCAACTAGGTGGAGAGGAATAAGAAGGTGGAAAATAATGCGTGAATGGTGAAGTCAAGAATCTGAAGATGAAATATGACTAATAATTAATTACATGCTTACATTCACCGTGCGTTTTTTTTTTCTGTGTGTATGTTCCCATTGTGTGTCATCGTTCTGTTTTTAATTTGCCTCCTTTTGGAAAGAAAAAAAAAATCAAATTTTACCTGTTACGGTCTAATGTGAAAACAGGAAGGTGAAACAACAAAGTCAATTATCATATCTAATTATATTCTATCTGTACAATTGTTTGAATTTTTTTAAGCTAATTTTATAGGTGAATGTTGGTTGCTAAGGCAACAAGAATCAGGCTTGATTTAAATGCCGTGCTCTGTCCCACGCACTGATTTGACTGCCTGTTTTATTCTCGGCACGTGTGGAAGTTCCAGAGCGCAGGCACCGACCGGAGTTGCAGTTTGTTTTATCTCGTTGCAATAACTGTGTTTTCCTCCGTGTTTATGGGGCTTAGCGGCGATGGCGTGCCTCTGGGCATTTATTTGAACAGCTCGAATTGCTCTGCTGATGGGGATCCACATTAGATTTTTGGACTTGAAATGGCTGCCCGTGAAACCCGGTAGGATTAAAGCCATTTCCAGATGCGCGGGGCTCATTTGTAGATTGTTTTTTGCGAGCTCGGTGCGCGG
Organism: Anguilla rostrata; assembly: GCF_018555375.3. NCBI lineage: Eukaryota > Metazoa > Chordata > Actinopteri > Anguilliformes > Anguillidae > Anguilla > Anguilla rostrata. The sequence goes on along the minus strand of NC_057936.1, from coordinate 51,649,341 downwards.
TCCCAGGTCGCGAGGCGTGTGAGCGCTGCTTTCTCGCCGACGCTGATCTCTCTGTGGTTTCAGCGGCAGCAGCTCCCAGGCTGGCCCCGCCCCCGGGCCTCCCCCGCAGTCCCCGCTGGACGCGGCCCATCTGGAGCTCCCCGAGACGGAGGGCGAGGACGTGCTGGAGCTGCGGCTCCGGCAGCTGAGCCTGGCCCAGTTCAGCGCCGCCGTCTTCGAGCACGCCCTGCCTCTCCTCCAGACAGGTGAGGAGCCCGCTCCGCCCGCTCCGCCCGCGCCCAGAGAGGCCGCCCACGCAGATGCGGCCCGCTTGATGTCTGGGGGTGAGGGGGGGGGGGGGGGGGAATCATCCGTGATCTGCGGCTGGCGGTGTTTATTTCTATTTTTTTTGCCTCTCAGAGAGAATGAAGGCCTTCCTGAGTGTCCTGGAGCTTCTGTCAGAGGCTCTGCTGCTCCTGGGAGACAGTGTGTCAGAGCAGGTGTGGGAGGACAGCAGCCTAATTGGACAGGAGCTGGCAAGTCGCACCGTTTCCCGTGTTCTCAATATTTGGTCCTCGGCTCTCAGCATTACATTATTATTTATTTTTGCTCGTTTTAAGCTCCAGATTTGTTATGTGCTGCACCGAGACGCCAAGCCGTTCTCACTCACTTCTCACCCTTGCGAACCCTCTTTGTTCTTTGATCTGGTGACTGAATAGAATCCCATCCAAACCACTTCACCTCGAGGAGAAAAGACTGTAGCTGTCAGAAGTTTTAGCATACAGTCGTCCAGTCTTGCTTCTTTTTTATTTATTTTCGGTACTGGTCCGGGGATCACATAAAATTTCTCAGCGTAGTGAATCCGTGTTCATGCTGTGTAAACAGTTAATGTTTTAACTATCGATCACAAGCCCCGCTAGAGTTGCATCCACACTGATGATTCTCCTTTGCCAAGTCTTTTGTCCTTTGAGGGCAATGAAAAGCTTGTGTTTTTTATGTGGGGAGAGTTATGTACTTGTCAATCCAAGGCCATTTTCCCTATTGGCCTGTAATGGATGCCCACAGTAATGGATCCAGTGAGCCTTTTCTGTCGTCTTCTCCCGAAAGGGCTCCCGATGATAATCACAGAGCAGCTGCTGCCCCCTGCTGTTTGTAATGCGCCATTAGCTCCTGCAGCAGAATTGCATTTTCGAAGAGTGCTTTGTTCACACTCTCATCTTTCTGTAGAAAGAAAAGCTGCAGGGGTCCATGGAATGTTTGGGAAACATTCTGTGCCATCACCACTCCGGCTCTTCCGAGCAGTCGGAGGCCGCGCTGGTTCACCGCAGGATGACGTACGTGGGCACCGCCGTCTTCACCGTCCGCCTCCTCCAGACCCTGCTCCCCGTGGAACAGGTTTGTACAAACAGGAACGGGAACGGGAACGCACGCGCTCGAACGTGGGGGGCGTCGTGCCTCGCGGGCGTGTCTTTGTCAGAGCTCTGACGCCTCTGGCTGGATTCCATTGGCTTGCAGGCTGCCGAGAATCTCCCGGAGAGCGCGGGGACAGCCCTCTTCCTCCTCTGCGTGGACGCGCCCTTCGGCGAAGCCTTCCCCGGCATCCACGAGTCGGCCGTGGCCTACCTGGAGCAGGGCAACCCCGAGAGCCACGCCACCTACCGGCGCGTGGCCCAGGCCGCGCGGGCCGCGGAGTCCACCTGCACCTTCCTGAAGGAAGTGCACGCTGAGGTGGGCTGTTTTCACTTAGCCACTGTCTACTGCGGACCTCACATGCTTAGGGAAGTTTGAGTTAAAGCGCAGGTTAAGCAAGTTCACATCCCAGCGTGAGATCGTAATAGAAGAGAGAACTTTAGTAAAGTACCCAGTGAAGTTAAATATGATTTTGTGGTAATGGTTGCTCCGAAAGAAAGATCTGGGTCTAAGCTCCTCTTACAGGTGTACCATTTCATGTGTACACTTTGTACGGCAGTTGGACAGACATGCATTTTAGGCTGTCTTAACACAGCAGGCCTAAACTGAATTTGGATAATATTTTTTACATCCGTAGTTTTAAAAAATTGCAAACATTTGATTTATGAGTCATGTGTAAGTTAAAATTGCACATCTATGTTCAAAGAAGGCAATTTTATTTCTCTGTTTACAGGGGGACAAAAACTGGTCAGAGCTTTTGGAGCTGGCAGACCAGGCCATATATGGACTTCCGTATCATCAGCACCTACCGGTTGTGAAGGAGTGCATTCAGATCTGCTCCTACGTGTAAGATATGTTACAAATAGTATTTGCTTGCTGTGCTGATCCTTATGATAAGGCAGACGAATGCATGCAGTTGCAGTTGCAAAGAGACCATGACCTATTTTATTTTTTCAAAAATGTATTGTTATTGCTCCGTGCTAGTGCTGTAATGTCTTCCCTTATTTCAGGTGGAAGTTCGCACAAGCAAGCCCTCTACTTCAGGCAGAAAGCCAGAAGATGTTTTTGAGGCTCTTGTCCCATCCTCTTCAGGCGGTGAAGGCCGAGACTTACACTTGCACCCTGAATGTTGTGAAGGTATCCTCAATTTCAGTGTAATGAGCAGAATCGGCCAAGCCGCTCACTAAGCGCTGATCTCTGAACCCGTAGCCCTGTTAATGCCTGCTTCTGATAACACTGCTGCAGGATTGCCTCGGAGTTCAGAATGTCACAAAGCCGGTTTCATCCATCTGTAGCGGAGTGAACTTTCTCCTGAACGCCCATGTCCTTTATGAAATTTCTACATTTGGGCTCCAGGATCAAGCAGAAAAGGTAAATGCCTAGCGGGTTGTAACCCACTGTGAATGCCTAAGTGTTAGAAGTGACGCCATATTAACGGCCACTTCTCTTTGAGCTAGCTGCATTTCACAAATGGACAATGATGCCTCTGCCAACTTGGAGACTATTTTTGTAACGCACACACGCAGGGATTCTGTCTTGTGTTTTCCTGCGGTCTGACTAACTTTTTAAGGTATGGTGTGCTTGCATCATGGAATTGTTGACATATTTTCAGGGCAGCGTGAAGCAATAAACTGCAATGTCATCAATGCCTGAGCTGGTTCATATTTGATCCATAGGTGAAATGTGCTGCCAGGGACATTCTTCTCTTCCTTCTGCAAGGGCAATTGATGATGACACCTCCAACATGGAACAAATTCATTGAAGCAGCCTGCCCAGTCATCCCTATATTGCAGGTAAACCATGTCACCAAAAAGGTAATTATAAAATAGGAAAGACTGTGCAAAAGAATTTCCACAAATTATGAAAACGCAGATCTTTGGTTTTAAAGGGTTTGTCAAGTTGGTTGAATTATTTTCAAAGGTCTTCTTTTTCACGCACCTATACCATTTTCACCCTATTTTGTGAAACACTGCCAATCCCTGGTCCCTCTGTTTCTAAGCGTTTCATGGATTGTGTTTTCCTAACTCATCTTTAGTGGCAGGATAAGCCAATTAACAAAAGCGACAATTCACCGTAAGTGAATCTGAATATGCGTAAGAACTTGACAAGGTTGTCATCTGCAGTGTACTTCGTTAAGGACTTTCTGTAATTGGGCCACCGCCAGCTTGACAGTAAAACATTTTTAAAATTTCTGCTAAGCGTATTTGTTTATGTTCCTCTGCCAAGCACAAATCCCCATGATAGTCCATTGTCTGCTTTATTGAGGTTTGAAACAATGCTGTTTGTTTACACCAGGGCTACGCAGGAGCTGAAGACGCGCTTGGAAACTGTATCCTGCTGATAAGTGAAGCGTCAAATGAAAGGAGAGACGGAGCGTTTTCGAACGCCACCAGACTGAGAGCAGCTATCCGTCTGCTCTTCTCTAAGCACCCAGCGTAAGCGCATCTGCGGCTTGATATCTACAGAGGCCGGCGAATCGAGAACGATATTCTTCCATTTGAGCGTAATTTAAAGTGCGGTCCCTTGAAGTGCATTGCTGTTTACTTCTCCCAAATAATTGCCTGCGCGGTTGTCCATTAGCCCTTTTAATTAGCTGCGCTCTTCCGCGGCTAGTTGCTGCTGTGTGAAGCCGGTAATTACCAGCGTATGGTGCCATTACGATGCTTCGCCTTGATTGTCTGCGCGTCGTTTAATGGTTTCAGGGTTCGGGGCACTGCGGCCCAGCATCTCTTGCCCCACCTCACCAGCGCAGACGGCCTTGCTTCACGACCGCCTTTGGAACGTGCCGCTTTGGAAGCGTTGCCGTCCTTATACGTCGTGAACAAGCTGGTGGACATAAAACTCAATGACTCAGACAGGTCTCTTTTGAAGGTAAATAAGTAGCCCTATGCGTAAAGCACACATGGACTGTGTTATACCAAATTAAATGAAAACACATAATTAAAATTCTCATTTGTTCATTTGTCTTTATGCTGTGTGGATAGATGTTTGGAAAGCAGTGTGATATATCCAGTAGGGTTTGCAAATAATGCGTACCCAGCGATGTGCTCGCCCTCCATCTCTGCTCTCTTTCTCCCTTTGATAACCAGGTGGAGTCCGTAAGCAAGCTCTACAGCATCCTCGCCTCAGAGACGGTTGACCTTGTTCTCAGGAGATCTGCAGCAGAGCAGTTGGCTGTTGTTTTGCAGGGTGAAGAATCCGAGTTTGCCTCCTAACCACTTCCTCTGTCGATTAAACCTCCACGCAGACAGTTGTACTACCTCTGGGCCAAATAAGGGGGGAGACAGGTTGTCTGGTTTTGCTGTTTGTGCTATGATTGATCTCACAGTGTAAAGTGCACAAGAAACCTTTTCAGCCATGGGCTTCTGGATTAATATATGCTGTGTGGAGAGCATTAATTAAGGAGCTAGTCCTGAACAATCTGCAAAGTGTAAAATTAGCCTAGTCGTCTGAATTCTGGTGTCCACTATGCAGATTAATAACGTAACATTTACTCCAAGACAATGTGTGCATTTATTACATGGGTATGACTAGTAGCGCTTTCGAGCTTTACTGACAGTTCAGTTCATAGGTTTGTGGGGGAAAAAAAGTTTTATAATAAGAAAATAATAAAGCGAAGTTCTCTGCATAATCAATAACAAAAATAGTTTGCCGCACATTAAAACAATTTAAAACAAACTACACATAAGTTGTACAGTTGCCTGAAGGGTAAAATGTTGTCTTAGCCTTTACTTATTTATGTAAAAAAAAATGTATCAGTCTGCAAGTTTAGAAATTATAACGAGATTCCAATTAAAAATAATCTTCCGAGCATTGAAATGAGTTGTCATACAGCAGTACGCTGTATTCTGGAAACTCATCTTGAGCCTTCGTTACTCTGGAAAGGCGCGAGCTACTGCCCACGGCCATATGTTTAAGACTTGACAGGAAAAGTAAAATTAAAACCGCCTCTAGGCTTGAAAAAAGGTGCTACTTGTGAGTCTTTGTTTTATTCTGGGTTTATGATACTGCATTACTCACTTAGCCGGTCATCGAAAGTTTTATTTAGCCAAACAATTGCGTTTTGCTTTTCACAGATACAGCAATGCACGCGGTTTTAAAGAGTTTGGGACTGGTGGAGAAGGTGACATCTTTTATTCAAGATTGCGTGAACAGCAAAATTAAGGTAAATTTCACAAGTAACAGGACTTACTGGGTCTGTAATTACAGATATGAATTCAAAGTGGAAGTGAACTGCATAATTAATTTAAGTTGACTTGAATTTTTGCTGTTTGTCTTGTACAGGCTTGGCTCAAATGAAGCCTGTTTAGCTTGAATCGTGTACTGTCCTATACAGGCGAATTCTGTAATATTCACTTGAGCCTGATTGCGGCTGTTCGTTCAGCATTGCCCCCTTTAAAAGAAGAGTATGTGATCGTGACCATTCTGGAGTGAGTGTTTGTCATTTGACACGCCCTTACGGCATTTTGATTGGCACGGTTGAAGTAACGGCAAGGCCACGGGCGTGTTATCCCCCCCCCCCCCCTCCTCACAGAACACAGACTGCCTGTTGGAGCCCTGCTTTTCGATGCTGAGGAAGTTAGTGACCGCCGACCCTTCGCTGCGCCACACCCTGGCTCAGCGGCCCGCCTTCCTGGTCACGCTGCTCAGAGGTATCCCTCCACCGCGCACGCGTCCTCAGCCGGCCCTCTAACCGCCTGTCACACGCGGCGGAACCGCTACCTCACCCCCCGCCCCCCCAGTGAGCGCCAGCCAGGGAGACACCAGAGGACTGCATTACATGACAAATGTTTCAATTTTTCATGCTTTGTCTGAGCTGTCTCCTCACCCGGAGGGGGGGGGGGGGAGATGGGGTGGCGCGGGGGGAGGAAAGTTAGGCCTAAAGTAGAATGGATTTCAGCCTCCTCCACCGGTTACCGTGCCGCCGATATCAGCTCATCCGTCTTGCGCTCAAACTACCCGACCGCGCGCCGCGGTTTCAGACGCGTTCCTCCCCTTCATCTTTCTCAAACGGCGTTTGTCAAATCGCATCAGCCTCTTTTCGGCGATGCGTTCACTTCGTCTCGAGCGGCTGGGCGTGGGAGTTTTCTGAAAACTTCACCGGCAGAACAGTTGCGCGTCGTATTCCCTTTCTCATTTCTCTGCCTGTTTTGTTCTCTGATATTAGCTCATTTTCCTCGCGCGTACCGAACGTCCCCCGCAACGCTTGCAATTAGCCGATGTTAATGTGTGACCCTGAATCATCAAGCAGGGTTTCCGTTCCCTGGCCATTTTGGTTATCGCCATTAATTTCTGAATGTTCCTTCCTGCTCCTTTTTTGTTTCGTTTTAGCCTCATTGATAGTGAAGGAGGATGCAGGGGACTTGTCAGAGGCGGCCGCGCTCATGTGCATGTTGATGTTCGATGAAAGCGCAAGGATGGACTTGTGGTAAGAGGTGTCTTCCTCTGTCACGACCATCGTCCCACTGTCTCTTTGTGCATTGTGTTGCCTGCAATATCTGTTTCATCGCTGAACGAAATTGGAATGTGTGCATTTCATCACTGGTGCCATTTGTATTCATAATCACGCTTGAGGATGCTGGTGTTTAACTGTCGTTGTTTTGTCAGGACCGACAGTTCTGATGCCCGTGCAGTTCCCTCCCCGTTCTCAGTCCCGGTGTCTGTGATAAGGAGGTAATTCTCCAGCACGTTCCTTTAGCTACCAAATACAAAATGATTTTACCACGACATGAGTAATGGCTGTTTAATTACGTCTGTGTGTCTTGAGGAAATGCGACTCTAACCGTTGTCTGTGCGCGTGAAGGTATGACCTGCCGCTTCAAGCCTCGTCTCACCACGCGGTCAGCCCGTACTGCGTCGTTCTGCCTCCGTACGCCGACCTGAAGACTCTGAAACCGGCTTGGGAGATGCTGCAGTTTGCCTGGAACCGAGCGTGGCATTCTGGGATAGATAACCTCCTAGAGCAACTGAAGGGCTACGGAGGTGACCTCCCAGAGTGAGCCTCATTTCTTCATTTGGAAACAGCGCGTTCTGTGTGCTTGGCATGCTCTCTGGTGATTTGTTGTTCAATTTGCGTTTTTGTTGAGGAGTGACATGCATATCTGTCCCTGTTTGACACTTCGTTACAGTCCCTGTCATGTGTGTGCTTTTTCCATTTTGTCTTCATTTTCCCTTTTAACACGTTTTCCTGGAGTTCTAATTCCTGTGTGGAACATTTTTACAAAAGAATACCTTTGAAGTACTTACCAATTTTGGTCACCTCATGCTCAAATTTGTCATCGGGAATTGGATGAGGTACAGTAGTGGTCTCATAACAAGTGCATCTGTGTCAGATTTTTCTTCACTTGTATTCTATAAGGCTAAATAAAAACAAATGAGTACACCACTGCATTTATCTTTCAAAGTAATGAGACTGCTTAGCATATCTCTCGCAAGAGGATAGATCAATTCAGGTCTGTAGTGCTCTTAAGGGAAAATATAAAAATGTTTCTGTGTTGAAGGAAACCTTGAAAATTTACCACAATTATGTAGTCTAACATTTGTTTGCAGAAAATAAGCAATTACATGGAAGAATGTGTTAGCTTATCGTATGCTTCACATGCTTGAAGTGTTATGCAGAATTGAACATATTAAAAAATAACCCATTTAGATTGAACAACTGAGTAGGAATCCTTTCTTGTTCTTGTTTTTTTTTTTTCTAAATTTAAGGAAATACTTAGTAAGTTTATTCAAAATGGTGTAATCATCCCCGGCATCAAACTTTTAAATTTATTGAAGCCTAATTTGTTTTCCGACCTTTGAATAATGAGTTAGCAGTATTTCTGTTGCTGGTTTCATGTACCTGGAACTATTAATGCATTAAGGCAATTATTAAGGGAAGTGCAACAACATGCTCGGAGATTTATGAGGCTGGGTGTCACTGAATATTAAACGAACAGGGAAAATAATCTTTCCTCGGATGATGGCAGAATCATTTGCCTCGCTTCAGTTGTCGGACAGATAGCAGATGAGCCACATTAGCACTTCGCGGAACAAAGGCTTTTCTCTCTCCCCTAATTTCTTATCCTTCTTTTAAAATTTCAGGTTCCACGCCGATCTGACGATGCCTGCAGCCCAGGGGGCGCTGTTGAAAGTAACGCACGTCAGCAGCGGGCTGCGGGACTGCCTGGAGTCCGTCCGCGGCGCCGACTCCCACAGCGCCGTCGGCTGCGCGCTGGCGAGGCTGCGCTTCTACCTCCTGACAGACCGTCTGGCCCTCAAGCTGGGCTCCGACAGCTCCAAGAGCGTCCTGAAGACTCTGGGGTGGCGACCTGCCATCGAGAGGTAGGCCGCCGCGTGCCCTGTTGCGCTGTTATGTCATGAATTGATGGAACCGTATGGGATATGAAGCTAAAATGGGAAACTTTCAAGCCTTTAAACACGTCAAAAAAAGTTTTGGTTTTTTTTGTGTGCGTAGTGTGCTGTGTTTGGCGCAACCGTTTAGCTTGTTCATTTTCGTTGCTGCAGGTTCCTCCAAGTTCAGCCCGCTTGCACAGAAGACGAAAAGCTTCTGGCGGACATTGTGGCCTTTCTCAACGCCTTTTTCAAGCAGCAGAAGTCTGAAGCTGACGAAGCTGACGTGCGGTGGATACTGGAGTTGCTTCTTAAACAGGTCTTTTTTTTTTAAAGCTTGCTCAAGGTTAGAGTATGTGTGAGATTTTAGGCATTGCCTTGTTGCTTCCTCCTCCCTCCCCTCCAAACAAAGCACTTTTATTTTGGAAGGGTCGCATAAATCACACTGTCAACTCGTAGAAGCGCATTAATGTCACCAAACGGCTAGAAATGGAATGCCGAGCCTAAACTGTAGCAGTCGTTTAAAAATTGTGTTCATTCTGCTGTTTTTGCTCTCAGCGTGAGATTTATGGTCCTCTTATTTACATAATCTGGAGCGGAATTCAATAAGTCATACCTGGACTATCAATAATGTGCATGCAAACAATATGGCTTTCACGGCTAATAAAAGGCGCTTTGATATAATGCCTCGCGGGGATTGTGAAGTGGAAAGAGTTTCTAATCGCAGAGTCATTTCAAAGCGTGTCTGTGTCTGCACTGGTCCAGGAAAAGGTTATTGACTGCTGCTCACAGGTAAAGAAAAAAAAATCCAACGGAGTTTACAAGCCATCATTTAAAATGAAACGCCATCTTCTTTTTTTTATTTGGCATTACGAGCCGAGCGTTCGTCCTGGATACGGTTCGCGTTTGAATTGTGAAACGGAAGCGCGCCGTGGTGACGGGCCGGTGCCTTCATTAGAGCCGCTGTCTTGTGTCTGTGTTGCCGTTGGAAGGAGAGGAAGACTCTGCTGGGCCTGCTGGTGCGCGGCGAGGCTCCGCCCCCGGGGGACGCGGAGGAAGCTCGGGATCTCGTCACCCAGCGGCTGCAGAAGGCCCTGTCAGGCTTCTTCAACACGCTGCTGCACCGTCTCGCCCACACCTCCGACAGGTACCGCCGCTCGACATCCTTCGCCGCCCTCTATATATAGAGCAGGTGCAAATTTAGTGCCTTTCGCGCTCCGGCGTGCAGCCGGGGCGCTGGAGGTTGGCGTCGACGGCGAGGTTGAGCGCGCGGGTGCGAACCCGTGTGGTCAAAACCCCGTGAATCCCGCTAGGGTGCTAATTGACAACGCACCGTTCTGTTTTCAGCAAACTCGTCAGAAACTTCTGAGTTTTAAGTACTTTCACGATGACGGCGTGCAAATGTGTGCAGGTCTAGCCCTGTCCCTCGCTGAGCGTTCACCGTGGAACCCGCGCGTTAGAGAGTGTTTCTGAAAAGTTGAACTTTTTTTACGCTTTTTTTTTTTTCCCTCTGAGGCCACCTTTTGTTGTGAAGAGTGGAATGCATGCCCGTGAGTGCGCAGACGCACAGTGCGCATGAACATAATAAACGAGCGAGACAAACCGCTTCCCCCTCGGCTATTTGTTTTACCTCCTTCGGTACTTGGCGAGCGTGTATTTTTCCAGGCAAATCCCTTAATTGTTTTCCCTGAAAATTCATGAGCTGACCGAGTGCGGCGCGATGCGTGCTTTGTGCTGTGATGAATGGCGACGGCGGAGTCTTTAATCAGCTCCCTGTTAAACCTCCATTCCACCCCAGCGGGAAGAGCCAGGAGCAATTGAGGTGCCATCGATTTCTTGTCAACGATTGCTCTCGCCACGAGAAGATGTGAAACTTATTTCTTCATTAATTATGCACAAATACACTCATTTGCTGTCTTTTGTACATGAATGCGAAATGTCACATTTTTACCCATTCTTCGTGCGGCTCGGTGATACGCTTGAAATTTTGGACTTGTTGCCTCAGCTGCGCTTTCATGTGTGTGCCACATGCGGCCCCCTGGTTGAAGTGGAGCGCCTTTGAGGAATAAAGTGGCCCCCTTGTCTTTGAAATGCAGGATGAGCCTGGCCTTGGCGGGGCCTTTCAAGACGCAGCTGGCCGCGGGCCTGCTCCAGTGCCTGCGCGTGTCGGACGCGCCCCACTTCTACGGCCTGCCCTCGCTGGAGAGGACCCTGCGGGGGATGGCCCACGTCACCGCCCTCCCCGGGTGGAGCTCGGGCGCCGCCGCCCCGGACTCCCTGGAGCTGTGCGTCAAGTACCTGAGCGGCCTGCTGGAGGTCTGTGCGTGAGCTGCTCCACACCCCCCACCTCACTTCACCTCCCCACCCCTCTGCACCTCCCCCACCTCACTTCACCTCCCCCACCCTTCTATACCTCCCCCACATCACTTCACCTCCTCCACCCCTCTCCACCTCCCCATCCCTCTCCACCTCCCCCGCCTCATTTCACCTCCTCCACCCCTCTCCACCTCCCCCACCTCATTTCACCTCCTCCACCCCTCTCCACCTCCCCCACCTCACTTCACTACCCCACCCTTTTCTATATCTCCTCCACCTGACTTCACCTCCCCCACTGATGGATTAACAAGCCAGCCGTGTGCTCGCTCGCTCCCCTGCTCTGCTCCAGGCTGCGGCTTCACTAGAAAGCACATCAGGGTCACGGGCGTGTGCGTTAAATGTCCCAATGTCCCGTGAAGGTCCCCTTGAGAGTGGGCTTTGAAGGATAGACGAGGACATTGTGTTCAGGCTGCTTCAATGGCGTCTGTGCTGTTTACGGGACTGAAAAGCCAAGGTTTGGTTGGACGCCCCAGGCAATTACAGATCAACCTTTAACAGCAGGCATCCCGCTGAGCTTTATGTGCACAGCTCAAGCTTTTCCCTAGTGTTCATTTTTGAAGCATTTCAACTGTTTTAACCTTCATCAAAAAGATACATTTTACTGCATTGTCAGTAGTCTTTACATGTATTAATAATGTCAGAAAAAGCAGTGACTAAAAAGCAAGGGACACTGTTGTGAAAAAAATATTCATTAGATTGTTGAACACATGCTATTGTTCTGTGTAGTTTTGTTTGTATTAGAAGTCTACAAATGTCTGTTAATATTTTCATTTATTTTTGTGAAAAAATGCTGTCAAATATTTTGTTGCTGTTCAAGCTTAATTAACATTTAACTAAAATATAAATATTTGTAGGTCCCTGAACATTTTGTGGTGGTTTAAAGCAAACAGATTATTTATTTGTGTGCTGGAATGTCTTCCTTTATTTGTACTATTTGTACTTCTAGGTCATATCCTCTTTCTATGTGGAGTGGGGAGGGAACTCCATGTCATTCATGGGAAAAGGAGTCACAAAGAACGCGGTCCTCTGCTTGCTTCATTTATCATATGAAATGATGTCAGAGAGCAAGGATAAGGTCAGTGCACTCATAAATATGCCCAAGAAACAGCTTGGCTTTCTGCTTCAGTTGTATATGGAGGCTTGCAATGCTGAAAAGAGCTAATTTGTTATGTTTATTTGTTGAATGATGTGCTCTCTAATTCAAAGTGGATCTCTTTTTGTTAAGGATTGGATGTCCCTGTGGTCTCTGTCACATGACCAGAGCTCTGATGAGCCAGCTGCATCTCATTTGGGCCTGGCATGGCTCATTCCCTTATGGGTGGACAGGGACCCTGAGGTGGGTCATATAAATAAGAAAATAAAAACAAAAAAACAATCTATTCTTGCAGATGGATATTTTAACTGCGTATGATAGGATAGCATGTACATGTCATATTCACATTTTGTCACAACCCACAAGTAAAAAATGAATCTTTCTAATCACTAGCAAAATATGAATGTTTAAACTGAATTTTAAAGTACAGACAGACTGGTTGAGCTCTGCAGTTGGCACAAATGTGCCAACCATCCCGAAAAGGAAGCAAGCAACCTACATTGGATGAAGCAAGCATCCTGTCTGTTTCTTTCAATACAGTTTTTATCATGAAGTCAAATGCGTGGGTAGTCCTCCAAACAGATGGACAAAGAACAAGAATCAACGGCTATCGCTTCTATCGCTACAGAGAGTGGTCTCTGTAGCCATAGGGAGTGATCCATCGATTGTTTATTTTCGTTGTTTGTTGTCTCCCCACGCATTCATGCCCATCACTGTTTTGCCAAACAGTCACCAGTAGTCTTGTGTAACCTGTACAAGTTTCTCATCTCCTTTCCTGAATCTTCACCACGCCCAGGTATACTGACAGACCTTTTATGTGAGAGCGCACTGATCCGCTAGCGTGACACCAGAGACAAACACAGACGCCGTTTGAGCGAAGAGGCATCCTTTGATATTTTTTTCCAGGATGCGTATAGGCGGCTGAACTTCCGCCGCTCTTTCATCTCCAGGTGAGGTTCGCGAGCCTCGGCGTGGGCTCGGCGCTAACCGCGGTGCCGAGCGGGTGCCTTGCCCTCGCCGCCAGCTGCCAGAACATCTCCGGCGGGCTGTGGGCGACGCTGCTGAGCATCCTGCTGGACCAGCAGGAGTGCAGCATGGTGCGCAGGGAGGTGGGTCTGCGCTGCTTGTGAGCGGATATGCGGTCTTTCAGGCGCCGCGCAGCGCCGACCTTGCTTTCCGGCTAGCATCTGAGCTAGCTTTTGTTTTGCACGTGTAGTACACGGCTGGGTATTAACAGAAAGCCCCTTGCTCAACAGCATAACAACACTTGGAAACTGTGACCAAGTTCAGTTTCATAGCCATTACTGTACACTTACACCCCTTGGCTTAAACTAATGATGTGTTTCCAGTAATCTGAGGAATGAGCACTATGTATGTGTGAAAGGTAAAACAATCCTGCATGTTAAAAAATGGGTATTCCTTTACTAATGTATTTTAGATGACAGCCTGCATTACATCTTAAAGACAACCAGATGGCAGTATTGTTGATTTTTTTCTTTTCTTTTCTTTTTCTTCCTACAGGCAGCATTTATTCTACAAAATCTGCTTGTGATGCCCATGCCTGCCAGCATGGAAGAAGCTAAAGACTGTGCTTGGCAGGCAGGTGGCATTTGAAATGGATGCGTTTCATGCATTTACTTGTAGGCTGTCTGCATTGGGTTGTGGAACAGTGCAGCTGCATAGTTTTTTTTGTTCTTTTGCTGTGGTAGTTCTTCTATTTTCATAATCCCAGTGATATCTGTGCTTCCTCCTACACCATATTTACTGTTTCACAGGAAATACCCTGTGGCGTGTTTTAGGTCACGTAAATGTCCTTTCGTTTCCGTTAATTGACACTTGCCTCATACCTTCGAGTGCACCGTTTTGCCTCACTTCGGTTTAAGTTCTTCGGAAAAGGTCTCTCTCTCTGTGCTCTGATTGGTCCGTCTCTGGCTCCAGGGTCCGTGTGTGCACGATGAGAGCTCTGGCCTGTCTCTGGTGGGGCTGCCTGCCCTGCAAGCCCTCCTGTACCACTGCCAGTTCTTCGAGCACATCGGCCAAGCTGTCAGATCCTGCTACCAGGGCAGGTACACCTTCGACCTGACCTTTCCCAGAGCTCCTAGCCTTGTGGGCAGCGTGACCGAAGGTAATCCAATCCAATGTTGAACCCTGGGGAAAGCAGTCATAGACTGTACAGATGTCTCATTTCCGCACCTTCAGAAATCAATCCATTTATTAATTGTGTGCTTCAGGTCATGTGACATTTACATAAACATGTACACGGTAGCTTTCCCTTTATAAGTATAATTGATACAGTAAGAACAAACAAAGGACAATATACACTTTGATATTTGATGTCATAGTGGAAATGGCTCAGTGGATCAGATCTGGTCCTGGTCCTGGTCTTTGCCTCCGCGGTTCATTTTTGGTCTTTCCCAGTCAATTGTTGAGGTTGAGTTATTTTCTCCTGTCATCGATGTTGTCTTTTTACTCTGCTTTGCTACATCAGTGGCATTCTGTATGGTAATGCATGCATGTCCATCAGATTTTGATGACTCACTGAAGCACTGGAGATGCCCCACTGGACCATTAAACCAGGGCCCGGAGTCAGACTCCCAGTCCACATCGAGCACTCTGGTGAGTCACTGAGCAGATGCTGTGTGGTGAAACGCTCTTACACAAGGAGTTTTGTAGGAGGATTGGAAATACCTTAACTTTTGGAAAGGTTCAGGTAAATACCGTATATCTATCTTAGATCTGATAAAAAAGTTCAAGAAACTTTATACATTTGAAAGTATTTCTGGATTCAGATGCCTACAGCATGATTCATACTTTTCTCTGGCTGTTTTAAACCAACTGTCTTTAGCCTTCAAAAATATAAAAAAGTTAAAATCCAAGTCATTCTCAGCTTAAATTCAAAATGGACTTTTTTATGCTAATCTGTTATCATTTACACATGTGAAGATGGTGACTGATTAACAGTCAGCGTGAAAGGATGGTGATTGTGGTTGTGGGTTTCAGATTCTTCCAGAAGAGCCAGGTGAAAGCTGTGCGCCTCCGCTGTCCTCCTCCAGGGCTCCCACTCAGCAGATTGACAGCCGGCTCGTCGCCCAGGGTAGGCCAGAGCGTGCTGTAGTGGGCACGATTCAGAGCCTCCGGCGAGCCCTGGGCTCCAGGAAGCCTGCGCCGCTGTCCTTCTCCCAGGCCTCGCCGCCTTGACCGCGGCGCCTTCCGCTCTTTTGCGTTCCAGGCCAGAGCGACACCAGCGACTCCGGCAGCTCTCGGGACTCCCGCGCCGGGGAGGGGGCCCCGGAGCCCCGCGCCATCGTCACCCCCCACCTGGCGTCGGCCGTCGCGGGGCTGCTGGCCAACCTGCTGGCCGTGCTGCCCGAGTTCACCCTCAGCGCCCTGGAGCACGGCCAAACCCTGGCCGCTTTCGCCAGGTCAGCGCTCCCTAACGGACGCGCCCGTCCGCTGCAGCGCCTCCCGGCGGGGCTCTGCGGCAGCGCCGGCTTGGCCTTATTCGCCGTTATGATTCGGCGTTATTTGTTGCATTACATTTATTTAGCATGTGCTTTCATCCAAAGCGACGTACAAAAGTGCATATCATGGTCATTGGAACAACTACAAAACACAGGAATACTCATTTCGTGGTTTTTATAGCCAGGAACACAGCTCAGTTCACGCAGTGCACATTATTCTGACCTAACTTATGCCAAGTCAAACTAGGGGGAAGAACAAGCTACGATATTAGGACAAAAATACAAACAAAACACAGTTAAGTGCTGGCATGGGGGTACATGTAACATGAGTGCCATGAAAGGGGGGATTTGTGTTCCAGTCTGGTCGATGTGGGACCAATAGAACGGTGCCTGGGTGAGCTGAAGACCCCCGGCCTGCTTCCCGGCAATGAGGAAGACGCTAAGAACCAGGTGTGGTTTTTGGTTACTGTCATCAACATGTTGCTAAATGCACTCCCTTCATTGATTTGTGTCATCAGCATGTTGCTAAATGCACTTGTTTCGTTGGTTACTGTCGTCAGCATGTTGCTAAATACACCTTCGTTTGGCTCCGTGCAGTCAGTTGCCGTGATGTCATTCTTTTAAGATAGGTTCTCCTGTCATTCATGTGGCCTTGCGCTTGTTTCCGCTCTGACAGATTTGGTAGAGCTCAGTCCTAAAATAAGACCTGTTCTGACTTTCTCATCACACTTATACATTTTCTGGTGAACAGGTATTTTTACAGTCTGACTTTTCTCTGTTTTCTATTCCTTTGTTTCATATGCAGTTTATAATATATATAGAAAGACAAGCATGGTTCTCAAATCTCAAATACCCTTGCATATAAATGAATATATCATGGAATGTTTTAGAGCATAATGCCTGATGGCATTAATGCCTTGACCATAAAGCATAAAACGTGCAGTTCTGTGATGTTAAATGAAAATGCATTCTCACCTTCCCCTTTCAGGTTCTGAGCCTATTCCAGTTCCTCTCCAGTTTTTCAAAATTATTTCAGTCGTGTGTCATCCAAAAGCCAGAGCTGGTCTCTCGGATGGAGTTTATCAAGCCCTTGCTGGCCAGTGCGTTTACCCTGCTAACGCTGAACATCGAAGACATTGGTGAGGGGCGCCACGTTCCATTACATGCAGTTCAACATGGATTTGCCTGGAGATCTTCCAGACATATCTGAGGTTTAATCTAATCAGTCATAAAACCGAGCCTCCTTTTTGAAGACTGACCAAAGTTAAATGCACTCACAGTATGCCTTGATTAATTATTTAAAAGTATGAGCTTGGTTTTGGAATAAAAACTCTTGTAGAACACGAATATAACTTAACTCACTCTTACTGCGCCGTGAAAAAGCATTCGCCCCCTTCTTGATTTCCCCTTATTATTGCATATTTGTCACACTGAATGGTTCCAGATATTTAGACAAAATGTAATGTTAGAGGGAACCTGACTAAAACACGAAACACAATTAAAAAGATATTATTTCATTTATTTAATGAAAACAGGTATCAAATACCCATATCAGCCATGTGCAGTCAGTTGCCGTGATGTCATTCTTTTAAGTTGGGTTCTCCTGTCATTCATGTGGCCTTGCGCTTGTTTCCGCTCTCACAGGTTTGCTGGAGCTCAGTTTCCAAAATAAGACCTGTTCTGACTTCCTCATCACACTTAAACATTTTGTGTTGAACGGGTATTTTTTACAGTCAGACTTTTCTCTGTTTTCTGTTTTCCTTTGTTTCTCTATGGATAGAGAAAGGAAAGCATGGTTGAAGATGCGGTTTTTCGGTGTTAAATAAAAATGCATTCGCACCTTCCCCTTTCAGGTTTTGAGCTGGTTCCAGTTCCTCTTCATTGTTTCTGAATTACTTTCGTTGCATGTCATCCAAAAGCCAGAGCTAGTCTCTCAGATATAATTTGATATATCAGCCTTTCACATGGCAGTCCACTGTTCTTTGCCGAACTGCTTTAATTCAGAAAATTTGGTAGGTTTTCAAGCATGAACTGCTTGTTTCAGGTCTTGCTACAGCGTCTCTATTGAGTTCAAGTCAAGACTTTGACTAAGTCAATCCAAAACTTAAATATCCAGGTCCTGAAGTAGCTAAGCATCCCCACACCATCACACTACCACCACCACGTTTGACTGTTGGTATATTCTTACTGTGAAATGCTGTATTTACTTCACACCTGACATAATGGGACTCGTGTCATCCAATTTTGACTCATCTGTTCATAGTACATTATTGCAAAAGTTTTGGGGATGATCCAGGTACTTTTTTGCAAAT
The DNA here is from genome assembly GCF_018555375.3 of Anguilla rostrata. NCBI lineage: Eukaryota > Metazoa > Chordata > Actinopteri > Anguilliformes > Anguillidae > Anguilla > Anguilla rostrata. The sequence goes on along the minus strand of NC_057936.1, from coordinate 51,631,378 downwards.
GTGAGGTGAGCATTGATGTTTATCTTGGTTCCTCCCATGAATCCCATTTTTTACCAGTATCTTTCTTATTGTAAAGTCATGAGCTCTGACCTTAGCTGAGGCAAGTGAGGATGTTTTCTGGGATCTTTTGTGACTTCCTGGATAAGTTGTTGCTGCGACCTTGGCAAAATTTTGGCAGGCTGGCCACTCCTGGGAAGATTCACCTCTGTTCCAAGCATTTTCCCTGTGGAGATAATGGCTCTCACTGTGGTTCGCTGGAGTCCCAGAGCCTTAGAATGGCCTTATAACCCTTTCCAGACTGATCTATTTCAACAACTTATTTCTCATCTCTTCTGGAATTTCCTTTGATTATGGCATAGTGTGCTTGTAGAAACTTTGTGTGGTGACTACCTCACTCTGATGGTAAGGTTCAATATGAGTGAGGTTTAGATTCAACAGGCTGGCTGCAATCAAGCCTGGCTGTGTTCAATCAGATGGAAATAATTGTCAATGAAATTTGGTTGATTGCTTGAGTAATGAAGGGGCAATTGCTTTTTCACATGGACAATATGGGTGTTTGATAACTTTTTTTATCAAATGAAATAATACATTATATAAATATAAATAATATTACATTTTGTATAAAGATCTGAAACCACTCAGGGTGACAAATATGCAGTAGTTGAGGAAATCTGGAAGGAGGCAAATACTTTTTCACTGCACTGTATTTGTAGGGAGAGATGATGTATCCTTTTTTCCCTCAGTCTGCTCTGTAAGTTAATTGAAATGGCAAGATGGTATCCAATGGTAGCCATTCAGTATGGAGAAGAGGATTCAGATACTGACCGACTGAAACAGCTGTCTGTTTTAGCCCCATTAAAACTCTATGCAGATAGAGCCCAACTTAGCATTTTAAAGGTTTTAGCAAAGTTGTGCACGCAACTTTGAAAGGGAAAGGGACAGCTTTTGAGCGCGTTTCCCTCGTCCCTCCAGATGCGGGGACCAGAAGCTCCGCGCTGCACACCTGGGTCGACGCGTTGGCGCTCCTGGCCGCGCTGCTGAGGGCCGACAGCGCGGCGGTGCTCCCATCTGTCGCCGGCGCTCTGGGAAAGCACTGGCAGCCATTTTCAGGTACCGCCCCCGCCATCGATACGGGGGGGAGACTGTAATTTAAGGCACGTCCGGGGGTGGGTGGGGGGGGTTGGGTGGTGGCGGTGGCGGGGAGAGTGTGCGGTGGGGCTTTTTGCGCGTGGGGGGACAGATGCTCGGGGACTGAGAAACGATGCCGTCAGAGCCGCAGTTCATTAGCTCCTTCGCTCTCGATCATCATTCTCTCCTCTGACGAACGGCGGCTCCCAGGAAATATGATGAGGCCCGTTAAAATTTAATGATGATTTCTGCGGTAAGGATATATCTGTGAGATTACATTAAGGCAGGCAAGCAAAGTTTTTTTCCCCTCCGAACCGTCTGCAGGCACAGGGGGCTCTTGCTCTTGCAGCGCTGGCGTAAACCGTCTTTTGACAGCCCCCCCCGCTTTGCAAAAGTTGCGCGTCCCGGGCCTGCTGCAGGCCCCGCCGGTCGCTGTCTCTCTGAAAGTGAAGTACAGGCCGGGTCCCCCGCCGTCGGGCACTCCCCCGTGACCCCCCGCCTGTTTGTTTCGGACCCCCCAGGCGCTCTGTCGCTCTGCGTCCGGCTGTCCAGCGAGCGGCCCGCGCTCTACTCCGCCGCGCTCCGCTTTCTCGCCGCCGCCCTGTCCGAGGAAGCGAAGAGGCGCGCGCAGGAAGTGGCCCGGTTCGGTAAACCGGGCCCGGCGACGCCTTTATCCCGGCTCCTGAGTGTCTCACCCGGAGCCCAGCTGTGTGAAGTCCTGCTGGAGGTAACACTGCCTCATCTCCCATACCCTGTATCACCTCACTCTCCAGTCAAAGGATTTTGCAGACATTTTATAGCCCACGTATCTATTTTACTTATTCATTCATTTTTGGTTACGGGCGCGGTCACACATACGCGAAATTAACATTGGCGAATATTCGTCCCCTGTTCACTTCCATTCTATGCGAGCGAAGGGGCGAATAAAACATTCGCTTCCTGTGGCGAAGCAAATTCGCATCTTCAGTTCACGTGGAGTTCACCTTTGGTGAACTTTAACCGGCGAATTCGCAGCCTCAACCAACAGAAAAGAAGTGTAGATAGATAGATGTTAATCTCACATGCGGTTTTATCGTGTTAAATAAAAATGCATTCGCACCTTCCCCTTTCAGGTTCTGGGCCTGTTCCAGTTCCTCTCCATTGTTTCTAAATTACTTTTGTTGCATGTCATCCAAAAGCCAGAGCTAGTCTCTCAGATATAATTTGATAGCCTTTCACATGGCAGTGGAAGATTTTAGCCCACTGTTCTTTGCCGAACTGCTTTAATTCAGACAATTTGGTAGGTTTTCAAGCATGAACTGCTTGTTTCAGGTCTTGCTACAGCGTCTCTATTGGGTTCAAGTCAAGACTTTGACTAAGCCAATCCAAAACTTAAATCATCCAGGTCCTGAAGTAGCTAAGCATCCCCACACCATCACACTACCACTAGTTTTCTTAGTGAGCCAGGATGTAGGAGACTTTGATTGTTGCTATGTATAACCAGCCGGTATCGTACGATCGTCAGTATACATTTTGCCGTCGCAAAACCGACAACCGCTCATGTGATATCACAGCCGCTCATGTGTGACCAACAGCTACAACCACTCAAACGCACTACGAACCAGCAAACTGATTTCCATGTGCGTCACATCCTGCACTGCCCACATCCAGCATGACAAGATACGAATTTCGCCTCGGCAGGCGATGGTCATTCGCCTGCATTCGCACGTGTGACTGCGCCCTAATCCAGTTTCTTTTGTCACCCAATTGGAATTTCGAATGCAGACATTCATATTATCCTATAGATCAAACTATTTATACACATCAATTGTTTATTTCAAATATTTCTGTTCCACTAAAAATTAATATATACAATGTATGGTCTGTCTGACCCATATCGGTATAGAGTGTGTTAGTATAAACATTTATAGTGATGGTCTGTATTTTGCTTGAATATACAATGTGTATACTGCTTTTTATGGAGTGGTGGTCTATATTTTACATGTATTAATTAAGGCTGTTTAAGGAGCATATTAGTCCACATTTTACCTGCTTTTTCTGCATTTTGTGATTTCTAGAGTTTTGAGAAGCAAATGTTTCAAGATCCTCTGAAGAAGGTTTCTGCATGGGCTCTCATGTCTTTGCTTGCAAGCAGTCCGAGTGCGCAGACTCATGCATTGAAAGGTAGAGCGCAGTTCCTGTGTACTCTTGGGTCACATAGCTGAGTCACTTGCCCTGATAGCACATGATAGCTACCAAGGAACCTCAGGTGACCAGTTATCAGTGTGAACCTCTCCACCAGTCAGTGCTGACTCCTGTCTAATAAACTGTGTGGCCTCTAGTGTGGACAATACTCGCTGACTGGTGTATTGGTGAGTGCATTGGAAGAGTTCCTGAGCTTCAGCTGCACTGACTCCTACACAAGTGTTGATGCCATAGTGCTTACACTAGAGGTCAATGCAGCTGGAGATTCTATATATTCTAAATGGGAGAAAATGTAATGGGTATTTTAGTGTATTAAAACCTTCACGTTATGTGAAAAAAGTTAAGTGAAAAGTAGAATTATTAAAAAGATTTCTAAGCTTTAAGAGTTGTCTGTGAACTGAAAGTGGTTGTTCTGTCTATTAGCTGGCCTGATTGACAGTTCTGTGGAGCAAATGAAGCACACCTATACTCAGCTCCATCTTGAGTCCCTCAAACCTGGAAAAGCTTCTCAAAGGAAAAAGGTATGTATTGCAGTATTAAATGTTAAATGGTTTAGACTGGATATTTTTTTAAGTTACTGTTCTATGTGACAGATGCCAGTTTTCTCTTACATTGTCAGCAATGCAAGACTTAATTTTGTAATTTGAAATGAAAGAAATGGCCTCGGTATTTGGCTAGGTTACTGTGGGTTTGGCTGCACGTTGTGTGGTTGCGTTTGACATACTGAATGTTGTTGTTCATGCACCAACAGGAAGAGAGCTGCATGAGAGAATTAAAGATGATTTTGCAGATACTCAGAAACTGCCTTTATAATCATGATGAATGCAAAGTAAGTATTCAGATATTTTCTCCTGAAGAAATACTGATATTTTCTAATGTATTTCTGGTTAAAAATGGCCATCTATTTTGCATTTGTGATCTGTGTTGACATATCTACTAGGGGTGTGCAGAGACGTCATTATCTGTATCTGTATTCGGATAGAAGACAGGAAGTGGGCGAAAGAGCACATTGTCCATCTAGAAGTTCTATCTTCAAGAATAATGTGCTCTTTTAATTGTTCTCACCACACCATAACTCAAAATACAAGCCTATTTTTCTTCAATATTTACAAACAATACAAGGGTTAACAAACTTTTTATGGTTTTAAAGTACATCTAAAACTACTTTTTAGCTCTTGCAAACTGCTATTCCTTATATCAAGAGCTTGTCAGAGCTAAAAGATAGATTTATATATTTAAAAGAAAAAAAACGTTTCTCAAGAGGTTATGTTTTCATAGTCTTAAACTTTTTCGCCTTTCCTACACACCCCCCCCCCCCCTTCAGACACCCACCACCACACCAATAGATCAATTCCACAGGAAACACTGTATATATATAAATGGAAAGATTCTGTTTTGCATTGGAAATAGAAAACTAGTTTATCAGTAAGATCAATATAGAAAAATGTCCTTCATGTTGAAATGGGAAAGTATGATATCAATGCATTAACTAATTCCAATGATGCCGATGCTACCTGTTGCGTTCCACAGGGCCTTTCCTTGATGTGGTTAGCCGTTACTCGCAGTTCACCAGGGAAACGTGAATGACCACTTTACAACAGTAATTACATAACAGTAATACATGAACTTTTTTTTCCTGTTTTATTTTTTTATTTTCCCCCCTACTGAACTAAGTTTGGATAGACTGCAAACCATCTGATGTCCTAATATTTTCCCTTGGTGGCAACTGTTAGCCTACCATGAAAATCTGGATTGTATTTTGTGTTCATTTGATAGCCAAGACCTATGGCTGATATATACAGCATGTTACATCTTAAACGGATGAATATTGACTGAAATACAAGGTAAAACGTTTCGTAAAATATTTCGACTGGATTTTTTTTTTAATGGAGGAAATAACACATACAGCTAAAACTACAGGTTCTAAGCTTCATTTTGATGTATAGGTTGCGGGGGTTTGAAAGAAATCCAGCTGCCATGCTAGGCTTGTGTCTCGCAAGCTCCCGCAACTCCTCGATGCGAGAGTTTCCCTGAGTGATATCCGGGAACGGTCAGCTCTTCAGCCCGCTGCCTGCTTTGCGCTGACTCGGTGGATGCGACTACAGAATATAGCGATCACTTTTCAATAATGTGTACATTGTGTAGTAAATGAAACGACTAGTTAGTGAAATCAAAGTCCTATGTTGCAAAAAGAATGGGCATTTTTATCTTGTGGCCATCCACAATGATATGAATCGATTTGAAGAAACATAATGGCTGACGCACAGAACTTATTTATTAAACGTTTTGCAGCGCAGTGGCTCAAAGTTTGTTGGTGTGTGTACCGGAGTTCCAGATACAGCTAGCAGCCGTGCGTAACCCTCCCCCCCTCCTCTCTCTCTCTCTCTCTCTCTCTCTCTCTGCCCCATAACGTTAGATAGAGGCTATGAGAACTCGACATGGAGCTGACTTTTTTTTTTCCCCCCCGAATCCGAATAATAACGAGCAACTTCGGGTAGAAGAAATATCTGTTTCCATCGCATTATTTGTGCTTTCCCGAATACAGTATTAAAATTCGGATACATCCCTAATATCTACTGTACAACGTTCTGTGGCTTGGAAAATTGCATACAGTATTTGAATTATTGAATGGGATTACCAGCAGCCATTTTAAATTTTATTTTTTAAATGGTTGTTAATGTTCACATTATTCATACTCATGTTGTTAATGAGTTTTGCAGAAAGCCACACCCTCCTCCCAGTGAGTGACAGTTCTCATTTCTGTGACCACCCAGACCGCAGCCTCCGACTCTCGCCTGGCGCACGCGGTACACGCCCTCTGGCCCTGGCTTCTGCAGGACGACCGCGCCATGGAGGCCGCGCTGGAGCTGCTCTGCGTCTACACCGCCAACTGTACCGCAGGTGAGCTTTAAACGAGCCGCCGGTCCGGGGGGAATGAACCCGCGTCGCAACCGCAGCGCGGTCTCGCCTCTCCTCGCACACCCAGCGTTCGGTGGGGATGTAATGGCGTCACGCCTCGCCTGAGAGAGCCATTGTTCCCGCCGCGGCCCGTTCGCGGCCCGCCTCGCCGCTCCCTATTCGCCAGACGGGCAGCCACAATGGGAGCTATGGCATCATTGCTGCGGGGGCTCGCTTCACTGTGCGTTGATTGTAAAGCACAGGCATAGTCAGTGCTGGAGCATAATGGCCATGTCTGTTTACTTACAGTAAGTGCCGGTCCTAGGTTATGGTCTGGTTGCTCAAGTCCAGTGAAAATGGATTTTAAGATGCAGTTGTATTTTTCCAGGTATGATAAAAATTTAATGCATTTTAAGACACTGGAATTCCAAATACCACCATTCCTGCAGAATGACCCCCTAACAATGTGTTACTTACTTCAGTAGCTATAGACCAGGAATCAGCAACTCACGGTCCTCGAGGGCAGAGACCTGTTGGTTTTCCACCCTCCCTTTGCCTGGGAGTCAGGTGTGAAGACAGTCTGGCCAATCAGTAGCACTAATTACCCGGGAGAAAAGAAAACCAGGGCTGGATTTGGATTTGAGGGCCAGAGTTGATGATCCCTGCTATAGACTAATTCTGGCTCAAAATGTAACCCTTCAATAAATATTTAAATTGTTCAATTTATTTATTTACATTTTTTTTGCCATGCATTACATTTTTTATGACCTGCATCTTAATGCACTGTAGTGGTCTCTTTAAATACTTGGCAATTAAGCCGAACCGGCAGTCCCCACCTAAGCCGTATTTTTAGCCCAAAAAAACCCTGAGGCAGGCCCGAACGAGCATTGTTCACACAGGACTATATATATAGTTTTAGATCTTTTTCACCCACTGAGTTTTTTGAAACTATATTTGAGTTTATGGAAAGTTACTCGCAGGCAGATAAGGCAGGAAGTGGCTACACCTGTGCCTGTTTGAGATCATACCTCACAAATGCTATCTGCTTGCTGTAGTTCACATTGTGAAACAATTTCAAGTTCTTTGTGTAGTTTGAATGAACTGCTACCTGGCAGTTTGACAGTTTAAAGTTTATTGAACTGCTTTCAAAGGTATTATGAAAAATGGCATGTGTTATGAGGAGACGTGTAGGGTGTATGTGGCAGTCATAGCTAAGAACTAAACATTATTTGTGTTATCCTGTAAAATATATCATTGATTGAAGGATTGTTATGAGACTCATGTAAATGCACAGCAAGCACAAATGTGGTGTTTTGGTATGTTGTGGTCATGGGCCGAAAGAGGAGAACGTGCAGGGCACCACAGCTCAAGAGCGGCAGGGCAGGCACGTTATGATACACCTGACTGCAGGTGAATTATACAGTGGAGCGGTAAAAAGTGATTAGAGGTGAGGATGCGCCCCACAGTCTGGTACTGAATCTGGACCATGGCCGGTAGCTACACTGGCTGATGCGTAATTGGCCACAGCCCTGCCCAGGAAGGGAGGGATTCTGGTTGGAATCTTATGAAAGACCTTCCCACTCTGCTGGGATGTTATTTTTTTTAATTTATGGACCACAACTGTGTGGTAGCCACTACTTTGCATATACAAAGGAGCCTCTGAGATACGAACACTCAAGCAATAGGGTCTTCGTGAATTGAAATGATCTTAACGGACACATTATTGTGGCATTTCTTTGAGAACCACACTTATTTTGTAGCAATACAGCTTTAAGCTGGTAGCAAAAAAAAAAAAAAAAAAATGTTGTTGCAATGTCAGAAAAAGATATATGTGTACATTGTAGATAAGCTGAAAGCTGTTGACAAAGAAAAATGGTAGATTGAATGATACTGAGGCGAGGCTGTGAGTTTAAAGCAAACTAAAGTTGACTGCTGTGTTTTGGAAGACAGCGTGTCAGTAAGGGAACATTTAAAGAGGAACATTGAAAGAGGTGCTAATGAATAAATGCATCCCTGATTATGTCAAACAACAGATTAAGTGCTCGTTTTACGCACAAATGGGTACATGCACGTAGGCTGCTTCATTATGCCTTCTCTAGGAAACTCACACCCCTCAAATCCTCATTGTTTGTAGAGAGACTCCACCATTACAGAGGTAGAGGCGTGTTTCCAGCTTCCTCTGAATGGAAAGTGTCTGTTATTTGTGGCGATATCAAAGAGAATCTATGCGTATTGTATAATAAGGCGTTTGCAGAGGTGCAATTCTGCAAGCTGGTTTTGGATTTGTGCTCTATTTGGTTTCTACTGAACCTCAGGATAAAATTGCAATAAGTGAAGGCCTATGTTAGGTTTACATTAGATGACATCAAGAATACTCTTCACTTTGGCTCATCGCATGATGGAGATTATTTAGAGCCTTAGGAAAACCCTGCTTCGGCCAGACGGACTTGAATATGCCTGATGGAGATTAGATAATGCTTTGGCACAACGTTATCTTTGAATATCAATGATGAGATTAATATTGCACATTTGCACCAGAACGTATTTATTCCTGTTGAAAATGATCAATGAATGAATACCTTTGTACTATTGGTGCTGGACACCTTTTGATAATCACTGGTGTTATATAAGTGGTAAATTACTTTATTAATTAAGTTATCAATAAAGTAATTTAATTCAGTTGTAATCACATTATATTGTAACTGCGTATGATTCTCAACAAAGGGTAGATTTGGAGGAAACTCTGACGTACAGGAAACGTCTAAAAATAGGTACTGAGTGGGAGCAGGGCCCCTTTTAAACACTTAAATATGTTGTTGTAGTAATCATCTAAAATACCCCTATTTTATACCAGTAACTTCCTGGACAAACATTTTAAATAGACAACAAGCATGCAAGTTTTGAAACTACAGTGTTAAATCCATATTGGAATATTTGGAGAGGATACCACTTATTGGGGAAAAAGTGCAATAATATGAAGTAGAATCCAAAAAAAAAATGAGTTCCCCGGGTAAGCATACACAGTCTGGGTTTAGTGACAACAATGCACTGTAAAGTCAAGCTGACACGCTGTATGACTGGGCTACTATAGAGACAGTGGATTTGAGATTGAGACTGACACAACACACAAATTTTGAAGTTAGAGAAGCAATACCTTGCCGTTGCCATTGGTCAGTGTTGCTACCATTTGCAATTATAAAGCCCTGAGCATTTCTCCAGGTTTCCCATTGTTTCCTGTCAGGCTGCTCGGTTATTTCCACTTGCAGTTAGCACATTTCTGTTGCTTGCTGTGGTGGGTACAGATCAGATAACCTTTTTCACAAAAAGAATAATTTGTGGTGCATTACATTAGTTTACTATTTTCTGTTATGTTTTGTTAAGTTTTTAATTGACTGTTGGTAATTCCTTGTACGTTCAGACTCTGACTAGGCAATGATGACTAGGAATTGGCAACTGAAATTCTCTTGCAGTCTGTAGGTACAGCTGTACAGATAGGTACCCGTTACCCACAGCCGTGTAAGGTAAAATTGGAAGCTGTTTTTAACGTGCACCTGTCAATTTTGTGTCTATTTGTGGTTATTGACTTGCGTATTGTTAATAAAATTGCTTTGTAGTTGTTCATGACAGTTGTGTGGCTCTTCAGAATAGCCATTCATAGAAAGACATTTAAACATTTAAAGATCTGGGTGTAGGTTACTGTACAATGTCCGCTCACAAAGATGCCCAAAAATTCACCCTGTTGATTTTATCCCAGCTCCAGAGCGGGAAATGTGATCTGTTTTTAATCGGCCCGTTATTTAAATTCAGTCCGTAGTGCGCCCGTGACACACTTTGATGATTTGTGTACTTTGTTCCTGAAGCTTGCAGCTCGCTGTGCTGGAGTAATGCTGGGCAGGGCCCTTTCCCCAGAGGTCCTACAAACAGCTCTTTGATGCACAGTGTCATGAAGCTGGCCTCCCACGTAGCCGCTGAAAACAGCCCCGTCCAGCGCCTGGCTTTTTCCCTGCTCTCCAACCTTGCCATATCCCGTGACTGTAAAGGGGTTCTGCAGAAGGTAAGCGGTCACCTGGAGAGCTCGTCAGCTTGCCAGAACGCTCCTCTTCTTCAGTAGCGCATGTCCTTAGGTGTTTCAGATAGTGAAGGTTTTTAAATGAATTGGCTAGCTAGCATTGCAGACAGTTGATATTACTCCACAAGCTTTCCAGTCTCCAAAAGCTTTTAGTTTATGAACATCCAGGCACTTAGGAAAAGCAGTTGGTTCATATCAGCAATCCGCTGGACTTTGTCACTCACTTCTTACTTGCCATTCCAGAGGGCATGAACACAGCTTGAGAACAAGATAATCTGATTTAACTCTTTCCTTTTCTAGAGCAATTTTCTGCAGTATTTCCTGTCAATACCACTACCAAAACCAGGGTCAAAGAGCCCTAACCCATCAGTGAGTTTGTGGTTGAAGCTTCTGCTGAATATGTCCTTTGGCGAAGATGGTCAGCAGACCATACTGAAGATAAATGGCAGTTTGGAACTGCTGACAGAGATGTCACAGTACAAACACAACGGCAACAGACCAGCTGCCCTGCTCATTCTGCACAATATCTGCTTCAGTTCTGCCAATAAACCGAAAATCTTGGCTAGTGGTAAGTGTGTTGAAAATGCTACACTAAGGCTATTCGGAGTCACTATAACATTTATAATCTCATGTATTCTGATGTGTTAATTTTATGGGAGTTTATGTCTTTTTACTGGACATAACTTATTGTTCTTTAAAAAAAATGTCATAGTCAGAATGTGGCAGTCTGTTGGGCAGTGTTGTGTGGACCTAGGAAATGTTGCATTAGATGGCTGTAAGTGTGAAAGCTATTTCTGAAGAACTGACATTGATGTTTATGCAGGAAATGTGGTGTTTGCTTTGGTCTGACGTGTGAAGCCATGTGCTTAAGGGCTAAATGTCAGCTTACTATCAAGATCCTCTGTTTACCTTGTTTTATGTGCTGTACTTGCTGACGAAGATAGTCAGCAAGTACAGTCATGGTAAAAAGAAAGTACACGCTCCTTCATTCTATGTTTTTATTTATCAGGGCCTAAATAACAATTGTGTGGTCCTCACCAACTTCTATAAACAAAAAAATAACCTCAGGTGACAACAAAAAAACACAACCGATTTCAACATGTAGTCATTGTTTCCCAAAAGTAAACCAACATTCAGAAACCAGGTGGGAAAAAATAAGTACACCCTATAATTCAGTAACACGTAGAACCACCTTTAGCAACAATAACTTGAAATAAATGTTTTCTGTAGGAGTTTATCAGTCTCTCACATCGTTTTGGAGAAAGTTTGGCCTACTCTTCTTTACAACATTGCTTCAGTTCATTGATGTTTGTGGGCATTCGTTTATGCACAGCTCTCTTAAGATCCCGCCACAGCATCTCGATGGGGTTGAGGTCTGGACTTTGACTTGGCCATTCCAACACTTTTTTTCTTCTTTAGCCATTCAGATGTCGATTTGCTGGTGTGCTTGGGATCATTGTCCTGTTGCATGACCCAATTTCGGCCCAGCTTGAGCTGCTGGACAGATGGCCTAACATTTGTCTCAAGAATATTCTGGTATAAAGTGGAGTTCATCGTTGTCTGAATGACTGCAAGTTTCCCAGGTCCTGTGGCTGCATAACAAACCCAAATTATCACCCCTCCACCAGCATGCTTGACAGTTTGTATGAGGTGTTTGTGGTGATACGCTGTGTTTGGTTCTCGCCAAACATGGCGCTGTGCATGATGACCAAACATCTCCACTTTGGTCTCATCAGTCCAAAGGATATAGTTCCAGAACTTTTGTGGTTTGTTCAGAGGCAATTTTGCAAACCTAAGTCGTGCTGCCATATTATTTTTGGAGAGCTTTTTCCTAGCCGCCCTTCCATGAAAGCCATACTTGTTCAGTCTTGTTCTAATTATGCTATCATGAACATAAAGATTTAATGTGCTTACAGAGGCCTGTAGGTCACGTGATGTAGCTCTTGGGTTTTTCTTTATATCTCTAACCATTAAACGGTCTGACCTCGGACTGAATTTGCTGGGACACCCACTCCTGGGGAGATTAGCAACCGTCTTGAAGGCTCTCCATTTGTAAACAATCCTTCTCACTGAAGAATGGTGAATTTCAAATTGTCTGGAGATGGCCTTTTAACCCTTCCCAGATCGATGAGCTACAACAGTTGCTTCTCTGAGGTCATGGCTGATGTCCTTTTGTCTTGGCATGATGTAGACACACACCTGAGTGCTCCAGAACACTGCCAAAAGTTCTGCTTTTATAGAGGTAGTCACACTTGATTGTGTGATTAACTAATCTTGTGCATTCGATTAGTGACACCTGGCTGCTAATTACTCTCTTAGTGATTTCTGAAGTAGGAAGGGTGTACTTATTTTTTCCCACCTGTTTTTGGGATGTTGGTTTACTTTTGGGAAACAATGACTACATATTGAAATCTGCTGTGTTTTTTTGTTGTCATCTGAGGTTATTTTTTTTGTTTATAGAAGTTGGTGAAGACCACACAATTGTTATTGAGGCCCTGATAAATAAAAACAGAATTGAAGGAGGGTGTACTTTCTTTTTACCATGACTGTAATTGCATTTTTGCCAATAAAATCATAACCACTGGTTTTAAAAATGATTACCTGTAAAATCTTTGTCAATGCTTATTACATTTTCCAGCCATACGTGTCACCATATAGCTTATTAACACACAGGGGAACCTTTTGTCATAATTATGTGAATTAAAAAAAAAAGTAATGTAAGTTGGATGCTGTTATATTTGTAAGAGTAAATGTAAGTTCTCTTTCAGATAAATCTGTTGAGGTGTTGGTGTCCTGTCTGGAGAGCAAACTGCCGGACATCCGTGCAGTAGGAGCATCAGCGCTGTGGGCACTATTACACAATAATCAGAAGGTAGCTACAGGCCGTCAGTAGCATACTGTGCATTCCTGGTGTATTAAAGACTTTCTGTCTATATGCCGTTTAATTATGGATTTCAGATGGATTTATTTTCTTTCTTTTAAGTTTGGAAATGTAAACCGTATGGAGTCAAATGTGTTACTAAAAATAGGGAATCAATTTATATTTCATGGTGTTCATAAACATATATAGTGTTGTCATGAAATGCTGAATAACATGCTTTTTCCTTAACTTTTGTTATGTAGAAATGCAGTATTATGAAAAGCTCTAAAATAATGTATGAGGTTTATGCAGCTTACTTGCTGTATGTAGTTGTATCAAACCAAGCACACCTGTGTTTGCTTCTTTTTCCAAGGCAAAGGTGACTTTGAAGTGTCCCTCTGTCAGAGCTAAAGTTGATGAAGCGTATGCCTCAGCCAAAAAAGGTACGTGAAACCACCCAGTGTCATTATTTAAGTCACCATGAACATTTCCGTGATATGAATGTTTGATATCATATATAATTCTATGCTTGGGTCTGCCATGTATCCATTCAATGGCATACATCAGTCTGTTGTATGTGACGGTGCCTTTTATTTATTTACAGAAGCAGAGGAGAACAAAGACGAAGCCTTGAACTCTTACCTACTGAAGTGCCTGGCAAAGCTGGCTCATCTGTTGAATAACTGAATGTTCTAAGCTGTGACTGTGATATATGAACTGAGAATATAATTTTTATAACGTGCTTTTTATATTTTATATTAGGGTTTCATAGACCTTTTGCTTTTTAAATAAAGTGTATATTAGTATTTATATATTTTTTAATGATATTGTTTATCGAATTGTTTAGTTTTTATGTTAAATAAAGTGTGGGATAAAAAACTTCTGTCTCATTTTTAAAAAAACAACATGCTTTCTCGGGGAAAGAAGTGACTCACTTAATGAAAAATGATATTAGTAAATGAACTTTGTTTCATTAGCGCAATTTCCAAGAGGCGGTAAATAATTATTTGGGTCATATGCATACGCCCATTGACACTGTAAACATCTAAGAATTTCTGTGGCCTGGGGATGGCACTGTAGAATGCTCCATCTGACGCACACTGAGGAGCTCGTGTGCAGAAAATGGGCCGTCAGTGTGGCTGAAGTGCCGTTCTGTAGTGCTTTCAAACAGGAAGTGCTGGTTGAAGCTCCTCGCTCATCAATGCTGCATTCATTCCTTCTGGCCTGCCGTGAGTGGAGTAAGATGAAGAAAATACAAAAGGATTGCTGGTACTTCATGGTACCTCTGATTCTGCTTGGTTCGACCAGAGGTAAACTCCTTACTTGTATTGTTTTTTGGCTTATTTCTTAAAAACAGGAAGAAAGTGAAAAAACTACTGTATGTTGTGTGAAATTACAAGTTTGGTTAGGGTTTCACTTTCATACACATTATTCAAAGTTCAGTCTTGTGTAATATATACTTGTATGTTTACCATAAGCCTGTTGTACCTTTACTGAATTTATTTTCATATTTACTGAATTATGTATTTAATATTTACGATTTTACTGAAATTGTGTGAAGTGATAGTTCAACATAGGTTTTCAGTTGCTGCATATTAAATAGTTATACCTCACTTCATTGTATGTCTGTGGTGATAATGTAAAGGAAATATTTTTTGTTTCTTTTTAACAGTATAGTTTCCAACTAATACATGGTCCCTTTGATATTTATTTTGTTTTGTAATCATTTTTATTGTAAAATTTCAGTTTCATGCAATATGCTGTTATTCTAATATGGAATAATATACTAGAATACATTTAGTATTATTTAAATAGTTATTGAGATGTGATATGTTTTTTTCTTTGAAATAATTTTAGTGCCACTGCTGGTTTGTAAATTTAGTTCTAAAATGTTTATTTATTTATTGTTTTTTAGAGTAAATATCTTTAAAGTTGTTACAAAAAATTAATTTTTCAGATGCCTTCTCAGCAAAACCTGCAGACTCCATCGTGAAACTAGAGCAGAGTATAACTCTGGAATGCCTATGTCCTTGGAGTGGAAACCTCAGCATGATAGCCTGGGTGAAGATGCCAGAAAAAAAGAAAGTAGCTGTTTTTCACCCGGAGTTTGGTGTTGTGACTTCTGGTGAATACAAAGAAAGAGTGGAGTTCCTGAGGTCATCCAAAATGGATGGAAGCATTTCCATCCATAACACCACGTCCAGTGACACTGGCCTCTACCAGTGCTCCATCCAGACGTTCCCAAAGGGATCATGGACCAAACACATACTTGTGGAACACAGAGGTAGAACAAAGCCTTATTGACTCCCTTATTGAAATGTTTTCTCACTCAGCATTGTATGCTAATGCCCTCTCCAATAATAACCCCACTTTGTTCCCAACTTTGTTTTTCAGTGGACATGAATCTGAGTATGGCGGACCCTAATGTTGTTGAAAAGGGTCGTACTTTCCTACTGAGGTGCAACTATGTGGATAAGGGGTCGGTCTACCAAATGACCTTTGAGAAGGTCAGTGGGAAACGCATCGACACAATAGCCCTGTGTAGCAAGGAGGAGGGCAAGGTGGAGGAGTGCTTCTTGGGAGCGGACTACAAGTCGAGAGCACTGGTCAACTGCAGTGACGCACTGGGCGTCAGCCTGATGCTGGTGAACATAATGGAGGAGGACAGCGGGGTTTACCGTTGCCACTTCAGCGCTAATGCCAGTGGGCAGACCACCACGTTCTCGCTCACCGTGTCGACAGAGGGTGAGCGAACCCGCCTACCTTCAGCGGTGTCATTGTGACTGCGTTAGCTGATCTCGTCAAATGCTAGC
This sequence comes from Anguilla rostrata, assembly GCF_018555375.3. Classification (NCBI taxonomy): domain Eukaryota; kingdom Metazoa; phylum Chordata; class Actinopteri; order Anguilliformes; family Anguillidae; genus Anguilla; species Anguilla rostrata. The sequence goes on along the minus strand of NC_057936.1, from coordinate 51,615,426 downwards.
AATACATTTGAATCCGTTCAAAGTTCACTGCTTCATTTGTTATGTTCATTAATTTGTATTGAACCAACTTTTGTCTATGATATATATAATTTAGTGTATTGTGGTGAGTTACAATCAAGTTTTGAGGAACAAGACCCACAATCAAAATGTCAAGGTGCAGTAACTATGCAGGAAGACACACTGAAACTGTAGTGACACATCTGGAGTGAAGTTTCATGTCACAATTCAGGACTGCATCGAGAAAGTTCACAGGATGTGGCAAATCAGTCTGAATTCCTGCCTTTGTGTCAAGCACGTGGTGTGTCTTGGTGGCTCAGGCAGATGCTCGGAGCCTCATTTGGGTGAATATAAAGACATTAATGCAAATCTGACCCTTCAGACCACACCAGTGACTCCAGAAAAACGTCAACTTCAGAAATGTGACTGTAGCTAGAGCCAACAATCCTAAAGAGTTTATCCCTATTGTGGTTGCAATCTTTGTTTAGAAATTCTGAAAGAGTAACCAAAATAAATATTCTGCATTTACAATTTTTTATATTATGTCAGTTTACTTTTTGGCTGGACCGCAACAGCGGGGCCAGCCCTACAAACGCTAATGTCTGTGACTGAGTGAGTGATGAAGTTACACCATTGGTCGGCCGGATCACATGTGTTAGGTCCAGCCATATACTAGGTTTTAACCTGGTCTTATATAACTTGCTGTGCTTATATTTAATTGTTAATATCATTCTATGAAAGGCGAGGCAAAGATACACGTGACATGGAAATACCCAATATCCAACGTGCTTCTTTTTTCTCCCATAACAGGTACTCCTAATACTTCTCTCAAGATACACATGTACATGTACATGTACGTCGGAGGTGGAGTATTAGCACTTATTTTAATGATCATGGCAATCACATTGATTTGTTGGCACAAGTAAGTTTTCGTTTATCTATTGCATTTTGTAGCAGTTCATAGTAATAATAATAATTGTTGTTCCTTATTAGTGGCACTGACATTTGTTGTAGTGGACTACCGGCAGGTGATGTGACATCTCCAACATTTATCTTTTTTAAATATAGTATGTGAATTATATTGTTCAGAACTTTCACATTGATCTTGATTGTAAAATATATTCATTCATTTAAACGATATATTGGAGACACAGCCTGCTAGTAAAGCCTATCAAGTATATTTATATTATTTAGTGCATAAGGATTCTTAATTAACCTGTGTGTAACTTGGTACTCTTATAGGAGGAAGAAGAGGGCAAAAGTTAGAGCCAAGCACCACCCTATGCAAAGACGGGTAAATATTAAATCTATAATTCCATGGCAAATAAAGATCTAGGCTTTCGTAAATAAATTGGGGAAGTAACAACATTAACATTTAACATTAATGTACTAATACCTTCAGCTAATGTATAATTAATGATAAAGCAACAAAGGAGCACAATTTATGAAGATCTGAAATACTTGTAGGTAAAATCATTCCACAATTGATCAAAAAGGTGCTAGCAAGACAATGGCAAAACGGTAACCTTGGACATTTGTTTTGTTTCGCTACACTGTTAAAGCTAAAAATTGGCTTGTATCTTCCATATCTGTTTTTGTAGCTGCTTAACAACTATGAGCAGGCAGCTCTTTATGACAAAATGAAAAAGAGAACCAAGCACCAGGAAGAAAACGAAGTGTATGCCAACATTACAAGTATGCCACGTCAAACCAAGAGGAGGACATGAGATCCCTTTCGTTCTTCTGAGATGTGACTTCCATTGTAATGAGCAATCAAGGAAAATGTAAGCAGATATAAAAGTCGTCACTGTCCAGCTCTGGAGACCCCCTTGACCTGCACCATCTCATTTCCCTGATGTCATCATTGATCTGATTTCTGGATTACGATTTCTTTGAAGACTGAGAATGTACTCTACTGTGAAGTTCAGGGAACCTAACCTCAATTACAAGCAATCTTCCATTTTCAAAGCTGTTATTTTAGAGTTGAACTGTCAACACATGGCACAGCTAATAACAGACTGTAATGTATGCTTTGCATAATTAATGAATCTGCGGAAAATCAAGGTAAAAGCAATGTAGTTTTTGTTAATAATATAACGATTAGAATATACTCACCTATTCACTTGTTGCTTTACTGCATAATATATTATAATCATTACATTCCATGCATATACGTTATAAATATCACACAATTAAAAAGATTGGGCACGGAGGTCATCTTCTGAAATGTATACTTTACCAAGCCACTGGAAAATGCTGTAGTTGACTGGATTGGAAGTGAAAGTCCACTGATGGAATATGAGAGAAAACACAAAAGTGGGGAAAATCCTGAGGAAGTGACTGTATCGTGATTGCAGGACGCACAGGGCCAACACCCCTAGCAGCAACGTTTCAGCCCTAAAAATGTGTTGTCATGTCGTTGAGGTGGCCATTCTGAGGACAAGCACCCCCGGCAGTAATTCCATGGTCAGTCCACAGGGACAGAAACACACGAGGAATAGTGTTGTTGTCGTCCACATTGTCAGAAAGCAAAAGAGCAAGACAATGTTCCTTCGGAATACAGGGTTCTTCACTGGAGCCATTTTTTAAAATCTATTTATTTTGTTTTCTTTTTCTTTTCTTTTTTTTCCCAAGCATACTTGTCTTGTGAAAAATGATTTTTTTATTTGAATTTTTTTTGTGAATTACATTTCCAAAGTTGTCTTTTCTGTAGTGTTGACAGCAGTCTTAGAACTGTCATTTATGTGCAAGACTAATAAAAGTACACATGTTAAGTTGGATCAAAACCTCAGGAAATGTTTTCTTCCTTTCCTCAAAAAAATAAAATAAATAAATAAATAAAATAAAAATTGTGGCAAACATGCTGTACTGGTATTAATGTAACAAAAGTGTGCTCTGCCAATACTGCAGTGTTTACTAAAAATGAAATATTGTGCTGACCTTTCTAAAATAAGTCCACATGTAGACTTGTTTTATTACTAGAAATAACAAATATGTAATGTGCACACCATAAAATGTTCTAGTTATTTTATTTGTTTAAAGAAAATTTGCAACATAAACCCGATGGCGGGGGGCGGGGGGGGGGGGGGGGGCTTGATGGCAAACAAAAATAAATTAATATTTCAACACAAATTGCAGTTACCTGACAAACTAAAATAGACCTCCAGTATGTTTTACATAAGTTATAATTGAAAATAAACTATTCAGACTATGATCAGTGAACCAAATTGATAAAACAACAGTATACACATTGGAAAAAGGACTACAATAAGTATTTGTTTTACAGACAACAAACATCAAGGTTTTGGGGATACGTTTCCCTTTTTCCAAAATATTGTAAATGCTCCAAGTAGGCAGACTAAATTTTAATCGTGTGTGTGTGTAAACACACACATACATATTCTTATATAATCAGAATCATTATACAATAACCATACATACATACTGAAAACCTTTCTTAGAAGGGCACATCATCTGTTAATAAAACCTATGTCCAGGTTAAATTTTTTCACATATAATGTGTTAAAATATAAATAAATGGACAAACAGGAAGTATGTACATGTATCTCTATTGACGTGATTATTCATAAATACACAAAACAAAAGCAGGCGTCTGTTACTGTATGTTGCGGGGATACTTAAACACATAGAGCAGCAAAGGTCAACTCACACTAATTTGTGTAGGGATGTTCAATTCTGTAGTGCCACAAAAATGCTCTTTAGGCTATTCCAAAAAAGGTTTCATATTTTTAAGAACATTTTAAGCCTGTAATTGCTGAACTTTGTTTTCTGGAGATTTGAGCATAGATAACCACATTTCCTTTAAAAGGCACTTGATAATTTTGGTGTACTATTGATACAACTCCATTTGAATAACAACTTTGTTATTTAGAAATGTCAAGACCCACAGAACAAAGAGATCAAATTATGAAATCCTTGGATGGTTGTGTAAATTATAGGAGACAAAAGATTATTTTGAGCCCAGGTTGTGGAAAGTATTCATAACATATGACCCTGGCTGTGTTTGGCTGAGGGAGACCGAGCTGATCATCTGTTATCTATGTAAGGATGGGCACGTCCATGTCCTCCCCTTTTCAAAGATGGATATGCATGCTTTACACACAGGCCATTAAAGGGCTGCCAAGATGAACCATTCCAAACACTTGATGTGTTCTCTTCTGGTTCCAAACTGATAAGAGAACTACAACCCGAGATCTAAATCGTACATTGTACAAGCATGGAATTCACATGAAAGGGGGTGTCACTAAGTGAAAGAAGAAATCTGTGGTCAAATAATAAAATAATACATTAAGCAGTTACAGAAAACACATTAGATTAATTGACATACAGGGATGCTATGAAACATAAAAATAAAATAATCTTTAAACTGAATCAAAGCATTGCTTTGCAATTACAAGATAATCTAAAATAGTATAATTATATCTCGTCACCTGTGGTGAACATTTGTGACATCTAAAGCTGTCAAAATAACTTGTTTAATGTTTTATTTAATAACATGAGTAAATTTTTTGGTTTTAAAAGTGACTTGCTGCAGTAGTTTCTGAGAGGAATGTCTGTTGTCAAATTTATTTCTGCCTTTTACACAGGGTGTGATTACTATAGTATAGGTGGTGTGATTATCAACTAAATTTAGTCATCAACCAAGAAGTACCAAAAAACAACAAAACAAAAAAAACATACTTTACAAACAATTAAGTATGGCTGTTCTTCTACAGATCTCATCAGCAATATCATCAGATGCATTTTAGTCCTATAATCATACTAAAGGATTGGAATGTCCTGTCTTGGCTTCATGAAAAATAATCAGCCTTTCAGCACAGGTCATTGGACGGGTTCAGGGCTGTTGCTTGATCCGTAGCCACTAGAGGGAGACAACGCTTGCTCCTGGTCTTGAGTCAGACGCTGTTGCTCATGACTTTGTTCTGAGAAAAAGCTGTGGAAAGTCTGTGCCCGGGGTATGAGTGTCATTGTCAAGCTTGGCCCTGTAAATAATTAAATGAATAAATTAGATGGATGGATGGATGATAGTTGTACATATTTCACACAGCCTGTCAGGAGTTGAGAAGGCTGTAGGGTATAATTAGTCAAGAAGTTATGAAAATAAGAGCGATGTAAAGTCATAAATTCATTACAGGAGATGAGGAAGAAAGAGCCCTGCCGTACGATGAGCCATGAATGCAAGACGTGGGGTAGTGGGCCCACAGTGCAGGCTCCAGCAGACATGTGACTAACTGAATAACATGGGACCGTGCGGATGGCATTCAGTCCTCACTGTGAGGATTTCACATCAAGTCACTCAAATTGAAAAAATAAATAATTTCTCCTAATTCTTATAGTATATGGTTTCCCCTTCCCATCTTAGTGCAATACCAAAATGCTGTCCTGGGTTAAACCAACGCAGATGCCAAAAATGTAGTATCAAAAAAAGGATTAAATTAAGCTGTTGCAAGTAGTAGTGATGGAATTACCGCTTTGTACGTACTCCATGATTTGAACCCACTCATTGTCTTCTGCATTCTCTTCTTCAAGCAGTAACAGTTGTATGTACTAAGGGATTAGCTGATCTCCAGAAAATGGCTTTTTTTCTTCCCATTAGTGTGTGTGTCTGCTTGTACTTCTCAAACATCTTAATCCTCCATAAAGCCATTTTGCAAGAATGATTATGGAGTCAACTGTCTAAAAATGTTACTGTTTCTCATATGAATTTAATGAAACTGTTATAAAAATCCAAAGGAAAAGGTAACACAGCTACTGCAATTTGTGGCTTTTTGTGAGGTGAGGGATGTAATACAAATAAAAAATAAAATACACAAAAATGCCATTTAGTGGTGTGTAGTGAGATTACACAAAATATAAGCCACATATTCCTCCAGCACTGAGCTTCAGCTTTGTGAGAAATGCATTTAAACAAATAAAAGGCCTAACGTACTCCATTCCATACACAAGCTTTTTATACATCAGAATGAATCCAGGCTAAAACCTGTCAATCATTATCCACATAAGAGGTCATGTCCATTACTGCAGCTTTATTATATGGTAAAATAATGTTATATGATAAAACATTATATGGTAAAATAATCACCTTTATGGTGATAATGTATTCTTAAATTAGGCCAAATTATACTCATTTCATTTTTTTTTTAACACACTAAATCACAGTGGTTTAGATATCGCATGAAGGAAATAGATATTAGGCCACATTTATTAGGCAGCATAATAAATTATGCATAAAAAGGGAACTGTAGACAGGTCAAATGGGGATACAGTATTTCAGTTTCTGTGCCTTTTAACTCAATATATTTACAAATTTATTTCACAACTGCACGCTTTTTGTCACCATTCAAGAAATTTACGGGGCGTCCAAGGCCCCATATGCAGCTGCCCTTACAATTTAGTAAATAGAAATAATGAATTATTAATTTGATTAGGTTGTATGATTATATTTTATGCATTCAGTTTTGGTAGTCTGCTAGCACTAGATAAATGGATAGTTCTGCAGGCCCTTATTTATTTTTTATTGAACCAATTCCATTTCATTTCTTTTTTTACTCTCAATCTGCAATGTTGAATCATATTTGTAGGCATTTTCAATCACTGTCTCATCACATATTACCTTTGCATAGCTAAATCCTACTAGGTCTGGAGTTGTTTTTTTCACTCCCATTTCACCCATTGAAAAAGTAAAACGTGTCATTCCCGCAAAATATGGTCACGCACCTCCCACCGACAGGAAGTATTATTGGGGGAGGGGGGTCTTCAAAGACAAATGAGGCTACGATTTGGTCAATACAAAAGGCGTGTTCGAGTTATAATGAAACCCAACCCAACCCCTTCATTATCGACCCAACCAACAACTTCAAAAGACTAATACTTGAATTACTAGCTACCAGCAGTCTGGCTGAGAGTGTGAGTGCCAGATTACATCACTGCAGCATCCTCCTTTAATTCAGCAGATGGCAGACAAGCATGGGCTCCTAAATGTGAACCCCAGCTGAGATATGCAATCTTTACTATGGAGGGCTACACCTAATGCAGGCAGACTATGCAGGGGCCTGACTGGCCAGAGTGGCTGCTCTGGTATGATGAGGAGGTGAAAACGCAACTAACTTAACGGACAAGTGCTTTAGCTGAACACATCCCCCGAGAAACCAGCAGTCATTATGACAATAAAAGGCTTAGCTAGTGCCACTGTATGTATTCTGTGGCTTATGATGAAGCAGCTGAATAGCTAAACAAATCATGCATTAAGTACATAATACAGCAGCTAGCTAGGAAGCCAGCTAACTGCACTAATGACAGTAGGACACGGTTAAATTATTTAACTGCTGTGTACTGCATTTCAAATGCCAAATTAGCCATTTTGAGTGCTCATTAACACTGAACCCTGAGGATTCTGCTAATGCCAGTAAAATCTGTGTAGCAAAGGCTTTTAGCAATAAAAACACTATGTTCAGGAACATTGATGGGGAGCAGCTAATGCCTTACAGAACTTGGCCGAGTATGGCTCTTAGAATAAACATGTCCACCCTAACACAGAAACCTCATACTGAAATACAAATGATATAGGATGAGAACTCTGGATTTTTTGTAACGAAACACATTTCAAGGGCGCTTGACTGTGAGGAATATCTCACATTTTGCTCACGCGGCATGCCCTCTCTGCTTGCGTGACCATTCGCGCTGCGGCGCTTCTCCTCCAAGCACACCGCCAAACACACAACCTCCAGGACCATCCTGGGAGGGACGGACCTTCTGCCAAAGCTCCCCGACATTTAGCACGTCCCAGTCACCTTGGAAATGACTGTCGAGCTGCAGCCTTCCGTAGCAGAGGCCTTTCCAGGTGCCAGATGATGGGTGCTGGCAGTGCGGAGGACGGGGTGGGGGGGGGGCTGGTGTTAGGGGACATGGAACAGGGGCCAGTTTCTCAGCAGTGCATTGCACTAACTCGCAGTGCTGACTCACAATAGCAATTAAAATCAACATGCAGCCTCGAAAAATAAACTTGCATCCCTGTGTTCCTCAAACTGAACTCAGCTTGTCCTTCGCTTGTTTTTGGCTCTCTTCCCTTTCGTTAAATAGGCCGTACATGTTGACACCCATACGATTTAGATAAATTCTTTTCGTCGTTGGCAACAGGTGATATTGGTTACTAATGCACTTGAAAAATAGCATTAACTTGATCCAACAGATCAAAAACCTGCCATTTCCTTCTCTGCATGTGTTAGCAAATACAAACTGCAGTAACATCTGTCTCGGAGGGTACTATAAAATAAAAAAAAATATTTCCTCAGCGATCATTAATTTTTTTTTTTGCAATCAGCAGTCAAGAGATACAAACTGATGACCGGCAGGATGACTTTCATTGTTCAATACCAGTGAGCGGATGAGCGGATTGAAACACACAGCGTAATGCTCATTTCTCAACCGATCTTTTAAGATGCCAATTTAGCAAGGGGTGAAGATGTGCGCCAAGTTCAGCTAAATAAAGGACGGAAGACCAATCGGCCCTGGAACATCCATTAAATGCGCGTCCCGCCGTGAGGAGGCTTTGGAAGTGGGCCTCCCTGTGCAGAGCTAGCTGCTCCAGCCTTCTCTCACCTGGGGAGAGGAGGACAGTGATTTGTCATTGCCTTTTCATTAAAAGGGAAGGTCGTGTCCAGCTATCTACCGAGGCAGCTGCTGCATTGTGGAGAGCACAAACACAGGAGCACAAAACCCCGCCTCCCCTCCGTCTGACCTCCAAATGATTCACCAGTCACATCTGTAACTTTAGCAGGTGGGCTGATGTTATCAGCAAGCTGTGCTAATGCTCAGTCCTCAGCCTACAGACTGGTCTTAATGCCAGCTTTCCTATTATCAATGCCTTTTATATGCTCCTGAAGGTTTAGAGCCCATTAGCATTGCCAATGCTACAGTCGATAACTCTTGAACACCTTGCATTAAGTAAAACTATATCATCCAATGGAAATTGTACAAAATTGCACTAAAACCTAGCACAAAAATAGAAAACGTACTTCTCTGATACCTTTTCCTCATATGAACTTTTCAGGCAAATCGAAAGGCTTTTTTTTTGCTATTTTAAAGTGCACTTACTGTACCACTTATCACTTTTTTTCCCTTCAGCATGATAAAACGTAGAATAATATAAGCGCACTTATGGAAAGTTTGTGTATGTACAACACGCAGACACCAAAACTGCTGATCAGGTCAATGCCACTCAAAATGAGTCAAACTTAATTCACTGCTTGCGGGCATTTTTGGTTGCAGCTATCAAGTTTGAATTACATACTGTTCTCTACATGGCTGTCATTATTTTGCCCTATTACAATGCAAGTCTTAGCAGTGGGAGTCACCATTTGTGACAGCCTGATTTGCACCATCTCACACCAGCAGCATGCATGCCTCACTTGAGTTACGGATAGCATGATGCTGGAGAAAATGATGTGGAGGGAAAGAAATCCCAACAAAGAAGCAAACAAAAAAAGCAACGCGAATTGTCCTTTATTATAGTGCTCGACAAGATCTTATCTACATCACATCTGTGGCAATGATGGCTCACAATGACAGTGTATAATAATAATAATAATAATAATAGGTCAAATTATCTGGTTTTAAACTGCTGACACTAATGATCCAAGCCAAATGTTTTTTTTTTATTTTTTTATTCGTACAGAAATGAAAGCGATATGTATGCTTGTAATTCTTTGTATTTATACAGGGCCTTTTTATGTCTCTCAGTCATTATGAAATTGAGCCAGTTTTTGTGCATTTAGACAGAAAAAGAACAAGCGTTTGTCTGATTTCAGTCCCAACTCTATCCTGAAAGCAGTTTTCCTGTGATTGCATGGAATATGGCAGGAATAATGAAATCTCTCTTCATAACAAGTACATAATTACTCCCCGATAAAAAGTTACATTATTGCCAGTGCAGCACTTCATGTAGACCTGTGCTGCTAGACTTATTCATAGATAAATTTTCGCTTCATGGTGTCGCTGGATTCATTTGTGGTATTCATGCTCAAAAGCGAGTAGGGTCACAGTAGTACATCTCTTCTGCTATACCACCAAGCTAATGCACAGTGTACTGACACTTTTATCTACCAAACAACATTACTAGAGAGAGATGGGGTGAATTAGCCAGTGAGAGCCCTGGCCTGCAGGTGTAGTTAGGACATTCTGCCTCAAGAATCTCATTAGTCAATGGCAGCTTTCTCTGTGTGGGCATGCTTTGCCATCTACACACAAATTTACCCACTTTCCGCAATGAGCATTATAGCTTGTTGTCTTGCCACCAAGATATTCAACTTTTTGATCAGTGCCCCTGTTTGGAAATAGTTTTAAAACTACACACAATGCTAACAGTGAAACACGATCAATTTTCTTATCCACAGCAAATTTAGCAGTTGCAGATTTGCTTACTCTTCATTCATACGACTGTATGTCTAGAGTGATGGACACAGCATCGGTGTTCCAGCCCCTGACTCAAACCTATGCACATCCATCTCGCTGGTATAACCCGTTTAATCTTTCAAGACACAGAGCCTCTGGGATGTCATTTCCTGCATACGGCCGGATGCAATGTGATTTGTGTAATGCAGTAATTGAAAGTTCAGGAAATACAATCTATGATCCCTCCAAGGTGGTGACACTATGCAACAATGGAGATTAACTGAATGGAAAAAATAAACAAATGCCAGCTCTGCAAACCACAATGGGAAGGGCAACAGCATTCTTTAATTGCATTTCAGGGCTTATGGGTATTTAGTTTAAAACAGAGCATGACTCAGCAAATTAGGCAAGCTGATAGCAAATTCATCTTGTGCAAGATCAAACACAGGGAGGCACTTCGATTGAAAGTTTGTCCCTTTTGGAGATGAATAAACCTATGGCAAATTTAGAGTTAGTGTGCAATTAAAAAGCTAATTTAAAGTGAACTATGTAAGTTCCAATAGCCAATTGCTGCTGCTAAATTTTCATTCTTGACTACAGCAGCAAATGCACACAATAAATGTCATTCAACAGGTACTTACAGAATTCCCTGGAGATCCTTGCCTTTTAATGGCTATATTTTATTGGCAACACTTGCAGCAAGCGCTAGTAAAAGACCAAGACAAGAGCTGCTGGCCCTTACTGCTTCCCTAATTTTTTGTAGCAAAGAAACTAGCAATGAAGGCAATTATAAAATGGAAAAATACAAACCGTTGCATTTTAACTGAAACGTATGGACTGGTATGCTAATTAATTGGCCTGACTTGGCCAGCCCTAGAGTGTGGACTGGGGAAACGTGTGTGCACAGACCTTAAATAACAGCCCTGCATTGACCTCCTTTCTCATCTGGTTTCCAAAGAGAGGTGAACATGCATTTTTACAATACAGGGGGCAGAAGCACTGTGCTGAATTAACATTTTTAAGGGAGCTACATTGGATTGATAAATGATTTATAGATTAGAATTAGATTGTTATATCTCAATAGCAGTGCAATATCGATGGCAGTGTCAAAATGATGAATGAGCTCAACTGTTTTATTAATACATACTTTAATCTGTAGGGGGCTTCTCTTCTGAGATACTGTTTAAGTATCCAGTGGAATTTTTGGGAGGTATGATGGCCCAGTAAATGAAAACTATTGGCAGTTATTGGCAAAACCTTCTGAAGGTGCTATGCATCGCTTGTGAAGTAGACGGGTCCATTCACAGAAAGTGTTACCAAATTATTTCTGTAAGTGCTGATGGCCAGTGCATTCCATTTGAATGGTTCCTTTCATTATGAAAAAGAGAAGCAGACTAAGTAAGTAACTAAAAATAATATGCCATAACCCACCTCAGTTTTGTCAGGCCTGATTATATCAATTTAAACATACTATAACCTCTGCAGCACAGGGTGTCATCCTAAATATATAAATATGCACGAACATGGAGAATTCTTGGAGAAGCCAGAAGGGCCCCCAGCAAGTGTTCAGCACAGCAGGTGTAAATGGGGTCTGAGCATGACGAAGTAACCACCCTCTGCTTTGCACAACGGGGGTAGTGAGTCATGGCTCGACTTGCACAGAAACCTCACAATATATTCTTCCCCATGTCACTCGGCTGCATTCATTTAACAGTGGCATGAAGAAATGCTGTTCTGTCTTAAGCGTATCTCTGCTGGGAGCTCTGCTCTGCCTTGTGACAAATGCCTGCTTTAGTAAATGTCTTCCCCATTAGCCCTGTTATAGTCTTTTGGGGCATTTTTGGTTCCCCCAGTGCTGTACAGGAAAGACCTGGACTAGTGTTAGCATCTATTCACGAGCAGCTTATGAGTGGCTAACAGTTGCTACATATAACAAACATAACATAACATCTCAGCCTTCTCCAAAACTGAAGTCCCTAGGAGTCCCCATGGGAAGTCAATGCTGCCCATGCACTCAGAAAATGTCATTAGGCCTCACCATAAACCCCCAAACTTGCAAGCCCCCTCCCTCAACTCAGGAACCAACACTGTACTATACAATAAAATGCAATGACTTTGAGTACACATAACGGCAATGAAATCATTACTCTACCTGATGTTAATCACTGTTTTATTGGAATATTTCAAACTACAATAATGAATCAGATGGATGTTAATTTTACCAGAAAGTGGAGGAAATCCCCCAGTGCTTGTTGTACTATTTGACAGTTGAGCATGGAATTTAGTATTGTTCAACATACTTCAATGGCAACATTGATTTCAAAATTAAGACATTTCAGTTTCACTTTACCATTTCTACTCACTTAGCAGTGGCAGCTGGATGTGATCTGAGGATGGGAAGAGGAAGTTGCCATTTTAAAATGGAATCTTGAACATATCAGAAACCAATTTCAGCCTTAAACAACCAGATATACACACTTTCCAATGATCATTCGTATTACAGTCTACCTAGCCTCAAAAAGTGTGTTACTTCCAAACACTAACTGCATTCAAGCACAAGGTCCTGCATTACATTACATTACACTAATTTAGTACATGCTTTCATTCACAGCAACTCACATAAGGAAAACAGAAGTTAATTCACCGGGTCGATATGCAGAATAGAGCCAGATCTGGCTAACAACATCCCAGATTAGCAAGTCAAGATGACACATCACCAAAGCAGCAAGCTAACAAGCTAACTATGCAAAATAAGTACAGGTTACCCACAGACACCATACTGTATATCAAAAGACCTAAGAGGAGGCACATGAAACCACAGCAATACAACCATAAACCATAAGAATACTAAAGACAGGAGGGCTATGGGTTGGGCATGGGATTGGAACCAAGATGTGGGTCCTCAGTCTGTGATTTATATTTATACTGTGTATTATATATAATTTAGATATATACACACACACACACACACACACACAGTACACACATGCACACAAGCACACATGCAATCAAAATATCAGTAAGCATTTTGCTAGAATGAAATTAATTTGTGTGGATCTTCAGCTGCACAGTATCTTAAGTGCCAACTAAAATCCGTGTAAAACCACTAAAAGTGCTCCACAGCCATGATACTCGTGGGATATACAGAACGGTTCCATTAGTGCCAAATGTCAGCGGAGCGTGAAGCCCACAGGTCCTCTTACCTTGGAAACTGTAGATATCTCCCACACTGCTCTGACGCATGATATGATGCCAGTAAGCACTCCGAGGCAGAGATATTGACTTTGATAATGTCGTCTCGTTTGAACCGGAGTACGTCTGCAACACAAAAGCAAGCGGGCAGAGTTTGCTAATTATATTGTTAGTCACCTCTGAGAAGTGCTTCTTCTCTTCTGTTTCATGGGACTTTTCAGTATTCAAGGTAAATTAGCCAGCTAATGAAGCCCATTAGTCCTTCAGCTTGGGCAGTTTAATACCCTACCTGGGAAAGGGAACAAATAGTATTCCGTATCATTCGTTATCAAATCAATCAGGACAAAACAGCTAATGGTAAACATTCAAAATAGCTAATATGAAAACCATGCAAATGATTGCTGCTTAGATTAATGGTTAGAAACACACACTGCAACTGAACTTGAAGCAGTTTCCATCCACAGTGAAACTGTGAAATTTTCTTTCTCCATATTCAGAAGCTGCAGTAAGAACTTACCACAGGTTACCTGAAAATACGTAGGATAGTATAAAGTAGATGGGACTGCACGTTACTCCCAAAATGTGTTGTGAAGGAAGTGAGCCATCTAGGAGTCCATAAAACTGGTTTGTGTACAGCACCCTGGTTTTAAGATGTAACAATGTCTAGGGTCAACGGTAAATCTGGCATGGACTTCACCGCACACGGGTCTGAAACCTGGGCCAGCTGGATACAGCGAGCAAGCCCTTCTCCCCGCCCCCAAACAGAGATCGATGGGTTACACGAGAAAAGAAACGTACAGTAAATAAGGAGTAATGATGTAGCAGAGAGATACAAATCAGCAACCGCAAGCATAAGAAGTGTGTGACCTATTTAGAGTAAGAGCGGCCGACTAGCGGAGGCAAGGGGACAGGTTTGGTTAGCCCACTCAGCTACCACTGAACCACAATGTGTACCTTGAGTGAGTGGGCACAACACTGACTGGGCCTAAAGATAACTGTGAAACACAGGCTGTGGTTGAGGTTGAAGTTGTTCCGCTAAGACAAATGGTTTTTCGAAGACCCACCAGCGAGCTTTTCTCCATCTCCATCATCATCCTCTCATGCTGTTCGGCGATGGACAGCGTAGCAGAGTGGACCCTCTGATAGATCATTTCTCCCTCCCTCGTCTGAAATGTGAAGAGTCCTTCTCCAGTGTCACACATTCTGTAATGGAGGAACAGATCTCCATTCCAATATCACAGGCGAAAAAGGACGTCATTGTTGATTCCATAAGGTGGGGGAATTTCACACTTCCCTTTTCAATGCATTACTGAACACTGCAGCAATCTTCAGCTCTGCCTTCTGACTTTGTGCTGGTGAAATGTACAGCATAATTATGCCTTTCGCTTTACTGAGAGAGTAAGAAAAGATGAAGCTAAAGGATGAAAAGTAGAGCACTCCATGGCCGTGTTACAGATTTATCAAAACCAGATAGTGGAATAAAATCATGAAACATTTTTTAAGTGGTAAATGCACTTCTCTCTCATGGTAGACAGATAAGAACAATATTATGTACAAGCTGCATAAATCTCAGAAATAACAGCAGAGTTTTTAGATGCATTGTAGTGGTTAGAGAGGTTAACGGATTTATTTTTCTTTTTTTAAAGGTGATGTCAAACTATCCAGATGAGATTAAATTACATGCAATTTTTCAAATACAGATTACAGGAGTAAATCATAAAATGTAATCATTACACTAAAATATTGAGGCTTTTCAAATGAAAAGATTAAACATGATTGTAAGGCTATAATGCACCATGTCCTTTCCACACTGATAAAAGTATGACCTTTCTCTCCAGAGAGAAAAAGGTTGATTCCTTAAGGGGACAATAAAGTTAGTATCAAAAGTCTCTCATCTTTAACCAATGGAAAATGTTTACTTAAGAGACATGGTTATAGTGACATGTAGCATGCTTGCTTCAGAATCAGGCTTAAAGAGTGCCTCCTCTGATTTAAATCATGGACAAGTGTGAATTATCTGCAGAAGCAGATAGAGTTGGACACAACCGTTGTGCTTTTGTGTTCAACTATCATCATCAGCAACGGCATCATTGCATACTGAAGAGTTAATAAAAAAGTACAAACAGCACAGTTCCGAGCAGTTTTACCTTCCTGACTCAAATGTAAACCAGGTGGAATCTCTTCCATATCTTCTCAGGGAGTTGAGGGGCCACATCACCAGCTTGACTCTAGGATTGTGAATGTCCCACAGATAAATGTTTTCGTGTGTGATCTGCATAGTGCACTCCCCATAAATGTCCAGATTTGGTGTAGGCATCAAGTAAACATTGAATCGTTCTGAAACCACACACATGAAAACACAAATGCATTTGATGTTCAAAACACTCAAGTAATTTAAGTCATAGCCTATGCCACGCCTTCACAAACTACATATTTAACAATGAAATAACAACAGAGACAAAAGCATTTATGACTAACCATGTCAACACATGTATTTAAATTGACTCCATAATCAATAACAGTTTCTTAACATACATTTCACTCTACACTTTGCATAAAGATACAGATATGATTCAGACAATCAAATCACAAAAATACAGCTGTTCTGAAATACTACTAAATTACTCTAAATTTAAAGAACCTGAGATTGCAGAACTGGAGAAAAACAGGAATGGAAAATTGGATGGTATGAGAAGCATGCTTAAAGTATAATGGATGTTATATAACCAACAGATAAAGACAATCATTCTGAGAAATCAGGCCAACCTTGTCAAGAGCTTTATTATTTTCATTTCTTTCAAGTGTGCACCCACAGTTGAAAAGAAAAAATGGTCAATGGATGGTTGCCATGGAGCTGAGGTGGAAATCAAGCAGTCATTATATTTCCCTCAAACCAGGGGTTGTAAGTTAGCACAGTCTCAATTATTTTAGGCTGAGTGCACTTTATAATTAAAATTAATAGTGGCTAATTATGCCTAATATTTCAAAAATAAGCTATGTGCCGTGTAAGAGGAAGTGACTATGTAATATGGTGCTATTTTAGGAGTGCAAAAATGAACTCTGATTTAATTATTAGACCCTGCTGATAGAGAGTTTTAATGGATGCTTAAAAACCCAGCTTTCCCTATTACTCCCCAGCAACTGAACTGAAGAAATAACTACCTCCAGCTGGTAAATCACAAACAATACAAACAATATATAAATATTTAGTTAACAGTGGCAAAGCCACTGAATAAGTGCAATGCATTTTCAATTAAGGGCAATTAAGATTGAATTAAGTATTTCTCATATGAGTATAAAAACAAGGCAAACAAAGAAATTACACATGAAATGAATGAAATTTAAGAAAATAATTATCTTGGGAGTAAAACATCAATAATGACTGTTTGGTGATTGTATTATACATACATACAACACAAACACACACTCACGCACACACACACACATACATATGTACAAGTATATACACATATAATATACACACTTATAAATATGCATAAATATATACACACAAATAAACACATGTATATATTACATATAATTGTGTGTGTGTGTGTGTATTAGAATTACTGTCATTACACTGAAACTCTTTAACACAACAGTTTTCAGCAACTTTATTATCTGCTAGCAACATCTTATGTAGATGGAAATGTGACACCTGACACCTGAAGTTTTTGTAACATACTTTATATACTATGCCAAAACGCTGAGCATCAGAGGTAACTATGGCACTTTTAGTCAAAGAATGTTTTGACAGGAAACTATGAAATTAAGCAGAAAACAATTCTTCACAGGGCAAAACAGCCAAATTTGACCTTAAATCCAATAATTCCATCCTTCACATAACCTTTTTTTCTTATTTTAGTTCAATTAGAAAACTAGAATACAATTATCAAAGATAAAAGCAAAATAACTGCGAATTGTCACTTTCTGCTGCTGCTAATATATCTTGAGAAGAAACGTAGCACATTTATTTTACTTTGTTTAAGTGCTATAATCCCATCCGTCTCTCTGACAAGCTTCATTATGAGAAAACGCGATGATGCACAGCAGTACTCATTAGGGTTCACAGAGAGCCATGGTAAGAGCCAATAATCTGGAAACATGAGCCCAGCCAAACCTTTGAGCCCTTTGCTTCACTAACACATTTAATTCACTAATATAATCATTTATCACTACAAAAAAAAAAAAAAGACCTGAAAGCTGCAGATTTTCAGACTAATTGGATACTAACCGTTTTGTTCCCTCTGTACACCCGCCGCTAACAGGTCTGGCTCTCCTAGACTGATATCATTAAGCCTTGTGCCCAGACACTCCACACACAGCAGTTTACACCACTCCTCAGCCTCCAGTTCTGTGAAGGAAACACACAGAAACGCACGGATAAGGCTTTGAAAAGTACACATGTGGACAGGCACACCTTTTGAATGCTGATCCTGAAACAAAAAGATGCAGGGGATAAATGTAATGGGATAAGCTCTGAGTCAACCCCATTAGCCCAGGGAAGAGGAGAGCAGGAAGCTGTCACATGAACACAGAACAATTGATCGTCCCGTTTCCTTTGCTTACAGAGCTACATGGCTTTGCTTTTGTTATGATTGGATTTTGTCAGCAGAGGAGATGAGAGATTAGTTTATGTACTGAATTCAAGAGAATCAATAGTCTATTATGCACATTGAAGGATGGGGTAAGTACTTTCTATCGGGTTTATTGAATGAAAATGAGTAACGTTGGAGCAAAGAGGAACAATCTGGTGTGAGGTCAAACAAGGAATAATTGAAATGAAAAGGAGTCTAAGAATTCCCTACAGAACACTATTGAATAATAATAATAATAATAATAATAATAATAATATGTCTCATTTTACTAGTGTCAATTTGTCTTTCCATTTCTTCATATATAGAACTGACAATCAATGTTGGGCAAAAAACAAAACATACAATCCTTTTTTGAGATGTTCTGATAAAAAAAAAAAAAGAAGCTATTTTATAGAAACAACTTTTTCAGTTTGGTGTATCTCATTCCAAAAAAAACTAACAGGATTGCCATAATCTCTCCATTTTCAAATTGAAAAGTAAGATTAATTTCTTTTAAAGAGACATTTCCCCTTCCCCCTTTTTGAAAATAAAAAAGCAGGAACAAAATAAACTAGCCATAGCCATCTCGTTTCATTTCATAAGCACTCTGCACCATTTTGAATTGCTAGGCAGCTAAAAAAAAGGTCATTTTGCAGTCAATAGCACACCAAAGAAAGCAGTTAACACCTAGCCTAAATGTCCCCATGGGGAGTTTAAAAAAGGTAATGATTCCTATTAAATCTAAAATTATACAATACACATATTGGAGCACTAACTGCTTGTAAAATGTGCAATAATCGGCCGCTGCAGCCATCAAAACAGCCGAGATGAAAGGTTGAAAATATCACAGAGACACTGTGCTCCAGAGCTCCAGGACAGAGGATTAATGCACAGGAAGATGCAGGGTGTTGTACATTTCACACAAATCGCTGCTGTTTTGAATGTGACTCCAGCCAGAGGAACTCTGGAGATGAGGAAAATGTCATATTGGCACTGACATAATGAAGCTGCCAGGGACATGATGAAATCACAGTTCGGTGTTCTGTGCCTGGCATATGGGATACTGAGGAGTATGAGCATTTCCTTTGTTTTATGACACATGAAACACATACAGCTCGATACAGCTGAGCAATGCATTGCTGTGCAGTGGGCAAAGAGAGACTCTTTTTTTATTTCATGGCTGAAAAACTCAATTAAAAAATTATGAATAATCATTATTTGCCATTCACACAAGCATGTCTCGTTGCATTTAAATACTAATAGGAACTGTCCAGATTTTTAAAAATAAATAAAAATAAATTAAAAAAAACATCTGTCCTTTTCTTTTTTTGGACTGGCTTATTTTCATTTGCCCTAATGCTTTCAATTTATGTGGTCATGTGCTCGCTCAGAAAGCTTCTGAAAAGAGATTTGGGAAAGTGATTATTTGTAAAAATACAGTCTCTGAATTAATCAAGCAAATACGTGCTCTTTCACAATGTTGTGACATCCCCATAAATTATCGGTAACCTCCTGGGTTCAGAACCTAATGCAGCACAGCTTTTTAGAAAATTAATTCTACAAGTTCACAAACACTGGAGCTAACACAAGCCTGGAGCTAACTTCATCTATGGGCAAATGAAGGCGACCACTACATAAAAAGTGCTCCAGTGAACCTGAAATCACATTGTGAGATTTTGTTGGTTTCAGGTTTTATTCATAAATTCCACATAATAACAAAACAACCTGATTACTTCTCTCATACAGAAAAACAGAATGAGGTTATAGCTGAAATATGGTATGCAGTGTTCCTATGCATTTTAGATTCTCTTCCTAATAATTATGTCTGTAATACTAACAATATGATTAACTCTGACCTAAGATACCAACCCCATCTGTCCATGTAATCCGCACTGATTGTAAAATATACGGCTACGTTAGTCAATGCAAATGCATTTCGAAAATATTCTGACACAATGGGGAAATGCAAGGTATGAGGCCTACTATATAAATAATTGTGCCCCTCCCCTCTCTAATCACAGCCTTGTCAGACTGACTGATTACAAAGACCCAAGTTAAAGTAGGTGAGGACTGTGGCTATGTTTTGTGGTACTCATCCAATTAATTGGTTCCTTTGTAGGAGAATGTATAACCTTCCACTTTCTTTTTCAAGAATATTAAAAGACACTCTGTCACTCAAAAGGAACAGCCTTCAATTTGGGAATAATCAAAAGCACAATTACTACACCCTGCCCTGCTCATTGGCATTTACTCAACACATTGTGGGGGTTCCCTGGTGTCCTGGCTCTCTCAAACTTGCCACCTAATCATCCCCTGATTTAATTGGCTAGAAAATGTTCTCTCCCTCTCCACCTTAGCTAATGTGTGGTGAGCTTTCCGGCACAAAATGGCTGCTGTGAATCACCAAGGTGGGTGCAATACATGGTATGTATACGTAAATGGAATGGACTAAATGGACTGCATTTATATAGCGCTTTTATCCAAAGCGCTTTACAATTGATTCCTCTCATTCACCAGAGCAGTTAGGGGTTATGTGTCTTGCTCAGGGACACTTCGACACGCCCAGGGTGGGGATCGAATCGGCAACCCTCCGACTGCCAGACAACCGCTCTTACCTCCTGAGCTATGTCACCCCTCCTGAGCTATGTCGCCTACGTGGTAGGTGAGGTGAGTTCCCACTCATCACTGTAAAGCAAACTGAGCATTTGGAAAAGTGCTATATAAATGCAATGGTTCATTCATTCATGTGTGCGTGCAAGTGCGTGTGCGTGCATAAGTGCCAAGTTCTGCCTCTCAAGTCAGGTGTCACTATGTATCACAATTCAGTCTTTCAGAACCACTTATTGAATCCAACAACAGATCATCTAGCAAAGATGCCACTTAGAAAGGTCACATTTATAACTTAAAAATTTTGTGAAAGTCTTTATTTAGAATTTAGAAATACTCTGCATCTGAGTTGTATAATTATTAAGCGGGCACACAAAACTACCAATTAAAAAAAAAAAATTGTGTTCTCTTAATGAAAATTTGCCTGTTCACACTGATTTTCTAAAATTCTATGAGGAATTTCTGTAAGTGCAAGCCAAGAATAAAGTATAATTTGTCACAGTGAGTGAGGGTGTTTATCTTTAGACATCATGCATGGTCAAGCTCCATACAGAGCTGTGACATATCAGTCATAGTAACTATTACACTGGTATATTTAGGAAAGATAAAAATGCACTACAGCGAGAGTTTGAATTATGTATTTCTCTTTCAACACACAGTGCAGCACCTCCTTTTGGCACCAGTCGGATCCTTCTTTAGTTTTTCTTGAGCTATAAACAAACGTGACCGTTAAGTGTGTCAAACTTCTCACGCACTTCTAGATCCACTGAGTGGAAAACTGAATGAACAAACACTTCATCAGCACGGCAGACAGTGACGAGTGTGGCGCATGCGAGCTAAATGCAAAGATCTAAACCGCTTCCCATTGTTTTGGGTTCTCCATCTTTATGCTTCTGAGTAGGCGGAGAACGGAACCACATGAGAGCTCTGAGCAGCGAGAGGCTGCGTTTAATCAGCAGGACGAGCAGAGAATCCAGTGGAGTACTGGAACTGAAGTCACAAAGAAATAATACGTTTCTGCACCCTTCCGAAGTCGACGATGCGAAAGGCGTAAAAAATAAAAGAAAATAAAAAAACTCCCAATGAAAAAAAGAATAAACAAAACATAAATAGCCCATCACGACCCCCAAGCAATGCACATTCCGTAGCTATTCCGGTGGAGGCAGGCCTGACATGGTTGCCTGGGGAGAGTAGTGATTTGTACCGGAGGTTCAGTCTCCCCTGCATGTGGTTGGACATCCGAGTAAATGGGGCTCCATATGGCCGGAGCTTCTGGGGAAGGGAAGTGTCGGTGAACGGCAGCTGCGGCCACGCACCTGAGCCAAGAACGAGCGAGAGTTCACCGCGCCGCATGAAGAGTACTTAATCCCGCCGGAGAGGCTGAGTTACGGCCGGGCCAAATTTACAGCGGGGGCCGGACGCTGATTGTGATTCAGGTTTACCGCCTATCCTTGTATTCCTCTGGCATTGTGCACATTCGGTTCTTTTTCCCCCTTGTTCTGGCATTATGATGTGATCAAAGAAAAGTCCTTGGGCTCTCCTTTCAACATTCGCAGGAGCCTTTCTTCTATTTATTCTCATTATATATAGTTGCATTTCATTCGTCTGTAAAACCTTATATGAATCCTGTTTGTTTCTGAGCGGGCAGTTTATTTCCTTTCTGGATTAATAGGCCACCAAGCTAAAAATAACAACATCCTTGGGCATTTTACACTTGATTTATAAAACAGAAAAATCACAACCCTGGTATGTTTTTTATCACTGTAGATCAGCAAAATGAAATCCCTGATTCTGGATATTCAGAAACAAATTTGCCAACTGATTAAACTGCACTCATACTGTAGATATGGTTCTTTTTACAGAGTTGAAAGCACTTGGCCTTATAATCTAAATCAAGATATGATACTATGCTGCTTTCTCACCATTCTGTGAGAAAGTAGCACCTGCGTTATGAGACATCAGACTGATGATGTAGAAAATAAGGTCAAGGTTTTCCACAGAAATGTGGCGACAGATACAATGTTTACCTACCCCAGTACTTGAAGCTTTACATGAAACAAAAAATAAATAAAATGTGAGTGGTGGTAAATAATGACAGGTGTGAAAAATAGATTCTTCGCTGGTAAAGTTCAGTAATTTACTGTGCTATTCACAAAGGTTCTTTAGAACCATCAGGTCATCCCTCAGAGATATGTTTTTTTTCCCAATTACATATCAATGCCAGTTTAAAAATCCAGTGCAGACAAATCACCATTGCTGTGTATTTTGGCAACAGTAAGTTCTTAATTGGTACTTAAATCTAAAATGGCGATATGGAGGGCCCTGTAATGTGTTGGAATCTTAACAAGAACACTGCTTGGCAATTTATTTACTCAGTATAATGTGCAGGAAACGTTCAGTTCCCTTTGGCAACAGTAACACTTACTGTACAGGTTTATTTTCCCATAGTTTTCCCTAGAGGATGGAAAACTTTTGGATCCGTCCTTAGATGAACAGAATAATGCCCCTAGCATTAAATAACCTATACCAGTTGCATGACTCGGTAAAATATATGATGTTCCTTGTGGCAAGGTTATCCTTATTGCTGTTAAGCACAACATAAATATCATTTTGCAGGACTATACCTAAAGCCCTGACATAACCACCATCCATTTCAACTCTGTATACTTCCCAGTTGATATCAATCTAATTTCCCTGAAGTTATATCAGGGGGAAGGATTTCAAAAAAGACAAATTGTTGTGGCGAAATGACTCTGCGGTGAACACTCCTCCCCTCCCCTCAGCTTGGATGAAGCAGTCTGAGGTGCTAATGACGGCTCAGCAGGGCCACTTTATATTTTCCAGTCCCATGACTCCTCATCCCCGGGAACATTTTTAAAGTGAATTGAGACATTAATTATACTTCAAAAGCGATCCACAGTTTGACTTAATGCAGTTTTAGAGAAGAGAAAATAATATTCTTAATTGTCCTAAACTGTGTCTATGTTGCGCCTCGCTGGGACTAGACTGTCCTTTGATCTGTTTGCATGGCCTTATTATGAAGTTGATGTTAATAAAACCATCTCATTCAAATTATCTTACCAAATGCGATAGGCCTTTTTCCCCCCTATCGTCTTTGTACATTGTTGCTCTGACTAGTACTTCCAGCAATATTCATTTGAACCTGTGAAATGCGTCAGAGCATACCTCTGTTACATCCCATAAGGGTAATTTAAACTGTTTTTGGAAGCTTGCCTGGAATTCACAGCCAAGCCCCATTGCTACAAGGTATAATTGGACTGAGCCACATTATCCACCAGCACCTAGACACTACTCTATGGAAATCAATATATCTCTGTCCCCCTCTTTATATAGATCCACACAACTAAATCCAACTAGAATAAGCTCTGCCTTTCTCTATACCTCTGTATCCAGCACAGTGTACTAATGCAGTGGAGTCTGCTTGTTCCAGTAACCAGAGAAAGCCCATCAGACAGCAGGTATTGCTTACCTGACTCACAGGCAAATGTCTTTGACGTCTCATCATAGAAGATAATTGCCACCGCATGTTTCTTGGTCTCCCGGGGCATTCTGGTTATGTTCCTGATGTTGTGCAGCTCTGTTATCTACAAATTGAAGATAAAAACGTTGTTGTCACCAAACTGAATTGGCAGAGTCGAGGAGGCATGTCGAGGGTAAATTCCGAGGTTAACCATTTAATTCTACTAAGGTGAACATACAAGCGTAGGACATAAAGGATCAGTATTCAAAAAGGGGACCTTGTTTTTTTGCACTTAACTGAAAGGTTTATAGTCTGAGATGCATTGTGGGAGATGTAGTGCGACTAATGGAGTTTGTGTGTTCCTCATCTTTAATACCAACAGTCAGATATAATGCAAAACATATTTCCTTCATCCCTGCTGCCTGACTAGCACCACTATTTATCACCATGTATCACTATTTATATGCTTTCGATGAAGATATGGATGGAAAATCACTGTATGAAGTTATTCATATTTTTCATTTACTGTGACGTAAGTAAAACTTAATTAGCTAATGTTTTTCCAGCAATTATTGGCGTTAATTACTATTATCTACAACCCCACAAAATCATCACAATCAGATTTCTTTTTTTTTTCGATTATGAGTCATTATCGAAAATAAATGTATAACCAGTGCTGATGGAGAGGAAAAAGCAGTAATGAGCACCATCAACATGAAGACAAAACAGCTGCTAATCATCCTTTTGAAATGAATGGCGTGTGGTTAACATTGCCTCAATCAGTCAGTGCCTCCTAATGTTGATGCTCTTCACAGGCAATTTAATATTATTTTCATATACTTTCATGTAATTACTTCTCTACATTCCCCCACAAAGGTTGTTTAAAGTCTTCCTGTCTTTCTGTTTATCTGCATGGTTTGTTGGTTTGCATAGTGGCTACGCTGTCACTGAATCGGTTTCAAGCACTGCGACACTTGATTTGTTAAATGAAGTCTGATCGTGAAGCCAGAAAAAAACGGATCGTTGTTCTACACCATCAAACAGCCCCAGGGCCAGCCCAAAGTTGACTCAACCGTGAATTCTGCTCAGTTAGCTGTACTGTTTGCTTTCCTTTAAAATATTCATTATCTCAAGCCGAGGCACACTATCTTGTCTAACTATCGAGGAGCACCATGTCCAATACTTCCATTTCCTGCCAGCTAGCTGTGAACAGGACGTAGCCCTGAGCAGACTCCTGCATTCCACACTGGTGTGCACTGGCCTTTGTTCCCTCAGGCCCTGCCACCCATGTAGAACCCAGCCTGGCTGCGAGCCAGATGATAGTGGTCGCTAATGATGCTCATTTGATATTATGTGGCTGTGTTCATTTACATAATTACTTTTAGTAAATACCCCGCTAAGCCAAAAAAACAAGAACAGGTCCAAATTCACAAATGCGCAGTAATCTGAGCCATCTAATGTCTCTTTTATTAGATTCCCCCAACAGTGCCATACATAAAACTGAAAGTGGAAGATTAACATTGTTTTCCTATAGAAATGATGACATCCTGAGATACGCATTGGTTTATTTCTAACATGTAGTATACAGAACATATACAGAAAGATGGTTGCAACCCCAGTTGTGAAGATGTTTGGACTGTAAATGGCAAATATACAAGTGCACCTGAACAGCAAATATCTGCTTCCAGTTAACAGAATATTGGTTTTGTGAAAGCAACGTTGGTAATTCTGTTTCACTTTAACAAATAATCAATTTTCACAATGTTACAAATCAAAGGAAGCTGAAATGGTGCGATGCACCGGTACACCCAGCAGTGATGACACACGCACACGTGCAGGCTATTTCATTGGATACAGTTTTGCTTGAACTCACCGCAGCACAATAAGCTCAGAGGCATAATGAGGCCAGGAACTGAAAGCCTGCTAAATACGTTTGTATCAGACTTCCGCTGAATAGAGAACTACACGACTACACTAAACTGAATATATATTCTGCACATGTAGGCATTTTCTTCAACGTGTTCTCTGTTTTTCGTGACAAGTTGCTACCATCACCTTATTGTACTGCACTCTGAACAAAGTACTGGCACTTTTCCCATACCACGGTAAATTAATTAGGTGGGCTGTTTGCCCGCAGAGGAGATTAGGTCTGTTTGAGAAACAAGACCTGCACACTGCCCGTATGGACCCGGGGAATTACTATGCCATTACTGTACTTTGGAAAAACATTCGCAAGCACATCCGCTTCATTACTGTGTCAACAACAAGTGAAATATTTCAGAGATGATTGGGGAGCCTGAAGTTTTATGAATTCTGCAAATAATCTGTAGGCTATATTTAACAGACATGAAGCAGTGGGAGTCAGGTTGCAAATTATGCACATACATTATGTACAAATGGTTGGGTGTAGGGGCTGAATACATTTTCTGCAAAGAGTGTGACTCAATGGGAGTCACACTCATTTTTTCCCCTGTATTGCACTTATATTCCAGCATGGTGTTATTTCTGTCAAGCCAGATTGGACAGCAGAATGCACACAGTTTCTAGCGCATTCAGTTGCTGGTGCCATTTTTAGGTTACAAGTGTGCGTGTTACTGACCACAGCAGGAAGTCAGATTTTCTTCCCCTACTCATGGGTGGGGACAGGTTGCACCCTACTTCAAAGGTGAGGATCACAGAGGTGATAAGGAGAGGGGGAAGGTGTTGCACTTTTCTTGCCTGACTGTGCTATCACCATGCACAGCTGTTCCACAGTTCATTTTTGGGGCCTCTAGTGGGGGCTGGTATTCTGCAGCAGTGGGACCAGTTAAGTCAAAAGTGTGAATTCACTACTCCCACCTCTAAGGAGTTCTTAAGACCAGAGCCACAGAGGGGGGAGACAAGACCAATACAAGCATAATGAGGGCCATTTCTACCTCTGGGACTCTTCACCAACTGCTTTCCTTTGGTCCATGCCTGCCACCCGTGTTGCCAATATTCAAACCCAGCAAAGGTCATTGATCCATGACAGCCAGGCTGCAGCCCCAGCATTAAAAACCTGATAAGACCAGATTCAAAACCCCTCCTCTCCACTATTTTCACTATGTTCTGCACTGCTGGAATCATGTCTGACTGCCACAGCTACAAGCAAAGTCAAGTCAAGTCTTTTTTTTTTTTTGTGCAAAGGCTTATAGCCACTAAAAACTGTATACGCTACATCATGCTGAAGCTAAAATAAAGACTCCTAAAAGCTTTTTGTCCATTACTGGAACATAATGATGTCTACTTTATATTCTGCAGAAAGAGCAATCTTGTTAAACTGTTTGTTAATAGGGTGGTGGTGACATTTTGAATGGCATTACAAAATCAAAAGTGGCATCATATTCCAATCCTTTGCTGTATCTTCACTTGTACTTTAATCAGACTGTTTAGCATGTTTCCTATGAAGTCTTAATTAGAATCTTTTCAGGGGAGTGACAAACTGAAAGAGGATATTATATTCGGGAATTATCTCATCCAAATGACAAAAAGTCCCAGAAGTTGTTAACTTGGTAAACATGTTTTCTTCTCAATTTACCAGCTATATAATTTCCACAGACAAATCACAAAAGGTTGATTAAAAATAACTACAACCAACATTTAGTGAAATGTATGCAAGGTACTTTTGGACGGAACAATCTGTTATGGTTGTCCTGAGGAAAACCAAGGTCATGGCTCGTCTGCAATGAACAGACATGGTTGAAAGGGTCAACAACTTTGACAAATGGACATTGTCAAGTGCTGTGCTGAATCTAAAATTGGCACTGCCCCCTGGACACTTTTTTTTTCTGGGCAGAATGAATATTTCATTGACACCTAGTACACTACAGTAAACTTATTTAAAATAAACATATAACAACTACCACGTGACACATTAAAATTATAATAATAAAATAATAAGCTAAAAATCTTAGCTACACTACAAAAATAAAATAAATGTGAGATTCAAATCAGATAATTCAGTTTCTAATGATACGTACTTTGTTTCGAAGAACATAGAGAGAATATTCCTAAAAGGAAAATGTCAATTGATAGCTGTCTTCACTCAGTTAGCAATTCCCAGGCAGAGAACAAGATTAATTCTCTTATTTTCTTAGCCTGGCATTTAATCAGTAAGACAAGGTCAAATCGCCTCCAGGGACCGTGTGAATTCATCATTTACAAAGAAATAGCTTTGTTCTGTTATTCCAGGTTTTTTTTTTTTTTTTTTTGGGGGGGAGGGGGTTGTTTGTTTGTATGTGTATCCTTTATAACAGTATTCTTCAAATTAATGGCAGCTACCTACTGAAAAGAAAATAATTGTTTACAAGTCATCTCACTTGTCTGTAATATATTCATTTTCTAAGCAATTAAGCAATTCATATCAATATTATTGGAGCCTCAAGATCTGGTTTATTTTGAACTCTGAAGGTGTGGCCTCAGGGGCAATTTAATTACGACAGAAATCCCAGTGAACTGTACAACTTCTAGTCAACTGCACAGCTTTGCTTTCCGTGCGAGTTTGACAGAAGAAACCCTCAGGGTAAAGCCATCATCATCAGAGACCTCTCATTAGGACGCAGTATGCAAATAACAGTAATGGGGAATTAACAAGGCTGTCTGGGCTGTGGATATGATAACAATGCAGGTAATGAATCACAGAACTGATTCAGAACCAATTATGGAGCAACTGAAATTATAACGGAAGGAAACAGAAATTCAAAGTTTAAAAAAAACTGACAAGCATTATTTTTTATTATTTTTCGCAACTTAATTTTTCACACTGTTTCAATACAGTACCTATAAAAATAATATGAATAAAATGACAATGAGAAGAGATTAACCTGGAAATCAGAATTTTAAAAAAGCTTAAAAGATGCAATCCTATTTAACTTGTATGTTACACAGTGTACATAAATGAATGTGCATTGATATGACCATCGAAGCCATCTCACAAATAATGTGATATGAAAAAAATGCTTTGTTTTATTGTTCATTTTTTCCTCTGATTTTAGTTATCCTTTTCAAATAGCTGCTGATGCATTTCTGTCAAACTCCTGAAAAGGGCATAAGCACCAGCTTAACAGTCCTTTGAACTTTGCCATACTGCAGACATTTTTCAATTTGACACCAGTTTTCAAGAAAAGGGGATTTGGTTCTGAAAACAAGTAAATTGTGCCACTACATTTCTCAAACTCCAGTCTGACTTCAAAAGGTCTGCAAATGTACCCGTCTAAAAATAGCAGGTGAACACATTACAGTCTTTGGAATCTGTGTATATGTTAATAACTTTCTGTTTGTCTGACATGCATATTGTGCATTTTGGGGTTCAACAAATATAGCAAGGCCAGATGGACACAAATTGTACGTACAATCCACCAGCCACAAAGTTTTATTATGTAGCATGCTGGTAGTGACACCTATAATAACAATATACCTTATGCTATCTATCCATCAATAGCCCATCGCTAGTTCAAGGCAAGGTGTCTAGAGAAATCATGGGCTACATTTTTACTCATCTTTGAAGCAAAGTAATTGAAGCTTGAAGAAAATCACATTGCCTAAACATTAGTCAAATAAAATGCAGAATCACATCTAATTTGAGCACTGAGTGGGCAATGAGAGGCAATTCTCACATTGCACATTACTGTATAATCAGCAAACCAAAAGAGTTCATTTCATTGATTGGTTTAGAGTAAATCAAGTGATTTGTCACCTTGGTTACAGGCATTAATATCAGATAAAAGTAGACAGAGCTATCCATCTGGTGTGAAAAAACCAGGTCTGCATTTGCGTTACGTAGTTCTAAAACGAGACAAACCACGGGAAAGAAAGCTTCTCATTCGCAGTTAAGGAACATCCTTCATTCACTCGCACAGGAACTGTTGCTTAGAAGATGTGCTTCAAAGTGGCACATTTTTCTCACAGAATGTAAGCATGAAATTCACTCAAGGAAGAACAGTTTTAAATAATAAAAATGTCAATCAAACTTTCGTCAGTGGCACAATAACATTTCTGTAAATCTCATTGGTTAATCTGTATCTTAATATTTAGAATTTTAGGCTCATGAACACAATTTCCCCATCACTAAACAATTAAGTGCACACACCTTGTGGAAATTCCTGAAGTAGGCTGCCTTCTCGTCAGGAAATTTCTCCAATCGCCGTGGCCCTTTACTTGATGCCTTCTTAAATACCAGCCAACATCTCCTGAAGATCTGTCAAAGAAATGGAAATCATGACATTAGGAAATCGACGGCTCAGTCTTCAAAGCCAGCAATTAAATGACTCAGAACAACTTGCAGACATAGTGGAGGCTATTGGATATAAGGGAATTAATGTATCGATGAGTGGGCGTGGAGGGAAAACATTTTTCAAACAGTCCTGATTAAACAATAAATAAAATTAAACAAAAGACTGCCTAAACAGCATAGCAACTAGAAACTGTTTGACTACACAGTACTGGAGTACTAATGACTAAACAAGTGTGAGCTGGCATACTGCATTACTTATCTATAAATATTATTTACAGATTCATAGATTTATAAAGTTATCAATGGTTTATTTTATTTATTTTTTAAATCAAGGTGACTAAACTATTGTTGTACTTAAGTGAATAGTTTTTGACAGAAGATCGTAAGTCAATTGAATCCTTGCAACTTCTTTCATGTTAACATTCAAAGCCATACACTACTGCATATACAAGTATGTTTAAACAAATCCATGAGCAATTCATCATCATGATGGGTTTTTCAAGTCAGGGGTGTTTCCTATTCTGCCATACTATATCTTTCAGGTTGCTTACCATATATCGATTAAAAGTACATACTTAAAAGCCCCAAATTCTGTTTGGTATTTTTCTACCTGCAGGCCCAGAGCTTTATCAGATTGAAGTTACTGTTACCCTGAGGACTGCTTCAAGGTCAGCCTTAAAATTAGAACACCCTCGCTCACACAAAAAGGCAGTACATACATAGAACCAGCCCACTCAGAAAAGGCATTGTTTCATGTAATCAATAAAAGCATAGGTGCTATAATGAACAAACAATGCCTAGGGGCTCCTCCTCACTTTAACCTATCATCAGTAACGCTGATGACGAATCTTCATCACAAAGTGTTGTATGCTGAAACGTGGTAAATAACTCCACTGCGCATCTGGTAAAAGTAATGGAAGGTAGTCTCAGAAATGACTCTGATCACTGCCTTGCTTTTCAGTGATGGCACTTTGAAAACAAGGGGTTTAAAAATGAGTTTCCCCTTCAACACTCGATGTTCAAGCAACCACAATGATGCTAGCAGAAAATATTATAAATGTACACCCGGCAATCCTATTAGGGATTTAAAGCATGGTCTTGAAAGCGTAATTTTAAGCAGTGGTGTGTATTTTCTGTTCAGGGTAGCCAATCTTCATTTGTGTGATGTATGTTTACCCCTCACAGCTTTTCAATTGGAATTGCCTCCATGAGCAAGATTAATTTTGTTTACCCATCCGATGGTCTTCATGGAGAGCAGAGTGGTGGTGGTGGTGGTGGGGGGGGGCTGGGTGCAGAACTGAACTTGACATTCTACAGTATTGATTTGAACAGATTTCTGTCATCTTCTGTTCCTCTTGATGTAACCGTTAACCTTTTAAGGGTTTGCTTAAAAAATGATATACAGACAGTTTAAGAAAAGAAAACTTGTGCAACCCGATTGTGTTGCTCAGATAAAATATTGAATTCTACAATATATTGTGTATGCTTTTTTTCTCACAAACCCACTCTCATACAACCAAATCAGACCCTCATAGGTCCTAATCAAATAGTATATATTCTGTCATGCCTACTCCTATCCATGTTATTAGTAAATCAAGCTAATTAATAAATTAAAGTCTTGATTATTCTCTTATTTATGTTTTAATGAATGTTTTCAGACATATTTTGGTTGAAAAGAGCATTGAAAAGAGCATTGCCACTCAGTTATCAAGAGCCATTGTTTAACAGAATATCTAAGCACACAATATATAAGATGAAAATATAAATAACTCAATGCAACATTTTTATGCTGCATGGCTTAATTAGGCCTTGCAGTGTACTGTGTATAACCAGAACCAGCGCCCTGCACAGACATTTTTCACAATAAAAAAGGGTAAATGTGGTGTCTTCATGGTTTCCCACTTTTCAACAAATCATTTTTCAGGACATGTCCACAACGTGCGGAGGTGAATTTGATGGCATGGGGGGGGGGGAGGGTACGGAGGACAGAATCAGGGGATTCTGAAATTGCCAAGGTACTTTATGCATGGTAAGTGTGTGGCTGCTGGTGCAGTTGCAACTGCAAAACATCCTGGGCACAAATGCAGCATGCAGCTAATGTACGCTAATGTTGATGCTGTAAAAAAATAAAATACATTTTATTACAGTAAATCAGCATTGTGTGGTTAGGAAAATGCAAGTCAAGTCCAGATATGTACAAATTCTACAAAAAGTAGTTTTGTAGTTATAATGATATACCTTACGGTATCTATCCATCCATCTATCTTATACAGCACTGCTAACCATTCAATTATACAGTCAGAACATGTCACTTATGACACAAATTATGTCACTTTTACCCACCTCATTACCAAAATGACATGAACTAATCCTGGCTGAGTAAGAGTAGACATAAGTCTATGAGATCACAGAACTGTATTAACCCACTGGGGGATGGGAAGAAGCAACATCGCTCTGCTGAACAGGATGCCCCCCACGTGCCAATCGTGTGCTTGCTCGAGTGCATGCCCTGCCCACAAACCTAAAGGGAATGCAGTGATCGGGCAAAGAGCAGCAGGCAGCACATCGTGTCAGTAGGGGGAGAACAATAATAATAATAGTAATAATAATCTGCAGGAGGACGGAGGGGCACATGCTCTATGCGTTGGTCTTATCTGTGCACGTGCCAGCGTATAACTTTAGGAAATACACTTTTCCTTTATCGTTAAACAAGAAGCGGTTAATGGCTAAATTAATCAACTAATGCTACAATGTAATCAACTAAAAATGTAATCAGCCGAATGGCAGTTATTAGTTAAGTGGTCAATCAGGAGATCCAATGAAAGCTCAATATACAAATGAAAAAAAGGGGTTTAGATAGCGACTGTTGAAGCAAGCTGATTTGAATACTTCTCATTTTGAAACACAGCTAAGACCTAGATTCTGAGTAGCTGAAGGCCCCTGTATTAGTAGGTTTGCATTGTGACACTGAACTATTATTTTCCCCACTCATATTGAAATTCATCTTCAGTAATTGCTGTAAAACAGCAGAAGAGCAGGGGACTGAATGGCCCTCTAAGTTTATTTTATCTCTTAATTGTGCCAAGAACATAGTCAAGAAAACAAGGGAAATAAAAAAGCAAAAGGAAAAGAAATAAAGACATTTTTATTTGAGTAACCAAATTTGGCTGAACAAAACTTACAGCCTTCATTTTTAGTATAGGAAGACAGAGGATTTACTTGCAGGGTGGAGAATTTATGTTATGGGCAGGAACTTAAAATCATTCCAATATTTATTTGTTGCACTCTTGAGCTTGTTATATGACAGGCAAAAGATCAGAGCAAAGTTAGTTGCCTGGCAACCGCATAAAACCCACCCATGACCTGTGCCAGGAACTCTCCCTTGCCACCCACTTCCTGTAGGTGGACAAAGCAGAAATTTCCTTCACTGGACTGAGCACGGCCCAATGTAGCAATAGTGTGTGGAAATGGTCAAACAGGATCATGGATTGAAAAAAACAACAGTTCACAACATAGCTGTGTGATTGCTCCTGTAAAACCAACATTATAATGACAACCTTTAAGAGCTGTAGAATGTAGGCCTAAGCACTCTCAGCTAGTCTGGATAACGGCATCGGCAAAACCTTTACATATTTTGCAGCCCATCTCTTTACATATGCTTACGAACACACAAATTTACACTGGCAAAATGAAAATTCTAAGACAGGCATTTAATGCACATAGCAATTTACTCTTAAGTATTGCAAGTCAGCATAAAACAAAATATCTAAACTTACCTTTTTTAAATTACCTGCATCTACATAGTTATGTCAGTCATTTTCCTTTAAGAGTTCAAGACGTTACTTTTTTTTTAAAATTGTATGTTTCATTAGAGATCCTACTCACGCCATCATATTGGAATTCTGACACACAGTACACCAGAACCAAGTGAGACTTGAGCGACTCCCTGTATCCTTGACAATGGCAACAATACTGAAAGGTCTATGTGACAATTGGTGCTGGAATGCATACTGCAGCTCAAGGATTCTACGCGTTAACATAATTACCCATAATGTAATAAACTAATAAAGCAGTAATGAAAAAATATATTATGAAACCTTTAATTCACTTGCATTTATTTTCTAGTTTTTTTTTTTTTTTTTCTCTTTATCTTTTAAAATACTATACAGTAGTCCTTGTCCTTAGAGTACTGAAGTACTGCTACCCATTCCTAGTTTGGACTGAACTGTATCACAAAGAATTATAGAATTGCAGAATTATATCACAAAGCTATCAACGCACTACTGTACGTGCAAATATATGTAAGAAACCTACAAAAAGAGTTACAGTAAAAATGTTTATTTTTCCAACATAGTTCAGTTCAGTGGAGTTAAAATAATATGCTACTTTTCTGAAAATGAAAGTTAAATTAAAACTGCCTTTGGCTGGTTTGTGATCATTAGTCTTATCTTGTGTAAAAGGATCTCAAATTAATGCAAGCATACAGAGATTATTTCAATTCCTTCGAATACTGCGGAATATTTAAAGAGTGACTTCTGTTTACAGCTTAAGGAATTGCACTGTTGTGAGGCAAATACTGCACAGATTAAAATGTCATATTTCATTAATACAGTAAATATTCAAGTTTCTACTTACTGTTGGCTACCCTTTCAAATGTGTAGGCTAACCACTTTCAATGTGCTTTTGTATAACTCAATTAAGTTATGTTAGGCTGAGGAAAAAAGTAATAAAAACGTAATTATATTGTAACAATAACACAAAAAGAGCACAAGTGGCTAGGCACTGTGAATAAGGACACAGGGGACAAAAAGAACATTTAAATTCTTCTTGGTCAACAGCAAAACCTTCGTCTGTATTCCCTATTCATGGCATGTCTATTGAGACATTTCTATTCTAGAACAAGGCAGGAATTGAATTTCATTACAATATGCAAATAAAAAATGTCTCTTTAGCAGTACATTAAAAACATGAATTAGCTTGGGAAGGGCATATACGTTCTTTCACTGGAATGGCTTTGCTTTGAGTGCCATTTCTGAGTGAAACTCTTGTGCTGTGCCAACTGTGTCCTGAATGGCATGTTTAATCTGTTGTCTCGCAAATGTTAGCAGACAAATGTCAAATTTAATTCCATTATGACTAAATACTTGGTTGCCTTTTTTTAATTTTTTTTTTTTTTTTAAGATTTCCCATGAAACAATGCCAAGGGGGAAAACACTGTTTAAAGAGAATTACAGGACCATTTTTTAACATAAAATACTGAAAACAGAAAGCCAATGTTGTGGCCTATAGAAAGGCCTGTATGTGATAATAGAAATAGTTTAACAGAACAGCTCTTCAATGGCAGTCACACATCTTCATATTGGAAACTGATAAAAATAGGTGGGGAAAAAACTCAAAGTACTATGTCTGTTGACAACCTTTTCTGGACCATTTCTACTTTTCTGTGAAAACAGAGGGTATAAAAACAGCTAGGCTACTGTAGTCTCATTAAAGACTCCAGCTGACTAGGTAAATAGCTATATATAGATGGATAAAGAGCTGCCACAGTACAATGGTTTCAAAATGTGAAGTAGTAGTTCAGGTCAGAATAAACTGTCTTCTTGGCTAGAAATAACTGTACAAAATAAGTATTGTATCTTATTGAACGTGTGTGTTGTAGTTGTCCATGACCATGAAATGCACTTTTTGTACGTCGCTTTGGATAAAAGCGTCTGCCAAATAAATGTAACGTAGTTAATTCATCACGCATGTATAGAGAAACACCTAAAACCTTTTAACATCAAGATACACTTTTAGAACTATAACAAAGAGCCAGAAAACATTGAAGGGTATTAACTTTCTGAAAAAAGGTTAGAGCCTTTAATTTTTTATTTTTTTTTTAACTAAGAAAGATGACTGGCTTTCAAAATGTAAATGGCTGCCAACTAAGTGTTAATGGTTTTTTTTTAACAGAACCAGAGGATATGCAATCAGGTAACTGGCTGAAAGGTTAAGAGAAATAACATGGGATGAAGTGAGTGAAGTAAATAGAACAAAAAAGGATGGGGGATTGATGGTCAAATTAAGGCTTTCACTTTTAACAGCTAGAAGTTTTTTCAACTAGGCCTACTTAGCTTATCTTGCCATATAATAAAATCTGTTTCAGTAACAAAAGCAGCTTTCACACTTTAACAATAACAAAAACTATGCAATTGCTGTTATAACAATGCATTACCTCTGTTTCAAACAATCAATAATCAAATATTTATTTTGCTATTTTCGTACGTAAGTCAGCAATGGCAGACTTCATGACAATTACAAAGGCTTGATTACCAATGTGATTGCATTAACGCAAACACAGACATGTGGACATACTTTGACTGGCAGGATTCTCTGTGATACGCCATTCAACACAAGAGAAGCACAACAAAACATATTAGCTACACAATACTAAGAGCTAGAGGTGAGAAAAGACAAACATTGCGTTCGTATCTGTTCAACCAACGGAATAATCGGTATCTGTATTCTGAA
The DNA here is from genome assembly GCF_018555375.3 of Anguilla rostrata. Classification (NCBI taxonomy): domain Eukaryota; kingdom Metazoa; phylum Chordata; class Actinopteri; order Anguilliformes; family Anguillidae; genus Anguilla; species Anguilla rostrata. The sequence goes on along the minus strand of NC_057936.1, from coordinate 51,578,402 downwards.
TGGGGGGTAGTGCGTGGCCAGTTCGTCTAGCATGTTTATTTAATACACCGTTATTTAAGTAAACGCCTCTGTCAATGTGTCCAGAAATGCATTAAAATGCAGGCGTTATTGTGTGTACCACATTACTGCCCTTTTCCATTTAATGCTCACTTTTCTGAGCTAAACTCATCTTCCCATTATCTTCTGAACACCTCCCTACTAAGACCATTTCTGCTCCTTGGGTTTCAGCTGTAACCACGCCATCTTTGTGTTCCATCTTTGATTTTTTGCATAGTGTATAGCTGCCGAAAGACTTGGATAAAAGAAAATTTAAATACATTACTGATATCTTTTTTTTTGTGCTTTTTTCATAGGGAAGTGTTTTGCATAAATATGTAGGTCATTTAGTCATTAGAGGCCCTGATGTCTTTCATGAAAAGGTAAAAAAAAAAAAAAAAAAACATGGTGTGTGGGTGTGTGTACCCAAGATAAATAATTGGGTCTATAACATAACAGTGTTGCCTCATTAATGACCTTGAACAAACTTATTTAACAAATTTCACACAAATATTAGATTTCACAAATAGAATTGAACATGGTTTGCTGGACACTTCAGGGTACCATTCTGCCAGTGGTGATATGCTAAATTAAACCTATTCTATGTGCTTCCAAGTTCTGTCCCTATAGTCAACATAAAAATGCTGTGAACAGCTAATTTTGTGGCACTAATGCCAAAATCATGAACTTCTGACCCGCTATCTGATACAAGCCATTAAAAATGTAAAATTGAATTGTATAGCTTGATATACTGGATCTGTATATATGTGGACATTTCTTGGGTGAGAAACTATCTCTGTTCTTTTTGTGCTTTCTCCTGAGAACTGAATATCATTACAGTTTCTGCTTTTAACCAGCACTCGAGAAGGGAAAGACACAACAAACAAGGCCTTTACAAATAACTGAATCGGAGATGCTGGTGTTACAATTTATAAAGGGCACTGTTTACCTGACACTTCATTGTTTACAAAAAAAAAAAAAAAATACAACCACTGAATTATTTGCAAGCAGAAATGATTTGCAACTAGAACACTAAATGTGTTTTGAGAAAAACAGAAGCAAGGAGTGCAATTGAACAATGCAAAATAATTGCTTTAGTTATTGCTTAATTTACTAAAAATTACATTAACAAGTTCTATTAAATTTATGTTTACATACAGTCTATGGTTGCAAATATCTTAAATGTAAACCTTTAAGAGTAAATATTTAATTGCATGTATTCCTTCTTACATTTTCCTACTTTTATTGCACTAATATCCCCAAGGCCCATGGTTATTGTTCTACCACAATTTCCAAGGAAAGCAATTTCAGTCAACTATAGAACACATCCAGCTGGGTACTTTAACATTCACCATGGATGCGCTGTTAAGCTCAAAAGGACAGGTATCTACAGTATGCAAAACATAGAAAGCCCATCAAAATCTGTTCTGGTTTATCTTGACCGAACACTTGAATGGCTGTTTCAAGAATTTGTTTGATTTCCTAAGCATTACAAAGTGAGTAACTTAAAGCACCTGTTACGAATGTGCATTCAGTTTAAACAATACAGGCCAAGCACATGAAAAAAACTGTTGGACAGGGACAAATCAAAACACTGACCCATCTGTGAAAGGCTAATTAGAAACTGAAATGGCAACGTGGTCAGAGTTAAGAGCCAAGTAACACACAAGCAAAATTAAAGCTTATAGCAGCAAATTAGCTGGCAGGAGAAGAGCAGTGTGAAGTCTGACCCGTGAACCGTTAGCTGTAATTCCGGTAAAAAACTGGGTGGAGTAGTGATGTATTCCAGATGGCATTTATCTCATAGAGGTCAGAGTTGAGGGCTCTCCTGCTGGACATAATACTTGTTCTATGTTAAAATGGAACACTTCTGAATTATTGGTCACAGGGACTCTAGACTGGAACTGCACTTGGGCTGTCAAGATGAGGACTGCCTTCATTTTCAGTGTGTGGACTGAGGCAAATTATGATACGTCATAGAATTCTAAATTGATATGGTTAAGGAAAATATGTTTAACAAATTTCAACAAAATCAAACCAAAAACATTACTGTATATAGCCTAAATATACATATCCCACTCATCTTTAATATGATTATGAAATATTATATACAATTTTATTATTAATTATCTAATTGATTTAACTACAAAAAAAAAGCTGTAGCCAAAAATGCACGTTTGCTATCTCATGGAAGGGCGCATATGCTTTAGCATGTTAGCGTCCATCTGTGTACATGCCTGCAACTAATATGTACCCAGTTTTTAATTTATTCTTAAAATATTTTTTATGGGCAATATGGGGCTGAATATGTCCAATTCCACCCTAATTTGTAATATCTAATTGACTATTTGTAGCCACTGCTGATTTGAGAGAGTGAAGAGATCCACGGTCCATCCTCAGAAGCACATCCATGGGACCAGCCTGCTTCTTTTCACACCACAACCCATGGGCGACTTGCATAGAACCGAGCTGGAGGAAGACATTTCATATACAGCTTTGGTACGCAGTCCACAGGCACCCAGTCAGATCCTCCTGTACCCTGGGCGATGCAATTACCAATCGCACGACACCCTACGGAGCTGCCCACCACAGTTGGCACCGACACGGTCCAAATTTGTTCTGAAGCCATGAGGCTCATCTATGCACCGCAGCAGGGTGGCTTAACCGAATGAGCCACCCAGCAGCCCATGAACCCATTCTTAAGGTTGCATTGATCCTCGGCCCCACAAATAACTATGTGAACATTCCACAAGGCTAAGGCAATTCATAGAAGATAACATTAAAATTTTGGTTGATAGATTTATTTATTTATTTATTTTAATTTGTTGATATCCTCTAAGTATACAGTCTTAAGACTGCCAATTTCAAAAGTGACACAAATTCAACAGGTGGTGCACAGCAAAAGCATAAAAGATCAAGCAAAATGAAAGCATCCCTTCATTCCAACTTCAGCAGGGGCAAAGCATGATGATGCAGAAACTGCAAACGGAACCACCTGTCCTACAAGGAACATTTTGACAGCATGGATTTGAAGTGATCCGTCCAGATGCCCACATCTGGATGCCTCCTTTTTATCGGTCTAACACTGTCTGTCAGTAGCAGTAGAAGCCCTTAAAGATTGACTGCACAGTACCTTTTGGAGCAAACTGATTGCACACAATTCAGAGACTAATTAATGAAAAGAACTCCCTCTCTGTAGTAGCCTGGTTAATTATGAATCAGAACACCATGTTCTTTCCAAATGTGTAAAATTAGAAGTACATAAGAGAGCTTTTTCTACCAGTTCCAGTATACCAAATTCATTTAACAATACATAAATATTATAGTGACAATAAATTAATACATAAATAAATAATTGCTCATGTTTTACCCATGGTAATATGAAACAGGGAAATAAAATTCTGCATTGTGCGAATTGTTATAATAAATCAGCATTTGGTTTGAATATGGTATTATCTTGGCCTGGTCAGCAGTGAAAGGTACTGTAAGGTAATGATTCTAGTTTGCACATTCTACAGTGTCTGTGCGTGCATGTGTGTATGAGAGAGAGAGAAAGAGAGAGAGAGGGAGAAAGAAAGTGAGAGAGAGATAGAGAGAGAGCGCAAAAGTGTGTCTGTGTGTGTGAGTGTGTACAGTGTAGGGTACAGTAAAGATGTACTGCATCACTGCACGGTCAAGGGCACCAAATATCACCCATCTGGAGATATCTGAATATCACAGAATTCTCATTTTTGACCATTCCTTTCAGAAAAATATGCATGTGGCTATACTGTAAGTGGTAAATAATGAGTTTCTAATTACATATATAGGAATGCACACGTCTAATGAGCAATGACATTTCAGCGGAACAGCACACTCTATCTGAAGCCTTTTCCATAAGATTAGTGCAGGCAAAAAAATTCCTGAGGCATAGGATAACAGGACAGCACCACTTGTCACTATGTGAGCAGTGTGCAGACAAGAATCTAGGTCATGAGTTGGCTCTCAGTCACTGCTTAAATCTCATTGCGCATTTTTGGGGACAAATGGCCTACAAGGTACATCAAAATGCTGGGAACCAGCTTTCTGGACTTCTGTAAGAGATTAATGGCATGCACTGTAGTTAGAATGCTTCCAGATCTAATTACACAGCATGCCAATGAGGTATTAAACCATCATTAAGCTAAAAGAGGATCTACAAGATAGTAAGCTCATGATTTGTTATATGTATGGTATCACAAATTGCATCATAATCCAGCTCCCATGAGCAATTATATCTTGGGTGGGCAATGTCTGTTTGACTAATTGTGTGTGTTTTTGATGGCTGCCTTCCTTATTAGGGCTCAGTACAATCTTTTATCCAGAGCCTAACATGCATCTAACAAAATGGGTATCATGTAAAACTATGGGGATCATAGAATGTGGTTGTCAGAACTTTAATTGATTTGTAATCACAGTTGTGTTCATTCAGGTCAGATTTATTATTTTGTTTTCTTCTAGACTAAGTGCATGTGTGTTTATTTACTTGTATTTATCATAGGGCATCTGGCACTTTTGGCAGCACAAAGACACTCATTAACATTAGATGCAGTTGACTAGCACAGGTAAAGAGGTGAATAAATTTTCATCAGAGAAAGACAGCAGGTAATATGTCTAATGCGTTGAATGTGTGATGATTGTCAGAACAGCTGTCACATAAATTAGAATTTTAAATTAGCAACTGCTTTAGCAAGTTGGAAATTCTTGTTGAAACTCAAGTAATTGTGTTCTGCTTTATCATAAAAAAACATTGATTATACATGGTGCTGCACTTGAAATGGGATTGATATGTCAGTGTGGCTATGGATCGTAACCATCTCTGTGAGCATGTGACACTATTGATCCATATAAACAGTTTTTATTTATTTATTTTAACATTCATGCAGGAGTATAAGCATCCTAGAGATGCTAGGCAGGCTTCCGAGAGAAATAACAAAAGTCCTATTTTATTTTATTGCAACTGCAGTCAGTAAAATGTCGACAGATGCACACTAAAGTGTCTGGGGACCCTGTATTAATGCAATATTCTCCAAGGGATAGGGAATTAACAGAATATATTTGACTACTAATCACTCTGTGCTGTCAGAGTTCTCCATTTGAAATTCTATGTTAACTGATAATGCTTATACACACATGCGTGTGAGTATATATATACTATATATTGTGCAGTCCATAAGTATTTGGACAGTGACATAATTTGCTGTTCTCACTCTGTACATCAGCTTATTAAATTTCAATATGAGGTCAAAGCCCAGACTGTCAGCTCTATTTAGAGGTTTACATACTACACACTACATTTTTATTAACATTATAGTTGCAAAATATTTGTAGAGAATAAATATAGCCTTTTGTGCTATAATGTATTCACAAATATATATTTCACATAATTACCACATTGGTACTCTAGTAGCATATGTAAGTGGACGAACCCAGGTCTATATCGTGCATTTTTATTTTCTTCATTATAACCTCCTATTTGGTGAATTTTCAAAATCATGAAAACGTTATTGCTCCATGTTAGTACCCCTGCACAGCTACACAACATATAATCCAGCCACTAAGTGCAGGCACTATGCAGGCACACCTGACTAAATGAGTGGTCAATGAGAAATCTGGGCTGCCTTGGATATGTCACAATGATATTTCACTTTGTTTAATTCTGAATTATTTTCAGCCCAAAATAATTCAAAACACATATAAAAAGTCAATTACAGAACTTAAATAAAAAATAAAATACTTATTTGTTATAGTATTTTAAATATAAATACATTTTTAAAGTATAAAGTATAGAGATATAATATATAGGAAGCACAGTGATGTGGTTTAAACACAGATCTTAATTAATGTGCAATTTGTTCATTTCCATACTCAAACAAAGGAGGCTATGAGTTATGTGACCTTTTCATGAAGCCACATTAAGATATATGCCAGCTGTTTGCAGGAAGAAAAAAAAAAAGTGTGTCAGTACAAAGACTGATACTTCACCTTTAAGCTGATGCTTCACCTCTCAGATATGACGCTTATGTCACTGGCTGCTTAGAGTCAAAGGTTATCTCATTAGCTGCATAAGACACCACAACCTCCAGCCCACTGTCTTCAGCAATCACATTGACTTTTTCTCCAGAAAGGCTGTTGCTGGTCTTACGAGTGGTGTAATACAGCAGTGTGGTGCCCTGGTTAGGGACCTGGGCTTGGATAATGGAAACTGTATAAAAAATGAGAAGGATCTATAAGTCCCTCTGGATGGGAGTGCCTGGTGTAATGTAACGGAATGCAAGGTTCACTGAATGCACCCTGACAGCTGAGGGACACTTGCAATACCAAACATTAATAAATACACAATGCTAACGGAAGTACAAAAATGTTTTTTTTATTTTTTTTATGAACAGTAGATATTTTGACCGTCCAGGTAGAAAAGCTAAATTATGAATGTAGACATATTTTTGCAATGGAGCAAAATGAAGTTCTCCTTTATTAAACTTTATTAAACTATTAAAAGTATTGTGAGGTTAGTGGACATTTTTTCACTTAAATAAATGTCTTTGAGTTCCAAAAACTGCTGAAAACAAACGTAACATGCGGTCTTTAAAAGGCAACAGAGATCAAATGGTCTCTATTGTAGAAATGCAACCACTGGGCACTCTAATGAAGACAATGTCACTGCATACATACTCTTTGTTTGTTCATGTGAACAGGCACCCTGCAACAGGTACGTATCACAGTGAATAACCAAATGAAAAATCCACTGATCCCAGGGTGAAGATTTTTCTCCACACCCACTTTGCATATTTGGCTGAATATCATTAAAATAAAAAAGGAGCTTGCAGTTTCCACCTTGCAGAAGCAAGCAGAACACAGTCCTCTGGGATATCCTACTCCTTCGGCATGTATTAAACAGTCTGTGCTTGGTGGCAAGGTCAGCCACCAACTTTCCTGACCCTCTTTCTTGGTGGCCAGCTGCTACAGCATCCACTACCTGTGAGAGACAGAAGAAATATCTACCTGCTGCAGCCTATGCCTGTTTGCTGGTGGATAGTGATATGTCTCAGCTGGCAACTGAAAATGTCCAACTTCTCTCCTCATAACTTTGTTGCAAGTCTTTGTGCCCAGCTTGGTTCTGTGGTGACCAGAACAGCTGACCTGATTGACAAGGGCCCCATTCAATCTGTTGGTGATAGACAAGGCTTACAGTTGACAGGTTATTCAGCTCGATATCTGTTTATATTCTCACTCTTCACTTGTTGAATATGTCTAGAGTTCATAAATGACTTTATACTGTATACAACTTTGGGGTTTCCCATGTACATGCAGTGAAGGATGGCCGAACAATCTGTCAAGTAGTACTAACCTCCACTCCTCAGGGGGGCTTTTCCTAAGTGCCAAGCAAACCCCCATTGACTATAGCCAGGCACACCCTCCCTACCACCAGAGAGTTACTGGTAAAGCATAAGCTATCCTAAAGAATAGAGACATGAATACTGAAGGCCTGCTCCCCACGATTTGGTACTAGACATGAAAAACACACCCTTTTTTATTGGTGGTAGAGGATTACCCCCCTTTTCTTCCTACTGAGAATCACCAGTCACAATCCTCTCACTTCACCCATATTCCTCCTAAACCATGCAGGGAGAACTGCAGTCAAATCACATGCAGTCCTCAAGCACTCTCGCCCCTGAGCTAACAGTTAGGGATTATTAATAGAACAAGCCTCAATTAAAGGAGAGTTGCCTGTGGCAACCTGCAGCCACCAGGTACACAGCAAAGGGTACGCAATGGTGACCATAGGAACCCTGATTAATCTTTCATCTTTTTTTTTTTTTCTATTTCCTAATTTTAAAAGTCTAACTGCAATTGCCCATCACATTACTGGAAGGCACAAATTAGAACATGCACGCAGCCAGCTGTCGCTGTTTTTCACTCTGTAGTCCATGAGATAAGCCAGCGTGCTGAAGGACAGTGCATCCTCAACAGCTGGCTCAGGCAGTCCACAGGCACCCAAATGACCAAAGCAGTTGTTACCCCATGATTCGGTTTTTGATTTTGTTACTGACTGCATCCTCTCTCCCAGGATGTCACCAGCCAATTCCACATTGCCCAGTGAGAACTACAATTCCAGACTCTGGAGCACATCACCACACCAAGTATCACAACTCAAACCTGAAAAAGACCCAGCTATTTCCCGTCAAGTTATTTACAACTGTTTTAGCATGTTTTAATATTCTGTTTTAACATGCTAGCTATGGAATTGATAGACGGAACCATTGTTTGCCCAAGGGACTTCAAACGGTAGTCTTAGTGTTTGGAAAAACAGTGCAGATTAAAAATTTGAGAATTCAAAAAATCATTGACTATCCTGCCTTTTTGTGCTTGAATTGGGCATCAGAGCCTGCTTGTTTACCTGTGCATGCCTGATGTGACTCATGGGAGATCCACACCAGCAAGTATATTACACATCTATACCTGAAGCCTTTTTAGAGGTGGTTTCCACCCTTTAAAGGACAGGCTATGTATGGTAACAATCCCTACAGCAAACTGTCACCCTCTGCTATTGAGAACGGTCCATCACTAGCCTCTCTGTTAGAACAACATGCTGTATGTAATGGTGCAGGAATCATAGGGACATCATATACTCTAATCACTGTCCATGTCAATGTACCACATCCGTCAAGTCTACAGCCCTTCCTACCAGTCCTAAAAACAAGCATGTGCTTGATTGCAACAGCTATCTTAAATTTTCAGAGACTCACACTGCTGGTATGTGCTACTAATGTCTGCATGCCGTGGTCCACTGGCCACACAATGAGCATCGGAAGAGGCCGTAGGCTGTTAGATGAAACCTGTAACACGGGAAGTAGGGACTCCACACCCCTGAAGGCATTATTAGATAAAGACAGTTCGATTCCATTAAGGTTGCAAAGCACAGTACAGCAGACAAAGTGCAAAGTACTAGGGCCCTCTCTATGAGGAAAGCCCACTCATATACAGCACTGCAGTACCTTAATATGATGTAAGGCAGGCAGAAATTGTGTTAGCCTATGTGTGCTGCCTTGATGGGTCTATCTCAGGGGTGACATAAAACGTTCTATATGAAGACTGCTTTTCTAGCCGAGGCTATACACACTAAGTGAGTTGGCAAGTTGTGTGCCTCGTCTGATCACATGGTCTGATGTAATTACTGTGCATCTCAATCCATAGTTGTGTCTGCATTTCTTCTCTCTCTTTTGAGTTTGGACGAGGATCGCCCTCATTATTTTCATATAATCTCTGCACCTAACTCTTGTGCCGGTTGGACCATACTAAATCCAGTGTCAACAGATCAATTCTATTATACAATGGAGCTGAGGTACATTCAGAGAAAAGATAATATATTGGTAAGTAAGTAACCTTGCTTAGAAAAGCCGCAATCAGATAAACTACAGTAGATTTCAGATATCTGAGGGTATATGGGTACAGAAATATGTATTTTGGTACACACCTCATGTGATCAATCAGATCAGTGCTACATTATCCATCCCCACCAGGCACGATTAGTTTGCAAGTGTAGATGCTTTGCAGTGGTATAGCAGCTTGTTCACAGTTTACAGTTCAGAGTAGCCATTGTGCAAACTTCAGATCCACCCATGATTATAATACAATAATATGTTTAAATAAAAATTCTTGTCACCCATAAGGGCATCCAGATGGCATAAAGATTAATATATCTTCAAAGCCTGCTCTGAATTAATACTAACACACAAGTTTATTATGCAAAGTTTACAATTAAACATTGGGCTTGAGCGCAGTAGAGTCCCTGCGCATTCAGTTGAGGAAGGAGACACCCTAGTTTATGAGACACCCAGGTCTGAAGAAGTCAGAGTGAGTATGAGCAAATAAAGTGTTAAAGTGCAAAGATTTGGACGCAACATTTTAAAAGGGTATGGAATGTGTGCAGAGACATGTTAGCCTGATTTACTGAAATAGGTCAGTTCTCACAACAACAATGCTGCAATGTCCCCCAGGGAGACAGGTTCAGTAGTTAACCTCACACTCATATTTCATAAACTTCATCCTAAACTATTAAGATGCAGAAAGAAAGGATGAAAAAGCTCGAAGGATATGCGGCTTTAACGTACATGTTTCAGAGCTCACTTGCTCACTTGTGACTGACAACCCAGAGAAGCAACAAAAGGTATTAAATAATCGCATAGCCTGAAAGTTTCAGTGCCAGTGCAGAATGCAGAATCTCATAATTGGTTCTGGGGAGCTCTGAAACACACATCTGCATGTCCATAAAACTCTTTCATCCATATGAATGGTGAAAATAATGCCAAAGCTCTATTCTTACTTAAACTTTCGAAAAGCTGTCGACAGCATGGGAAAAAAGCTGGTAATACACACTATACACATTAAAATGTCCCAATGCGACTTAATTTTAGGAAGAGGATAAACCAGCTTTATAGTCAAATCAGGTGTGAGATAAGGATGCAATATGCTGCATAAAACCTACTCTTTAAAACCACAGCATTGACAGGGCACAGGAGTACCAGTGTGGCATATGAACCTGGATTCATATCCACAAGAGAGCTGGTTAAAAACATCCACAGTAGCATGCAAATGTTGTACTTGAACTTAAGTACTAGTGTAAAAATATCCAGCAGTATGAGTAACTTGCAGGCTATGCAACTTGCCCTGGATAAGGCAGACCGCTAAGCAAAGAAATAATGTAACTGTGAAGCCTCAACAGTGAGGAATCAGGCAGGCTACATTCTTAACTGCTGAGCACCTACACAATGTGTATATGACCTTGCAGTCTGCCGTAAGATAGTTCTGGGATCAAGAATCAGAAGCAATAAATGCACAATACCAGTCACCAGAACAAACAGAGTACCTATAAAAAGACTTATACGAACCATTTGTCCAGTTGATTCATACTCTGACAGTCATGTTTTCACTGATGGTGGAGCCATGGAGACAGAAATGACATGGAAAAGCCAGAAGCACAGATTCAAGAGAAATCCCAACATGACTGCAAGAAAATCAAACTTGGCAACAATTGCTGAGCCAGAAATGAAATGAATGGAGTAGTCACTTCTGAGAACGTTGCCAGAACTGCATAAAGGGGAATGTAGTCACTGCACCCCTGTCCATCGTATTACCACATACAGACTTATGTTCAGAAACATTTATATGTATTTTAAACCAAACTATAATTTAACCAAACTCCTGGGAGCTAAAAACTTTATACTGAGGTCAAACCCTTACTTTTCATTCTACACTGCAGAATTCACCCTTTATTAATATATACTGTCGCTCGGTCATGCGGCTTTCAATGAAAATTCGAAACCATCAGCAGAATGTGTGCGTGTGACTGCTGGAGTGCTCTGTCTTTATAAAGGACTGTCTATTCTGCGGTACCTGGAGTTCACGCTTACAGCAGGAAAGGCCAGTCTAAAAATGCACCTACATCACCTGTCTGCTGGATCATCACACCAAGAGTGAGGTTATATATTGATACACAGTAAAACATAACAAAAAGTATTTCTTCCAGTATAAGTATAAGACCATACTGCCTTTGTATTCGCATCCTGTATCTTGAAATGTTTCAAAGAAAAGATCATTTAGAGTGAGGAATAATACAAAAATCTGATTCATACAGCCAGCATGTATAGACTGAATAAGCCATCATATGAATGTAATACATTACTGTTTAATGGGATCCAAATTGTTATGCATCGTGTTTTTGCTCAGGCATGTTGGGTTCAATTAATAAACATTTCGCCAACACATTTGTAAATAAAGGGTCAATGAAACACGGAAGCAGCCCCAAGGCAAAACTCTGTAACTGTTTTCTTAGACAAAGTAGAAGTCATTACACCCTGTACGGTTAGTATTGGGAACTCATGTTAAAACTGAAAGCTGTCTCAGATATTTGGGTGAATAATAATTGCCCAGTGGGTCAGAGTGCCATCAAATCAGCAAGTATAAGCAATCAATTATAACAAAATCATTCACATTAGATGGAAGACCAGCTGTGCTCAAAAAGTATTGCACTGGCTAAAACATTTAAATTGGCTATCATGTACAAAAATAATAATCATTAATTAAATCAGCCCTTCATCTTAAATGAATGGCTTCCTTGATCACAAACTGAATTTAATATTAAAACTGCATACGCACAGCTTGGTAGCGATGCTTGACCAATAATAATCAATACCGCTCCTGACATACCGGTGATTCAGTTATACAGATTCTACCTTTCCAAAAACTGTTTATGCTTTGCATACTTATTCAAAATGTGTTGCTGACTACAGCTGTTCTTTCTAATCATAAATGGAGGGCTTATTACTCCATCTAGGGCTTTTTCGAACCTCATCTAAAATGCAGCGCTACCTCAGAAACAAGTAATCACAGTATCATTCTCCAGCTCATTTCCAATGCATGGCTTCAGCTTTTCATAAAACATTCATAGGCTCACTAAGTCCAGAAATATAATTCTACTGTAAGAGCCACGGTGATATGGAACATCCTATGAAGCTAGGGTAGGCTGTGGCTTTTCCTATCCTTGTCGAGAACGCTACAGTCCAGGAGTATGAGCGAGTCGTTCTTAAACGATTATGAGCGGAACCAAGATAGCAGGGGCCTAACTGAAAATGAAGACTTATGAGATCTCTGGTGCTGATAGCACATGGGACAGAGACAGGTTCTGTATGCAGCCCGGTGGAGTGAGAGAGGCAAGGACCAGGTACACTGGAGGGAAAGAGGTGCTTGGATCACAGGGGTTCTCTGAGAAGAAGTACCACAGCTGCTGCCAGACCCACACTACACAGAGCACCTCTGTAATGACTACAGTCAGAGGCTCTCCTCCAGTCAGGGCTCAATACCGCTTCCTCTCGACACCCGGTCGATAAAATTAAAGGGTCCGTCTGAATCAAATCAAACACATTTCGCAGACAAGACCACAGCTGGAAGCCAGTTTAAAGATACGTAATGCAAAATCAAATCCGTATGTCTGTGTATATCCAAAGAGTACACAGAAGCATGCTCTTTTTTACAAGAGACGAGAAAAATGTCTTCCTGCCTTTGGTCCATTAGCGCCCCGTAAATTCAGATAACCAGCATGGCTCAGGTTTGTTGACAGCAAATTGTTTCGTCAAGCCGTAAAAATGCATTTCCTGTTTTTTTTACCCATTCAAGTCGATAGTGTTTGGCAACAGACATGAGTGCAAACAAGGGCACATCCTCATTCTGAAGTCCTATGGTGAAGGGCATTAGTTAAAGCAACAAATGCAAGACAGACTTCACCAACTAACTACAAAACACACTCAAACATCTGATAATTTGATAACAGAAAAATGTTCTTTTTAATTGCCGTCTTTAATATTGTTACTGGAGTCAAGATACACTATAACTACTGTTTACAAAATATTATGTAGTTTTATGCCACAAACTATAACAGGGATACAGAGATGTCCAGGCTACCTATCCACTTCCAGTTTGCTGGGGAAAAAAAGAATTAAAAGTAATACATCAAGCACGTACAATCCAGGTTAGTAACTTCCAAAGTAATATACACTAGATGACCAAAGGTATCTGGATACCCCTTGGTCTGAGGCTGTTTCTCATGGTTTTGGCTAGGCCTCTTAGTTCCATTGAAGGCAAATATTAATGCTACAACATACAATCGCACTCTAGTAGATTCTGTGCTTCCCCAACAGTTTGGAAAGCCCATTTTCTGTTTCAGCATGACAATGCCCACAGGCACACAGCGAGGTCCATATAGAAATGGTTTTGTCAAGAACAATGTGGAAGAACTTGACTGGCCTGAATAGAGCCTGAACCTCAACCATCCAAAACCTTTGGGATCAAATGGAAAGCCAACTATGAGTCAGGCCTGACCTCACTAATGCAATTATGGCTGAATGGAAGCAAATAACTGCAGCAATGCTCCAATATCTATTATAAAGCCTTCCCAGTAAAACGGGAGGTTGTTATAGCAGCAAAGGGTGGAAAAACTCTATATTAATGCCCATAGTTTTGGATGAGATATTGAATGTCAGGTATCCACATACTTTTGGCCATGTAGTGTATATATCATAAGACACAAAGCAGAAATGGAAAGTAACAATCAGGCATGTCGACACCATTTATGAATTACATTTTCCTTTAACAATGTAGGCCTATTTGTTGTTTTTAGCCATCACTTTCAATGATAATCTGTGACTCTGTTGTACCGAATAAATTACTAGCCATCAGAAGCTATTTCATTTTGTTCATACTTAAATTTAATATTTCATCACCATTCTCAGATTTGCTTCTCTGTTTTTGTGATTTGACTTATTTGACAAAAACTAATGTCAAAAATAGCTTTTGTTGTTCTAACTTGGCTGTACATTTTGTTCTCCTGTTAGGCATCTGATTCCACACAAGATTACCAGAATGACCTATTGATTTTATCTTCCTGGACCACATTCAAAAACATCTGGCAAGTAAGACAGAGAATGAATTTTCATTGTCAATTATCATTATAACTATTGCTTACACGTGACAAAAAAAAACCCTCAGTCAGCAATCGTCCAGAAAAGCACAATATCCACATAAGCTAGAAAGCCAGACTATTAAACAATGGAGTGAGGAAAAACAGGAATTACTAATAAAATGTTAGTTTGGTATTTCATGCAACATTAAAAGTTATTTTGAGGCACAATAAAATCAGCAGAGAGAAATCTAATATATAAACTGAAGACTGAAGATTTTTTGAGGTATGCAGGAGTGTCCCTAAACGCATACATATCTGCATGTTGTGTGGTAGCAATAGCACAGGTGTGGGAAGTTAATCTTTACTTGGAACTGTGTGAGAAATATGCGGAAGGTCAGTGCAGCCACAATACAGCTTGGTAGGGCATCTGCCTCTTAAGCCCTCACATTTCACAAAATGCTTGATGCTTATGTGAGGGTCAGGATACATGAAACAGGCTTAACCTCATCTAGGGGTCACCCATGTTTTGCTGGAATTATCTAGAAATTTTGCGTTTCCGTCTGAGCCAAAGCTAAAATCAATAAAGATAAAGAGGCTGAACGTCTACAGGCTAACATAAAGACTGTGGTACTAAATATAGCAGAAACACTGTACAATAAATCTTTGATCGGCAAAAGAAAAATCTGCTCAGGTGATGCCTCATCATTAGGATTTTTTTTCTCTCTTTCTCAGAAAAATCTTCTCCATTAGCTGTGCAAGTCTCCCGGGTTCAACCAAAAGAAAATGTGTTTATCACGTTTTTAAAAAGTAAAGAAATCTGATCCGGCATTCATATTACAATTTAATGTCTGATTAAACTAACTTTTTACTTGTAAATTCAATTATCACTACTGTATATTTTTAAGAAAACACATTAAGCAAAGAGTTCTTGAGAAAATGGCGTACAACACTGGATGACACGTGCAGTAACGGTTTGCCCCTGAATGAAAGCTCATGCCCAAAACAGACTGCGAACATACTGTACAAGAGACTCAGAGAAGGCCAAGGATGTGTTTATATCCGTTTGCAATTCAGCATGTGTGTCAGCATACAAAGAGCAGCCATCAACACCAGCTGGCTTGCAAGAGAGCTGAGAACAGCACAGGCTGTAAAAAAGCAATCAGCACATTAGACTTCTGATGTAAAAACAAATCAGAGCTTACAGTATTCCTGTGCAGCCATTCAGAAATCCTAGCATTAAGAGTTCAAATTATTTAACCCCAACCCACTTATAATATGGGTCAGACATTTATTTAAAATTGGCACAGCCTACTTGTCCAAGTCACTGGTTATATGGGGGGAATGATGAATGTATTTGGAATATTAATTTAAGTTTACCATGTAAAAATCGAGTCTTTGGACAAACCCTTGAACCGTAAAAATAACATGATGGTCAGGTTCATAATATCACAGTTAAAATCAGTTTGCATATAGATTTTTTGCACATTCTATTATTACCATGCCCAGACTAACACCGTATAATTGTAAATAGCATCGTGTTTATGGTTAATGACACACAGGTAAATTTATTTGGTAGCATGCTTTTATCCATTGTAAGCAACCAGATTTGTCCTGTAAGAATTCACAGTCAGCCGGGCCTAAGACAGCAACAGAATCTAGGACCCTTGGGTAACCACCGTGTTATTACTGCACACAACCTTGGTTTGTTGCAATTATCTTCTTCTTTTTCCAAATAGCAGATAAAGCTCTCTGTTGTGTGTCACAAGCTTAATAGAGAAAACAAAGCAAAGAAAAAACATTCTTCTTAAAATGAAGCAACATGGCATTGAATTTATATCAGCTTCATTAAATGAGACACTTAGTGAATAATTTGCAATCAGTAATTCTCACATTTTTTAAAATATGTATAAAAGCTTAAAACCAATGCAAATGAGTTTATACGTTTATGATCTTTTTGGGATAAATAACCATTTGACTTTGCAGCAACCTCAATTGGGGTCAGCAGCTCAGAGGATCATTCTCTAACAACTGGCATTTAGCTTGTTTAAGGCAAATACACAATTCACGTTTGAGGCACAACAAATGGGACATGAGCAGAAACCGATTAGCCTGGATAGTCGTAAGTCTTCCTTTCTGTTCACAGGTGTACCTTATGTAGGTCATTTAAGGAAAGCTCAGCTGCCAAAATAAACCAAAGTCTGACATCGCTAGAAACCAGAAAATTATAAATACAATTGTTTATGTCTATAAGTGATCACTAGCCTCAAACTATTACCTCCGTTTTTATGAAGTATTGCTTGTATTTAAAAACAAGTAAGCCATTTCAAGTGCCAGCCATACATTCTCAAGCCATAACAGTACCAGTTGTAAATGCCACACCTAGAAGCAACTCTAGACCTTTTGCTATCTTTCTTGAACATGAACTAATGATTCAACACAGCTAGCGGATAATCCAATATGGATGAAACTATCCTCAAATTAAAGATGACAGCCTGCATTTTAAACTCATATTCATTGCTTCATTTAAAATCTAATGTGCTGCAGTACAGCCAAAAAACAAAGAATTGTGTCACATGGACTGCACTGTATATACTGTATGTGCCATTGTTGGATTACTGCATGAATCATTTGTTCTCTATTATACCCAATAAATTATTTTTGCAAGTGGAGCCGCCAAGATTGGAACAGCACTCGATATAGCTTTTCCCTTGGCAGTGCTTTTCCAGAAATCATTTGTGCACAATAACTCCAGAGGAAACATCAAGCTCAGCCTGATATTAAGTACATCATATTGCAGTTTTACTGCAGGTGAGCACCACACAGCTCATTAGTGTCCAGAACATTTTTAAAACAGATAAAAATACGCAGCACCTGCTGCATGATGCTACTGTTCCTTCTCTTTTCCTGACTGTGCGCTGCAAACCTAACAATCATCTTATCATCTGCTGAGGTAGTTTCATGTATTTTGACTAAATTAAATAACCACACAATGGGATACTGATCAGTGGGATTTTTTCAGTAGGTTTTGGGGGATCAATGATTTGTGTGGGCTGGTGAACAGTCTAACAGGTGGAATGTGAAAATCAAGTAAAGGTAGAAGTTCTGGGAATTCACTTCAAGGAGTTTCATAGGGAGATCAGAATATGGGCTGCAGAAAGGTGGCAATGCACTTCCTTTCTCTGGCTAGGCGACCACAAAAACTATTGATATATTTATTTATTTTGCAGAAGATGAGAGGAAAACAGTGCCACACAAATGTCAAATGTCATCGAGGAGGAGACGTGGAGAGAGATTCAGTGGCATCTCATTACAGCCAAGGCTGTTGAGTTCACAGCTTCCCAGCTCTGTTGCTGCTGCCATTAGGCTAGTGGTAAGCACCCACTGCTCAGGGCCTAGGCTGAAACCCAGAGGATAACAGGCCCTGGGGAAGTGGGGAGGACTGCAGATTTTCAAATGATAAAGGGATTAAAGAAGCGGTGGAAACTGAACTCGCCTCACACCGTAAATGTATTTTCAGCCGCAATATTTCATTTTCATGTTCAAATCTAGAAAGGAGGCTCCTGGGAATAAAAACGTTTGGGGGTGGCAAATTCAAGACAGTGTATTGTTAGCATCTTCCTAAGGAACACTGTAAATGTTTGCTGCATACAGTGGTGCAGCGAGCCCTTTTTATCCTATATTCCGATGCCTGTTGGCCCAGGCATTAATGAGCTCTTACATGGAATGTTGCTGTACTTGATTGGACCACAAATCTCAAAATCTACTTGTGGGTAACAGGCTTAGTGCCAAGATGCAATGCCAAGCCAGTTGCGTCCCCATCTGATCAAAATGATTCGTCCTGAGACCGCACTACCGTAACCACTGGTGCAGTGCCTTGCTTTGTGCTGACAATATTAAAATAGGACTCTACATCCACGGACTATATTAAGCCGTGTAAATCCTGGCAAATTCCTCAAGTGAAAGCAAAATGCTGGGAACCAAAGGAAGCAGATAATATCTAAACGTTGTGCAGCATTTTAAAACTAAGTCACATTATATCCCAGTTTTTTATACAAACAATGACAAACAATATTGATTTTAAATGTGCTTTTAAATTCCGTGACATTCTGACACAATGGCCCAGAATTAGAGAAATTAAAAAGAAATAGGAAGTGATGAGCATTGCTCTCCTTGTGTATGGCTGAGCACTGCAGGTTGTAACTTTGCAAGCAGTCTGTGAAAAAAAATGGTCTTTTGGAGCATCAATATGATGTATAAATGATTCTTCAAAAAGGAATTCAAAAAGAAGGTCAAGGATTCTATAAGATGAAAAGAGAGAGGAGTAAGGGAGAAACAGTACTGAAGCACACAATAAGGCTCTGTGAACAACTGTTCTCTCTTTCTGCACATTACTTCATCAATCTTAGCCTTCCTGACACAGTAAACAGCTAATAGTAACATCTGTCCCAGTTCAAAGTAAAAGCTTTTTTGATAATTAACAACAGCAGGAATCAATGATGTGGAATGTTCAACTATGGTCCCAGACATGATTCATTTCTGAAAGCAACTGCGTAACTGCAGCATTTTTCACTGTGAATAACATTAGTTATATTGTTTCTGCATCCTCAGAAGAGCAGTTAATCAATACCAATAAGAAGCCACAATTAATTTACAGTTCTTTGCCTGAATTAATCTGATAAAATCAAAACAAATGATCCTATTCTCCATACAGTCATATATGCTGTACTAGGGGGTCTGTACAAGGGGTGTACTGATCATGCTGTTTTGCTCAGTGAATTACACCCCTTATTCTCGTAGAAATGCCAAAATCAGAAGTGCTACATAATTTTGAATTTCATTAGACCATATTTTTTACTATTATGTATTGCCCTTGTGTAAAATAGTGGAGCGCAAGGGAAGACTCACTCTAGAATAGACGTGCCCACTGTCCCACAGACAATGCTACCATTGTTCTCATACACATGTCTATGCTATTGTTACTAATGTGCTGGCAGCAAAAAACATGGCCTATTATAATACATATTCTCAATATACAGTCCTCTGAAAGCAGAGGACAAAACCCCCTTGTCTGACAAAGACGCCTTCAAGAAACAAAGGAAAACGGTTAGGCAAGTTAATAACCGTTGAATGGGAGAGTGCCGGCTTAGCATGGGGCAAGAAATCTGCCGCAGATATTCTTTTCTACTGTGCTTTCCAGTGCATTAGGCTTGTCTGTGATAAAGCAGAATGTACGGCTATGAACTTAATCAGTCTCACAAAAAATAATTGGAAATATGCTATAAAAATGTTTTAAATACTGTCTAGGATGTGTTTTTGTCTAATGCGACAATAACACCTCAAATAAGAGGACAATCACATTTATTTCTAATTAATGTCAGCTCGACTTAATGCTCCAAAAGCATTTAGCCTTTCATATGCCCTTAGAAATTTATAGAGCATCACATTTTACTGGAATGTGAATGACTCCCATACACAGCGAGCTGAGTCACAAGCAACTGTGACAGGCAAAGTGCATGACATTTTACCGATTGTGTAGAAGTATGCGCAATGTGCAATTTAATAAAGCAATCTCTAATCCATCTGACTGTAACATTCTGATGATATTGAAAGATCTATAGACGTGGCATTTTATGTATGACATATTGAACTTTAAGGTTGGTGATTAACTTTATTACCACTGGGAGGTAGTGGCAGACCAGCCACGACTCACCATTAGAGTGAAAGGCCCTGTCTGCTTCAGCACGCCTAATATCCTTTCAGGAAATTACCCAAAGTGCCTTATTATTTTACATCAAATCTCTCCCCTCTAAACCTTTACTTTACAGGAGCTATATAAGACCCTCCAATGAAGAATAATGTCCTGTACTAAAACTGGGAAAATACTGGCCTCAGCCAGTCCATTCTGCGTCACAAGTATTGATGAGTGGACATTCAATTCGACAAGAATACAAATGTCTGCATTGCCTAACAATAAGGAAATGAGACGATACAGGAGAGATTTTAACTGGGTCTGTCCTGTTATTTAGGTCATTTGTGGCTCATCGATCCAAGAATACAAGCAACAATTCATTTCCTCTCAAATCGCAGAGTGCCAGCATCGAGAATATGGTTGAGTGGTTTGTTCCATGTTCCTAAGATTAAAAGGTAAATTGTGAGATTAAATAAAATGCGAAACTTTTCTGAATAAATGTTCTGAGGCAGGGCAGAAGAAACACCTGCAAAACTTCACTGCTTTGTGCTTTTATACAGCACAATAATGTTTATAGCGCAATTGCACTACAATGTCTGTAGCGCCATCAAAAATAACACCTATTTTCAAAGCAGCAGCAACTGACATTACAAAATAAAACATAGCAAATTGGATTATTTTGAACTGATGTGCTTATTCAAGGGGAAAATTCAGTTTTGGATGACCTTCAGCTACAATGAAGCATTAGCTTTTTGGACCCAGCTGTTTTATCTTAAAATTAGGAACTTGTTCAACAGCGCTTTGCAAAGGCTCATAAGATATGCTGCCATTTAATATATATTTTTAAATGTAGTTGGGTTTCTAATCCTTATTTAATTAATGTATTACAAACAAATCCTCATGCCCTAGTGCTATTAATGAATAATTTTTGTGGAGAAAGAAGAACCAGAAGCAGCAAGGTTCTGTGTATGCCATATCAAAACCCTCCTTCCTTTAAAAATCTGTATTTTCAAAGAAATATAGTATGGCGTTAAAGTGCACTGTGGCTAGACCTTTGGCCAGTCACATGTAAATGCATCCACACCTTTGGACTGAAAGGTTAGCATTAAGAAGGCCTGCTATTGAAAGGTCAGGTATTTACCCTTTTTTGGTGCCTTTCATTGCTCTGCCTTGCAATCTCAACATTTAATGTATGTGGTAAGGCCTGAAAGGGTCCATAACCACAGGATCTCTATTTGACAACCCCCAGGATCATGCAGTTATATTACTGTAGGGTTTATACAGCACTCTATTACCAGGATCCTTTTCAAGGAGTTGATCAGGCCTTGGCATAAATGGCTTGTTACATTTCCCAATTTACTCAGTTCTCGGCTCCCGTTACACCTGATCAATACATTGCACCTCATCATTTTCTCTGGCCTGTGCTCCTTTCAGCTCCATTGGTGAAAGACAAAGAGGTGTGTCCTCTACATTTTTAATGCAACGGTTTGAAGCAGGAAAGGAAAGGTGCATTAAGAAAAAAAAATTATTAATCTACTCATCTATATCTATTATCAAAATGCAGACCAGCCTAGCTGAACAGTGCCCCCGAAGTATGGGTAATGTTTAGCCAACAAATCCTGTCTTGACCTTTATTAATACAGTGCGTTAAATTGGCCTCGATCATTTATTTCTGTGTTCTGTGAGTATTAATGAGCAGACTTCAAATTGCATGAGAATAAAATGCAATTGCTGAAACACCGAAATAAGATTATACAGAAGAGAGGTTGTGTTAACTAAGACCGTCTTTCTCTTTAGCCTGTTAGTGGCTCATTGATCTAACAATACAAGTACCAAGTGATTTCTGCTAAAATCTCATAAAGCCAGTATCAACAGTATGGTTCAGTTGCTTATTTAAAGCTCCAAAGATTAGAATGAGAATTGTGAGACATCACTGCTGTCCCAGTAATGACTGTAAAAATCATTCATATATGTTCTCTACAGTGGAAGGCTGTGATCCTCATGCACCCCAGGACTACTAAAATACCCCTAACCATTTTCAGCACCAAAATTTATCACAATGACAGAAAACATGATGGATATAATTTATCCAATTTCATTCCCTTCCATCCCTACCATCTGTCAACAATGTCATTTTCATCCTAATTGTGATTAGATCATATTCACAACCATGTCTATTGGGTAATAATGTACAAAAGCCATCCTTATCAACATGTGTGGTACCCTTGGATGAGCTGCTTCCATATCTAACTGCTCCCTTTCATGCATCTCCTCTTTGACTGAGATGGTGTAATTACCGCTATGCGCTACGAGCAGGCTGAAAATCCTGGCAAGAAAAACTTTTGTCTCAGTGCTCAATGAAGACCTGCACTAACAATGGCCGATCCTTGCTCTGCTTTCCTGCTGTGGTAAGAAGCATCCTTTAGTAACTGTCAGTGGCCTGGGTCCTTTGCCGGTATCACAAAGTATCAATCCTCTGCATTGCAGCTGATGACTAAAATATCCTGTTGTGCATTGGTGAATACTTGCCCCTTCCAAAATCCTGAACCGCCTCTAGCACTCCTCACATATTCTCTGATGACCAAGGTGTCTTTTAAGATGCTAGTATGTCAGTCCTAATTGGTGGCAGAATGTCCATCCAGCTGGGCCAGTCTTCCATTCCAGCTATAGAAGAGCCCAAGGGCTGCTTTCTGCTTGTTTCTGTGGAAATCAGATGTCTCGCACATCCAGCTGCACACCCACCCTGTTACCTGTCTTTCCAGATTTTTCCCAGGTTTCCAGGTTGTCACTGCACCCCCTGCAGTGCCACAGGCTTGCATGAGAGAAGTTAGTTTAGTGGAAAACTTTTTGAAATACTGTACTACAGCAAGACTTCAGAGATATTGCTTTGACGAAGCCATTTAAAGGGGACATTCAGATTGAAGCAGGAGGTTTGCGCAACTTTATTTCACAAAAAATGTCTGACTTGTTTGGTAATTGACTACAACTGTGGTATATGAAATATAGTTCATTGCATTGTCAAAAAAAAATAATGTAATGAATTCTTTCCATATTCATTCCACCAAAGAACACTCTCAGTTCTGTAATCCTATACTGCACATATTGAATTTTGAGATCAGCGGGTGATCATTACGCATGACAGACTGTAGCTGTTGACACAATGTCACAATGAGAGAGTGGCATACATTTGAATGCATTACTGCAGAAAATGTGTCCTTCAAGTCAAACCACCTTTTGCAAACAAAACAAAGGTGACCCGATGAACAATAACATCGCTTAAAAGGTTCTCCAATCTGCTGCTTGGAAACAGCTAATATTTTAACAGCTAATATTTTTCACTCATCTTGGAATCTTCCTGAGAAAAGTATATGTGGACAAACGTTTCAGAAATTTTTGTTAAAGTACCTAACCTACAGCAGGTCGGCAGATAAAAAGTTTTTTTCATGGTGACGGCGTCATGATAGAAGCTAGCAGACAAAAGAGTTAACCACACTGCCTGTTCTGAGCAGTTTGTCCCCTTAGCCTTTAAATCATGGACAGACAATCAATACATCAGCATCAACAGTGATTAATAACACTGGATTTAAAATGAAACTATATATATATATATATATATATATAGCCTATATATATATGTAGCATCCATGGAACTCTTTGTTTATAATGACTGTGGCAACCTATTTTCTGAAAAAAGTAAATATCTGAAATATGGTGGCAATATTCACTTATTTTGTTGCATTTCAGTTGATAGCAACTCAGTTCCTAAAATCGGTGCAATAAGTTAACAAAAACAAAGCAGAGTTTATATGCTGCCATTTAATATCCATAAATTGCTTTCAGTGTCTATAAATACACCTCCATAAGACTGTGGTTTGTGTGCATATACTCATTTACTTTCTAACAAGCCTGTAATTCCTCACTTGTTTGAATTACAAATTGGGATTTTTCTTGATTTTGGTTTGTCTGTCATTACAAATTAGTAAGAAAATCAAGAGAAAGGGATATAAAATGAATTGGATGACAACCACTATTTTCAATGGGTTCTTTTGTAATGAAAAATGTTTCCCTGAATGCTTGAAAGTGCATAGGGATCTTCAATATTCAGAAATTCAGCAGATGTTCCAATTAAATAATCTGTTCTATTCTGTGAATGTGCTGCTTGGTTTGCAGACAGATAAATGAGCTGCAGAAATAGTCCTGTTTAAATGCAGAACAGGGACAGCACAAAATATCAAGCAGCCAGATTATGATCATTCGTTAGTACTATAGTATCGATGGAGCTAACAAATGACCTAATCACAAAATACCTGAAACAAACACATTACAGATCATTAAAATGAAAGTATTGCCTAATGCATGCCAATAGCATGCCTAACGCTAATAACATGACATTAGTACTACAAAATGAGTGTGACTGGTAAATTAGCAGGTAATTAGTGAAGACCTGAAGTGTCCATGTTTCATTAACATCTTCCAAGCTGACTGTGAATAATAAGCAGGCTTGAAATAAGTGAATTTCATAAACGCATTTCACAATGTAAGCACAAAAACCATGTGGGGAAAATGTGGGGGATAATCAAACCCTTTCCCTACTGAAAGAGACCCAGCACCAGGTATACCTTCTGAAATCAAGCAAAACTGCAAACGGCCATTTTAAAGAGTGTTGTGCTGACCCAGTCCATGGTCAGTTGCACCTGAATGTGTTTAATGATACCACAGCATAAGTATCATACAATTATGCACTTTTATGTCAGTGCTCATTCAGCCTTGATGAAATTTCCCACTAAAAGGATGGAATGGCTAAGAAACAGACTGGTAAACTGCACATAAACAAAGAAAATACAAAAAGACCATAGTTTCTGTGTATGATTTCCTTTGCCAGATTCTCCTTAGCTTTTTTCCCTTGCATTTTAAAAGCTTATGTTCAGAAAATCTTCTGCAGACCAGAATAATACCACATCCTAAGAGCATGGATGGCTCCCGAATCACCCTTATTTCGCTTCGCAAGAAATGCAATACCTCTTTTGCTAGAAGACAATTTCAAAGGATCATTAATCATTGGGTTTATTTCCTTGCAGAAGGAGCATGTTGGCAGCCAGCAAGGAGAACCCATAGACCCCCAGCCGATAACAGGAGCCCTAGAGCTGAAAGCGAGCGCCGTCACCTAAGCTCACCTGCTGCAGAACATTTTGACCGCATACAACGTTATAAACAACCGAACATGTCATCCACGAAAACAACACGATTCCTAGCCGGTAGTCAATCATGGGAACGTGGAACGGCAATGGCAATGTGCAACTTGTATGTCAAAGTGTAAGTTATATACTGTGGATGCAGCAAGAATGCATTTAGTAAACACGGCTTTTGCATTATTTTATAAACATAAAATTAAATGAAAACTACTTCAAAAATTTTATGTTAAAAATAGTGTACACATTTTCACATAACTTTTGTTATAGGCTACCTTATATCAGATAAAAAATTGTAACCAAATCATTAAAGAAAGGTGGATGGTAAAATATCCACTTACAAACTAGTTGTTTAAA
Source organism: Anguilla rostrata (assembly GCF_018555375.3). Taxonomy (NCBI): domain Eukaryota; kingdom Metazoa; phylum Chordata; class Actinopteri; order Anguilliformes; family Anguillidae; genus Anguilla; species Anguilla rostrata. The sequence goes on along the minus strand of NC_057936.1, from coordinate 51,552,658 downwards.
GTTGGGTTGAAGTTTGTGTTATCCTATAACTGCATCGACGGTACGGTTAAATATTGTATAACGTTAGAAGTTAAAATATTGCGTATCAACTGTGTGCAAGCATTTTGGTCATTTTATGTTTTGTTTTTTTTTTTTTTTTTTTTACATCACTGGAATGTATGTAAACAGAATGAGAAAGAATCCCACTTTCTGCACATTTAAAAAAAATCCTCTCTCCAGCATACAGCAGGGTAGTATCCAGCAATTAAACCATTTTTAATCCAGCTGCTGATGACAATTAGTAGCTGCACTGACAACGACTGTTACTCACCCCAAGCTTTCTGCTCCGAATTTTCACATATCCTTGCTTCACAATATCATTGAAGTTGGAGGCCATCGTGTTTTCGTCCCCAAACAAAAAGTCCTCTTTTTGTAGCTGCGAGTCCTTTGGTCAGTCCGGCATTCAGCCCACAGCCAGCTCCGGTGACAGCGTTCGAGCAACCGGCTCCTTCGGCTCATTCCATTTGAGTCGAGGGAGATACAATCCGTCAGCTGATTTAATTCGAGAAGTGCCGCTTCCTGGATCGCACCATCTTTTATTCAGGACGGGGGTGAAATCACAAACTTGCCTTGGTTTGTGATATTGTGCACTTTGTGCTCAGTGAATGGGCACAGAGTAATATCCTACAGTCTTTTCAGTCATGGTCATTTAAAAAAAAAATAAAGAAAAACACCTGTCATAAATATAATCCAGGTACTATTTACGGCAGAGTAAATCTTAGAATATGGTGTTTCCCTTCCTTCAAATCAGCCTGGTTGTCCAAAAATGGAATAAATCCTTGAAAACTGTATATCCTTATTCACCGCAAGGGTCTAACGAACAAATATAGTCACTTTGTTTTATTAGAAACGTAATACAAATCAAGATACTGTCGAGAGAACAAAAATGGTGGTGGGAAGCAGTTCCATGGGTGAAAACACCTTGTTAATGAAAGAAGTCAAAGGAAAATGGGCAGACTTGCTCAAGCTCAACAGAAAACCCACTGAGCAAGTGACATCTAGCGATGTTGCACAGATGAGCAGATTTAAGTTAAAACAAGTTTGTCATTATTGGCTCTCCTGTCAATGTCCAGTGGACTTCCACATTAGATGGTGTGTCTGCCAATCTTGACCGAGGCCACTAAAATATTGTTATAAATGTCAAATGATGTCTTCTAACTCACGCTAAATCACAATAAAGAGTGAGATGTAGAGAGGCAACATTTGGATGCAACTTCTTATAAATTTCCAGTATGAGTACTCCAGAGATGTACAACAGACGACATGGCAATGTTTCGCATATGTTGAATGAATGCAGTTTTGCTCAGTGGGAGGCCACAAATGCTCAAATAACAACAGTGGTTAGCAGAAGGGCACCTCAGAACACGCAATGCATCAAACCTTGAAATTGATGGGCAACAGCAGCAAAAGACCACAACTGGTTCCACTTCTGTCTGCAAAGAACAAGAAGATGAGGTTACAGTGGGGTCATCAAAACTGGACAACTGAAGTGGGGATTTGAAAAAATTTGGTGATTCGTTGATTGTCAATTGGGAGTACACATGTGTGTGTATGGCAGATAATTACACAATTTAATGTGAATATGAAACTTGATTTATGATGGTTTTTACACACCACTTTTAACCACGAACATATAATATCTTAATATGAATATAATATTATATAAATCTTCCTGTTATGGTTCTTTTCAATAATTCAATATGGAAGGTCCATGCATGTTCTGATGACACAGCCTATCATTTATTGAATGCTGTGGTTCCAGCATGAACTAGCCCATTAACTGCATTATCTTTCAGAAAATTATCTTTGTAGCTTTTGTATGATCGAGGATTGCTGTGAGTATAATCTGCTTGTGGATGTCAATTTCAGTACAGCAGTCTCCAACTCTGGTCCTGGTGAGCTACAGGGTCTGCTGGTTTTCATAGTGACTCTGCACTTCATGAATCAATTAGAGCAGTTGATTACACAGTTAACTCAACTCACCTGTTGCCTTGGGTCTCAATTGGGGGCTGATTTTAAGGTGAAAACAAAAACCAGCAGACCCTGTAGCTCTCCAGGACCAGGGTTGGAGACCACTGCAGTACAGCCTCTTGTCTGTCCATGGTAATCTTCTGCATGACAAGCCATTGTTATTCTAATATATTTTATATGGATCACGGTATCTGTAGATTTACAAAACATGTCTCTTACTAAACCAATTGCAGTGCAATTTCTGAAATACATGGAGATTTACCACAAAATAATATAGCTGGAATTGATATTGATATATATTTGTGATTAAGTAAACTAATTAAGAATGGCCTTGTATTGCCTGGGACTTAAACCACACAAAGTCAATTTTATAAGATGCCTTCTCAAGGCTATTGATTATGTTATTGAGCCAGGCCTGTACTATAAGATTTGAATTATTAGAAAAAAGTCATTTTAACTGGGATCACTTTGCATGCTTCCGTGCATGCCCCACTTCTTTGGTACACACAGAGCATATATAGGAACTGGAAAGTGTGGGAGGGGGCAGGCAGTAAAGCCACAGAAGTAATGGGACAGTCTGCAAAGTGCAAAACAGCTTTCTGGCCATTGAACTCAATGTAGAAAACCAAGCTGATCTGACAATCGTCAGTCAATTCATTATGTGTAGCATTTGTGAAACAATGATCGTTTTGGTAAATATATATATATATTTTTAATTATCCTTTTTTTTTTTGAATACCTTTTTTATGAGAAATGCCACTGAGCCCTGTCTCCAATCTGTTGTCTCCTATGTATCCCTACCCTAGTGCCCAGTGCCTCAGAATGCCATTCGTCCCAGAACTGATCAAGTGACTCCACTGATGCAGCAGCCTCAGTGAAGTAGATTTCTTCCAGTATTGAATGGATTGCATTTTTTCATTAAACTCAAAATTAATTTGTCACACTCTCAGCACTTTTTTTCTCGTGATTTTAGTGAACTCTTTCTGTCAGTTTACACAGAGCTTTCTATTAAAATCCATTCTGGCCCACAAGTTCCCATATACCCATATATATTTTTTTGTTTTAGCAGTGTCCTTTACATTGATATTGTTTCTACCCCTTATGTCTGTAAAATGGAGAGGGAAAATAACAGATAAAAGTAATTGTACACAAAAAATACAAGTAACGATTAAAAAAAATCACTCCAACTTGTAAGCTTACACCGGCATGCATACTAGCTTTGCAATTTCATTTTTCTACAACTTGTTCCTTTTAATCCAATGCCCAGGCAGGCTCTGGAGAAGCAATCTGTGGAGAGACACAGGCAAAATGACTGAAAATCTTTGGGCTTTCCAACATGTCTTCAAAAAATCTATGTTTTTGGCCTTTGGCAGTATTCCAGAAGCAGTACTTATATTCAAGTGTACCTAGACCAAGTAAAACAATTCCTTTGTCTTATAAGGTCAGCCTCATCCAAAAGATCCACACTATAAAAAAAAAACAAGCTGTTCATCATAAAATACTATTACGCATGCAGCGCATCAGTATGTTTTTTTTTTGTTTTTTTTTTTGTCACAAACACAAATGATATCCATGATATGTATACAGCTCACTGATCACTGATGTCAGTATCTCCTTGGTTTGAAGGTAGCACAAATAATGGACAAACCATTGTGTACTTTTGTGGCTGTCACATTTTTTTTAATTTTTGGTCATTATTTTTATTTATTGATTTTGCTTTGACTGTAACAAGAAATTATGAGAAGCAATGTGTGGCATTCTATACAGCATATATATATATATATATATATATATATGTATATATATATAAAGTGTATTAAAAGTGCTGTAATTTATATACATACAGAGTATATGTTAGCTCTGTACTACACAATCTCACAATCTTTAAATGTTAAATTACAGATTTACACAAAAACCAGATTAAAATACATACATATATACATTTTTACTTCTGTATAATTCCTGTGGGCACCTGCGTCTAAATTCAATTCCACTTTTTGCATGACTAATCATATTAATCAGGAAATCCCATCTCTTTTAGCCTGTGAGCAATTTGTGCTTCCATGAGGTGACTTTGAATAGTTACTGTGAGATTTGTTTTATTTTATGATTGCATCTGTGGGATTAATAGATGAAATGAGTTGAAAACAAACCAGAAATGACATAACCATAGATCTTCCTGGAAACTGGTGACAAAAATAAAAACAGTTTTATCCCACAGATCCAAAATTACATTAAAACCTTTAATCCAAGAAGGGGAAGAAATCAGCAATGGTGTTGATAATGCAAATGTAAAAACTCAAATTCTGTGAATTACATGAACAGATGGTGCAGGTGTACATGTAAGGGGTTTGCACTGGTACTGTTGATTAAAAAAATAGAGGGAAGTTATACAACAAAGTAAACAATGAGATTACGTGAAAACGACTTTGCTTCAAATACAATCGCTTTTGTATGTGTGTGTGTGTGTGTGTGTGATGGTAGAAAACATACAGTATTATCCAGCCAGATTTGGCATTTTTATCCTCATTGGTTTTACAAGTTTATTCAGATTTCCTGATAGAAATAGATTTCCGTTTGCTTTAATAATTTATTTTCTTCTATCAAAAAAGCAGATATTTTCTAGCCTGTGCAGGGAATGATGGAGAAGAAAGACAGGGCTTATTCACTGTAGTATGGATGATTGGCACTTTGAGCACTATTATTTGTCAAGTGTCAGCATGCACTGAAGGTAAAAACACAATACTTGTGTTTTCACTTTGTTTTCTGTTTGCTATGCTCACAGAAAGCTTCTCCAAACAAACAAGTCAACTTTGATAACTGTTTTTTTTTTCTACAGGAAAATATACATATTGTGTACTTTTTCTGTTTTTTTCCCTTTATTTTCTTTATTATCCCTGTATATGTTCTAATATTGTATTATTCCCTTTTTCCCGCTTAGGCAATGTTGCAGTGCACCATGGGCTGCATTTATTCAACTTGGGGGTTGTGATTGTCATCAGTGTGTTGTATCAACAATGCTAGATACGCTAGTATGGGTGAGCTATACAGCCAAAACACCATATCATGATTTTTTAGGATATCTTGCAATTCGCGATATGGATCACAATTTTTTAGGTTGCTTTTCTAAGACTATTTTGCAAGTTTCTGAAAAGTACAACCAAACTGGTAACTACACTATACTCCATTTGCACAATTTTAAGAAAATATAGACCTAATTAGAAAACAAACTCACCCTGTAACATTTAAGTACAGTATTTTAAATACAAGTGAAAGAATAATGGAAAGACCACTCAGACCAAAGTACTTTATAAAGCATATTTAAATAAATACCACACCTGTTTCAAAATGTAAACAGCATGCACCTACATTTTTGCAAAGCAATAACAGTAAAAAATTCTGAAATTGCAGGAATTCAGGGAGTCAATACATTCAGGGATTTTAATAAATAAACCAGTTTCAAAAAGAGCAGCTTCAAGTCGAGAATTAAATAAATAGTGAGTCTCAAATCAGGCTCTGAAGTATGACTAGACCATAAATTGCGTGTCATAACAAAAAATAATTAATGTTTAGAATTTTATTTTCTGTCTCTTCACAACATTTCAAGTGCAGATGTGGAATTGCGGTGTTCAAAAAATATTTTCAGCTGGGTATATAATAATGTGTCTCAACTATTTAGTCTTCTGAAAACCTTTGACTGCATAGGCGCTAGTATATTCAAAATGAAATGTGATGTTCTAAATGACCCATTTCTATGGAGAGGAATTAGTCTCAATATTATTTACAAATGCGTGATCCATAAATAAGAAAATCAATGAGCCTCATTCAAAAAATATGTGTACATCACATTTGATCATAAATTGTATGTAATAACGTTTCCAGGTACAATCCGGAATCCATTATTTTTTTCTCATCTTGTTCATGGCTGTTTCCTTATGCTAATCACAATGAACAGGATTGCGCGTAAAATTTACAAGCAGTCAGTATTCATTATCTTATACCCCTGGGATATGCACAAAAACAAAGGAACATTTTTAAGAACGAAAGTAAGAATAATTTAAGAGAAGTTTTGTGAATGAGGCCTAATGTGTTTACTGCCCATCAACCAATATCGTTCACCAATATCTTTCATCAACTAAGGACTTGTGTCCTGTAAATACTCATTTAAATGACAGCCAGATATTTGTGTGTGAATCAGAGCTCCCAATCCACAAATTGTGAGAGTAAAGTCTAAAAAAATAAATAAATAAAAAGGAAACTTGATAACTCATGTCACGTGTGTATCTCGATCTACAAATGCAGATCCAACACTTCACAAGCCAATTTTACATTTGGGAATTCCTCACTGCAAAATATTCATGTGAAAATTGGAAACATATTTTTGGTATTCATATACAAAGTACGAGGCATTTGTGCAAAAGAGAAAACATGTATTCAGAACTATGCATGAATTTGTACAAATAATGTGCATTCATTTAAATGACAATTTCCAGACAGTTGAAAGATATTTGTTTGTAGATTATTTGCTTGTCTCTTATTTATGGGTCATGATACATGCATTTTTCAATAATAACGAGACTAATCACTTTTCATATGTTTCAAACAAGAGACAAATAAAAAGCTTCAGTTGAGCTGGATTCACAAGCATGAGATCTGTGTATGTTAAACTCTCTGCATGCTCTTTGGGGTGCTTCCTTTCAGGTGATTAGTTCATTGTATTACCATTCGATGTATGAACTTTATCTATGCGAACTTTGCAAATGATTGTGCTTCAAGCACTGTTGGATTTGGCAAATCCAAACCAGTTCCATATTACTGAACTGTAGTTTTTTTTTTTTGTTTCAGAAACTAAATTCTTCGTCTGTGTCAGCCATGCTGCAGAATGTTTTCAAGTGTAAGGGGAATTAGAGAAGAATGCCAATCAAGTGAACAGGCATCCAATCGAGCATTGCTTTTTAAAGGTACCACCTTACCATGTATCATGCTATTGGTTTATTGCTGTGTCTTTGTTAGTGATAGGGTGGGCCAGGCTAGTAAAACTGGAAGCAGTGTTAGCGAGCGGTGCCAGCACAACTGCTCTGATAGAATGTACAGTACTTCTGACACACAATACTTTTGATCTCTCTGTAAAGGCAGATTGCACACCCTACACTGTAGTTATAATTGCAAATAATTGTGTTTTTTCTGTAATTTTAATAATAATAATAATAATAATAATAATAATAATAATAATACTATATGGACATTAACTTGTCCCACACATTGAGAAGTGTTTGCTCCTTACACACAGAACAATGATCTTATATGGTTCAAATTATTATTATTTATTTTTCTTGTATACACTGAAAATATGATCACTTATTTTAGATATGTTTAGTGACTGTAAATTTTAGATCAGTATTTCAGTCTCAAGCATTTTCAGAGCAGATAAATTAACTTTTCCCCAGAAGCTTAACACCGAATGCAAGGACTCTTCAACCATAGAATACTTAGAAAATGGTGGTTTCTGGAAGCTATGCATGGTGACATTTAGCTATACAGTAATTGCATTTGGACCATGGATGTACAGTACACGAACTACCTTCTGCGCAGCTGTAAGAGATTAACATATGATAATGTTTTATATGTTTACATACAAGATACATACATGTAGACAGACAGGAGCCAGAGAGCATTTTCACAATGTCATAGCAATAGTTTCTGTCTGGGGTCAAATAATCACTGGTACTCAACTGGGCAATTCATCAATGATTGGATTGATGGAGGTAGCATCAGGTCTTTTACATACGTTATGTCTCAGGACCTACAGTAATTCCTCTGTGACTTCTGTGATTAATATTGCAATCTCGGTTATGCTCTCAAGGAAACCCAACACCTATTACATCATAGAAAGAGGTTTGTCATTGATGTATACTTGTATGCTGTTGCAAGAGCGGCCAAATGTAACATTAAGGTGAACTATAGATGCCTGTGAGTAGCCGAGCTGAGAAAGAGTCACATTTGACCTTTTTTCACCTTGTTTCCAGCTTTCATCTGCACGCTTTACAGTATGGTCCACTGCTTTGGGTGGTTTTTCTGCCAATATGATTTAGTACACATTCAATTACGCCACCTAGATAAATAATTAAAAACTCCGAAAGAGAAAATCTCAAGACCTAGCCGTTGCATCGTAAGCCATTTATGTGCGAGCATGCAGGCAGAATTATGGTAATAGTCCCAGGTTCCCTCAGCAGCTTAATGGGACTGCACATCAAGATGATGTCTAAATAAGCACATTGGGGCTCGGTTTTGATGAAATGGCAGTGCCTCCAGGATCACACGCAGGAAGCACAGTGGAGCATCGCCAGCTAGCTGTCTGGCTCCGTTGAGAGGACACTGCCAGCACGTGTCATCGTGAGAGAGCTCCGAGGGAACAGAGGGTGGCAGGTATTTGCAATTTGCATGGGGCAGTTCATTGCTAAATGGTCTGGGGGCTTCTTTGCCCTTTGCATTGGGGTAATCATGAAGAACTTGGGCTAACACTTCAAGATAATAAATGTGCTTGTGTGTGTGTGTGGGGGGGAGGGGGGGGTGGATATCTAACCCCATCTCTCCAACACTGTCTGGTAGTCCTAGCTGCAGTGGCACTGGTTTCTTGGGATGGGTGGCCACAAATGAAATGATCAGTGCTTATAAAAGAGAACATGAGTACAGTCTCACCATTTCTTGACTATTCTATCGCAGTTCCTACTCTCCTGAAGAAAATATCTCGTTTCGTTTATCGGTTCCACAAGTCAGTGGAAGCCTAATACACAATGGTCAGGTGCTTGTTTTCTTGTATTGATAAGTGTATAGATAGGGTATACATACATTGTTGACTCAGACCAAGTCTCAAAATTGATTTTGTCAATGACATGTAAGAAAGATTTTGTTGTCTAAAGCTGTGTGGTCTTAGAGGGTGTCTCATCTCAGTCATTTCCTGCAATACTTTTTACACTAAATGTTTTTTTTAAAACGAAACATATTGGTGTGTGTAGGAGGGGGATACGGACAAGGAACTGTTATCTATGGTGAGTCACATTCAATGTGCTTGTTAATTTATTGTATTTTTATACAGCACGTATCATACGTACATTGTTTCCAAATGCAAAAATATGTCATTATTACTACAAAAAGCAGAATAAACAGATTAAAGACAAATACAGTATACCAATATATAAAACTCAATGAAAGCAATACAAACAGAAAGCAGTATATAAAATAATATTACATTTATACAATAAACAACACTACAGCAGGTTTCATACAATCAAAAGAAAATTTGTCATACATCCAAATGAAATAGTATTTTTGAAAATCTTTGAGGGTAATCAATTATTACATCTGTGTGATTGATAATATACTTGAAACTGCGAACATGAGCTTTGTGTGTCACGCCATAAATTTTACCCAATATGTTTGTGTTTAAGTTGCTGTATTGGGCTAATCCTTAAAAAAGCATCAGAGTATCTGATCAAGGGGAATGTTCCAGAAAGTAAAGAAGAAGGGTGAGAGTGATAAATTTGGGTTTATTTCCTCAGCATCCAGCTGGGCCCAAGGTTGTTCCCAGGGGTCAGCCCAGAGTGCTGCCACATTTGCTTTTCTGTAATAATAAGGGAGTGTTGTAAAATATCTAAATTGTATGTACACAGCAGGGTCAGAAAAATCTGAAGCCTCTTTTTCATGCCCTTACAGCATTCAGTGGGTTAAAGATCCTTAAGTGACAGCCATGCACCAAAACAAAGATAAAAAGGAAAGCGACAATTTTGCGGTCTTTAGTTCACATCTGGACTGACACGTGCAAGAGTCTTTGCATCACCAAGGTAGACTTTCAAAAGGTACCATTTCAGAAATGGAGAATGAAACGGGTCATGAAGATGTACCTTATTGCTTTGATTCTAATGGCGGAAAAAATAAAAATCAAAGCATGCAAAGCAAATTAAAAAAAGTCATGGCCAATTAAACTGAGGAAAGATGAAACGGTTGCAGACTCCTCTGATGATTTGCACTCACAATGGAAGAGCATCCTCTCTTCTCACTTTACTCAAACAGACTGCAACCAGTGAATACTGTATGTGCTAATAATTTCTGCTAAAGGAACACAATGTTAGCTCCAGTAATTTGAAAGCACTGCCAACTCTATGAGACCTGTCTCCATTTACCATAAACCTCTTTTTTTTTTTTTGCGAAATGGCCAAAATCTATAGTTTGTTGGCCACCCCTGAAAGACCAAGCTTTTTTTCCTCATCACACACACACACAATTCTCATTTTTGTTAGCATGTCATTTGAACAGAAAAATCATCCAGCGCTGAAGAAGATCTCCTTTAGAGGGCGATGTTGTCATTTGAGTTTTAAATGATCTTAAAAAATGGTCTTAAAAAACAATGTTCATGCTTCAGCACATAAAAAATAATGGTTGTATTAGACATCACAAGTAGATAGCCACTGATTTGTATATTTGATTAGTTATTAACATGTTTTTTCAGAAATACTGTGCCTAATTAATTGATTAATTCCCACTGTAGAAGTTGCTGCTGAGGACGTGTTCATTTCTCAAAGTAACTCCAATACAAATGTATGCAACAAAATAAATCAAATAAACTTAACTGAAAAAAGGAATATCATCTTATTATTGGGAATCATCACATGAAAATAATTTGACCTATTTGAGAAAATAAAAATATATGTTTTTATTTATTTTGTCAGTATTTTCTTAAATGTTTTGTTTCACATTTTCTTAATTTGCAACATGAAACGTAATAGGTTTATTTGGTAAATTCTATCAACTAAAGCGTATTGCCATTTTTATTCAATCTGACAGGTTTAATAAAACACGTGATGATTGGGGGGGGGCGGGGGGCGGATTGTGGAGCATTCATTTTTGGCTTTGCAGAAACATATGGACCCTGCACCACCATTTTATTAAGACAATGACACGCTTTCACACCTACACAATTTCTACAATGGTTCATGTGTGGACATGGGGGGGGACAGAAATGAAACACCTTCTACAAACAGAAAAAGGTCAGAGATGACGTAAGGAGGGACGGCCAGCCGATGTAGCTATTATGTGGGTAAGATCTACTTATTGCATTTATTTGTATTTACACCCAATGCTATGAACCCAAAGACCTAAATAAATCATTTGGTTTGGATGAAATTGGTTTTCTCTACAGCTACGTTTTATTATAACGCACTGCCCAGCCAACAGTCTGGTAAAATAAAAATGTTGTCTTGCGGCCAAATCTGGGGGAATTCACCAAGTTGAGATTTTACCTGAACTTGTTCATTTCTCACTATGTGAAAAAAGAGCAATATTTGCAGTATATTCTGATATTGCCTATGTACCTATGCGGAAAGATTATCAAAATAATACGATTGACATATTGAAACAGCAACAAATGTTGCTAATGCGATCAATGTTAGGCAACTGTATGTTAGGGAACATTGGCATCAGTCCTTAATTGAAATGCAAAGTAAATGAGTTCTGTTCATAATTGGGTTAATATTTGACATAGTTAGTTCAATTAACATAAAAATATGTGGCTGAAAACCAATGGTTTTCAAAGAATATTTAAATAAATAAAATATGGACTACTGACTGAGGCATTAATAACTAATCAACTGACTTGCATAACTACTGTATTTGGTCAGTGTTACGGCCTCAAACACAGTTGGCTCTATCATGAGGCAGAAACATATTTAAAGGACGCCACACCGAGTTAAAATAAAGAAGAAAACAAGAAAATAAATGTATTTAACAAAACACAAAAATACTTACAAATGAGGAAACCATGGGCCTCATTCACCAATATCTTCCTAAGTTATTTCTTAAATTTGTTCTTGAGAAAGGTCTACGTCAGATTCATGACGTGTTCTTAAACCGCAGAATTGTTCGCAACCGTGTTCTTATAACGATGAAGCCCATTGTCCTCTTAAATTGAAAGCGCTTGCCAGTTGTTCCTAATTAGCATAGGTAAATGCTCATTAAAATAATGAAAATAATCATTAAAAAAATATTATACATGATAAAAATATTATTGTAATTTAAATCCTATAATATTATACAACTGTAGAATTGAAGAAAACGCAATAACCAATTATTTTTCACAAACATGTCAGCAGTCAAATGTGCGTATGTGTGCTCTTGAGTGTGCATAGATTCTGTTCTTACCTAAGAAGAAATCCCAAATAAGAAAACATTAGTGAATGTCAGAATCTTCGTGAAAACTACATAAGTGGGTTTTAAGAAGAAAATTCTTCTTAAGAACGGTTAGTGAATGAGGCCCAATAAGAGCAGGGAGGTCTGGCCAAAAAGAACAAACGGATGGAGAAGCCTGGGCCAACCATGCATTAAAAAAACTAAACTACAACAATAAAGCCAAGAGAACTAGACTACCAGACCTCCCTCCCAAAAAGAAAAAGGAAAAATAGGGAACTGAGATAAAAACACTAAAGGGGAAGAAGGACAAAACAAAAGGGAAGGCTGCCAGCCAGGAGTCTCAGTGTAATCTAGCCCCAAAGATCTTAGCTGCCTGCAGCAGGGCTTATGTTGGGCCACAGGCAGGTGGAGGCAATCAGACAGTTAGGTAACTAACTCCACCTGTGCTACCCAGGCAATCAGAGGCAGGGAACGTAACAGTCAATAACATAATTTTTGTTGTTTTGGATTTGAAATTAAACAAAGAATGCAAGGTGAAAGTGCAGACTGTCCACATCAATTCCAGGGTATTTACATCCATATCAGGTGAACCCTGTAGAAATTACAGTGCTTTTTATAGATGGCTGCTTCATTTTGGTTTCAGCCTGAAGAAAGAGGAAATGAGGCGAGTGTCCTACAGAGGGACCCATTTGTCATTGGATACAGGCTTAGAAAATCTCCACAATCACAAAATGCGTTGTTCCTTTTGGGTTTCTATCATTATGCATTCCTGAAATAGAAATTCTGAAACATTGATGCATTGCTGACATTTCCTTTTATAATGGTAAAGCTACTGATGAGTGGTTCAGTTATAGAAGATTCTTTTTTAACAATACTTTTAAAACAGAAGAAAATGGTAAAATAGATTTGATTGCTCATTGATTTAAATAAACATAATATTAAACCACATTCATCATTATTTTATAATTTATTTATAAGACATTGAAAAGCCTCAACTGTTTTAGCTCTGTGTTACTTCCAGATTATACATTTGAAACATTATGTCTTTGTTACCAGTGACTTTTGAAGAATAACTCCAAATCTCCAGATCTGATTTGAAAAAGTCTTGTCCTAGAGTTGTCCCAAATGGCTGTTTGTCGCCCAAGCTTAAATAATTCCACTTGTAATTCTGCTTGCCTTGTGTGTAGTTCCAACATGGATCACCCAATGTGAATTTGAACACCCTCACATTACAGCTGGCAGTCCACACTTTGACCTCACAGTCATCCTATGTATGTATGTGCATGCATATGTACTGTATGCATGTAGTGTAATGGTTAGGGAAAGAGACTTGTGACCTAAGGGTTCCAGGTTTGATTCCTGGGTAATACTATGCTGTTCCTTGAATTTGTTATGTATCCAGTTGTATGAATGGACACTACATGAAATGCAAAAGCTTTGAAGGTTCCCCCAGATATGTGCATCTGCTAAATCCCTCTTACATATTTGTATCAATGTATGTACGTGTATGTATGCCTTGTATGTATGCATAAATGTATAGGTCTGTGCATACTGTAATGTTCGTGGCTCATAAGTATGTACATGTATATACATGTATTTGCATGGGCAACTCTACACATTCTAACCTATTGCCTCTGTAAATATTGACATTAAAACAGCCTGGCACACCAGCATTTCCTTCCCACAGCCTTTGTTTCTTTTGTATTTATTTATATTCACATGCATGTTATCAATTTTGTTGAGCTCAGCTGTGTTTTGACAGAGGAAATGTAAGTTGCCTTATAGCATATTTAGGTTAGTATGTCTGGATGTTTGCCAAAATGTTACTGTAGGTTATGAAGACAGCCCACATCTGGAGATATGTCATTTTCCTTGGAAGTACTGAACCATGGCTGGAAATATAAAAGGGAACCTTTTCTTGTAATCTAGAAAAGATGAAATTATTTTGGTCAGTGGCTGCCAATACATGCACACTGATCAGATTAGCATAGTAAACTTGACGTGAAAGAATGGGTTTATTTGTATTTAACTCAAACATATATGTCCTTAAAATTGAGTAAAGCTAGAGGTACATTTATTTTACTGTATAGTTATACTGCAGCATCTTTCCATTTTTAAGAGGAAAAGCAACTGTTGAGAAAGAAATAAAAAATAGTAATATATAATTGTTTACACGCATATCAGATCACCCAATATAGATGCAAATACCCTCAAATTCACTGTCTGTACTCTTACCTTGTATTCACTGTTTTATTTCATATCAAATATCTGGAGTTCTTCTTTAGCCTACCAGGCCCTTTATGATTACTGGGCTCACCAGTGCTCTCTTTCTTCTTAATGATGTTCCATGCGGTTGATTTTGGTATGCTTAATATTTGGCCTGACAAACACCAATAACAGACTCCAAAGGCTCAAGATGAGATACTGAAGCAATTGAACACATCTGACTAATCAGAAACATCTTTGAAGCCATTGTGCCAAACAGTTATTTATATGTAGTGAAACCAAAACCTATTAAAATACCCTGCAATAAAAACTGAGAATCTGCATGTCAACCATGTGTGCATTGTTTAATTGCAAACTTAAGCTTGTGGAGTATGGAGCCAATATTTTTTTGTCCCAAATGTTATGGAACTCACTGTATATATTAGATACTGCACTGTAGCAGACCCTTCAGTTCATTACTCACTGCATTTTGGATAGCTGGGATGTATTTTTCCATTTGGCCTCGCTTAGTCAAACTGGAAGATTTTCGTGGAGAACCACAAAAGAGGTATACAACGAGAACTGGCGTCCAATTGGTGTGTGAGTAAGGAGGGATATTAGACTGGTGCTGCACATCTGTGGATTACCAAAAAAGGCATGGCACGTGATATAAATAATTAGAAAAGTAAGCATTTGAGCTTTCATCCTATGCATCAATCAAATTAAAGTAAAAGCCTTTTATATGTTCCATAGCAGTGACCTAAATATGATCGAACATGCCATGATAATTATTTCAATAGCTGATCAACAAAATTATTGAATTTAATCTATGCCCTTCCTGCCTCTGATTCACTCCTGAAAGCTGCCACGTCCACTGAATGTTATGAAAGGGACAATATCCAATCATAGTTCCCTTCTTCCTCAGAGTTTGATAATTAGCTGGATATGATTTTCACAGCTGGTCCCTAAGAAAATAATAGGCAGCAGATGATCTAAAAACTATAAATCAAAAAAGGAGAGTTTGAGGACATGAGTAAAAGGGCTCATGGAGAAACTAAAATGGTGGATCGCTGTCTGTTTTGTGTAAAATGTACTGAAATATTGATGTCATCACTGCAAATGGGATATTCAGGGCAACCACACAGACATGCCGTGGGACCCTGCTTGGCACTCAAACTTTCCAAGCTGCAGAGAAGGTAAAATTAGGACACCCAATCAAATACCTATTTCACTGCGAAGGTAATGATGAAAAGTCTTTAAACCAGAGTTTGGGGATATGATGTGTATAAAATATGTATGGAGTATCTATTAATGTGTTCACACTTTATGGATTAATGAAAAAAATTGAAATACAGTTTATTTTTAATCTTAGCCAGAATATTCTTGATTTACAATAATTCATCATAATAGCTTACTCGATCTGCTTGTTGCAAGGCTAAGTAGTGAATTTTCTTTCATGTGTTCACAAAACCAAAGTCAGTGCATTGAAGGGTTGGTTTCCCACTTTCCCCCTGCAGTAAAACTGAGCTCATAATACTGAATCTGGACTGAAACAACATTTATGCACCAGAGATGTCTGCAAGAACTGGCTCAGGAATTAAGACACCGTGACCAAAGAGTCCAGCCAGTATTAATCAGCAGCATAGTCTCTGCTGTGACCCACTTCAGAGCCGAAACCGCATTCATCATGAAGACAAAATAGGATTTATTAGATTTTAAAAAGTTTATAATATAATTTCTTATTATAATTAAGCTTGGGAGACAAAAGCAAACTCACTGACATTTATGGTTCCCTCTTGTAATGCCTATTCATTAATCTGTGCCCTTTTAAGGTGCATAAATATAAATAAGGACAACCGCAATTACAAAGCTTGAGAAGCATTTGAGACCAGACAGCAGCACTACTTCTAGTTGCCTACTATTTAACGTAGAAGCCATTTTTTGCATTTCAGCTATTTCTTCTGCCTGAATATGTATCCGAATGCATTTTGTTCAGCAGTGAATCATCATGTCCTGTACAGTCATATAATTGGAGTTTTTTTCAGTTCTTGGTGAAGGGGCTCGCAGTGTTGAATAACATACAGCATTTAGTTTGGCTGCCCTGCGATGAATTAGCAGCCTGTCCAGGGTGTATTCCTGCCTCTCGCCCAATGTATGCTGGGATTGGCTTCAGCTGCCTCCCATAACCCTGACCAAGATTAAACAGGTTAGGTAGCAGATGCATGGATGGATGGATGGATGGTTGGATGAATTTAGCTTTGGCTGTCACAGAATCTACACTTTAATAATCTATAAAAAGGGCCTTTTACTGCACAAAGGACTCATTACTACAACGGTGGGGACTGAAAGATGAGCATGTTATCCAAAGGGGTCGTAAGCCTTCTCTACCACATATTTTTGCCATGCAGTGTCATTCAGTGCTTCCATAATATAAATTGTATATACATGTTGGCAGACTTCTATACAGCGGATGCATAGAGTGAATTTAAGTCCCCTTTTGATAATATTCTCATCTTTCAGTCCCCATGAAGGTCTGGACACCAAACATTTATTTGTCAATAAGTGCATGTCACCTTTTTAGGTCTGATTAAAGATACCCTAATTTCAACAGATCTAGGCCACCATTTTGTATCTCAAATGTCACTCTGATACCACTCAAGCATTTCTGCTCTAGTGTTTGCTTTAGTATAGCTTTACAGAAGCCAGCCCGCAGGTTTTACACAAGGAGAATATCGTCTATACTGAAGGCCACTTTCATTGCAGTTTGTTTTAAGTAGTTCTTACATGTGGTGCACATCTGCAGACAGTACGTACATGGGCTCCCATTGACGTCCATCAAAAGAATGCAACATTGGTTTCCAACAATGCTTGAGTCTAAAACATAAACAGACATTATATTTATGTATAGAATGTGAGTACTTTAAATCTTTAAAATTTATGTGTTCCCCATCTTTATTTCTTTGCAAACACAGAGCTCTGTTTTAGTGAGAACAATGAGATCAGAATGTAGTGGAATTGCTAATTTGCTCATCAATAATTAAATGTATAGCCATATTACCCAGTTTGGTTTGCATTCAACATGGATGGCATGATAGATGACTCCTTCATGGCTCCTTGGCTAACTTCTTCATTCCAGACAACCTTTCAGATGCTCCCCTGGATGGGCAGTTATTAGGACACAATGGCTGTCCAGTAAAATTGCAGTTTATTTTGCATTATATTGACCTTATGACCCAGAGGCAATTTGCTTTCACCATGATTTTTCTTGGGACAGGACAGTGATTGAGCAAGTCTTTGGAATGTTAAAAATCAGTTTCAGATGCTTGGACTGGCCAGCTGATGCATTATACAGTCTTGAAAAAGGCAGAGAGAGGCAGAGCTGTATGTTTTGATAGCGGGGGAGCTTGGAGAGACCTGTAGAGTTGTTACACTAATGAGTGCACAAGTTTTATCACAAGCAACATTTCACCACAATATCTGACATTTATGAAACATAGTTCAAGTGGTAAACAATTGCTGTTAGTGATACAGGATGTGAAACTTCTGGGCCAATATTTGTCTGGGCATGTTGCCCAGTGCCGATGCCAAGTTTCCACATTCATGGAATAAAGAGATGAGCACACACATCAGCTTATGAAGAAAGATGAAACATATTTTATTTGTATATGTAAATATGTCAACTTGCTTACTTTATTTTGAAGCAGAAGGCATGGGATAGTGACCAAGCCTCAGCATATCATTTTTTGTGATTTGATAAAAATGACAAATGAAAAACAGAAAATAAATAAAAGAAGTTCGGATGACTATGACTAGCTACTTTGAGCAACACCATTTACTGTACACGTATTTTACAGCATCAGCAGCATATAAAATGTGTCACTTTTCTGGTGCATGTATAGTGTATGATCATACAGTATCAGCATTGGCCATAATTTGTACCATTGCAAACCTAAAAGTGATGCTGTTAATAAACCCGTCTTAGCTTTTGTCTTTACCTCACATTTTTTATCTGTTTTCTACATTATATGGCAGTTCTCAGAGGACCAGAAGAAGAAGCATTAACACAGCCTGCCTCCTCCTCCCAAGCTGTCCTGGTATCGTTTGCCTGAGGGAGCTTGTCTGAGATGCAATAAATATGTGTGCAGTGACTCTGCACCACCCGGACAAGTATATCAGCCTCCTGTTGAGAGAAGCTCTCCTGACAGAGCTTCTAACTTGGTGCTTGGTGCTTCATCAGACATGACAAATCTGTCTGTTAGCTACAGTATGATGTTAAAACAATGGTGTTAACAGAGAAAAAGTAGCTGATCTGTTTAGTCCTAATAAAACCAAGCCCCCACCACACCTACAACCAGATAATGTATTCAGCTTAAGCCAGCCTCTTTTGAAACTTTATTGCCGTGCACTACCATCTTTAGTCACAAAATTGAGTTGGACAGGCCTTACTTCCCCACCTCCCTGAATTAGTGCTAGCATCTTAAAACCTTGCTGATGAATATATAGGCCACAGTGTGCTAAGAACATCTACATCAAACAAAATGCTAAATTATACACAGCATCACTGCTTCCTTTATTGCCTTCCTCCTCTTTTCTCTAGTGATTTTTATTTGTCTATAAACATACGTATAACCTACATGTAACAAAACATACATCTGAAAATTTTCAAAATTAAAAATATGTATTAATTATATTAGTTAATATGCATAATTTATAGTATTGGTGTGTATTTTTATTGTTAGCTTCCTTGAACTAAAGTATGACTTCTCTGTCAATATGTATTTGTAAAAATTAATGAGAGAAATTAGACAGAAAAAGGAGTTTGGAGGCTTAGAAAAATGTTCAAAAGCAACAGATAATAAAAAGTAATGCAGCATGCTGTGTTTTTTAGTTTGAAGCAGCGAGGGAATTATGCTGCATCAAGCAAAGCCTTCGCTGTGAAAAAGAACAGTGCCTCCAGCCTCATCAAACGACATGTATCAAATAGTCCTTTTAGTTAGACCTTCCCTTTTTTGATCCCTGGAAACAGGTTTAAATTGCTATCATATAGTTATTTTCTGGCTGTCGAAGTGTGAATAATAATTGAAAAAGTAAAGGGACCTGTGAATGTGAACAACTGAACTGTTGATTTTAGGAGGTGCACAGGTTGAAATAATTGTGAATGCACTCAGATAATCAAACAATTCTGTGACCCAGCTTTCCCCCCACACTTGTGCGTATGACACATTTTGAATGCAGTCGCTGGAAGAAGACCAAAGTCAAAATGCATTGTGCACCCCTGAATGCAAGTGCAAGCTAAGTGACTGCTTCGTGTTGAATATTGCATCATATGCGGGCTTGAGAAACAAAGGCAGCTTTTTTGCACTTTGGTTTTTGACCAAAAAACTTTCATCTGCTGCAGCTGTTAATCATATGACTTCCAGAAAACTCTTTAGCCTCTTCACCAACTGCTATCCAGAGTTCAGCAATGTGTGGATCAAAGCTGAATAGTTTCAGAATGTTATTTTCTCCAAGATTTTCCTCTTTTTTTTCTTTCTTTTTTTGGAAAATTGACAGTATTACATTTGCAAGAACATTTCTTTGTTCAGAGACTTCATCTCTTAAATTTACAAACTGCACACACACACATTCAAAGTATCGCATGGGGAGGTGGGAAGTTTCCCTCGCCCTAGCTTGTCTCAAAGTAAAAATAAATGTTGGCGGACTAGTACGTTATTTTCCGAGAACACATCGTGCTATGGCCTCTGAACTAAAGAGAAATGTTGTGAATACAGCATTTTCTGGGGTACAGGATATAACGGCACATGCTAGTAATTTCAGCCATTTACTTTGGCTAGAAACATGCCCTGGAATTTCCCCACACATTTTCGAGTAGAATTCTCTTGATTTTCAATTTGATCCATCCACCGAAGTGGAGATAAACAATGCCTGATTCACACCACCCCATTGATCCTTTGGGGAACAAATACAGACACAGAGATCAATTTGGCTGAATTATCTTCCTTTTGAGTTCAGTTCATAACTAGTCAGATTAGATGAGCTTTATTTATTTTATTGTTTTACATACTTTCATTTGTACATACAGTATTTAACCAGTTTCAATACCAATATCCAACTTTTCCCTCCTCTCTATTCACTCCTTGATTAACTTCATTATCACAAGGATGTTTTTGATTGCAGTAAATTCTGTGTGTGGAAAATTTATGTACAGGCCCTATGGGCTGATAGTTTGAGTCTTTGTTGAGCAGTACTAAAAAATAGTGGGATAACATACCACGTATTTCCTAATGGGATTAAAATGATTCTATTGGTGTAAGAAAAAGAAAAAAAAAACCTCTGTGTTTCAACCACCTGGTCTCATGGGTCAAACCTGTTCTTGGCACATCTGTGCTGTGTCTATGCAACCTGCTCAGAGGCAGGTTACCACAGATCTCCAGTATGCTGAAAACAATCTCTGATAGGGGTCCATTGCCTCTGGGTGTCTGGGTGTCTGAGACTGGAATGAACACAATGTTTCATCTAACATCCTCCCACAAAGTCTATTTATTAATTATTATTGCCAAAGGCTTACGTCAGTACCAATATACACTGCTGCAATAAAGAATAAAAGGGCTTAATGTTCACTGGCAAATCTCATTTACAATCTTTGTAGGTTGGGAATGCCATCGTCAGAACAAAATATGATGCTGATAACGTCTCCTCAAGTCTGTCTCCTCAGTTCTCCTCAAGAATGTGGCCAATTGTTAGATGTGTATGGAAGAAATCTGTGATCAGGCCTGCAGAATAATCCTTGGTTGCTGAAGTCAAAACATACTTTGCAAATTCTGAAATACACCATAGATATAGTAGTTAAAGAGGATTTTTTTTTTCTTTATTGAGCTGTGTTGCTTTATAAATGCACATGCACACTTCACCACACAGCTTGTGTGGCATGGTGTGCCTACCATGTCATTATGTCTGTTTCTCTCTAAATCCCTTAAGCAGTCTGTCCACTGTCAACTCCCTGCATTTCCTTCTCATTCCATGCTTCATTGCATTTAATAGCACCATAAAAATACTTAATTTGAGATTCTGCCATCTACTCATGTATTTCCCTCAAACTAATATGGACCATCGGGTGATCTAGACACTTCTCTAAAGGATATAACATAATATAAAAGGCAATAACCGATAATCTAATGATATGGCTTCCAAATTGAAATCATTTCTTTTCTCTGTTATTGTATGCGGAAAACATTTGGGTTCTTTTCAGTTGTTAAGCATTCACATCATGTAGTATTTTTTTGGTTTGGAAAGCATCTAATGTTGTTAGCTTCTTGAATGAAAAAGACAAAGGTTCAACTTACAGGCTGCAATGCTGCTTTGAGAGGGACAGTTGGCATCTACTGGAAAGAAAGAAAGAAAGCAAGAAAGAAAGAAAGAAAGAAAGAAAGAAAGAAAGAAAGAAAGAAAGAAAGAACATATCTACTGAAAAGCATATAGAAAATAATTTCGGGGTTAGTTAATTTTTTGAAACTTATTTTTATGTAATTGTCGATAATATAGCACAATGAGCACAATTTGAACATGGGATTTTTATTCTTCATAGCATGCATAGCTATTTTGGACATAATGTGGCTTAAGAGGATAACCAGTCCCTCTAAACATGAAAATTAAGAAATGTTAATTAAGAAAAATTAACAGCTTCTGATATTGCAACCGTGGTTAAACAAACAAGGTTCCAGGAGGTGGGACAATAAGATCACAAGAGACGGTTTCCATGAGTAGCATACTGGGATGGCAGGTATTCCATCTGCCAAGTTACGGCTTTGTAGCACCAAGAATTTGACACTTTTCAGGGTTTCCTACAGAAATAACCACAATGACCACAGACTCACAGCCCTTAAGAACACTAAATTCTGTCTTTTCTGACCTCAAATGAACACACACAATTCAGATACAACTTCACTCATCACACAATAAAGCTCCAAATTTGGGTTATTTAGCGTTTCCTCATTTTGTCTGAAAATTTCATCATCACATATGCTCCAGAAATTTGTCTTTAGGATCTGATCACATTGGAAATTCGATCAAGCTCCAATTGCGTAGTTACACATATATAATAAATACAGCATGTTTTAAAAACCTGGTGGTTGAAATATTTGTTGTACTAGCTTGCTTGCTTAATAATAATTTTTAAAAAATTTAAAAACAAATATAGTTTTTCACTGTATAATCTTTGTGGGAGCTAATTTATGTTCATTTAAATGTATTCCCAGTCATTTCACATACAAACCCCACATTATACTGGTTCATGACTCAGACAACTACAGGGCTACAAGGTTGGCCATGAAACCTCAGACTGAATTTGTAACCATTATTGTTCTCTTTATCCAAAACATGATGTAACCAGCTACATAGCCATTCATATAGCTGGCTGGCTACCTAGCTACACAGCTTCACTGAACTAGCTGTATGGCTAGCTAGCTTGCTAACTTCAGCTAGGTTCAGTTAAAATGAAAAAATGAAACTACTGTTACAGAAGTGTAGCTAGCTAGCCAGCATTGGCATATGGCGTCAATGAAATCATTAGCTTCAGCTGGATGGCTAACTAGCTGCCAGCTTACATTAAATAATTCAATTCACATTGTTTTGGAATATAGCTTGTTTAATTTGTATGATATTAATACTTCTAATAGCAGGCTACGAAAGTTTTAATTAATGACTAACAGATGGCGTTTTGTATGCATGAGTAACTTGGAATTTTTGTATGTCCTGTGTTGAAAATATTTTTGTAGAGATACAATTGACCCTGTTTCATGCAGGATAAAAGGGTTTAGCTGTTGCTCAAAACAGCTAGAATATCTATTCTCCATTCTCCAAGTCTGACATAGAATTGTTGGTCAAAGATCCCAGCATCCATTTTGACACAAGTGCATAACTGTTACAACAGGTTTATTTTCCAAAGTGTGTTCTGATTCAAAGTGTGTTCCATTTCTCTGAAAAAGAATCACAGAAATAACAGAAATGTCTGGGGCAAAGGATGGAAATTGATGTGACATAAACTGGAAATGGAAACATTTTGGAAGATTTTACTAGAATGGTAAATTGATTGTACTATAATATAGAATTTGTTGAATATTATTGGTAATAATAAAGATGCAACTCTTCTCCTCTTTGCCTGAATCCTGTAAGTATATTCTCTGTGTGGTCAATGCGACATCCATAATGTAGGCCTTCGTTGTCTAGAAGCAACATCCTGCAAAGAATGTATTGACTTTTTGAAGTCTGTATAATAATGCACCACCTGACCAGTCCCAACATCTGAAACAAATTTTTAACATTCAAAAGACTTACTCAATGACCTAGCCCTAGAAAACCAGAGTGAATAGGTATGAAATAAGCTTTGTTCACTACTTTAACATTGAATACTGAAAACATGCGCAAATATGTTCTGTTCATTGCACAGGTGTCCATTGCGTGTTTTTAGAACTCCTAAATTGTTCGATTATTTATTTGGGATTCTAGATTTTCTCCAGTTGGCGAAGTGAATTTCTAGTAACTGTAGAACTTTGGTGACCTTTGTAAAACGTCAGTTCACCAAAAGTACACAGAAGTTTTCTGTGACTTTTCAAACTGTTATATAAATGTACAGTATACTTTCAGGATTAACTCCTGCATTAACTGTTGTTTTAGGGCATTCTGCACTTTTAGATCTATACAATCATCATTAAAAGTCTTCACCCCATGATTCTTTTTATTTTGTCATAGTAGGGATTCTTCCTTGCCTTACCATCTGCCCGCAGTTAGTTTCTGATTGCATGTGGCAGTAACATAGCAAGAGAAGCGTGAGCAAAACAGGACCTCCCACTTACTTCAAACGCATTTGCTGTAAACATAGTTCATTTGTTATAATGGCAATCAATCTCTGCTTACCATATCAACAGTTTAGGTTATGAGTGCATAAAACAAAAAAGTGTGCACATAAACAGAATGAAACATCAAAACAACAATATTTTGTTTGCAGTGTTAGAAAATGTCCTCAGCCTTAGATGCAAATAGAATTTTAAAAAGTATGCATGTCCATAGAACACCAAGCATATCAACTGTAAACAAGGGGGCTGTGGAGAAATCACAATGTCGCCTAATTTCAAAATAGTGCATATGATCATTACTATTTTTGTGTGTTTTTATGTTCTGTGTATTTTTGATTTCCCATGCATCTCTCAGCTATTTAAAAATGTTCCTTGTAAATGTAAAACATATTTCTTCTCATTTGCAGGTATAATAATAATAATAATAATAATAATAATAATAATAATATGTATTATTATTATTACAGAAAAATAATATTGAAATAACTGAAATACTACTGTCACCTCACAGCAAGAAGTTTGTGGATATGAATCTCAGCTTGGGGCCTTTCTGTGTGGAGTTTGCATGTTCTCCCCATGTCCATGTGGGTTTCCTCCGGGTAGTCCGGTTTCCTCCCACAGTCCAAAGACATGCAGGTAGGCTGATTGGAGACTCTAAATTGCCCATAGATATGGGTGTGTGAGTAAATGATGTGTGGCCCTTCGATAGATTGGTGGCCTGTCCAGGGTCCATTCCTGCTTCTCGTCCAATGCTCCAGCACCCCCGCGACCCTTCTCAGGATAAGCAGGTATAGATAATGAACGGACTACAGTGGATAAATAGCATGCATTAGCTTTTAAAACCAGCATTTCAATTATTTGCAAACAATATTTGCTGAAATATTTGATGATTAGTTTTAAGTTTCCATTGTGTTTGATTTTATATGTTTTACTATAACAAATCTTAATTCTGTTCCAGCCAGCTTCAATGAATGGTATAATGGAAGATCAAATCTGATGCTGCCCAAACCAAGAAGTTGGCAGCCTTTTCTCTTGAAGAAATACTGTTATTAGAAAATCATTATCCATGGATTGGCCAGTGTAATGTGGTCACTTGGTTAGAGACATGAGGGCACACCACTTAAATGAGTAAGGGAATCACTGGAATTCCCATCTGCACCAGTAGAACAAATGAAAATACAAACAATTAAAAATTACAAATAATTATGGCATTCAAGTGAAATGTCTGTTCATTGTTAAAAGATATCATACTGTCGGCCTGATACTATTAACTGCAATGTATTGAAGTGCTTGTTTGGACCAGTGATAATGCGTAGGCTTTCTACATGGGGTACGTTTGACAAAGGAGCCCTGAACAATCTAAGGAACTATTAATGCAGCTAAAATAAAACTGGGACTGTAATATTTCTATTTTTTGTGTTCTGTTTTAGGTTTTCTAAGACCAGATGTGATCCTAGTTTATTTCAAGTGATGACTGTTCATCTTTTCTTTGATAAGTCTTGGCAGAACAAACATTTATTTTATTCGCTACTCTAAAATGCAAAATGTCCACTGTAAAATGTTCAGTGTTAAATCAACACTTAAAGAGTACATATGGTCCCTATTGGACTTGTATGTACTTTTTTAGAGTTTAATTTGTCAATGATGCTGATTACCCTTGGAAGAATGTGGTAAATATCAACACTAGAAAATCATTAAACTAACACAAAGCTGATTCTGGTTTTTAATTACATCTGAATAAACACCAACAATTGTTTAGATGATGCCTGTTCATGCTTGTTTATAGCCCTAATCAAAATGCTTGTCTCCATTTTGTAAAACAATAAAAATAATGCCTCGGATACCATATCTTTTACTTTGTGATGCCTCCTGTAGAACTTAAGCAGTAAGGCAATAGGGGAATCCAGAATATGAAACTATGGCCCTGGAGCATATCCTTAATGTGTTTATGTTGCAGCAAAAAGCTGAATAAGTGAACGGAGCAAATCTTTACTGTGATATCACAAGTACATTTGCTTCTTATTCCAAATGGTTTAGAGGTTCAGGCACAACACTTATGAAATAAAAACTTTTACAATAAAGCAATTTCAAGCAAGTATTGCTCTGCACAACTGGGTAGGGTGAGAGTAGTGAGATCACTGATTAATCAGGTCAGAAACCACAGCTTATGCGAGAGGAAAGTACAAGTTTGCAGAAACTGACAGTTACTGTACATCATCGTGCCATTTGTTTCTCTTTTTCAATGGCACAGAGAGGTGACATTTAATTACAGTACTGACCTGTTTTTTTGGTCAACATTCAATGAGGGCAATGCACTTTTCTTGTCGTGAAACTTTCAAATATAACAGAAAATTTAGTTGGCTGAACTTGATTGAAAAGGCTGCTAAAGGCGCAGAGTTATTTGCCTGCCATTTCTTCATTTGTTTGGCTTTGGGGCCAACTATGAAAAGTTTTCCTTTTAGACAGTTGGTTTCAGTGCAGCTGAGAGTGCTGGTCAGACATTTTTCCACTTCACAGACATTGAGCCTTGCTGTATAAACTGTTTTGTGATGGAAAGAGAGGAATATTTATTAAATTGTGGTCTATTCCCTACCTCGTTTCATGGCCATTTAAAAGAAAGGGACCATACACTGGTATTTCTGTAACGTCATATAGAATTTGTTGTCTCAAATATGCAGAGTCTCAAATTCACAAATCACAGCTTGCACACAAAACAAAATGACACCTTAAAATGTGTGCCAATTGTGCACTGGTGTAGTATCCAGTGGCAATTTCTTCACGAAGAGAAACAGCCATGAAGTACTACATCATGAAGAGGTCACAATAGCTGTGATTTTTCCTAAAGCTCTGCAGCCTTCACTATTTTTTGGCATTTCGGCTGCAAAGTCTAAATTTTATACATTATACATTTCATACATTCTTTCTGCAATACACTTAAATGTATCACCGATTGAAATGAGAATGATCTTTCAGCTCATGAGTGAATAGAATATCTGAATAAATGTCTTTGTTTATTAGTTTTTTGTCCCTTACAGAGACCCTGTTTTCTGTTCAGTTGCAGTAGGCAGGACACATTTATTTGCCTTGGAAATAAAAGCATATCAAGTACTTAATTTACTTGAGCACCCAGAAATCAAACCATAATATACTAAGTCAATGTGGTAGAAAATATGGCACAGTAGTTGAGGGTAGATGAGAAACAGGTGACATCACTGTCTCCTGGCTCTGTATTTTTCCACCTCAGCAGTGAAAGGAAACGGAGGCGTGATCCGAAACAGCTCAGACACTCCCCAGGCTTAAAGCAACAACAATATTCGGCACAGAAGGATATGGTGTGACTTGAAAATGATGTGTAGTAATCCTTAAAATCTCAATCTTTAGTCTAAATTCAGAATGTTACTCATTCTTTTTGAGCTTCAAGAGTTAGAAATTATGTTCTAGACAGTGACATGTATTGAGCAATGCTTGGAGAATTTTTTTATTTTTTTTGTAAGATGTAGCCTATATATCAATTTACCAATTTACCTTTTTATGCTTGTTTGTGTAAGGTTACCTATGATGGTTTATAATATTATTCCAATTGATAATGACACTTGTGATCAAATTTAATTTATTTTTATGTTGCTCGGACAGAACACTCAAAAAATTCTATGATACTTGTAAAGGTGGGATAAGGCAATGGGAGTTGTTGACAGTTGTGGTGTCTTGTCTCTTGTGATAATATGTATTTATTTATTCATTTATGTATCCACATACATAATTTGAGAGAGCACAGTTTCTGGGTTAACAGGATCATTTTACCAAGACATATATTTAAGCATGTGGCCCTCTAATAAGAAACACTTACAGAGCCCACAAGTGCAACTTTGAAAGGGATCAGTGGTGTTGCTGGTTGAAATTTGATAAAGCACTTGGTATATCAGGGTGAAGGCTTGTCTGTTTTTAGTGTTTCAAATGAAGTTCTGTGGTGCTGCAAACCCCCAAAGAGCTAACATTCACTGACTTTGAGGATGACAATAACAATACTGAGACAGTGACAGACACTGAAATTCCTGTGTGCAGGGATATAATCTGTATATAAACTTTCCAATAATCTTTGCTGAAAACATTGAGAAAATTATATATTTTTTTCCAAATTATATTGCCAACGTCAATTACATTGTCATGGTCAAATAAGAAATCAATGGGGAGATACAGTACCTGAAATGATTGTACATAACTTGATTCTGTGGCATTTGTGCCTTCTAATATTTCTTTAATATATGAAGACTTGCAGATTGGAGGCTGTGGAAAAAGCATTTAAATCGAATTGAAGAATAGTTCAAAATAACATTTGTGTATCCATATATCTGTATTACACATTATTTATATAGTCTACGTCTAGTCATAACCAATTCCTAGGTTTTTTTTCACACTACAGTGAAACCTCAAAAGGCTTTTCTTTGGCTTGGGCATATATTTCATCAAACATTCATTTGCATGTAATGAGCTTTAGATTTTATTGCTAGAACAAAAATAGACTAGGCTTCAATAAAACGCACTAGCTGTGTATATATTTATTAAAACAGATGTGAATTTTCACAAGGACTAAAGGAAAATACTTTTACATGCCTACTGATGGATAAATGTTGAAAGATGGTTTGCACTTGCCCAAAAAACTGTGTCTTTTTTTGTAAAATCATTCCATAGAATGTTTTATATTATTTTATGCTTTATGTAGAATGAACATTATATGTGTAATGTATATGTGTAGTAAGGCAATGTTCTTGTAATTAGTGGGCTTCAGAACTCTTCACAGTATGTGCTTTTGAATATGTTAAAGCATTTTAATCAGAATAATGTTTTTAATGGCCACTGGAGTGCTTTCTCACCCACCTGAGACACAAAAAATAAAAAGATGGAGGGAAGGATGAATCCTTCTGTGGCGGGGGGGGGCTGCATGTCTGTGGACATCTTAGGTGGAGTGTTGTGTTATTACTTATTTAATATGTCCACAGTACACTACATTGTTTTGAGCTGTTGAAGATGGTTGATCAAATTGCTAATGAGCTCAACAACTGATACAGTTAGAAAATTGAACTCCAAGTGAGAACATTCAAACAGGCTCCGAAAGGTCAGGAAAAAATGCAATATACATATTAGTTTAGGTGATAATCAGAACTGGTTCGTAATAGTATTGCTTGTTCATAGTTCATAAAATAAAGTAACTGGCTTGTAAACAGAATTATAAATGGCTCGCTGTCTAGGTGTCCAATATGCCAGTGCTGCTTCTCCTTTTCCCGCATGGTGAACCTGCTATTTATCAGAGTAAGTTGAGAGGTTTCATGGTTCCAGTCCAAGGTTCATAGCCCACAGGATCTGTCACAACCGATGAAGTGAACAGAACCCATAGCAATTGCATAACTCTTCCTAACTGTCTATCTACTCCAGGGGCAAAAAGTGGGTCCAGCCAATATACAGTATTTGAAAATAATCTCCTTTTACTCTATATCCAATTTTCAGATTCTTACAATTCACCTGAATCAGGAAAATGGCTACAACTAGTACCACAGTGAAGCAAGCATAAAAAATATGTCGCAAAATGGCAGATTTGAGATTTAAATAAAAAAGATCTTGTAAATACGAGCAATGCTTATGCAAATGAGGTCAACATTAGTAACCGACACATAGGTCATTGGACTACATGCATCTATTGTCTTGAAACAGACATAATGAACACACATTAATTTTTTATCCCAAAGTTCAGTTCAGTTTCTATACATAGCCCATTTCCATGTTTTCTGTTTGTTGAGTTTCCATACATAAGTAACATGTACAATGTATTCGGTATTGGAAATCCTATAGATTTGTCAAACGCAAATAGTAGAAAGGGCAAAATATTAATTGATGTTCTTGCAAATCACAATCTCTTGCTTCAAATAGTTTGCAGATTGGTAGTATATTGGTAGTATATTTGTCTATCATTTGTGTTAACCGCTGCCTTCACTATATCCATTCACTATATTCATTTATTCACTATATTTGCACCCCTGAACTATATTCAGTACAGTGGGAAAAACTATAGATAATGCCTACCATAGATAGTGCCTAGTCAGTCCTCAGGCCATCGTCACATAGTGTTTGTGGATTAACTCTGTAGCGATGATTGTGGAAGTCAATTGTCAGTTCCTTTGCTAGTTCATACACAAAGCAGAGAGCCTACCAATTACATTCACCATCTGGTGATGGGAGATGACAGGCCTTGATTAACAATTCAAATTGGATCCAGACCCTCCTCCTGCAGTGCACTGCTGCATACCCAATAAGCCACTGGCTAAATTGTTCAACAGGCCTGCCTACCACAGGTTGCATTCACATCGCTGGCAGAAGGTGTAAGACTCCCCAACACTTTTTATGTGTATTTTCATGTTGGAGAGTTTGATAATGACAGACCCCCAAACTCCACACCGGAGGGTTTCAGGAGATCTGTACTACTTTGAAGAAGCAGTAATGAGCACAGATTTCCAGCGTTGAAAAAAGCATTAGCGTCAATAGCATAGTGCACGGAGTTCAACAACGTTGGACTTCCTAAATCCCTCTGTGAATAAAAGCTTTTTGCAAATATGGAAATTGAATTTTTTTACTTGATCAGCTGAAAAAGATGGCAAATTCCGTGAATTTAAAAATACATTCATTTCATCTAAACCAGTAGCTGCTTTGGACTTGTGGTATGTAGTTTGGGGTAAAATTTCTAAAGTGCTTAGTAGATTTGAGATTGTTGACAGAGCATAGTTTTAGAGCCAGTAGTAGTCTGATAGATCTGTCTCTATGCTTATAATTATCTCCGGATGCTTAAGAAGCAAAAAAAAGCTTTTGTCATGTGGATTAAATTTTCAGTTTGGAAGGAATCGAGACCTGCCCATCTGATGAATGTGTATTATATTATCACGGATCAAGAGTGTGGTTCTTTGTAAGACTCCCTGACATTTGTGAGTTTGTTGCAGATATGCACTGTGGTGTTACGTATTCAATGGAGAGGTCCAAATGTGATCATCTGGGCAGGTTAGTGTCCCATCAGCTTCAGGTGATTGATGGCTGCCTGATGCTGGTGAAGTCCTGAGACCTTGCCTTCTGCCATTCCCACAGATTGATCTAGATGTGACAATGACAGTCTGGCAGGAGAACACACACTCTGCAACATTTTTTCTGGGATAAAATATGGTCCATGAAAGGATGTCACTCCCACAGTATTGTGGTATTTCCATTAGGAAGTTCACACCTGGCTATTTCTGCCATTTACGGTAGTAGGTGAAGATTTGTGAAATACAAGAGCTACTTCTGTACTATTACTGTAAATAGTTGTCTAATCAATATGCAATAATAGTATTAGCATTTCCATAGAGATTAAATGAAGAGGAATTGTAGCAAATACAGTTAATCGTGAACAAAAAATGTTTCTGTCTAGTAAAATAGACAAGAATGCACCACATGCACAGTAAGCCAAATAAATTAATTAATTAATTAATTTCTGTAGAGATTATATTTTATATGACAATGTTGCTGATTCTGGAGAAAGTTATGTGTTTGTATTCATATACCAACGAGTGCTCCTAATGACAATAACGTGTAACTTTGGTACCCCAAACCGTAACGATTTTATCCAGCCCATTTCTGACTGTCATTTAGTATCCATATTGCTACTTACAGCTTGAAAATTTACACTGGAGTCCTGGGATGTGTTATTAATGGCCACGCTGATTTTAAATGACGTTCTCAAAGCATGAGTGGCACCACGCGGCCCCACTCTCTCTGGCTTGTCTTTCAACTCCATCTGTCTTCACTCTGTCCCACGCTGTCGCCACCCACAGAACACGTCAGTTCCATTAGACGCACGCTCACAGTGTCCACCCCCCCCCCGCGTTGCTTGTCAGTCATAAAAAAAAACCTCAACACCGTTATAATTCACAGTTCACTCATTGTCACCCCTAGGATGAATATGGCGGTTCAGTTCAGGGGTCAGACAGTAAAAGTCCTGCCGTGTATTTCTTCCACCCATTAACTCAACCAGCTGATTTCACTGATTAGTTCTACCGCCTGCCTGAAGTATTGTGCTAATTAGCAAATCTAGATGATTGGAATAAAATACTGGGGAGAAATTTTACTTTATGAACCTGGATTTTCCATCTCTGAATCATATTTAAGAGGAAGACTTTCTGAGGTAGCTGTAATTTTGCACTGGAGCGTACGAGTAATTGCAAGAGCAAGTGCAAGAGATCCTTATGGATGTGGGTGGCTGAGTGGTAAACTCACATTCTCAGGGCTTTCTCAGCTCATTCAGCTCATTCTTGTGGGTGGTTATCCCACAGCATTGGCTCCACTCACCGAAAGGCACCACACAGCCTCGACGCAGGGCAGCACAGAAGCTCCTTGCCAAAACCTTGAAAAGTGGGAAAGTGTCTCGCACTGCCGATGGCATGGAAAGACCGTTGTGGGATTCCTGTACGGATTCCGTCTCACTTCCTGGTGTGCTGATATGCTGACATGATCATTCATTTGAAGAGGGAAAAACATGTTTTTAAATTACAGGGTTATGGGGCTTACACAGAAACTAAATGTGTGTCTGCTGGGGACAAAATGAACTGGAGTGATCAAGAAATGCAATCACTTATTGCACTGCAGCCATTGGGTACATCTCATCATCAGGACTGTTACTTCAATTGACTGAAAAAGCATTGCCAGAAAAAATGCATGTAACATTTAAAACATTTGACTGTAGCCTGAGTCTGATTAAATTACTGAACGGTGGTTTCCCTTTATAGTTCTGCATTGGATAGTCATTTCTTCAAACCCTAGGGCCATAGTAAATATTTACATTATAAATAGGGCCACCAGTCTGTTTCCACCATGTGACCAGCAGGGATTTAAACCAATGGTTATCCTCCAAGGGGTCCCCATAGGCACCCCAACAGTACAGTCAACTGACTAATTGTACGATCAAGTTTCTAAATGAGACATTTATAAATAAACAATTAGTTGATCAATATGGGGAGAGTCAGGAAGGAAAGTGAACATGGATGGAAGTTTAAAATCTACCAAAAGCATGTTTTTGAGCCAGTGTTCCTCACTTCCGGTCCAGTTCCGGTCCTGTTGTCTTTCGTTGTTACTCAGAACTTGAGTAGCACAGCAGTTGATTACACAGTTAACTCTGGTCACTTGATTTGTTGGGTCTGAATTCATCGCTAATCTTAAGGAAAAACTAAAAACCAGCAGACTCTATGGCTCTCCAGGACCAGGGTTGAGTATTACATTAATTAAATGCATTCATATGAAGCAGAGGAGCCCAGTCTTATCCAAAAAGGGCTGGTGTGGCAGCAGGTTTTTGCTTTAGCCCAGCACTAAGACATCTGATTCTACTGAAAGACTCGACTGAAGACCATGATTAGTTAATTAGTTGAATCATGAATTTATTGTTTGTGCAAGTTAAATGTTATATAATTGCTCTCATTTTTAATGTGGGCAATTCCCTCTGCTTCTAAAAAAAATATGTCATGCCCATGTACAACATTTAAAAACACTGCAGCATGCAACAGTAGTAAGTAATCTAAATGAATTTAGCATGTGTGTGTTGCTTGCAAACACTGTTGTCAATCATCATCTCTGCTTAATTCGTGTCAATTACTTCATTAACCTAAATTATTGAGGTACTGCAAATGGGATAATTGTTTGACAGGGGGCTTGAAAGACAGACTATCGTGACCTGGGAGGATTGAAGTACAATGCAAGTAAACAAGGAGAGACAAACTGGTGGCCTTAACTGTAAGCATTGACATTCCTGGTAAGCTGTCAAGTTTGACAACTTCAAGATAAGATTTTAAATTACTTTGCATGAAAAAAAGGTTAGGATTGTCTCACTACATTAAAGCTCAAGTCTAAAATACCTTCTGGAGGTATCATTTAGTCAGTTGTGCTGGCCCTGTTGTGAAGAACTCCAGACCTCACAGAAAGCGGAGGAAGATGTATGGGAAAGGATCGGAGTGTCAGACAGAGACATTTCTCTTTCAGCTGGGCTGCATCGGTGCCAGGCTAAGACCACTTCATCCAGAAAAGCAAGATTTAAATCAACACACACACTGTCACTCTTTGTCCACGCTCCTGGTAGTCAGCCAGCGAGCTGGACTAAGAAGTTTAGAATATAAGGTTTTCTCTGTGTCTGTACTTCACACTGCATGGACAGTAGAACAGGTCTCCACCCTTTCATTGCTTTTTGAAATACCAATATGCAAAGTCAACCATGGCATATTTCCTGCAATGCTAATCTGGAAATATAAACTGCTTTATTATGGCGAAAAAACTTGTTTGGTGGCAAATTGCCTTTACCATTGTATGGATAATCTGATAATATAATTTCAGTTAATACCATTTATTTTTCCTGCCCTGTCCTATCTGTCCAATTGTTTCCACCCATGTGTAGACATAATATTCTGAAGTATACTAATACTACTTTATACTTTTAAATTTTTGAAGTATAATTACAGTTTATATAATTATAGGTTCGCTGAAGTACATCATTTTCTCACAAGGATGTGTGCACTCCTTGCCCATGGTATATGAAGAGGTTAAAACTCCGTAGAGGATGCGGCACGTAGGCTGATGTTGAAAAATATAATTAAGAGATTGGAGCAATAATATATAAAATTATATTAGATGCTGCATTTAAATCTAATTTCCCAGAACACTCACAATGAATACCCTCAAATCCCAGGGAAAAATCTCTCCTGGTGTTAATACTAACATAATGGACATCCTTAATTTAATACTGGTTTTCATTCAGCACTTTAGTCTACGTGTTTTAAGGTAAGCTGTAGCATGCAGGACATTTGGATAGGCACAGGATAATTTCTAATCTGCTACACCAATGAGAACAACCTGACCACTTCAGCTTATTGTACATTTCTATTGTCAATTAACTTTATATTTCACGCTGCTGAATGTTTGCGTATTGGTCAAATTCCTTTCATGAGCACATACAAATTCTTAAATTCACTGTGTTGATAATTCAGAAACTGTGGTGGCTAAAATGAGCTCCTGGTAACACAACACCAATACAGAATGGGGGTGGAGAGAGCAGAATCCTGGCATAAAACGTCTTCTGCACGCTTCTTGATGGTGCTTTTTCCTATCTACTTTGGCCTTGTGTGGTATTTTGTTCATTCTGCAGTGTTGAAAGTAGTGTATTATAATGACAAACACATTTACTAATAGCAAGGGAATACATTTGTTTACTCTTCAGGTATAGAATAAAATTTAAACAATCATGCTGCGTAAACAAGCTACCTGAATATTTCACATAGAGAATTCTGCCCTCTAATTTAATATATTTGTTCTAACAAATGACAAGATTTTATTGCAATCACAACATAGTATTTGTAAACAACACATAAAGAAGTGGATCAACATGGTAAACATTGATTATTTACAAAATGCTACCACCTGTGAGTCACACATGAACTATATTAATAAATAACTTCATTCCAGGAATTGTTTTTGGGTAATATAGATGGAGTTATACATTGGTAAAGCAAATATGCCTAAGGTATAGTGTAGTTGTGCAGTGTGAACTCCCCGAAGAAGGGGATTCCTGCAAAGGAGGACTGGAAATGCAGCATATTGTTAATGAACTGGTCTTGTCATTCAAAGATGGTAAGTTTTCCTCCAGTGTGGGACATTGGCATGAACCCATCAGCAAAGAAGCCTTTTTACCATTAAAATGACACCAAAAATATAAATGAATAGCCAATGTGTTTAAGTATGTTTGCTGGTAATATCTTTGGCATATACAGTAAATATTGTAAAATAGCAACATACTGAAGTTCCTTGTTAGCCAATTTTGGGTTTTACATCATCAATTTTCATGTCAGCCAAATAAAAGTGTTTTATTCCATTTATTTTATTATTTATTTTTCTGGGGGTTCAGGACAGACATTTTTCAGTCCTAAGAGGTCATAGGAAATTTACTGCCCTGCTAGAGTGACTGCAGCAAACACCTCATTACGATGGCTCCTTTGAGACAGGAAACTATGTAACATTGTTCTTTTTAAACTGTACATTTCTTGGCTATTTTACTGTGTGACAAACAGCTTTGGGTCGAAGTGCAAGTTCACCTTCTTAAAAAAAAAAGAATTGTGTTGCATAACACTTTTATTAAGTGTACTCAGTTTTCTGTTAATATAAAAAAATAAAGGTCAACATTTTGAGCATTACCTTTTAAACTCGCAATATATTACACTAGCACTGAGAAACTATAGCAAATAATATGACAAAGAATATAAAGAACTTGAATGCAGTTTTTATATTTTATTTACTAAGCTACTGTGCACATATTTCATTTTATTTATGAAAAGGCTGCAAAGCCAATTGCCTAGCTACACACCTTACTAACTTACTAGCTACTGGGGGCAACATAGCTCAGGAGGTACGTGTGGTTGCCTGGCAGTCGGAGGTTCAATCCTGTTCGATCCCCCGCCCTGGGCGTGTCGAAGTGTCCCTGAGCAAGACACCTAACCCCTAACTGCTCCCAACGAGCTGATTGGTACCTTGCATGGCAGCCTTTCACCGTTGGTGTGTGAGTGTGTGTGTGAATGGGTGAATAAGAGGCATCAATTGTAAAGCGCTATATAAATGCAGTCCATTTAAATTCAGTCCATTTACTAACTGTGAATGGTTGAAGGTGATATTGTATTAGCCTTTCCCTTGCTGCCAATCATGGTTACAGGTTAAAACATGCATATTAGTTAATACACTAATGATGCAATATGAAGGGTATCTATATGCTATCCATTGCCTTTCAGTGTTTGTCTGTGACGGACATGAATAAAAAAATATGTATTTTAAAATATTTTATTGCGAATAGAACAAGGCCATTCTACACATGTGAGGTAGTACACAGTACATATCACTAATTCAGGAAACCAGAAGAATGCATATCTTAAATTCTGCTAGGACTTAAATGAAACAGCTGCTGAACACTGTCACATAAATATGCAAATATAAGAGTATAGCATTCGTCCAATTTCAAGCAAAATACATATTTATTCTTAAAAACACCATTCCTATGGATACGTTGTTACAGTATAATACAAATTTATTATATGATAATTAACTGTCCAGAATGTTAGCAATGACAAAGCCACATGCTGGATATACGCAACTTGAGAATGACTTCTCTTTAGCATTGTACTTCCTGACCTGCAGGAGCATCAGCCAGTCTTCTGCAGAATCTGACTGTAATAGCAGTGAAATCTGTTCGGAAATACAACTTAGACTTAGCAGCATCCTTTCACTGTACTTTACTCATAAAAATATAAAAATAAAAACATAATGATATATTTCATAATATAAATTCCCACTGCTTAGCCTCATAAATCATTAAAACCTCAAACACATTTAAGCACCTTTCAGGGGCACCAGTAATATGAGCCTGACCTGAACATGTAGCCTTTGTGACAGGCTTCATCAATTACACATGACTGATGTAATGCATTCCTATATTTAAGTGCTAAGATTGACAATATTACTTATACACTGCCCATTTTATTGTATGCTACTGCATGCAGGAAGTTTGTAAGCAAGAAATATACCAAATATAACAGGGAAGACATTCTTATTTACAACAAATTATTGAAGATCCATGAAACATTTGACATAATTTTGACATGATGATTCCTTTTTGACGCAATGATTCTGCTGAAAATGAAGATTAATCAAGTTGGCTGTGCCCATGCCAGCGCTGTATCCAATGTCCACACATGTCAAGTTTCCTGTTCAGTTAACATTATCAGAATGATGACGGATGCCTTGTTTTCACTGCAGCCCAGGCGGAAAGGGACTGACAATAAGAACTGCAATTATTGCCCACCCAATGACAATTGCTGGGTTTATTACACAAGTCCTCTGCCTGTACTCAAATGACCCCGAATATTCTGAAAGCCTTGCCTCCAGGGGGATTCTGCAGGCTGGGAGGAAGAGGAATAATCAAAATCAGCTATGCGAAAAACATGTTCTAAACAATGAAGTAAAGCATTTCTTTTGAATGTCATTTAACACAAGTTGATGCAGAACAACGATAAAACTGAGCTTGCATATTTTTATTTTAATTATTGTTTTTTCAAGGGTTCATTGAGTTGAAAGACACGGGCATGGCTTAGTTTACTTCTTATCGAAAACAAACAAATACTCAAGTACTCAAGTTTTGAAAAATTGGACCATGCTGAAACATTCTATTGTACCTGATAGTGCTCAGGGACAGGGTGCTAATGTGGCACAGTGGTCTCTCTCTCTCTCTCTTTGGAGGTATTGTTTTTCTAATCAGCTTTTTTTCAGGTTATAAATTCATAAGCTTGCAGGAGTCAGGCAGCTCTTTCCCCACTACACCTCTGTTGGCCACGTGGGCTGACACTAAGCTAACCCTTTATTCACTGCCACTAAGCCTGCCAGCCAGCTCTGGTGAGCAGAGATTTAAAACCACCACCACTACCACCACCAGCATGCCAGCAGCTCCTACTTCTCTGAGCACTGATCTCCATCAGAAGACTTCATTCCATACCTTTCTGAGTATATCCCATTTTGATAAGAGGCAATGTATTGTCTTTTGTTGTCCACAGGCATCACATCCAACCAGCCACCTGATTGGCTCTCAAGGATGCCAGCATGGATTGCAGCTCGACATATACTGGATGTCTGAAAACACAGAGAGGAACAGAGATGTAAAAATTCACTGCAAATATGACGTACCTGCACGTTGATGGAATATATTTTTTAAAGACAAAAACATTAAAATAACCTATTGGAGCACCCACTAAACCACAGCATCTGAAATTTCTTTCAGCTGTATATTTTATTTTAAAGTTAAAATCATTACATCTAAATACACACTTTTGGGGTGGAATGCCATGGTCACAAATCACAGAAAGTTATAACACTTGGAAAAGAAAAATCAATGGGAGGTTTAACATTTAGAACCGAATCATGAGTTGTAAATCCAGTTCCAGTCACAAACGGTCACATGCTGTTTTCATTATTTACATCAACGAAGACTCAAGCTTTTTAAAGCCCCCTCCAACGTGTTCTGTTAGTTTAGAACAGCATTTCACACTGCATGAAATGATCTTGTATTGTTGCCCATCACTGAACCATACAGCAAGTTTAAACATCCATGTAACTTCACTGTTCTCTGCAGACATAACAGTCTACCAGCCAAGGCTGAAGTCCAGTGCAGTGATAGAACCCACCAAGCTGTTTTGGAACTTAGGTGACTGACAAACTTTCCAATACGGGTGCCCATGCTGAAATGAATTGCCACATTCACACTTTTTGAACAGTGACTGGTCTGGAGACAGAATATGCCGCTGTTAACATAATTAATTATTTTGTGAAAGTATTTTGCTAAACATGCTGACAACTCAGTTTGGCTCTTCTGGTTTTTTCGTTCGTTTATTTCTACTGTACTGTTGGTTTCTAGGATATGGATTTTCATGTATTCACATTATACTCAAGAATAACAAGAGGGCTACTCCAGTCTCTTCTGTGAATATTAAGTGTGAGCTGAAGTTGTAAGTGACATCTGAGCTGGATTGCTGTGTCTTGAAAAATACATACATAAATAAATAAATAAATAAATAAATAGTGCTGCGTGAAAAAGAAAATCCAATTAAAAGGCATGCCAATTCACTTACATCTGCATATGTTGATGTTCCAATAACCCTCGCAATGTCAGGGTTCTCTTGCATGCAGTTGCCGGGACAGTATATCCTGAAAGGAAACAAAGGGAGGCGCTGCAATACATGTACACTAGTATGACAGTTTGACATACTGCAGAGGTTTCCTCACTGGTGCCATTTACAGCTTTGCATTTTATTAATCAACCTGGAAAGCAGTTCAATGCAGCTGGATTTGAGTTCACCGACTTTTTCTAAGCGATAAAGAGCTGGTGAGGAGTCAGTTATGTGTTTACCTTGGACAGTGACTGGCAGGCTTTTGGTATGGACACAATTCTGCAACTGTAGTCTGACACGTGATAGCTTTTACTGAAAGAGAGGGAGTTGGCTATCAATATGCTGACTGTATTCAATGCGACACACTGAGTGACTAAGATTTAAATAGGACTCACCTGTCACTTTTGATACTGTAAATGCATTTGCACTCAGGTACTTTCTGTAGATGATAACAGCAAACACAAAAGCATTTAAATTCAGTGAATTAAATTAAATGATTAAACAATCAATAAAGTTGTATACAATGAAATTGGCCTATTGCAGATGAATATGCCCTTGGACTACATACAGTACACATGAATTAATATGTCAAATGTATCAATTTACCAATGCAAATACTGTACTGTATGTGGAAAAGATGCAAGACCTAAATGTTTGTCCTTTGCTTTTCCTTCAGAAAACACAGTCTAGCAAGTTACCATTGATGACTGCTGCCAAACAATGTTTCAGAAATAAAAAGCTAACAATTGTATTTCATTTCAAGACAAAAAGTCAACAGGATGCAGGCCACAGCCACCATTACCCTAAAGACTGAACTCCATTTTTGTTGGATTTGATGAAGTACTCCTTTCGGCCTTGTCTTGTGACATCCAGCCAGCCT
Organism: Anguilla rostrata; assembly: GCF_018555375.3. Lineage (NCBI taxonomy): Eukaryota > Metazoa > Chordata > Actinopteri > Anguilliformes > Anguillidae > Anguilla > Anguilla rostrata. The sequence continues at coordinate 51,511,781 of NC_057936.1, read as the reverse complement.
CCTTCATTGTCAATTACTCCATAATGCAAACCGGCTCTGCAAATGCTCGATTGCTGTAAAAATATTAAAGGAAAAATCATATCGTCCTTTGCTGTCATCCATAAATCTCACTGATTGATTAATAACACGGCAAATGTAAAAAGAGGTTGTGCTCCCAATTCTCCTTGAGATAAGGCTACAGCACGTTACTCATTTTGATGAAACATTTATGGATGACATTAACCACCAAACATTCCAAATATCTCTGAACTTTCAATAAGCACTTCCCCTTGGAGCCTGTTCATGCTGTGTACTGGATCAGTGATGGATACAGAGTCTATGCACCATACATGTTCCTCTAAACTTAACTGAACTTAACTTAAAACGATTCAGCCGTGTCTGAAAAATATCATTTCAATACAAATATCCCTGAAGTCATCTTCCACCTCCCCAAAACTAAGCTTTGTCTGTTGAAGACAACAATGCCACAATAAAAGACAAAAGTAAAATGAGGTGCACCTGTAATGATGTGGAGAGTACTTACCATTTCATAATACACCGTGCCTATAACTTTCCCTTTAACACTGTCTAAGCATCCAGCTGGACATTCATACCTGTTCCAAAACAACATGAACTCATACAGTACTCAGGATATGTGTTCACAATTAATTAGTTAGCCTCGCTGAATGAATGACATGCACTAATAAAATCAATAATTACTTAAAATATTAACATTAAAATAACGTGCAGATTTATACAGTGTATAAGTGAGTGTTTGCAGTGTGTTTTTCTCACCTATTACAAGTTGTCCCTTTACATTTATCACGTAGCTTCGTCTCACATGTTACAAGCTGAGCTGGAAAAAAAAGAACAAAACAATCACTGATGGCCTTCAATGAAACACCAGTGGTGCATATCAGAATCACACAAAGGGATGTTTTGAACCATCTTTCAATATCGTGCCGTTGAGCAACAGACATGGGAGCATGGGGGGCTTTGCGAGCCAGCTCAGGAATTCCATCTAAAGAGTTCAGCATGGTCACAGCAGGGTTTCTCAGCTTTCAGCCTGGGCCCCCTTTCACCAGAGGAAGCAATTTCAAACCCACAAGCCTTTGCCTTCTCCAAAGTAAACATACACTGAGTAGATCACTATTAAAATAGAAGAAAACCTCCCTGCCAGCCAGATCGGCTCACAATATAAAATATAATACAAAAAACCTGCCATGCCAAATCAGTAACTTGACAGAAAGGGCCTGCGGAACCTCAACACACTTCTGTGCAAATAGAAAACACTTCCTTTGGTTAGCCGTGCTTTTTTTTTTCTTTGTCAACACTAGAGCCCATTGAAAACCTTCGTCCACTCTAGGCTTGGACTCGTTTTGAGAAATGGACACGGCTGGCTTCGGATACTTTGCCACTCCGTCTCCCTTTTGAGATGAAACGATAGCCTGTACAAATACATGGATTAAGTCTTACACATCTGCTGCGAGGTCACCACCTCGTTCTTCTCCAGGTCCTCATTAGGAGATGCGGTTGGGGCCTGAACCCTTGGTTCAGGTTCTGGCGTTCTTGGTACCTCAGGTTCAATGTAGTTGCTCTCTACTGTTTCCTCTCTTCTGTTTGTTGGGTAGGTTCTATCCACACCATCGTCTGGAAATTCAATCCAGCATGAAGAGTACAATTTTATGAAAGCAATGGAAAGCAGCTGGTTCCAATGGTTGAGAAACAGAAGGGACATTTGAGTTTTTTATAAAATGAAGTACACTAATAGGCAACCAGCAGAATTACATTGAAGCGGAAACAGAGGATATTCTCTTACTGTTACTGAGTCATACCTTTGTAGCAGAGGTTCTCCCTACAGACTCCACCATAGCTGGGAGGGCATGCAGAGCAGGGGGTGCCATGTTTGTATGGGGAATGTCCCCACCAATTGCCCCTATGCAGGTTCAAAGAAAAAATATACATATAATTACACCTGATACATAGGGCAGAACTTCGTAAGTCCATACACACACACACACGCACATGCACACTCATATTCACGCTCACACTTACACACACATACAGTATGCACACATATACATTACATCTAAGAAATATACTGGTCACTTACTTTGGTGAGTAATTGCAAACCAGGTAAATGGCTTTAGGCAAGACATGACCCCACACGTCCATGTTGTAACATAAGTTGACTGCACAACCAATCCGACTGCTGGTTGCCCAAACAAGCTATGCAAAATTATGAATAAGAAACAAAAGCTCAAATTATCTACCAATAGTTTGAAGGAAATGATCAAACATTAGGTACCAAGATCCTTCTCAGGGTAATAAAAAGTCTGATTTTGAAAATATACCATTAAAATGTACTACCTCTTTTTGCACAATACGAAACCATAATGTTATGTGATCCAATATTGTACTTGGGACTCCTTACAGAGGTAAATACACAGACTACACAAACAGAGTATACATCTAGATCAAGGCACTGTGATTTTCATTTACCTGTGTGTAATGAGTGCAGATTGGCCCAGAACAGCGGAAGGGACAGTGCGGATTACACTCTTGTGGGTATGGATAACTATAGTATTTCACTTCATTATACCAAGACTGAACATGAGATGTAGGGGGCCGGTATCTGGAATGAAAAATCAATTTTTGGGTATTTCATCTCTGACATCATTTTCATTAGACAGCTTCATTAATCAGAAACTCAACAAAAAATACATCAGGAGTTCATCATCTAAAGCTTCCAGTACTAACAAAAAGATGCAGTGTTTTGAGTTCATATTGTGTGGTGTGTGTTAGAACATTCGGTCCATCTTATTTGATCGTTTGGTCAAACTTTATTCGATTTGATTCTTCTATCATGGTGAACCAATTGGATAGGACACCACTTCTGCGAGCATGACTGGAATACTCTACCTTGGAAGTTAATACTTTAGAACAAACTCATGCAAGTATACGTAGATACGTAGAGATTTTAAAGAAATGCGTTCAATTCCTGGCACAAAATTTCCATTGACTTGGGTGTCAATGACCTAGAGCTGTGCAAAGCAACTTGGAAAAATCTGTGCGATAAGTTAATGTGCCCCCCTGCGGGATGAAGTGACATAACATGAAGAACATTTGTTTGTTTGGAGTTTGGAGTTTGTATTGAGTATACTGACAACAGTGTTCGGCAACATGTTCGCCGGTGGTTTGTTTTCGTGGTCATGGTGCTGTAAGGTGATTGGTTTTACATGGTATATTTGTTTTGACAGCCAACATACTTAATTGATACCTCATTCATGGACACAGAACACTAAAGATTTAAACTGGTAATCGCCGGCATCACACCTATTGCTGCAGTGAGTTTGTTATAGTTTCCAAACTGAGAATCATACACACCTGCCATAGTGCACCCCGAGATTCTGTCCAATATGAGGAAGAAGGCCTTCAGGGCCATGTTCCCACAAGCATGTTTCTGCCCAAGCTTCTGCAGAGCGCTCCAGCTCAGTATCCCAAACCTGCGTGTGGGATAAAATAATCCAAGTTTTGCAGACAGATTCATTTGATGCACTTCTTTACAATGATCCTTTAAGTCAAACTGGAGGGTATCTAGTCTAGTATCTAGTGAAGATTCATAGCCTGTGATCCCAACTGTGTGTCCAAATGACAGCTGTATGGCTGCACAGCTTCACAGAATCTGTACGCCTAAACTAATATTACTAAACAAATGGCTGGCACATTAATGTTTCTTGAATGATGCAGAATGTGCCTGGGTCAAAAGGCTAGTTTGGGCTGTTTCTAGTGTAATCAATGGATCGATCAACATAAAATTAGTGTAATTAGTCTGGGGTTCTTCTACATTCAATACGAAAAAGAATATTACAAAACCACTTGCTGCAGTTAGCCTATACGTCGCAGGACACGATGCTTGGAAGTCCAGACCTTACTTTAGATCTTTGTTTCCATTCCATTTTTAAGCCTTCTGTGAAACAACATGCTAGAATTCAACTCAGCCAATCCTCAAGTAAAACAATGAATTGTGGGTCAAATCAAGTTTATAAAATGGTCCATTAGGGTATTTCTGACTATGGACAAGAGAAATTGAATTACACACAAATTACATTTGTAGTGTCGTAAAATAGTGTTTGTTTAAAGAATAACATCAGAGTGTTTCTCCTGTGCTGGATTTTGGCTTATTTTCTCTGGAGATGATGGTAATTTTGAAAAAAAAAAAAATCCAACCACAACCTGCTGGCCTGTTGTAATTTTTTCCATATGCCTCTGGAAACCATTGTATTCCACTTGCTTTACTGTTATGCCCTCTCTTAGTTTGGTTCAGTTAGGGAGGAAAAAATACTTCCAGTTAGAGCACGGCAGGCTGTAACTACAGTTTGTGACATTGTTGGCCTGCATTTTATTTCTTTAACAAAAAATAAGGAAGTGGCACTTTCTTTTTGCTTTGAGAGATCTAGTGTATACAGTAAATGCACTTACATAAATGCATGTGAAACATGCAATCCGCAAGCTGGAAATATATGAACTAATCTGATGTGGTGGGCAGACCAGGACTTCAACCCAGGGGCCATAGATATTTTCAAATTCCAACCGACAGCCCCGTAAAATAGCTTAGTTCCCTGTTTTAGAAGTTAACCTGAAAATGCACATCTGGCAGTAGGGGGCTGGTTGGGTTGCAATTAAATTTTCCAATTCACTGTTTTTAAAATGATTTCTTGGAATGCTATTTAATAGTTTTGGCAAAACAGGGCATAGCAGCCATTTTAAACCTTCCAATATGCCCAGCTGTGCTTTGCCAAAATAAGCTTAAATCACCACAATGACTCAGTCAAGTAATTGTCAGCTAAACAAGACTGCTGATGCTAACAATTCTTTCACTGTATATTTTCCAAGCAAGTATTTTTGCTGTCAGTTTTTACCTGAATCCAATGATGATTGATGTGCAGTGAGGAAAATCAAAGAACATACAACATCATTACATTTTACATTAAATTAAATGTTTTTCTTGATCTATGAATCAATCACAAGGGTTAATGTTTTCTGCGTAGTATTCTGTTCCAAAATTGCTTTTCCACCAGTGCAGAGTAATCCAGGGATTTGCTTAAATTGAACACAAGAGCTCACATGAAACCCTCTGTAATGGCAATTGGAACACTAGATACAAACCTGCATAAACTACTTCTCTCAAAATGAACATTTTCTGTACAGAAATTCTTGCCAAATATGTCCGTTTCAATCAATGATCTGATTGAATTTATTCCTGTAGGTTTTATAGTTGTATCATATATGGATTGTACATTTTCTTGCTCTTGTTTAAATCAACAGGAGCCTGGTGCGAGCCTTCAGAAAAAGGATAAACAAGCATCTTCATGCATAAATCCCAGTTGCTCTGTGACCTGTTAAACTAATTCAACTATCTTAATTCAAATCCAACAGCCGTGCTTGCAATGAGAGCAGCCATCTTCCTATGCTGTAAAGAACCCACTTGTCAAAGTGCTGTAGCAACATCAAACTATTATTACTATTTTTCTTTACACAGCAATAACAGGGAAGGTTTCCTCCTCATAAATGACCTACTCAAACTCCCAGACCGGGTCTGGCTAATTCAGAGAACAGCCTACGTTGGAGAATGTAGTGCTCCAAAATACCTTCCACGTCATTTGCTCTGCATTGTTTATTTAGCTTAGCACCTCATTAGCAGTTGTTTTTGTCATCTGGCTACATTCCGCAGAAGTGCAAAAGGATATACTTCCCCCCTGAACTGAGCCTTCCTGTCGAGGGTCACGTACCAGAGAGAGGCTGCTGATGTGTGGACATGTTGACTATCCAGACACCCAAGTCCCTTTCCCACAGCGCTGACAAAAACCTGCTGTGTTCACTTGCACAATAATGTGGTATTTATTTATTTATTTACTTACTTACTTACTTATTGCTGTGTTGAAATATGTAGCCTTACCAAGAGCAGGACAATAATTGATAAACAACTAGGAATTAACAAAGCAATTGGCTTCAAAAGTGTCAACTTAGTGTATTTAAGCCAATGCAGTGCCAGGTTATATCTTCCAAGGCTACCCTTAACGATTCAATGTTCAACAACAGAAGTTATTGCAATGAGAGGAATGACCTGACTGTGTAATCTAAACCAAGAATTTGTCATTTAAGTCCTGTTACCAGGAGTTCTTAAAGGGCCAGGAAATTAATGAAATCTGTGAATTCTTCCCTGATTCGTTGTTTGTACTGTTTGCATTCACAAATGGCACAGGAATATTTTAAATGATTCTTGCAAAAAAAAAAAAAAAAAAAACCTAGAAAAGCCTGTGCTGAGATTGGCTTGCTTTCCCCCTTTGTTAATGGCAGGTTTTCAGTGGGAGAGGTCAGCTGGGTACAATGTACGTCATTAAAGTACTAAGATCTGTGAAATCCTTTCTACTTGTAAACGATGCTCTTGCCATGTTTGTGCAGGCAAACTAAGCCAGAATATGAATATTAATGATTGCAGGATACACGCCTACCCTGTCCTTATCTGCCGAGAAGGTCACAAAAATCCAATAGTGTTTCATAAAATGGGTTTATTAAAATTGGTTAATGGTTGTAATTGGTTTTAGAAATTTAAAGAAATATCAAGAAGACAATAAATTGTCAGTTCTGTGGAATATAACCACAATTGAGTGCTTCAAATGTGTTCCAATTATTGTAGTGTTCTTGTATATGCTGAAAAACAAGATAGAATCATTAGGATTGAATAACTGAGGTCTAATATGTGCTAGGACTGAACATGTCCATGATTTTGATCATCATTACGTATAGCAAATAGCCTTATGTTCTGTGAATTTCACAAGAGAAGTAAAACCACTGAAAAGTATTGATATTACACAGCACTGTGACCGCAGTTCAACACAGACATACCAGTAAATGCCTGGAGTAAAACTGCAAGTAGACACTAACCTTGCCTGACTCACCAGTGGTGTGTCCATTTTAATTAGTCATACCATAACCTGACATAACTTTCTTTATCTTTATTTGGTCATTCCACTTCCACTAAAAAAAATACACAATGCCCAAATGAATTCATTTGACCTGATCTGGACCATGGGGCTCATCTGTGTACATGAACAAGATTAGTGCCTTTACCGGATGAGCCACCCAGCAGCCCCCTTTAAATGCTATTTTATGAACACACTTAGTTAGTACTGCAATAGCCCTTCACCTCTGGAGGAATTTTAATTAACTTGATTCTAAATGTTTTCACGAAGTCCCACTTTGTAATGCTAGCTACAATAATAGCATAAAAGTCATATTTAGAACCAAAAATCCACAAATAGACATAGATTTCTTAGGTTAATGTGGTTGACATACTACTTTATTTCAGGATAGATAGTATAGAGCAGAGCTATAATTGCCAGTAGACTACCTGTGCTCCTGTTGATCCTATGCTTACTGTCCTAATATAGAACCAGTGGTTGTTACAATGACCACCATAGTTGCTGTATGTTTGTTAATAGAAGAAAAGTGACAAATAAGAATATATTTCAATTTTAATATTTAAACAGAAGTCCTAAAATGAATATTCTTATACTATTATTACTGGGGCTACATTCATTAACAACCAGATTCACCTAAAACTTGCAAAAATGTTTTTTTTTTCCTCCCATTTTCTCCCCAATTTTGTCCTTATACCAATTCCCCGTGTGTATCACAGTCTTGGTCGACAGACTCTGTCGGTCTGGGGAGGGTGTAGACTACCACGTGCCAGCCCCCGATACATGTGGAGTCCCCAGCTGCTTCTTTTCACCTGACATCCAGGAGTTTCACTTGCGTGTGGAGGTTCATGCTATCTCCCCCAGATCCCCTTCCTGCTGAACAGGCACCCCGACCAACCAGTAGGAGTCACCAATGCAACGATCAGGACTCATACCCTCACCAGCTTCCCACCCGCGAACAATGCCAATTGTGTTCGTAGGAACGTTTACCCAAGCCGGTGCTTATACCTCGACACTACCCAGATGGCCCTCGTATGGATTTTTTGATAATATCCTTTCACACTCCACCCCAACTGTGGTCATATATACCGGAACCTTGCTTAGTGATTATTTAGAGCACCAAAAGAAAACTAAAAAATACGTGTCACACATCTGGATAAGCACATGTGAACAATAAATGTAAAAATTTTATCATGGTCTAGCAACACCCCCAAAAGATACGCTACATTTAGGTGTTATGACAATATTTTGCATAGCTATAGACAAACAGCCATGACACACAGTTAGCATGATGTGCTGAATGTTAGATGTATTTGAAGATAGCATTTGAAAAATGTCTTTAATGTTCACACTGAACGCAGCCTTGGACCAAGAACAATTTTTTTAAATGCAAATTTTAACTTGCCCTTTGAGGTCTTTATATCAAACATTTTAATTTCCCAAACTGTATTCTTTAATAATAGCGATAAAATGCAAATTCCAGCCTGTCAGCATGCAGTTAAAGGAAAATCAATATATGAATTCATATGTTTTTAAGCACTTTACAAATGACTGATTTTATGTTGAGATGCTTTCCTTCACATGTGTTGGCTGAGAGGGAAGAGAAGATATGTACTAAGTAAATCTGATGCTCTTCCTTCATATCCTAATGTGACCCTCTTTTCTATCCACTCCTAACTTTTCCTCCAGTTCCCTACTTGCATACCTTTCCATATTTTCCCCAGGGGTACCCCTCAAGCTAAAAGAGTCAGCACGCTGTAATATGATCTGTATTAGTGGACATTTGCCGCATCAGCAGTTTTTTTTTCTTTTTCTGAAGCACGAAGCTGGCAGTATGAGAGACACTTCCTCTCTGAACTGCACGAAATAAAAGAACAACTCAGTTATATAATGACACGCCTCACCGATTATTCTAAGAATGTTTATTTAACTTTACATAAAATTTCTAACATTCTTCTAACTGTTCTCATATACAGTATCTGTTCTGCATGATCCTAGGGTGAAAATAATCACGTTGACTGATATTAATACAGTGTCTATCAATGACCCATCTTTACGATTTATGAGCATTGCTGAGAGATCTTTCTTGCTAGCATGTATTTCGGTCATGTTATTTTTTCCATATTAAAAGCAAAGATACAGATGTCCTCATTATAGCTATAATCTTTGCATGCAAGGAGAGCACCTGTTAAAACAAATGGTCTGGGATCACGTGCAACGTTTTCACGATAATGTTACAAACTGTTCCACACAAGGCAAAACAGAAGAGACTACACCAGGAACAAAAACATAATTCAGAAAGAAAAAAGTACTGAAGTTAAGTAAAAAGACATTGGGCTATTTTATACCCTGTTCTTACCATGTACTCCATATTTGAAGCCTGCGGATAGACTTGACCCCTGAGCTTATTATGCAAATCAAGGATGGCTTGCATGTCACTTTCAGCGATGGCCCTTTTCCCCCTCTGTTTGGAAGCCCACCATTCTCCATCTTCATCCATGTACTTTTCTAACATTGACTCCAAATGTGTAGAATTCGGGATAGCCATTGAGACAACTGTGCGGGATAAAAATAGCAGTGCCATCCCTCTCAGCCATTCCTGAGATGCACACTTCATGTTGAACGACTGTGTAAGTCCCCTGGTATCAACTCCCAGACAAGGTTTTTCTCTTTTTTTGAGTCTGTTGGGGGAAAATGCAGTGATTGGTCAGGGTGATAACGTACATTAAATTTGCTAAATAATTTATAATATTGTAAAAAATAAACCTGTGGCTTCAGAGGGGATACAGTCCTACGTTCATTTGTACACAGAATAGACATTACTATTATGCTGTAGTCTGTTTGTATCAAGCAGTGTCACTGTTTGTTCCCTGCCAGAAATTTTACAGCTTCATTTTACACTCCAGGTTATTTCATCCAGTGATGATGCTTTTCTTCCCATATGGACGTAATTACTTAATGAATCTAAGCCGAATGGGAAAAGCTGTTAACTGTTGTATTCATTTACACCGTGTAGCCTACTATTCTATCGGGATAATCAAAACTAAAACAGACACCGCTGAGAAAGAACATCACTTGCAAACAGCATTAGCCAATATTACTGCAGCTTTGGACTGCAATTCGTAATTTATCTAAAATACTACTTGCAATTACAGTACAATCACTTAGCAGATGCAGTTATACAGAACGGCAGAACTGGGAATGTCAGTGTTAGACTAGGATATGCAGAAGTGCCATAGGCTACCATCAAGAAGGCACGAAAGGCCCATTTTAAATCAATAAGTAATGTTAACTTTACAAAAAAAAAATGTATTTAAAAAATAAAATATAAATGATAATAAAAACAGCATCAGAGGAGAATATATGTTGAAAACTTGCAAAACCGACAAGCTTTACAAAACGCATTCTTGCTAGGCTACTAATCTTAAAACTTAAAGCTTTCTGAAATGTGTTTCATAATAATCACAGTTTATGAAATATACTACCACACCGTGACAAACACCGTGAAAACAAACCAAACTTAAAGCTGGAAATTATTTGATAATTGATGTGTGGGTGAAAAAAATAGCAACTGGCACGATAGAGTATAGCTTCTGGATATTTGCTTTATTACTAGTACTGCACATTACAGAATCGAGGTTATGAAATGGGCGTTTCTGGGTTACGCTTGCAAAGTATAGGCTATTTCACAATTGATGAAATTTAGCTGAAAGATTGTGCACATATAGTTTATTTTAACAGAATGGCATAGCCTACTCCTAAACAATATGTGCAGGCAGTAGTTTGCAGTGCCTGGTCACAATGGTGATGCTAGAGGTTTTCATCCGGATAGTTGCCATTTTCATTTTCCACAGAATGAGAATCAGGAAAATATTCATTACCTTTCACCTCGGTCGTGGAGAAAACCGTGTTTTTGCTGCACCTTTATCAATGAAGGCATACAATGCTGTGCTCCTGCCGTAATAGTCTGCACGTATGCAAGATAAATTCTTCAAAACTGAATGGCATAAACTTCTATGCACCTAGGAATTTATATTCTTCACTCAATTCCTGTACAACCTCAAGCTATGATATACACTTCCACACACTCCACGTGTCCTGTAAAAGTTCGCTGAATTATTCAGTGGTCTCGCGCAGAAAACCACATCTCATAGAAGCTCAAGTACATGTTTTACTTTTATCCTAAATTTGGATTTTGTGACGCGTGAACGTTTTTGACCACTCCTCTCCCAAGTCATGCTTGGTTTATTCTACCGGTCAGGTTTCACTATTGGGGACAACCCACTGGCTCCCGTCTGGGGTAACCAACGCAAACCATGGAGTGCCATGGTGACATTAAATGAACCTTTTTCTGAACTCTTTCTTTAGCAAGTTTACTTGTCTTATGTCATACTCGAAGCAAATTTATTTCGTGTTTCATAGTTGCGTTTGGGGCTTTGTTGTCTAGTGATTCAAAGTGATTTGAGTTTTGTATGTCTTCTGTTGGTTAAAATAATGGCATTTTGGTTGTCACATACAGACTTGGGCTACAGCACAAGTCCCCCAATCGCCTGTCTTTTAGCAGAGGTCCATGATGCTGCCAAATAGCCTTTGAAGTAGAACTGAACTTTGAAGTAGAAAGTGATTTGGTCAGTGCATTCAGTCAGTGCCCAGTGTCATCAAGGCTGTTTGTTATCTCTGCCAACTCTAGAGTAAGATTTGGCCCTGGTCTTTGCCATGCTCATAGCCAGCTGGAAGAATTCAGCAGTGACTTGTTATGTTGCCATGCTGCAGAAAAAAAAGAAAAAGAAAAAAGAAAAAACTTTGAGATATGCAAGGACACGTCAGTTAGTGTTTTTAATACGTCAGCAGAGCTTCAAGAGCCTTGCATGCCACCTCCCTTTCTGTTGAGTTACTCAAAAAACATTTCAATCTTTCCTCAGTGTTCTTCAGATATGGATGTTCTGTTTTGTCCTACCTGTATCAAAGATTGACTATGACACCCAGACAACACAGCAGCAGCCTGTGTGACACCTAATACCTCTTGGGAAGTTCTCTGGTTTGACACTAATGTTTCATTGCTGATATTGTCGAGAGGAATTATCAAAGTTATCCTTCTTTCATAGAATGTACTGTTGGGTTTTGGTTTCATAAGATTATGCCCAGCGAGGAACTGCAATACATGACACATTAATCAATGAATTATGTCAATGTAAAATAAAGTGGTGCATTTTTACATATTAAAATAGCCACTAATGTCTCACATTAATATTAAAATATGCTAAATATTGTGATCTCTGCCACCCCTGGTGGGAATTGGTATTTTCTCGAGAAAATAGCAAAATATTAGCTATATAGCACACAATTCCCTTTCCATTAAGTCCTAATAAAAGACAATGGTTGGTAGCTGTTTGTACTGTAGCAATCTATTTTTTTAATGTTTATTATTAAGGTTTTCTTGAGGAAAGTGCTTATGTGAATAGAATAGAGTATATAATCCCAAAACTAAAAAGCAATACAACTTAAATGAATTTACTATTCCAGTTCTCTATCTCCAAAGCCAGAAACTTATAGAGAAACTTAACTCCCCCCCCGACTGGAGTTAACTACACTGGAAAACCTATGAGTCAAGGCCAGATGCCTTCTCTAGGTCACGGACTCAGAGACCCAACCACAGCCATTAAAGTACTGTACTCCTCCACGTGGGCAGTGAAGGCAAGCTGAGTGCTGCAGCTGAAACACCAACCACCATTGTAAGTTAAATCCACCAGGGACAATACTGTAATTCAAGATGATTTCTGTTGTTGCTGCTCTACAGTCAAGTTTTGTATATTATACAAATATATAAACTAAAATATTACAGATGGTTCTATTAAAAATTCAAATATATTTTGTTCAGTTTTAATTGGTGTGCCACCTTAAATAACTATTATAATCGCTCAGTATGAATGAAAGTAACAGTATGAAACAATCTGACTGTCTGAGGGTGTATTCTCTCTGGATGGTGTATTATCATACACTGTACATTGCACATGCATATTGATCATTACTGCTATACATAATTGACAGTAGGGCTTATTCAACAATGTCCAATACATCTGTATTTTTCACTTCAATGTCATTGTTGGTGACACTACGAGTACAATATGCTGTTTAGACTTGCTGTAAACTGCGAAAATGACTCTTTGACTTGCATGTAGTTGCTTGGAAATTCTGCTGTGAATTCAATCAATCAATCTAGTTGTGGCCCAAAAGTATAGTGAAATGCTTTGCCCTTGCTTCCGTACAAGGGCTACCAGACTTCACACTGATGGTTTTTATACCTATACAGTGGCAGTTAAATCTCTATATTCTGGGTAATATGGTTGTTATAGGCCATTGATACTGTAATCATAAATAAGGTACTAAACTTTATCCATCTTGCTGTGGCGAAAAATTGATCAATTATTGGATGTAGCCCTAGAAAGTAAACAGGAAGTTCGGTGTGTCATTCAACAGGTTTGCTGACAATGTGTTAATAAACTTGAATATTCCTTTGTCTCTGAAAAATCTGCAGCTCTGCGTGTCTGCGTCAGCTTTTTCACTGTCACGTCCAGAGCAGATGTCTGATCAGCAGATATCTACCTCAGTGTCACACTGGAGCTTAACCACCCGAGAAGGACCCTGCTGCTGGTGCATTTCTCTCCAAGCCAACTCTTGTGATGTTACTGGTTAATTAGTTTGCTGAAGATGGCAACTTCATCAACAACAATTGGGAGCTGAAGTTAGTTGTGGGCAATTTTTAAAAAGTGGAAGCTGTCTCTGACAAGAGTGGCTAATTACAGCATACGCTGGGAAAAGAAATGTGGAGTTATTTTCAACCAATTAGTGCTCATCCCAAATTCTCTCTACTACTTAACAAGCCAGATGCAGTTGAGTGTAAATAGAGGAACATGCAACATGGATACCCACAGGGCAGCATGGAATGTTGTACTAGAATTTAGTTTTTTAATAAATAAATAAAACACTGCTGGCATAGGTGTGAGATTGGATAGAAGTTTAGTGAACAAAATTATCCAAAAAATATTTTTAGGCATAATTTGAGAAAGCAAGCATTTATTTTTCCAAGCATTTCCATATAGAACAGTATAAGCTGTTAAGTCAGTAATGAAAGACTGCCTACTTTGATCTACATTGATCTGCAGTGAGTCCCATTTCATTGTTAACTGTTGCTTCACAGATGCCTCAATACATCCCTCTATCTCTCTCTCTGTCTCTCTCTCTCTCTATCTATCTATCTATGTATCTATCTATCTATCTATTACTTTTTACCCCTGGTTGTTGGCTATGGAGGAAAAATGTATGTCATACTTGAGATGCAGCAATTTTAGTAGCCTGTCTATTGCATTGGGATGGAAAATGACTCAGGTATGACTCAGAACCTTCTGGTTGAAAAGGTAGCTTTGTAAGCACACTGTGAATTAGGAATATCTTGAGGGAAAGTTGACTGTTGCTAGCAGACTGCACTGAATTTTAAATCTGAGATGGCTAGACTTACATGTCAGCTTACCATACTGTAGGTTCCAAACAATATTGAGCCTTACCCATCTGTAAGATACAGAAATGTGCTTTGTTGGGAATGTATTTTTTGAACCAATGAGCAACATGTTCTTGTTTTGGAGGGTGTGTTTGGGTTATGATTATCATGGATCATAATTATTTGATTGTGGAGAACTTTGGATTATTAACTCAGTGATAACTACATGTTTTTTTGATGGTAACGTCATTAGATGAAAGCCACATTGTTGCTTAGTCCACTTACACACAAAATTCAGAAAATTCAAACATTGTTTGCTTTTTTTACAGCTCAGTTTTTACATGAAAAAGTTGGCACTGTATTATTCTTCCCTCTAGTGGTAAAATGCTTGCAATGCAGTAATATACTTGCAATTGGGTAACAATTGCCATGCACGTTGTAGAGATAAAATAAAATGAAAACTAATTTCATCAGAATCTTCATTTTATTGTTCTTAGCATTCTCTATGGGATAAATGCATTTATTCATATTTCATCTTGCCAGACACTTGCGGGTCATCTTAATATGATGTGCCAAGCACCTCTTCCCAAGGGCAGAGTTACAATATGAACAGAGTTTTATTGAGATCATGGATGATTTAGTCAGATAACACATTTATTCTCTTCTCACATGCGTCAATATCCTTTGATCTTGTTTTTTTTTTTTTTTTTGAAAAATTGAACTGCCTTTCATATAATTTTTTAATATTTATTTGCTAGTTAGGATGGTATAAGGTTTATGTTACTCTGTAAATCACCCATACAGTAGTGTTAAAAAGGTCTAATTTTATAATACCTGACTGGTATTATGGGCTACTTCATGCAATTTAAAGTGCAATGTTTGTTTGCTATCTTATTTGTCTGAGAGCAGTCACCCAGCACCCAGTCAGCACAGTAAAAATGGCAGGATGAGTCAGACACACTGCAGATGTACGAGCCATGTATATCCTGAGATATTTTACTGCAACTTTCATTTTTTGTATCATACACCACCAGCATATTTATGGAGGGGTAACTTTTTCTCAAGGCATGTGTAGTTGTCTTTCTAATGGGGCTCTGATGGCAATGGGAGAGCAATAAATAACTCTGTAAGTACCCTCAGAGACTACACAGTGAATAAAAGTTGCAGTACAATGCATTGAAGAATCGTTCTCCAGAGGGTAGGATTTCTGTTTCCTGTATCCTCCGTCCCACAATGATGTAAAAACAACTATCTTACTCATGGACAATGAATACTTGGATTGATTTGTAAGGGACTAACCCTGAAAGACATGTGGACTGATTTGGACATTTGGAAATATTTGTTTGGAAACAACTGGATTTCCTTAGATGACCATCCATCCATCCATCCATTATCTATACCCACTTATCCTGAGTAGTTTTGCGGGGGGTGCTAGAGCCTATCCCATTGGGCGAGAGGCAGAAATACACCCTGGACAGGCCACCAATCTGTCGCATGGAACAACCACCATTCACTCGCACACTCATACATATGGGTAATTTAGGGTTTTCAATCGGCCTACCTGTATGTCTTTGGACAGTGGGAGGAAACCGGACTACCCGGAGGAAACCCACGCGGACACGGGGAGAACATGCAAACTCCACACAGAAAGGCCCCAAGCTGAGATTCGAACCCACAACCTTCTTGCTGTGAGGCGATAGTGCTACCCATCGTGCCGCCCCTTAGATGACCATTCATTTAGATTTGGTATCAAATGGGAAGACTGCTAGTAGTAGACTGCTGATAGTATATGGGAAATTACTTTCCTGCAGCTTCTCTGCAATGGAGTGTTGGAAGTTGTTCCGCACCACAAGACCTGTCAGTTGTGCACAGTTCAGCTGCCTCCTGCATGACCCGGGGAGGTGGAGAGGACACTGTACTGCAACTCAGAGTTTGGACGCAACTATGCAGTGGTCTGTCCAGCAGCCTGACACAGCATGACATGAGAAACAAGCACATCTTTGCTATTGGAGCACCTCACTATAATATAGTCCAGCTACAGGCGCCAGTGTTTACAGCAAGGGTGCATCCAGTAAGCCTTGTATTTGCTCTTAAGCTGAAATAGTGAGTTGGTGATGGTCAAGTTATTCTCTGCACAGATATTCAGTAATCTCATGCCATTCACACTGACTCATCAAATTCCATGCCTACCCAACACTCCACTCCATGTAAGATTGCTTTGCCCAACCGTGGCATTGAAGTCAGCTAGCAAGACAATCTCACCATTGCTAGGGATTTGACAGAGGGTTTCATCCTGTACATGATAGAATTGGTCCTCTGCCTCTTCTGCAGATGGTGGAGTGGGTGCATAGGTACTAAGAAGGGTGACATATTGACCTTTTACCAGGGGAATATGGAAAGACACGTCTTTCACTTATGCCTGTGGGGATTCTGGTCTCACTCAGAGAAGCTATGTCTATACCATAGTGTTTCAGTTATGTGGTGACAAGACGTGGTAGTTCTTCCACATCTTGTCATTCTTTTTTGCAGCCAGTCATGACTGGTGTCCAGAAGAGTCCTGCTGTTCCATGCTGATAGTTTCACAGGGGATGGTTTGGTTGAGTATTTTACTGGCCGCTGAGAGGAATTTCCAGAAAAGCGTAGTAACCTATCCTGGAGTAATTGAGTAGGCAATGTTTAGGCCACCTTTTTTAAGGCCCCCACAGGTGAGCAGTACACTCACGCGAACACACACACGCACATATACTCACACACATACATAAACACACATTGACACATACACACAGAAACTTTTGAAAATTATATTCTAATTCTATATTGTTAGACTGTGGGCTACTTCCCTCTCTAAAATATGGGTAAATATACATTACCATAAGTTCAAGTATGCAACTACATTCTCGCAGATAAAAAGACTTTTAATTGAACCTATAGCAATACCTTTAATCTCACTGCAATAATTTTCAACCAGGAGGCACTGCAATATAAAAAGAATAAAATAGTGTCACTCACTTATCAGATAAATGCATAATGGTAAATTTCCAGCAGTAGAATCCAAAATATAAAGAAGATTATTTGTTATTACACATCAACTATTTTACTCTTTCAGCTGGATGAAATAGACACAATTATCCTTTGAAGTGAGTACTGAATTCAATGGAAAACCTAGAATATCTATGATTGTAAATGTGGAATATTTAAGGTTGTGAGAGGGCTTGGGTTTTCACAAAGACAATAAAAAAAATTAGTGAAGCATATACTGTATGTGTTCAATCCTTTCTTAAATTGGACCACTGGTTGGTAATTCCTCTCAACTATACACCTGTAGTAACACTTTAGAACATTATACATAAAGCTAATCAACATATTAACAGGAATCACTTTAGGCAAATTTTAATTGAATATACAAATGTTGCTTTTGATAAATGATAGAACATATCACATTTAAATGTATGATGTAATAGGACCATTTAGATTATATCTGACAGTAGATGGCAGTGTTGATCAACAGTACCTCAATGTGCTGCAAGTCACATAAAGGCAGCAAACTCTTCTCAACTATAACTCTTACCAATTACATAAAGACATATCCACTTGTTCTGATACACATACTCATTGATAAACTATATTTAATAATGATATATCAATAAATTATCAATAATTTTACAAAACTAATTATGCATGTATATATATAGTTTAAGCCCTAACTCGGTATAAAATTTGGCCAAATCTGACACTAGAGGGGAAAAAATACTTTTTTTAAATAGCAGTATAAACAAATACAAAGTCTCCATTTTCTCTTTTAGGAACAGAAACCTTTTTCTGTTCTTCGCACGTCTATTACTGTCACAGTCTGTTTTTTCAGGGCTTGCCTAGTTCAAACACATTTCTTGCTAGGTACTTGTGACTCTTCTTTTGATCACTGCCAGTCAGGCATTTTATCATTTACTTGCTACAGCTGCTCAGCCTGCTCTACAACAGAACCCAGCTAACACTCCACTGGGCTGGCCTCTACCTCAGACCTTCTCAATGCCTCCTTAAACTCCTGTCTCTTTGTTCACCCACTCTTTCTTCATTCTTCCTCTTCTTCAGTGCTCCTCGGTTCTCATCCATTGTAGGACCTTTGGTGCAGTTCGCTACTTTATATCATACTTCATATTGTTGTCACTAAATAAAATGTGATAAAAAAGTTATTTGAGGTTTTATTGAGTGTGTTCATTTTGCATAGTGGTACTGCTTTCAACCTTCGCTTTAATGTTGCAGAGGTGTGAAGTCCATTTGTAAATACTTTAAGGATAAACAGCTAGGAAATTTCTCATGAAACTCAATTTGTCATAGACTTTGCCTTTCCACACTCTTGGTTGATAGGCCGCACTATGTGTGACTCTGCCGCAAACTTTTTGACCCTTTGAGAAAATGAGTTTGCACATTTGCTAGGCATTGCAAAGCCCCGCTGTTCTATGAAACTATTAACTTTATTAATTACATTACCATCCTATGCTAATTGTAAATGCAATCAATGGACACTGGATGAGATCAAGATGAAATATTGGGTGGTAACTTTGGTGTTTGGTACACCTTTGCATTAAGTGGAGAAGTATAATGGACAAGAGCATCTTTCATTAAAAAGATAACCTGTGCAATCACATTATCTTACAAATACACTAATGAAGTATACCCTCTGCTGACTGTGGCTGCAGCAGGGTGGTGCATTCAATCTAGTTTTTTTTTTTTTTTTTTTTCCAGGAAGAGAGACAGGCAGCGGGCTGGTCCCAGCTTTATCAGGCTACACATACTTCTCTGGTTGATTGGCAACTGTAGGTTGTCTGAGGCAGCTGTGCAATGATTGTGCAGCCTGGCTGGTGGCCACACCTACTTCACAACCTTGTCTGCTGCAGCAAAGGGACAGGCCTAGTAATACAATGTAATATTACAAATGTATATGAGTGCATGTATATAATGTCTAAGATGTGTTCCCAGTGGGAAAGCTTGAAAGAAACCTGGCAGGAAGACCTTAGAAGTGGTTCAAAGGCAAGACAGAGCAATTCAAAGAGCAGGATATGAACTGCAATTGAGTTTAGTATTTAACCAACGTTTCAGTGTAATGGAGACAATGCTGTCATTGTACCTGCTCAGTATGTTATGTAAGAAAATTGAATATTTTAAACAAAATTTATAGATCTAGGCTACATGGGGTGATAGTAAGTATGTCAGTTCCTAGAAGCACATACAATTTTCATATCAAAGATAACTACACGGGTGGCACCTCTTAGTGAAAAGACACTTGTTTAAAAGTTTTGAAATTCATGGGTAACCCCATCTGATACGGTGTCATTTTTTCACTGTTTCATTTCCGCAGGGACATTGATTTTGGCTGTGCATAGCAAGGAGGACCGTGTGATGTCCTCCCAATGTAAGCCAGAGCCTCTTAGTCTCTGATCTAGAAAAATCAGTCCAAAGCAAATAATACAGTAAGACATTTGTGTCAGTAAAGGGTATGGGTCGCCATACTGTACACCTAGGTTTGTATTGCACATTGTGTTTCACATTTAAGACATCCGGCACATATTCCTCCAATTCAGGCTAGACTGTTTTCCCGTAATCAGTTTAAAAAAAACACAGGCCTTTTGTCCAGGTTCTGTTAAACTGCTCTGGTTTGCAGTAATACAGAGAGCTTGTTTCTTCATTTGTACTTATGTCATTTTTTGCATATTTAATTAAGGGTATTATAATCATTTTACAGAGAACATTAACAACAAAACAACACAGTAACAGACTCTGACATGTACATGCCAACATCTGTGAACATCTGAAAACATGCAAAGAATCTACAACCTTTTGGTCTGCTGGACAGATGTGTAAAACCACACTTTACATGGTACTTTCAACTGAGCTTATGTCATACACATATTGCAGGTATTTAACTGACTTTCTTAATCCTTGCAGAGGTCCATCAGGGAGGATCTGAGGGTGTTGCATGACACATTGGACTGAGTTCTTCTTCACAGTATTTGAAGAAGGGGTACATTTGGCTGCAAGCAATGAATGTGCATAAATGCATAGTTTCATCTATTTTTCTTGCAGTGGACCACAGCCAGAGTGTGGTCATCCAGATTCCAGGTGCAACATAGTGTCACGTTCACCCCCCATTTGTTTCTAACGGTCTATTGCATTAAAAGAAGGCACTGACACTGTCTGTAAATGAATTTACAGCGTTGATTTATTCAGCCTGTCCTGACCATGTAACACTAACCTTCTGATCCAGTTTTGTTTGAAGTGTGAGTGCAAATCCTTTATGTTTTTAGTTCTTTTGCTCGGGTGGGGTGAAGCAAGCGCTCCAGTCTGAGGCAATGAGAGGTAAAGGGGGCGCTTCTCCAAACCTGGCTGCCGTTTGCAGTGTGAGAGAGGGACTGACAGATTCTGTGTGCTTTCTGCAAAGGGAAATGAAAAAAAAACAAAGAACTCAGAGACTATCTGGATACTCTCCTCGTGTGTTCCTCCCCAGTGAAGTGGAAACTGCAGTGCTAAGTCTTCATTAGCATGCTGGTGGGCTCCGCATACAGTTCTACTTAAGGATGTCAGTTTTACTGTTATTGTCATTCTGAGACCTGACATCAGTTCTGCACCAGCTCTCTGTCATGGCCAGCATCCAAATTCACCTGACATTTTATTGGTACTCTTCATAAACCTTTGGATGTAGAGTACTGAACAAGGTCTAAGCATATTTCTGGAAGAATAAAGCCAGTAAATAGGTACACTTCTTCAATAATACATAAGTTCAAAGTTTTGATATTCAGCAATAATTACTTGTATACAATATGTATGCTTTGAGTTAGCCAGACTGGAACAGGACATATGCAGATGTTTTAAATATGTCAGGGTACTGGCAGTCAACTGCTTGGTACTTCAGAGAAACTTAAAAAGAAAAGTCAAAATAATATTGAGTTTATGTGTACCTACTGCTCAGACAGTAAGAGTAAGTAACACAAGCCAGTTTGGGAAGGTAGTGTTGCACATAAATTAGAATCAGTGACCATATATATGTATTACAGCCATCAGAGAGTTGTGCCATATTTGCTACACTGAATCTATCTAACAGGCAAGAAATCAGAGCCAATGCCATGATTATACTGTGGCAGGATGGCCCATGAAAATAACTACAATCATTATCAGGGAAAGGAAGTACATGTACAATTTCTTGAGACCTGAATCCAAACTGAATCTGTAAGCATGCTCAGTGGTTTATGAAATTACTTTAAAATTCCACTTGTCTCACCCAGGTGTCTGTCTTTGTCAATCTCAAATGGATACATCTTACAATTTATATTTGTCAACAGGATGCAAACTCCTCCAAACCTGCTAAACTCCAAGATCAAGGAGTCTGATGGCCTCCTAGCGTTGGTATGGCGCTGGACCTGGGCCCACAGAATGTCTGCAGAAGAACTGCGAAGTCTGTCCAATAGATCAAAACATTTATGGAATTATACTTCTCCAGGATTTTCACATAGTTTTCTCCTCGAGAGTATTTCAAGCTGTGAAAGGGCTATATGCTGCTGAGGCAAATGTCAGCTCTGGTACAGAGGTTGACAGTTTCAAAAATGCCAAACAGAAGGCCTCCAAACTAAACCCAGAAACCTATGCAGCAGTTTTTTTTTTTTTGTTTGTTTTTTGTTTTTGTAGACACAGATCTGCATGGCCAACTTTTTTTTAACATTAAATTGTTTTAATGTAATGCTATGTTCCTGTTTTGTTCATATGCTACACAATGTCTAGGAAGTCATTTTAAATTAGCTTGTATATGAACCAAAATACCAAACAGTGGGGTGACACTTTTGGTTTCTTGATTGATCATATTATATATACAGAAAAGTGGAAAGGCCCCGGAGGTCCTCACTTAAGAAAGGATGATTTGTTTCTGATTATTTATGGAGTATGCATTGATCTAAATATGGATCTGTAATAATGCTTACTATGTTAAACGGATATGTGCGGTCACCCTTGTCATACATCACCACACAGCTGGAGATATAAGGAAGCAAAAGTTTATCTTTATTTAACAATATAAAAAACAACTGGTAACATCAGAAGCACATTTCAATTAAAAAAAAAAATCATAAATACAAAAGAAATATTCAAAAGCAAACATTCAGTGCGATTAAAGTTGAGTTACTATTCATTCAATTCTGCATTTATACAAAAAAGTGTTATACTAGTATGGTCAAAAAAAATGTAATATTTACAACTGTTTTCCAAAATATATGCAGTTTCTCAGTCAATCAGCAGGCCCATACCTTAGGGTTAACATCTTCAAAATAGAAACCAGTTTGAATTGTATTTGAATTTTGACCAAATGCCTTTGACTATTCTCTAGCTATAACACAATGCTTCACATGAGATTCAATTCCATAAAAGGCACTCAGAAGATTAATAATTTACATGGTATGTATTTTATGAACTTAAAGCCTTTTATGTCTTTTCAGCTTTTTAGACAATTGTAGGTCTAAAAATGTATTCATTTTACCTTAGAGAACCACATAATACATTTTACCTGTCCAACTAATGGACAAATATTTATTAGAAACTACATTATTTTTTGAACAACTTCAACAATCTTGAGCAATTTCTACACGTAAGTGTACCCATTTGCTCAAATATGCTTAAAACTAAATCAGAAATTTTTAATGGAATAATTTATGGATAATATACTGTATAAGGATAATCATGCTAAAGATATACGATTAAAATCTGTACAAACAAAACTAATTTCCTTGTATTCTGGAAATCTTTTTTTTTTAATTTAAATAAGGTGCAAAAGGGCACTGTATGTTCTCTGTTCACTAAAATCTCGTCAAAGTTAGAACATCAGCTGAGTGGCCATTTCCTTACCTGACAACCTCTACCACCTCTTTTAAAATGCTTTACTTGTCTCAGGTAATTCAACCAAGTGCAGAAATGTTTATCCGCTAACTTTAAATAAGAACATGTTATATATAAAGTTTAGAGATAATATAAAGTTGTCATAAGTTACTGAACAGTACAAAACACAAAAACATTGTATATATAATGAATAACATTTTCTCACAGTTGCATAAATACCTTGAAATGCATATAACTAGGTAGATTCCGACTGCTTCCCTTACCTCTCTTTTATCTGGCGATAACTGTCAAATTGAATTTATTGTTTTCAGATTTTACACATAATTTGAGCAATATTTAAGGCCCTACACATTTAGGAATAGTTATAATAACACTGAAATAGAGCAGCCTTTAATTCCTAAATGGAGAGTACAGTAAGGAGAACAGCCTCACACACTGGTATGTAATGATTACTCTTCCTGATGTAAGCTTATATTTTTAACAATGTACTGTAGGAAAACTTCATGTCCCAGCCTACCCTCGTACTGACACTGACTGTGTCTGCCAAGATAAAGTTTATGGTGAGGACAAACAGCAACCTCAGGAGCTTAGGCTCCATTTTAGCACCCATACTATGGATAAGCACAGTAACTGATCAGAATTGGCAGCCATCATTTGAAAGAATTACTTAAGAAGTCAAATTTACAAAATGCATTTAGATTAGAAGTATGGTTAATGTTGCACCAATACAGCAGTCCTGAACACAAAACTAGTTGTTTCATATAAGACAACTGTTTCATATCATCAGCACCATTTTCAGAATGACACATTCTAAATTTGTTTTCAACAAGGTAAATCCTTTCTCCCCCAATCAACACAATGCAACCTAAAGATAAACCACAGATTATTGCATACACCTAATATCAATAACTCATTGTATGTACACGTGCAGCAACGTAGAATTATATTACTGTCATCAAAACAGCATTTGCTGCCTTTCAAAGTGTGGTCGTATTTTAAATATTCCCATATATACAAAATATAGTGATATAGGAATGATGTGCAAATCTTTTGAAAAATGTCTTTCTGGTGGGGTGCTAGCTTGTGCATTGTGCACTGTGTTTATTTGAACCAGTGCAGGTAGTTTGAGTTCACAGCAGGAAAGCACATGTTGTTGCTGCATGAGCCACCATAGCTTGGAGGACACGCTGAACATGGAACACCTACTTTGTAAGGCGCCTCTCCAATCCAGTTCCCCCTGAAAACAGATTTTTAAAAGGAAACTATTACATAAAAATGGAAAATGGAACATCATGCTGCATTCAACCAGATCCCTTAATAGTTGACTTTTATAGAACACTTTAAATAATATTAGACTTATATTAGACAGTTAATTAAAACGTTTAAAGACAGTCTACCTCTGTCCAAGTCAAGTCAATGATGACTCCACTGGCCATTACGCGTACTGTATAAGTAGAGTTGGCGCTTCTGTTTCCTGGTCAAATTATCCATCTGCTTCTATTTGCTTGCCATCTACTTTAACTGGCTACAACAATGTGGACAGTTGAGTGGATGTGATTCATTGTTGCTGTATAAGCTTTAAAGCACTACAGACATGTGTGAACCACAAACCATGTGACGAAGGGCTTGTACTCAATCAACTCACAAGGTATTTTCTCCCTCTCAAATAGGGATTAAGTTAAGGACTTAAGCATGTGTGCAAATTTGTTCATAATGAATGTGTACTTGGGATACATTGATTCTGGGCCAAAGTCTTGTTTTACCTCCTGACAGGATATCATTAAGTGTGGCATAATAAACCCCTAATATTTTAATGTGCCAATGCACTGTAGGTGGGGCAGGCAGGTAGCCACAATGTAGAGCATCACTATGGGATCTGGACCAGTTTCCTACATAGCTGTATTTTAAACTTCTAGCTTTGGTCAATCTGCAAACATTAAAGTTTATATTTAAAGCAAAGGAATTTTGAGTGCAATACTATACACACAATTATCTTAGTGCCACTGGCTAAATCTTAGTATATGCTGATAAAAATCTGGCATTAACTCATATTTGGCCATGAGCCAATTAGTCAATCAGATATTATTTTATATTGCGCATAGCATGAAACCACGTGGGAATAAGAAAAAAAGAATTTGAAGACACAGTTTGGTAGGCCATACCAACGTTGTCTAAAGTAAGTAGGCAGATGGAAGTATTTATGACGAACAATAACAAAATCTTTACTTGAGGGAGGCCCAGGAGGGATTAGTTCACAGTAGAAACATTCAATTACACTTTAGGTTACATTACTGGAAATAAATATGAATATACTCACTTTGGTGAATAATTGCACACTAGGTATGTTGCTCTCTTCCAAACAGCTCCCCATACATTCATATTATGACACGTGTGCACAGCGCATCCAACTCTATTTGATGTGGCCCACACCATCTGTAATAAACAAAGGGCACAGTCATCTGTAGGCTTGGTTGTCTCACAGCATGTTGAATATGGCCAGAGAGAAAGGTTACCACCGCTTGTGGTCATTACTTACTTGTGTGTAATGAGTGCACATGGCTCCATAGCACTTGAGGGGGCATCTGGGGTTGCAGTCACGAGGATATGGGAAAACATAATCCTTGACTTCATCATACCAAGGCTTCACCAGCTGAAGAATGGATCGATAACTGGAAGCATGGAAATTATTGGGGGGTTATCACCATCATTTTTTTTTTTTTTTTAGCTGGCCATCTCAGAGAGAACTACAGCCCGATCCAATCTCATCACAATGCTCTATGCTGTTCTGTACGGTAGCTCAGATTTGGAGGCAAGAAGTTGGGGGTTACAGGTACTGTAGGTTTCAAATTTCCCTGTGATTTTGCTTACATGTTTAAACATGATTTAACACATGCACATCTACAGATATGTGAGTTTGGTGAGTGAAATAAACTTGGGAATACGTGTTAAATGTGTCTACATACCGTCCGGTTCTGACAGAGAGGTTCTGACCAAGGAATCTCAGAAGATACTGAGGTCCATGTTCCCAGAGACATGCTGAGGCCCAAGACTCAGCAGATTTAGCAAGATTTTCATCCCAAACCTGAATGAGTCAAGAGCATGAGACACTGTTTACATCTGAAGCAGTAAATACATGTTAAATACATTAAGTCCCATAAACTCTGTGCAGTAAATTACCAATACAAAGCATTCTGGAAAAGGGGAAAATGCTTATTGTAATTTTTACTTCTTCTGAGAATTATTTTGTTCTGAGATGCTATAACAAGGACACACACTGACACATCCAGCAAAAACAAACATACAAATACAGTGAGGCACTTCAAAAATGGTGGTTGTGCACTAGCATCTGAGACATCAAGTAGGAAAGTGTGTTGTTAGTACTTCCCCCTGTGAGATTGTGCAGTAAATGCAAGAGTCCACTTGTGAGATAATAGGTACACAAGCTGATATTCATCTCACCAGACCACATAATTTGCTTTGTATCAAGTAAACAATCTGTGCTCTTCTGCCAGCTATTCGTTATTATGTATTAACCTTTATTTATGCATGGCATAAAAGGCACAGAAAGGCCCTGGCCAGGATCTGAACCAGCAACATTCTTGTCAGGAGGCCACTATGCTATCCCCCACACCACGCAAATATGTTAGACCCCATCCTAAATCAGACTCTTAGCCATTTCATGAGGTGAAATGTACAAATCTGACCAGGATTTATAAAAATAGATTTTACATATAAAATGGTGTCATTTATTTGTTCACAAACATGGTACACGTGTGCAAAACAAACTTACATCCAGATATTTAAATTATCTGAAGCAAAGACTAAACAATAGGACAATTGACTGTCATTGCTTATTTATATGCAACAATCCCTGGAATTTCACTCTTTATTGCCACTGCCCGCTTTGAATAGACGTCTATTACAAGCAAAAACCCTCTCTTGACCGCGTAATTTTGGCTTCACTCTGAACTGCGCGACCTTTTGGAACGGTTCTTCTTTGGTGGTCCAGACCAATCAAATCTGCTCAACAGCTGTCGGTGTCAAATAGATTTCAAGATGCACTGTAGTGGCACATAAACATCCTGCGTTGTCTAACTGTACTATACATGCTAGTGAAATAATACTCGTGCAAAGTCACTCTTTTATACTGCTCAGTATGTGAATAAAGAGACATTCCTAGAATGCAGCCTGAGAAAAAAGAAAAAGAAAACGGAAACGCAACTGCTGGTCTGACTTGAGTTCTTTAAGGTGGAGGAATTGTATTTGGATGTCCTGCATTGCACCCACACAAAATCGCCCGCTGCATTTTCACCTTCAGACAGAATACGTTCTTACTTCAAATAATTACTATGCGGGCAACAAACTATTCGTCTGCCAAACATGGATGCATGCTAGTTTTCTCCAACATTTTGTGTTTATTTCTTTCTAACGTCTTCCTTAAAATGTACGCGTCACAGGTCTACCAAAATACACATTTTGAGATACAGAGAAACTCACCATATACTCCATGTTAGATGCCGGTGGAAAGACCCTTCCTCTTACTTTATTGTGGTAATCTAGGATTGCGATCATGTCGTTCTGTGAAATGTAACGTCTCCGTCTGGCTTTTGGGATATTCGCTGACTCGTGAAACTCGTGAAACTTCAGCGCTGAGCCAATATCTGCGAGATTGGCGGCTGATGGTGATTGAGGAACGGAGGAATTATTCACTGCCCATGCACTTGCTCCGCAGGCTATGCATAGAAGCAGCATGTCTATGTGGAAGCAGATCTCCTTCATCATTGGATTTATCTGCCTCAGCGCTGGACAGATAAATATAATCCAATTCAAGACGCTGACTGAAAAGAGAGAAAAGCAAAGACCATTAAAAAAAAAAAAAACTCAGTCAGTAGTGTGGGAATCCGACTACCAAATTGTTTAATCAAGTGTCCGTCGAATGAAGAAATTCCTCCACTCATTCGTAGTTGCGGTAGGCTAATTCAGAGTTGTATGTCTCTAATATCGCATTTATTATTATTATTATTATTATTATTATTATTATTAGATACTAATGCGTATAGCCAAATAAATGATAAGTCCCAATTACATGGGAAACTACATAGAATACACTCTTGAACACATCTTACCTTCTGAAAGAGTAGAATGGTGTACTTGCAGGGTTCTCAGACGAGTTCTTATGTTCTCCGTTACCGAGTAAGTGTGATGTTAACAGGGATGTGGCTTCTTGCTAACCCTATAGGAGATCTCAGACCACTGTTCGAGTGGCCCAGTTTATATATTGCAAGCAGCTATAGTGCGGGAAGCGCTACGTCTTTGAAGGTGTGCTAGATCCCTCCCTATCACCTGAAACAAAACATTTGGAAGCGTACTGTTTTGTTTCTTCTTCCCAGTCCTGGCAGACCTACGACTCTCTTAATCAAAACATCTGGTTTAGGTTTGCACAGCTGGACTCAGTGAAAAAGAGAATAGTCTAGTACCCCGGATTGCCGGTTTAATGTGGGTTCTTAAGTGAAGAGCTTTGCAGAGGACAATTAGTCATTGTGTGTGTGAACTTGAGGTGTGGGTATTCTTAAATGTTCAAATGGCTCCTCCAAGAATTTTTAATTAGAATAAATAAAAGTTGCCTAATAGTGCATTATAGCTAGGCTATTCCTAGACGTGACGTATTAAGCATTTTAATTGCATTATCTTCAACCCACGAGAACGTTAGAGCGGCCTAATGTACGAAACAGTTCTGTCACTTTTTTCTTAAATACTGTCGTGAAAGCTGAACATTTCCCCAAAAATGTAGACAACTATTAGGTAGCAGGCCACTGACGGGTCTAGACAATTATGAAGAAATCCATCGATCTAACAGGTGAATATCAGTTTGAAGTCAATTTTTACTTAGTTTCTCTATTCATATGTTTTAAATTATAAAGATTACACTTGCCCAGAGTTTAGATCCAATATGATTTTCGGCCAGGATTTGCCAAGCGTCATTATTTTCTTTGGCGGCTGGGGAACATTGAAGTAACATGACGCAGGAGTGATTTCCCTCCTCATTTTTTTCTGTGAACCAGTTGACATTTTCTCAAATTTCTTGGACGTGACCTGCAATGAGGTCTGTAATACTGTGTCCTTTCACATAAAATGTGAGCCAATTTGCCAGTCAGAAAATCAATTTGCCTACATTTCCTATGTTAGTGCTTTTTGTCACTTAATAATAAATTACTTGATTATAAAAGTCTATTATACACATAACCATTGTGCCTAGTGTCAAACATAATTTAATAACTTTATGCCATGTGAACTTTACAGTCAAATAAGTCCATCCAATGCTGTAATACAAATAACTCTGAATCTGAATTAATGTTTTGGTTGAAAGGTTTGAAAGGTACACAGAACATGAATGATGACCTACCTCTCTTTGTGCTGGTATGTTTTGATAAACTTTAATTACAGATCTGCTCTCTGTTGATCAGTATTGACTGAATGCTTCTGGAATCTATTTATTTGTTTATTTTTGACTTTGATATGCTTAAGGAACTTTGGTGCATAGGTTCACCTGAAGATGTAACTTTCCAATAATGTTCAGATAATGAATATTATAGCAAAATAATGACCACAAGGAACAACTGAGTGAATCAATTTGACTCCAGTAAAGTAGCTGCACAGTTTGAATTTAGTAAGTCAGCTAGCTACCAGGGTTCAATTCCAGTATTTTTCACCCTTGCTTTGACAACCCTGCCTAAAGAATTTCAAAACGCCCATATAAATGGTCTCTAAAACCTGTAACTTAACAAACCAACATAAACACAACCTGTGTTGCTCTCAGCATCTCTTATGCTTACATAATTCTGAGTCCTTGGAACAGTCCTGGGCTTGAACACAGAGGGAAACCATGATAGCAATTGTAATTCCTAGTTATTAATTTGTGCCAGGACATGGGTTGAAAAGCACTCATGTATGAGAGTGAGGAATGCAACTATAAATTGTGTGTGAAAACGTACAAATTTGTTTCCTAACTTAGTGAATAAACCACAATTTGTCAATTGTAATTATAATTACAGAAGGTAATCTTTATGTATAGACATAGGTCTATGTTGTATTTTGTAAGCCATATAACACAGGTTTCAAAACTCCAGTCCTGGAGGGCCACAGTTTTTCCTGGTTTTCAGGATGTTCTCGGAACCAAGTATTCGGGCCAGGGTGGGTTTATTTGCATTCCTTCCATTTTTTGAGTGAAATTTTAAATCAGTCTGGTCACATAATATACCATTTGAAAGTGTTAAAACTCACGGTTCAATCTCTGTACACTATTGCTAATGTTTTAGGGAGTGCAGTTACTTATTTTGTAATGTGGGGAGGCAAAACAGGTTTGGGGGGCCTCACCTCCAATGCATTTTGAAAATCTAAAGACAACACAAATCAAGGTGAAGTCGATATCCTTATCACGGTAAGCGTCCAGCAAATAGAAGGCATTGTATGTTTTAATATAAAAACCATGCTCAGTTTAACATCCATTGATTATGCATTGTTAATTTACCAATTCTCTGGACAAATTATAATCATTGTTCATTTCACTATTGCATACACTGCGACAGTACTGTGTATATATGAAATGTTACTGTCTCTGGTTTATTTACGGTATACTCTTTGAAAGAAGATCAGCCTACCTACAAGGTTCGCTGACCAGTACAGGCCAAGCAGTCCCTCAGTATAACCATTGGCACCCACCATTCGCACGCAACAACTCAACATGGACAGCATTAATTCTTCCCAATACACAATTAGCCAATGTAAAGCTATAATAGTGACACCTGAGTAGAATTTTAGCCAATGAAATGATGTTTCTAATGGTGTATATTACAGGTTGTCAGGGTTTCATAAAAGGACGTGCGTCGTTTCTCCTGCGTAAACACACCATACATTTTTTCAGTATGCATGCTAAGAACGTTATGCACTGGCAAAAAAGTTATTGTGACTTTATACAAAGATTTTTGTTTTACAACTGAATTTATTTTGCAATGCATCTAAACAGAAGACTCATCTTGGTGAATAGGGAGGACTTTGAGGAGGACACTGAAAGCAGCTTTGACTCCACAGCAGAACACATGTTCAGTGATGGACTTGATCCCATTTTATATTGGAGAGCAACTAAATGCATTCTCAAAATATTTGTATTATTATTATTCAGTATGCTTATAAATAAGGAGCAGGCCTGGTTTTATATAATACATGTCACATGAAATTGTGGAATGTTTGACATGTTGATGGTAGTGGGGTATTTAATGTGGTACGATTTGGTTTGTTACATGTAAAATGATTTACCTGAAGGTGGAGATCACAGCAAGCAAAATGTAACAATTATTTGTCTTCAGAAATCCATCTTGTCAGGAGTATTTGAAAAATGCTTCTTTCTTTGATAG